>NW_024466146.1:6000000-6600000 GCF_017591425.1 Ochotona curzoniae | reverse complement strand
TTTTTTTTTAGTAAAGTAGTGACATTATTCTCAAAAGTAATGTGGATCAAGATTGTTTATGAACAAATGTTTATACTGGAGTTTGTGAATATAGTATTTTTTCTCCTGTGTTCCTCCCTCCCAGTTCTAGTCCTGGCCACTGTCAGCATTTTGGGGTTGAACTGTATATGCAATATTCATTCATCCATCCATCTCTAGCTTTCAAATAAATGTTTTATATAAATCTAAAAAAAGCAAAACTTTAAAAATTTTAATTTAATTGTATTTTTAAATGAAAATTAAGTGATATACATATTATGATTTTGTTTATAGAACAGCACTCGTTGACAAAGAAAGGAAGTATATGCAAGATAATATCTACATTATTTGAAAAATTCCCCTCAACCCAATAAGTGACAATTGTTGAAATTTATTGCAAGTAACAAATAAAAATTTTCCAGCTTTTCTTTGAGCTACAAAAAATAATTATAATATCAATAATAATGATGATGGTATATATTAATTAGTAACTATGTGAAGATCAGTTGTTAATTATTCTTGTAATATGTATCCACTTGTGTTTGCTTCAATAGTGAATACAATAAAATTGGAACTATGCACGTATTCACTCACTGAATTTTTAAAAGAAGATATATTTTTGTTTTTGTTTAAAATGCAGAATTACAGAGAGGGGACACAGAGAGGGAGATTTTACACTGGCTAATTCACTCCCCAAATGGCCTTAATGGCTAGAACTGGGCCAGTTCAAAGTCTGGAGCCAGGAGCTTCTTCTAGGTTTTCCACTTGCGTGCAAAGAACCAATGACCCCAGCCATCCTTAGTTGCCTTCCTAGGCCATTAGCACAGAGATGGATTGGAAATGCAACACCAGAGACTCAAAATGGTGCCAATGTGAGATGCAAGCACCATAGGCAGAAGCTTAGCTTCCTACACCATGGTGTCAGCCTCATACATTCATTGGCCATATATCCACATACAAGCATGCAGAGTAGAGTAAGAGCTCTCACATTGGTACTGTACAGATGAGGAAACAGAAGTTAATTAACTTGCTCAAAGTCATATGGATAGGAGTTGATAGAGGCATAATTAACAACCTACCCATTGGATACCAGGTCCTCCATTATTACACTTAAAAAGATAATTAGAAGAAATGAAAAAGAAGATATGAATATTTTTCACTTATTTCCTTTGCCAAGTAATTCTAAACAACTAAATAATCTTGTTTAAATATGGGTGTTCTTTTTTACATTTCTTTTTTATTATTTTCCATAACATAGTTTTGGAGAGCTTCCCAGAATTGACTTGTCAAGTATGAGGATGTCAACTATCCACTTCATATTAAATGTTTTATATTATTTGAAGTGCACTTTGCTGTTTGCAAAGAAACTTGACTTTATCTAAAACATTTCACATATGCTTCTTAATTACTTCATAGAGAATTTCCTTAAGTATTAGTCCTCATTCTTTCATTAAAACAAATCAGTACAGAAAGGATAAGAGGAAATGTGATGAAAATGATCTATGTGATCAGCAGGAAACCCTCTGTTGATTGCCTTTATATATGAATATTCATTTTGCCTTTGGCAGTTATGAAGCAATTATAGAGCACCTTATATTAAAAGAAAGTGAAAGCTAATCGATTGTCATAAAAATCACAGAAAATGTTTGCATTTCCAATAAAGTGATAATGAAGTACTTTGCCTTATGACATTTGGTTGCAGTTATGACAAAAGAGTCTCTGTATTTCTGTGATGATTGGGCAAGTTTTTTTCCCATGTTTATAGAAGACAGATGCACCAGAAATCCATTTTATGTCCCATTTGAACATCCTTTATGAAAAATTTAAGGCTCATATTAAATATTCTTATGAATTTCATGAGATGTTTATACACATGCAAACACTGTATCTTAAATTGTGTTATTAATATCACATAATGTAGGGTCCTGACAAAAATAATCAAGTGAGTAAAAGGGATAGATCACTGTGTGGATGGTATAATTTAGTGAAGATAACACTTCTTCATATACAAAATGATATAACACCCACAGATCTTTTATATTGTCTATATGTATTAACTTCAATAAATGAAAGAAAATGTGATGTTTTGCACATGGTAATGTAATAATCTTTACCATGTTTTCCCTACATTTTGTTGCAAAGATAAGGATTTTATGATTTTCATGGGTAAGTTATATTCCGTTGTGTTGATATGCCATATTTTCTTTACCTCGTTATTATCTGATGAACTTGTAAGCTGATTGCATGCCTTTGCTAGAGAATTGGGGTGCAGTCATCTGTTTCATATGCTGATTTGAATTCCTCTGGAAATATTTTCAGAGGTGGAATACCTGGATCATATCCACTTTTAGTCCGATGAGGAATCTTGATACTATTTTTCTGTAATATGTATATCAATTTACATCCTCACTAATAGTATATTGATTGCTTTTTTCTTCCACAATCTCAGCACAACATGTTGGGCTGGAGCAGTGACTCAAATGCAAGCACCAGCAAGCACCAGGATCCCATGTGGGTGCTAGTTCATGTCCTAGCTACATCACTTTCCCTCCAGCTCCCTGTTTATGTCCTGGGAAAGCAGCTGAGACTGGCTCAATCCTGAATCCAGCTGGGAGACCTGGAGGCAGCTCCTGACTCCTGGGCTTGAATTGGCTCAGCTGTGGCCGTTGCAACCACTTGGGGAATAAACCAGCAGATGGGTGAACTTTCTCTTTGCTTCTCCTTCTCTCTGCAGATCTGCTTTTCCAATAAAAATAAATAAATATTTATGAAAAAAGGAAACATGTCATTGTCACCTGATGGGGATTTATTACTATATATGTAGTAATGTTATATGAGTCAATGTTTGTTCTTGAAAAACCGTAGATTGAATGAGTTCAAATTGTTTGATTTGGGCTTAGTGTGGTGGCTCAATTGGCTAATCCTCCACTTCCACACACCAGTATCCCATATGGATGCTAACTTGTGTCCTCGCTGCTCCACTTCCCATCCAGATCCCTGTTTGTGGCTTCTGAAGACAGCAGATGACAGTCCAGAGTTTTTTGAAGCAGCTCTCATATGGCAGATCTGTAAAAGCTCCTGACTCCTGGCTTTGGATCAGCTCAGTACCAGCTGCTGCGGCTACTCAGGGAGTGAATTAGTGGATGGAAGATCTTTCTGTCTCTTCTTCTCTTTGTAAAATCTGTCATTCTACAAAAATAAGTACATCTCTTTAAAAAATAAACAAATAAAAATGTCAGGTTTCCTTGACCTGACCACTGAGGAGAGTAAAGTCCTTTCTGCAGCTCCTCTCCAAAGCACGTCAGAGCTCCGGGACACCTGACGGCTCAGAACTCTTAGTTGAAGGGAAGGCTCGATACTGGACATTGTCACAGAACAGAAAGTGAGGCAAAACCTTGCACCTTAGTGAAGACATAGCTCCAAATGACATATCTCCTCTCATAAATTCTTACGGAGAATTTCATAAATGCTGATGCTAAGGCTCCTGTGGGAGAATCTCATGTATGAGTGACTGGGGGATGTAGCACACTGTAGCACAAATGGCAACATTCGTCGTTATACTCTGGTAGCACTTCTGCTAACTTCAGACTGGGCAGCTCTAGGTTATAGAAAAGCATAAAAATGTAACTAATTTTTATATTATGTGGAATATAATAATATTATATGAAATAAAAAATGAAAAAAAGATTTCACATTATTCAGTTTAGTCTCTCCTTTCATGCTACATATTTAAATGTCCAACTTTTGATTGATATTTGGTGTGTAATTAGATAGTTTGGAAATTTCAATTTCATGCGCCATGATAGTCATGTCCTGTCCATCAGTGTTGCAAACTTTTAAGGCATAAATATTCTACTATTCAATTTTGACATGGAATTCCAACAAACAACTTTAATGTGATTTTTCACAATAATCCACCATTTAACTATCATTAGGGGATACAGTTTCATCTGAACATTTCCTACTTTCTCAGCCCTCTAATTAAACAAATGATTCATAGCCATTAACTTAAATCTGGATTACATTTGTCACACAGAGACAAAACTGGTACATAGGAAATGCCAGTCAGTGATGACTACAACCCTTCCAACCATGGCAGCACTCAGAGATGATCAACTTTTAGCCATTTTGCATAAATTCTTTCAGATTTATAAATGAACACAGGAAATGACTTTGAGAGATAAAGTATATTACAGCAATGTTTCAGTAACATATTGATTGAGCATAGCTGAATTTACTCAACTGAATGAAGAGTCTAGAAGCTTTGAAGATATACAGTGACAAAGATTACTTACCCGATGCACTCAGAACAGAAATGGTCAATAATCTAATCGATTTCAAGTGGTAATCTCTCGCTTACTTAAAATCATGTATTTTTGTGTTTGATATGTATTTGTCTTGCTGAAGATTGTGATGCTTATCTAGTCTAGGGTCAGCTTTAGATCCACGGTAACAAATCTCTTCATTCAATGTTCATTCAGGATTTCCCATCTTCCCCATAGATACTCCATTAGCACTTAAAAGAGAAAAAAAGATACTATTGGTTTCACTCTGTAAGCCCTCATTTCCTTTGAATAAAAAAAAAGTTAGAAATTGGCTTGTAGAAGGATTAGCTTTTGCTGAACGTGCTTAGTTTATAAATTATGTTCATGATAAATTAGTAATGGAAGTTTGTCATTCTGATTTGATTGTTTACACCACTGTAGAACAGTATTCTTTCTACTTTTTACTTGTTTGTCATTTTTGTTAGTGCTAAGCACTTGGATAAAAATTTTAGGGTAGGTATATATGAACAAGGAGAACTCTGGAAATGAGAGGTAAGGACAGGTGTCTCATGTTGCAGGAACTTTCTGGGAGGGAGGCAAAAAAAGAGAAAAAAGAGGTGGTATCTGCAAGATACATTATTGCAAAAATTGAAGGTAAAAACAGGAAGGAAGGAGACAGAATAAAGGGAGGGATGAAGAAAGAGAAAGGAAAGGAAGGTAATCTTAGAATTGAATCTTGTCTAATGCAATATGTCTTTATGTTAAAAAGATTAAAGCAAATAAACCAAAATGAGATTTATGCAAGAAGTATTTGCAAATCAAAAGATTATGTGATGGCTCCCACGTGTGGCTCCAGAAGTGACCATCCTATGAACAGAATCTTTTTAGAACACGACAACTAACTGACTACTAGTGCCACAGAACGCACTTGGAATTCCTTTGGCAGACATTTATTTAGACTGCAGAGAAAAATGATCAGGAAATTCAGTAGGTATCTTTAACATTTAGATTTCTTCATGCTCTTGGATAGCTGCAGGGCGTGTTAGTCAACCTAGAAACTGTACTGAAGTACGTATCTAAAATGTTGCTGTCAATATGTGGTTTGCTCTTTTTGCTACTACTTAGGTCAATACACCTCTCATTGCTTTAGAGTTTGCTAAAATCACAGCAGAAATTGATCCTCGAAGTTCTGGAAAAGATTATGTGTCAGTAATATTGTTATCCAATTCATGTGGGGTTTAATATTTCTGAATAAATAGTAGTTTTTTTCCCTGGTGTCCTAGCCCCTTCACACTGGCAAATGTTCTCACTCTGGTGGCCCTTGCAGGTATTTCTGGCAAAATTATTCTATTAGTAACAATTGTTTATTAGTCATTTAAATCCTGGTTTCTCTGCAGATTCTTTGAGAACAGTTAGTGAAATCACCCTTATAAACCAACATGTTTGAGGCAATCTTTTTAAAAATCAGATTAAGATTAGAATCCACAAGATTATTTTTGTGTATAATTTTTAAAAAAATTTAAACTAAACCATCTTTGCTACATTCTGATTATCATACTTCAGTGTTAGCTCACTAAAAAAATTAGTGTTTAAATAAATTAAATTTGAATCAATTCAGTTAATTTATTGAACCATTATCTTATTAAAATTGTAGATTGTATGGGTCAATAAATCAATGTCACAATTCTTTCTGCATAAATTTGATATTAATACATGGGAAATTTACCATTATATCTTAACTTTGCAATTAATAAATATCAATTTTCCCTCTGAGTAAAATTCAAATCTTTATCATCTCCTTAGCCTTGCAAGAGTTCAAAATATTTCAAACTATGCACATATTTATTTCAGAGAAATAAATGTGAATAAGATGTGGAACACAAATTGATATATACACCAACTGGAAAAAGTAAAACCAACTCATTAATATACAACGAGGATGCAACAGCAAGAAAAAGCTATGCCCAGCCTCCTATTGCCACAGCATCAATAATGCAGGGAAAAGTCCTCTAGGCCATAAATGTTCCCCAAGATCAACAGGAATTTTGTGTATGTTGCATTTTCACTTCTAATTATATATATGCAAAAATAGCAAAACTATATATTCCAGCTTTGCCATCTTATAATATAAACTGAGGCTTGGCATTGTTGGAAAATCGGTGATGTTAACTTTTCTGTATGATTCTGTCTTACTATATTATGTATTATTTTAACTATCATCTGCAACTACCATTCTGCAAAATATAATTACTAAGTAAAAACACCTAGAAAACAATGTCATAACTGTTAACAACATATTTAGTATATACTTTTAAAGATGTATTTTAAATGTCAAAAAATGATGCAGTGGCTAAAATGATTTTCTTTGGCAAGTATTACAAACTAATTATTAAGATGATAAATAAATAAATAGGGCTCATCAATTTGCTAGATATCATTTGCCAATAAAATAATTCAGTTTCTTTCTGGTGGTCCTTTCATACTGAAGGCCTCACTCATTCCATCTTTCCCTAACCCGTTGAGTCCTCAGTTATACAGAGAACTACCAGGCCAAAAGCAAAGACCAAACTCTCAGCGTGTACTGGATGCTTCCAGTGATGTGTACAAAGCAGACATTTGAAAATGCGTAAATATTTCATAATTAAGCAACTGAAAAAGGGGGGGGGCAAAGACTATTTGCTACAAACGTCCACATTGTTTCCTGCTTTCCATTGCCAAGCTAATTTAGGATGTTAGTAACAAGCAAATGTGTTCTCCTTAGAAGAGACTTAAAACTTGTTTTGATATATCTCTGCAATTTAAGATCATGGAGATCTTACACTTCCATTCAGGACTGCATTACTTTCAATAATTGCATCCCAGCATGCTGACTACACATTACAGATCATTTTTTTGTTATTATTTTTCTTAAGTTGCAATATTCCTTTAAGATTATGAGTCTTTTCAGCTCTCTACTTAATTTAAATTTTAATTTTGAGATCATAGCAGATATATACTGAAATGCAGTTGTAAAGCATAATACAATCCCTTATAGTCTTTCCTCAGTACTCCCAGTTATAACACAACCCAAAGTGCATATCACCCAGTAAACTGATCTTGATGCAACTCACCAACTTAATTCAGATTTCATCTGTATTGCAGACAATCTTCCCTGCATGTATTTAACTGTATGACTTTGTCACAGGTAGGGACACAGACAACACTTTCAACATAGCATCCTTTATGCTGCCCACTTAAAACCACCTATTCTGTGTCAGTTCTGAACAACGACAGATCTGTTCGCTATTACTAGAATTTTGTTATTTCATGAATGTATATTGAAATAGAATGTAAACTTC
Source organism: Ochotona curzoniae (assembly GCF_017591425.1). Lineage (NCBI taxonomy): Eukaryota > Metazoa > Chordata > Mammalia > Lagomorpha > Ochotonidae > Ochotona > Ochotona curzoniae. Next base: position 6,592,379 of record NW_024466146.1, on the reverse strand, counting down.
TAGGATTGCTTTTATTTCACTCAGTGTAATTCCCATATCCTGCTTAAATTGTTGCGGATATTGAAAGTGTGTGTCAGTCTTCTGCTAAGCACTATGCAGTGGTACCCAGGTGACAGCAGGGTGAGTGGGAGAAGGATGCTTTTTCTGTACAAGTTCCCTATGCTTGAATAATTCCCACTTCAGTTATGGCAGATCTTTATTCACTCTACTGATTTGATTACTCATCTCTTGTATAAACTTCCAGATTAACAGAAATGTACTAGTAACTATGTTGGAATTCCTAGGCAAACTAACAACATAACCATAGGTCTCATAAGCTGTTTCTGGTTTTGGTTATTACTATATTCTGACTGTGAATGCACATGATTTCATTTGAATCTGTTTTCATTTATCTGAACTAAATTGGATGTGTATAACAGTTGAATTATATGGTAATTCAATAATTACATATTAGCATGTTGAAGACTAGGATACAGTAGCTAAGTTATATTTGATTGTCAAGCATCCAACTCCAAATGCAGTAGAGACAACTGGGAATTTCTAGTCAAAGCACTTGGTGAATGTAATCAGGGGATGGAAAATTACTGAGATAAGATTTCCAGGGTAAGGAAATTTTTGCTAAACTGACCTTATAAAATTCTTGCCTCAGATAGATCATAGGAATCCATACAAAGATGAGAGATTCTCTTGAACTGACCTAGCATAATTCTTGGAAAAAAAAAGAACTAGATTCAGCAAGAGCAAGCAAAGAACAAACACAGGCCCAATGTTAGAAGATTCAGAATAACCCATTCCTACAAAATATTAGCAATTCAGGATTTGAAATGCTATAAATAAAATTATATAAATATGAATGATATGTTTGACATTTAAAATGCAAACAATTCCACAAATCAGGAGGATTTTAAAATATGATGTGCAAGATTGATGGAAGTTAATGATTTCATTGAATATCAGATTTTCAAAGACACTGGTGATAAATAAATAAAATATAATATGAAAAGGAACATGTAAATTGGGACATACATTAATATAACATACAGAAAAGTAAGAAGAAATGCATCCAATATTATTAGCAAACTATCTCTTCATGATGACATTGCTATTCCCAGCATGCATTTTCAATTATGTATTTTCAGGAAACATAACATTGATAATATACAATGTAATAATAAGGTATTTATATTCTCTTATTTCAAAATTATCTTTATAATTAGGCATATACTTGAAACTTTCAGAAGATTTCAATTTAGTTATTATGTTTTCATCAAAAAGACATGCTCGTCTGTGAAAATTGAACAAATTCCCTGATTTTTGAATCGATGCAATAATTCTAGCATTGAATTAAGGTAATATTGCCTGGTGATTGCCAGAGTCTGGGGAAGGAGGATGGAGGTACAGATAAGCACACTGTTAGATATAATCAGTAAGTGCCAGTGATTTCCAGCACAGGGGAATAACCGTAGGTCACAATAATGCTTTTTCTACCATATAAAGCACTAGAAAGGAAATTTTAAGCTCCAAGCAGTAGGATGGTCAGGAGATGGGAATCAAATTTGTGCAGTATGCATGCAGTGAAATACTACATTGTGCTCCATAGATGTATACAACTATCACGTGCTCTTAATGAAAATGCAAATGAGATTTAACAAGCACTATTGCAAAACTTGGAGAAATCCTGCCTTTATTTGTGACAACAGAGTATTCTTCACTTTTTTTCTTACAAGTTTTCATGGAAAACTTACATAACGCTGTCAATTAAAGCTAAAACCATTTGCATGTTGATGTGGGAAGAAGTTTTAAATAAACTTCAGAAATTTTAGCCCATTTGTGCATGTATACTGAGCGATTGAAGTAAGGCAGACTAAGTGCATATTATGTTTTCAAACTATAAGAGCATACATCCTGAATAAGAACGTAAGGACAATATAATAAAATGCTACGATAGAGAAACATGTTGTCATTTTCTTTAATTTCATTAAGTAGCTGGAGCCCATCTATCATTGCCAAAACTCATTTTAAAATCATTGGGAACTGTAAGTGATGTCTTAATATTCATGCTCCGAGTTACGTATTTCAGGCCACAGACTGGCATGGCTTTGTAAACATCGAAGTCCAAATCAGCTCAGAAGTCAGACAGATCCTAACAAGCCTCTGGGAAGGCAGGCCTGGGAAGCCCTCCCCCGCGCCGTCCAAGTTCCCAAGGCAGAGCAGCAGAGGACATCTGGGGAAGCAGAGCTCTCGGGCCTCTCAGCGTGCCAGTTTGGGGCTAGAGCCAGCAACCCCTCCTGACCGTGGCCAGGGCAACTCCGGAGAGGAGCACGACAGCCTTCCACAGTGCAGGAAACACCAGGACCTTGAATCAGAGGGCGCCTTTCTTACTGCTCCCTCCACCCCACGTTGAACAGGCAGAGGGCTGCATGAGCAGTCCCAGATGCCAGCGATTCTATCTAGAAGACAGGACCAGTCCGCAGCTGTGGGGCGGCACGACCAGGGTTTCTGTCAAGTTGGCGAATCTGAAAGGTTCTCTCCTTCCTAAGCTAAGAAAGAAATCTCTGCTTCTCTGAATCGCGGTTCCAGGAGTGAGGCTCACGAAGCGTATTCCCAGGTCTGGGGGATGATGAGTCTGTGCCCTGCTTCTCAAAACTTCCGGCATGGATTCAGCGTGCGGTAAATCACTGACCAACACAATGCATTTACACACGGCGTCCACACATCTTCACACTAAAACGTGCACACACTCCCATGCCCGCACACTGGATAGGCACACACTGCCACATGACATATGTGTGCATCCATTGCATTCACACGTTGTCCTTGACCCACACCCTGTATCCTCATACACACATGGACATGTAACACATGCACACTACGTCTGCACGTACTGCATCCAGTCGCACCGCCACACTACATCATCCAGGCCAACATACTGACACATGCACCCTGAATACACACACACGCTGCCACATATGCATGCACACATTACATCTTCACACTGACACATGCATGCACCACATCCACGTTTACTGCCACACGAAAGCGTACGCACACCAACACATCCACACGCTGCCACACTAACACATGAACACTATGCCGTTGGACACATGCTTGCTCTATAGCTGCACACACCAACACGTGGCAATATACACACTACACCTGCACATGCTGACACACCATCACAGGCATACACATTTCATCTGCACATGCTAATGCATGCACAAGCGCTGACCAGTGCTCAGGTCAGCAGGACAGAGCAGAGGGAAGAAATACAGGACATTAAGGTATAACTTTCGTAGTGTCAAGTTGAACAAAGAGAGGAAACATCGTGGCTTTTGAACATAAACACTCAGTCCAGGTGCTAGTTGTATAGATTGTGGGTCTTTTTTTCCAAAATTTTCAATTTCAACAATTAGTGTGTGTGAAGTATATGTGATCAGAAGGAGCATGCCTCGAAGTTGTGTTCTTTCTTATTTAGACAAAATGCGTTGTCTTTAGTCCTATTTGAAATTTGTATTTTCTAATAATTGTGGTAATATGGTAACTGAGCTCCCAGGAAAAGACATGAGTAAAATCTAGTACAGTGGATGGCACTGGGTCACACTCTGCAATACAATAACACACAATGAGCAATAGTTTTTGCTTTTTTTTTTTTTTGCAAACTTTAAAATTTTACTTACTGCTGTTTCCTGATGTTATATTGAAGACACAAATCTAATCTGAGCTATCTCTTTTTGATTCATAAATGTAGATGTGATTTTATGGCTAATACAATGTGGCACAAATTAGGAAAACCAAGATTCTTCCTCCAGTTTTCATTGTATTATCTCATGTTGTTCAATTTCCAGGAATTCTTGGCCAGTGTGCTATATGTTTACACACACACACACACACACACACACACACACACACACACACACACACACGATGGTAGTTACTGCATATGGGAAAGTGGGGTTCTTTTGTGTGAGATTCAACTTGCTGTTCGTCATTTACACTTAATTTCATTAATCACTAAAGAAAATCATCAGGATTTTCTTTTCACCTGAAATCGGCCTTCTCACTGCTGACTGTTCCTTTGATTTGATTCATTTCTTTCCCAGCTGCCCGCAGCTAAACTGAACACCAACTAACCAATGAAAATCCGTTTCCATATATGAGGTCTGAAGTGAATTCATTTGGCCTTTATTTTGTGTGTGGGAGTGGGATGAAGTTGGGGGAGATGGGCCTGAGTTTTTTTTTTTTTTTTTTTAAGACTCAAATTCTTACTGAGTGTGTTGTTTGGACCAGCATCGGATCTTTGATTTAGTAACAGTTTACTTCAGAAAGGATTTTAGTCAAGGAGAACTGAAGTGCACTGGACATCAGGAGTATAAAGCATTGACTCATTATAAATACAAGGGATGCACCAGTTCAAAGATAGCAGTGAATAAATATTAACTATTCCATCTAGGCAAGAAAATTAGCCATACATTTTAAAATATGCCCTAATAGTCTTATTTTTATATCAGTGTTAACTTTGAGTTTAGAAATATTTTTTAAAAGTCTCATCTTTCTCCTTTTAAAGTGCTCTTAAAATGGCCAGCAAATACAACAAAAAATCTCAACTACATTATGTAACACACACTGAAACCCCTTTGACATATCACCTTTCTTTCATTAGACTGATATCTAAAAATCAAAACCTAGCAAGTGTTGGCAAGGAGGTTAAGAAAGGGAGACCATTACACATTGTTGGCAGGACTATACATTATTACAGTTATAGTGAAAAACAGTCTTTAGCTTTCTCAAAAATTAAAAAAATGGTAGGATTGCAATGTGATCTGGCAATCTCAACACTGGTACATATCCAAAGGAAATGAAATCTGTTTTGAAGGCATCTGCCCTCCCAGATTTATTGCAGCACTATTTACAACAGCCGAGAAATTGAAAGCACTTAGGCATCCATCAAATTGCTAGTATAAATAAAATGTAATTTATATACACAATAGGATGATGTTCAGACACAAAAAGGATGCAATCCTGACATTTATGATAACATAAACGGTAGTGTGGGGGTCACCATGTTCAAAGAAATAAGTCAAGCACAGAAAGACTAACACATCATATGCTCTCACCCCTACGTGGAATCTAAACAGTGGATTTAATAGGAGTTCAGAGTATAACAGTATTTTCCACAGACAGTGGAGAGTGGAGAGGAGGGAATGACAGGGAAAATATTACTCATACTGTGTTTTGTGTATGAAAACGCTTCTGTTTACCTTGGTGTTGTGGAAATTAGCAATAAAAATAAATGGGAAATGTCACATTTCTGTAAAATAAATGTGTGTCTCACTAGAGATGCCTTTGTTTAAATGAAAAGCAAATATTAAAATGAATACTTTGCATTCTTTTTACTGCAAATCATGATAGATTTTTGCAAAAGATGTATTTCTTTCTCTTCATAAAAATGATGGCTTTCTTTCTCTTCAGTCAGTTATATTCATACTTCCCCCACTCTAGATGATCATTGCTTCAATAAAGTATATCTTCGATTCTATTTTTCTTTCAAATTCATATTCTCTATCTATATACATATGTATTCCTATTGGGCTACTTTTTGCTGAAAATGGTATTTTACCATTATAGCAACAGCCATCCCAATTTTCTACTGTGATAAGAAACTTACAGATATTGAGTGATAATATGCACAGAGTACTTCCCATCTGGGAATCTTCCCCCAAGCCCAGGATTACAGAGTTTTGTTGAATCTACACCCCACATTGCCCACCTGACCTTTAGGCTTCAGCTCTATCATGTCCCAAATCCCTGGTAGTCTCTGAAACACTAGCTTCATCTTGACCGAAGCCCACAGGCAAACAACAGCACTGCAAGAATTGAGTCATTTCCAGGACCTAGATAGGTTTCCTCCAGTATCGAAGAACAAAAGACACACTTTCCACTTGGGGAACCTTAATCTTTGAACATATATTGTACATTTTAAGTGACATGTTCAATATGGTGACTGTAAAAGAAAAAAAAAATAAGTACTTTCCCAAAACATGAAATCTAGTTGTCGCCATTACCCTTTTTCTAATAACAACTTTCCTACCAATAATTATTGGGATCTGGACAGGGTGGCTTGAGCACTGTAAGTGAAAATAAGAAAGTAGAAAACAGCTTGAACTTTTGTAGAAAGTGCTATAATTTCTGAAAGCTGTGGAATTAACATTCTACAAGCCATTTATCTTTGAACAAAATACATCATACTGATTGTGGATCACAGGACCATGCAAGTGATTCACATTTATTTCAAGGTAGCATTTGTGATTATAAGGCAACAGGACCACGAATGGACTCAGAGACTACCTTTGGAAACAGACGGACTTGGATCCTCTATTGAGAGTAGGGTATTAAGATGCTAGTAAGTACTGCAGAATGTCCATCAGTTCTACTAATTTCCACTTCATTTGTTTCAGTGGTCTCATTTCTAGGTGCATAAAGCTTTTACCTATTATAATATGCTGTATTGGACTTTGAAAAAATGAAGCATGTGGCATATAACATGCTATTCATGAAATGATGGGAAAATAGTGAACACCAGCTCAGGCTGGACCCCTGTCTTTAATTAAACTACAGCCCAAAGCAAGAAATACTTACTCAGGTGGGTGAAGAGGCGAGTTTGTAAAATCCTTTGTGAATTAGATCTTATAGGGAGATGATGCAGGACACTCAGTTCCTGATTTCCCACAGAGGAACTCTTGACTCTTTTGCATCCCATGAGAGAATGAGGCTTAGACAGCATAAGTTGTATTTAATATATATAAATAAAATGTGCTACTTTGTTTCTAGTAGCTGTTTTGATTTAAAGTGTACTTTGTCTTACATTAATTTGGATGGGCTGTATTTCCTATCCTTTCACAGTTTTTACATTTTATTAATTCTATATATTTTTTTGCCATCTACATTTTTTTTTAGCTACATGACTCCAATTCCAGTTTGTTTTTCAGAGGTTAAGTTCCTACATCAAAATGTCATGTTAGCCTTATTCATCTCAGAACATTAGAATTTATGATCTATGGTCTTATCTGATTTATCTCAGTAATATTTCAAGCATTCAACTTTTAAAAATTCTCAAACTGGACCCGGTACAGTAGCCTGGTGATGAAAGTCCTCACCTTGCATGCCTCGGGATTCCATACGGGCACTGGTTTATATCCCATATGGTATTTCTAGAGACACCATCTTTATTGCACCAACTGCAATAAAGAAATAATCCTCTCTAGGGAATATCCTGCCTTTCCTTTAAGGAAAAAAAAATCTTGAAATGTCGGAATTCAGGAGAGGTAGAATCCAGTGGCTTTATAGCCTGTGAGTTATTGTTCAGCTTATATTAATTCAGTACATGTCACTTCCCTAAAGCAGTGAGAACTTCCAGCACAGATTATTTTAGATATTGCATAGAAATGAAACCATATAGTGTTTGCCCTTCCTTGTCCAGCTTATTTTCACTCAGCATAAAATCCTCCAGGCATATCAGTGGTTTCTCGCATGACATTAATCTCTGTTTTTTAAAGACTGAAAATATTTCATTTCATGTGTATTTCACATTTTCTGATCCATTCATCTGTAAATGGAAATGTAAGGTATTTCCAAATCCAGGCTACTCTAAAATACACCAGTGAACATGAGAGCGAAGATGTCCTTTCTAGATACTGATTCCAATTCATTTGAATAAACCTAAGAAGCAGTGTTGTTGAAGCACAGGGAATTTTCACATGACATTGTCAAATTCCTAGTAGAAAACACAGAAGATAAGCTTCAGAGCTTTGTTCTTGGCATTGGTCTCCAGGCAAAAAAACACACGCATGACCATCAAATAACCATCAAATCACCGTCAAAATAAGCAAGTGACCTTACATTAAACCAAAAAGCTCTTCACAGTGAAGAAGCAATCAACAGAGAGAAGACAGCCTACAGAACAGGAGCAAATACTTGCAAATGATACATGTGATGAAGGGTTAACTCACAATGTACATGAGGTACTCCTACAATCAATTAACCTCCTACAAAAGTTGGCAAAGAATTTATGTAGCTGTGTTGCCAAAGATGACTCATAATTAAGCAATGCTCAAGATGTCCAATACTACCAACTGTAATCAATTGAATGTTTATAGCACTTCAATCCATACAGTGAAATTCTAACTTTCAAAGTGATTGTATTAGAAGGCAGGTATTTTAGGTGATTAGTCCATGAGGGTAGAGTCTTCACGAACTGGACCAGTAGTGCCTTTATAAAAGAGGTTCCCAAGAGTTTCTCTGTCTCTTTCACCATGTAAAGAAACAACTGTGTGAACATTTTTATATTTCATTTGCATATTTTATATATAAATTCATCCTCTATGATTGTATAATCAGAATCTTCAATTCTAAGGCTGAGTCCACCACTTGCTTTTTTACTTCGAGCAACTTTTCTGACTGAAGTATAAGCATCTCGGTGTTGGTGCCTGGATGGAATAGGACAAAGGGTGTGAAAGCTGAGGCACAACAGTCCAGTGGACAGAGTTTCAACCAAGAATGTTCCCTGTGACACCAAGAGTTCTAGAAAATCAGGAGAGGAAGGTGAATAAAGTATGTCCCCAGTTTTGATAGGATTCATATCAAGCAGGAGGCATAGAATGTTTCTCAAAATGTTAGTACAAGGAAAATCAAGAAGTGTAAAACAAGTACAAAGTGTTCAGGGGATAGAAAGGTGAAGACTGATTTGCTTTGTGGGGATCAAACGTTTTCTAAGACTCATTGTTTCTGATCAAAATTTAGTCTTGAAATTTGCTGCCTTGGAATTTTTTCAGCAAAATAGCCTAAGACCTCCAAAATATTAGTGATTAAGCAAGGACAGAATGTAGAAAGACAAGAAGTTTTGAGACTGAGTCATGGCTTAAAAAATAGCAAATATTGAGGTATCACTTTTCCAAATACAGTCTGGGGGTGAAATCTTTGAAATTTTTTTTTGCTTGGATGGCTTTGTTCTTGGTCACAAAGCCTGCTTCAAGGATTGAACTGAAGCTAAAAGGTCACTATCAGTGTACCGTGTACTGAGTCATCTCATTAGGTGGCTCTACATTTCAGAAAGGCTGGTAAGATGTGGGTAGTGGGTGGTGGGTATGTGGGTGATTATACCCATGCCAACCAAAAAACTGGACAGTGATACTAGTAGAAAGATCTTCCTTAATTAATAAATAGACAATGATCAATGCATACATTGAAGTGCCTGGTAAGAAATATTCAATTAAGTATTTCATGGGGAAATATATGATCTAAACGTGTATATCTTTGAGGATTTCACACTCTATCTTCTATTTCAATCCAGTTTTTGTTTGTTTGTTTGTGTTTTACAGATATTGCCTGCTAGGAACAATCACAGTTAAGTTTTATTTGGAGAAAAGTTTTCAGTGACATTTAGCAATTTGTACAAGGAGAGGGAAGACTATGCTATAAGGTCAAACAAGGGTTGAAAAGAATTACTGCAAGAGCAACTAACATTACTTTGGGTGAGGGTTGGTTGGCCTTGGCTGCAGCATTAGCTGGCAGAGGCTGGCACTGGGAGCTTAATCTGTCAAGTTAAACTCCAGCACCACCTGGAGAGTGCACAATCTGGGAGTGGGAGTGTCCTAGAGGGGAAATAGTGGGCACTGCCCTCGGGGTTACCACTCTCACTGGACAGCATGAAAACCAGGACAGGGGCAGGGATGGCTAGACAGAAAGGCACCTGCCAGTAGGTGTATGGACAGGATAGTAGAGCTGGTTGGGCTGAACTAGGCTTCAATGCCCATTGACATGTGAGAGAGCTAAATGGGATGCGGGACAGACTGGACAAGCCTGCGGCACATACCGGCAAGCATGGGAACCAGGGTAGGGGATAGAACTGCTGGGGGTTGTGGGGAGTCGTCCCAACTAGACTGCAGCTCCAACTGGTTTGCATGAGGACAGAGTATGAAGTGGGTGGACTACAACACCCATTGGTTCATGAGGAAGACAGGGCTGGAAACAGAACAGACCCAGCAACAGCAACGACCAGCCTGTGCATAAGCTGATTGGTGTGATGGACGATGTTGGAGTCTGTACTAGCAAACTCAAACAAGAATCAGGTCTGGGATCATCTCAGATGAAGTTTCTTTGGAGATCCCTCCAACTGAACTGCAGATCTTAGAACCCCAACCATGAAGAGACTGTCAGCCAATGGACTCTGAATAGGTTTCATTGCGATTGGAACTGCAAAATTGGCAGCAATCCAGAACTGATAAACTATTAAAATTGTTTGAGCAGGACCCTCGGATCATGCCTCCCGTTGGGGATCTGGGATGGGAGGGCGGTTGGGTGGGTCTTTTCCCTCTGTTTTTCCCCTGACCCCAGATACAGGGAAAAATGATAATATTAGTGTGGAAACAATGGTATTACCCACTTTCACCCTGTAGCCCTTGACCCTTTGTACCCTAATCAACCAAGTAAGATTATTAAAAATAACTTTAAAAATTATTCCCTTTCTTGAATAAAAGAGGAAATTCATTTTTCTTTGCATTAAGTTAGTTAACAAACATATATGACTTATGATTTCTCCACAAATTCAGCTTTTAAAAGCTTAGTGCCTTAGATTTCAATTGATTAAAATACAGCCTGAACTCTTCCTTTCCATCACATTGCAGCCATCTTGAATAAATTTTTCTTTGCCTGTGTCATTTTATTAATTAAAATTTTGTTTTGTCATACACAAAAATGAATTTTCTATTTGAATTTCTCACACATTTGTGAAGTGTGAGGATGGGATGCATTTGGAGCAAGCACAAGAATGTGGAGTAGAGCACATGCTTTACAATAAAAGAGCAAATGTTCAATGCAAATGTTCAAATAAAAGCATCAGAGGAGAGGTTGGAGAAAGGGTACAGCTCCAAATATTCCAACTAGACACTTGCCAATGATTTTGTGCAATTCTTGGGCTTTTGTTCAATTAGAAAACAATGCTGTACTCAGGAAAATGGACTGGATGTTTCCAAAAGAAACTTAGTGTAGAGAAGCATGTAGCTTTCCGCATTCTTTTGTCCATTTTTAGAGATAAATAAACCGAATAAAGAATTTCCAAGAAAATAATATAAAGCAAGAATCTGAATCCACTTTTTTTTTAAATTCTTAATCCAGTAAACTTAAGCTCTGGATAACTGAACAGAGATAGCCATACTCAGTTATATTACATTCCTTACCTCCTCCAACCCTACAGAGTGCCAGAACTGGCAGTGAAAAGTCACCCAGCTGGTTTCTGTTCTACTCCTATCAGAATCAGTCAGAGTTGGGGTAACTTGAGGGACAAAGCACAAATTCAATGCATCTTGCAACTGGGAAACTTTCTAGGCTTTGCCCTCAAAGCTGAGTTCATGTGTTCTACATGAGCGGGGGCTGGGGGGGTGGGGACTCCCCTTAGCTAACACCAGAAGCAGCCAATAATGAAATGTTCTTTTGTCTTGGGAAAAGCAATTACCAGGATTTTAACAATTACTTTTACATTTTTTTGATCCCTTGGGAAACTGCCTGTTGAATCTAATGAACAATTTATCTGAATTTCAGCTGTCTGGAGTCAGAGCAAAATCACTTGTATACCTTGTAGTCAACCTTTAGTACTAGGGCAGTGTTTAGTCCACATATCCTAGACCAGGGACTAGCAGAACTTAAAGAATGGCCCATCTAATTCATACAGTCCCACAGCAACAAAAATTGAACCCACAAGTGGGAAATCAAGCTTACGAATGAAACGGGATAGCCACCTTTGTTTTCTCAGCAACTGCAATAAGGCCATGACTATCACAATCTCCAGGCAGACTGACACCAAACTTTATGTGGACCAAAGATATACACCCTAGGAAATTCAAATTCATCTTAAGGACATAATTCTATCCACATGAATTACTGTAGATGAGATCGTTGTGACACTGATAGACACGGCTGGCACTTATTAAGACAAAATAATTCACTAAGAAACTACACTACTGGACTCACCAAGAAACAATGACAAAGCAGTATATCAAATGATATACTTAATTCCAGCTAAATTGATAAACTCATTTCCAACAAAACATATTGCATAAAGAAAAGGGGGCAATTATAACAGAGGTGCAGGCTCCAATGTGGAGACAAAGAAAATTAATGAGTGACATGAATGAAAATATTACTAGATAGTTAGAATCATTAAGAAGGGCCAAATAATGAAAAATTTTGCTCCAATATGGTCCAGCTATTCTACTCCTGAGAATATACCCAAAGGAAATGAAATCTGCATATGCAAAAGGAATCTGTAATCCTATATATATATACAGTAGCACAATCTTCAGTAGGGAAGGTGTGGAAACAACCCAGATCCGCTTCAAAAGAGAAATGAATAAAGAAACTGTGGCACATCTACTCGATAGAATACTGTGCAGCTATTTAGAAAAACAAAATTCTGGGCCCGGCGCGGTGGCGCAAGTGGTTAAAGGTCCTCGCCTTGCACGCCCCGGATCCCATATGGGCGCCGGTTCTAATCCCGGCAGCCCCGCTTCCCTTCCAGCTCCCTGCCTGTGGCCCGGGAAAGCAGTCGAGGACGGCCCAAAGCTTTGGGAACCTGCACCCGCGTGGGAGACCCAGAAGAGGCTCCTGGCTTCGGATCGGCATAGTATCGGCCCATTGCGCTCACTTGGGGAGTGAATCATCGGACGGAAGATCTTCCTCTCTGTCTCTCCTCTCTGTATATCCGCCTTTCCAATGAAAAAATAATAAAAATAAATCTTTAAAAAAAAAAAACCAAAATTCTACCATTTGTAAGCAAGTAGTCCTAAACTACAGACCATAATACTCAGTGAAATAAGCCAATCCCCAAAGGACAAATATGATATGTTCTCTCTGATATAAGGCAACCTTCATGCAAAATACAAGATCAATCATCCTTTCAATATTATTTTTGCTACATCTCATGAATTTTGATATTTTATTTTTATTTTCATTTCTTCACAAATATTTTTTCTTATTTCTTCACTGATTCATGGGTTATATAACAGCATCATTTGCTTTAAGGTTTTTGATTTTCTTTTTCATTCCTTCAGCAACATATTGGTCATTCAATAGTATATTATGTAACTCCATGTTGTTGTAAATTTCCTATTTTTTGTCATGTTGTTAATTTTGTTTTATGAGTTTTCATTTAAGGGAAAGTATAATAACTGTGTGCCAGAAACTGTTATATCCAGGTGTGAAAATATAATGCAATATGGATCTCTACTTCCAAATCAAAGACGGACTCCCAATGAAACTGTTAAATATATCTTGACAATAGCATGCTGGAATTTCTGCCATTGTCTCTATCTACAATGTCAGGATACACTTAAATAACAGAAGGATGGACTTTTTAGTGAAGGACTATGCTGTTGTAATAATATAGGGGAGATCAGTGTGTGGGAGGGATTAGGTGAGGGGAGTGAGGAAATCCCAAAGCCTATGCAACTGTATCATAAAATAATAAAATAAATCAAGATAGGTCAAGTAGAAATTTTGGAAATAAAATCTTCAACAAATGAAATAAAAAATATTATTGACAAATGTAACAGATGAATAGGCTGCCAGGAGGAAAGAATTTCTGATGTTAAGGACAAGACTTATAAAATAATCCAAGAGACAAAAATAAGGACAAAAGAAGCATAAGAATGAAGCAAATCTACATGTAATATGAGATATCATTGAATGATAAAATATTGATATTTGGAGAATTTAATATTTTTTTTAAATTTTTAATGATGTTGACCAGGGTGGAAAGAATCAGGGGTCAGGGAAAGTGGGTCAGACCATTGTTTCAATTTTTTTCTTCTTTCTGTATCTGGGAGAAGGAGGGAGATCAGGGAAGAAGCCACACCCAGCCTCCCAACTGCCTCCATACACAGGGATTAGGAATGGCCATCTGATATCAATCCAGGGTCTGCAATGTGGAGCATGTTTCAAGGTTTCTGCTTAAGTGGTTTCAATAGTTCTGAAATGTCAAGCTTGCTGATCCAAGATGAAGAAATACTTCCAATGTCCACTAGCTGACACAGCCCACCTTAGAATCTCCATTTGCCCAGATATTCGCTGTCATTGCTTGGCTGGGGTAGTTGTCCGATGTATTCCACCCTCCTTCCTCTGCTGTGGTACCATATGTCCACAGGCCCCAATGGAATGCCTTATCCTCTCTGTACTTCTGGCCCTTCCTCCACTGCTCCATCTTTTCCACTGAGGAGAGGACCCCAGACTGCCTGACCTGGGCTCCACCAGACCCCTGCTGCTAGGGCTTATGCACACAGTACCTATCAAACAGGTGGACTTGAGGACCCAGGCCATTTAACCCAGGCCCTGCCAGACCCTGCTATTTTGAGAATTTTTGAAGGAGAAGAAAAAGGAAAAGCTATTGAGAACTTGTTAAATAAAATTACAGTTGAAATTTTCATAAAACTTAAGAGACATGGGCACCCAAGCAAAAGACATTCAAAGAATTCCAAGCCGACTTAATCCAATAAATCTCTAAGGCATATGGTGGTCAAACTGTCAAAAGTTAATGACAAGGAGAAAATCCCAAAAATGGCAAGGGAAAACTGTCAAGTTACATGTGAGGGAAAACCAACTAGATTACCATTTGACATCTCAGGAAATCCTACAGAGCAGAAGATAGTGGGATGATATTTTAGTTTCTTAAAATAAGACAGTTATGAATCAAGAAAATTATATCCATTGATGTTTTCCAACAGAATGGAAAAAAGATATTTATGAGGTATCTTTCTTGCGAAAGATTAATATGCAAAGTATTAGCAACTAAAAAAACTCAACAACACGAAAACAACCAACTCATTTAATAAATGGGCAAAGAACATTAGTACTCAAAAAATGGGGGGCAAACAAATATATGAAAAGGTGCTCAGCATCACTAGCCATCAGAGAAAGGTAAATCAAAAAACTACAATGAGAAATTACCTCACCCTGCAAGTCTGGCTTAATGTACTTTTGAACAACTTCAGATGGAAAAAGAAATCAAAAGATAATGTTTCCTGACATAAATGAAAATAAACTTTATCCGAAGTCATGTTGTGTAGCAAAAGGAGTAGTGTGAAGAATGTTTGCAAGGCCATCCCTGTATCCCCCCATTGTTTTCCTTTTATGCTTTATCCTTGCCTCACTTTCTCCAAAGACTTCACTGAAATGATCTCTTCTTCATGATAAAAAGTAGTTTCTCTGTTTGCTTTATTACTTCAGTCATTAATAATTCTCTTAACTCTACTTAAACATGAAATTGAATGCTATATGATATTAATTATATTTGTTCAACTAAAGCTCCTATGCCTGAGATTCTTTGTGTGGGAAGAACTCACTGTCAAAAGGGTAGAATGATGAATAACTGTGGGAAGTTTAAAATCTGCCTTAATCTATCAAAATGTCATGATCAAATAAAGCTTTAATTATAAGTAAGAAAAAGTCACCTGATATTGAATCCCAGAAAATCATTTTAGAAAATTACTCTTTGCAGCATTAGTGCTCGGCATTTTATCTCTCTTCTAAACCACATTGCCATTTGAACTGAATCTGCAATGTAAGAAATATGTTCCCTCTATACCCAACATAGTGAAGATTTTTATCATGAAAGAGTGTTATATTTAATCAAATGTTTCTTTACAGCTCCTTAAACAAATTATGTAGAGGAGACATTCCTCAACAGCCAGTATTACATTGGATGGGAAAAAGTTAGAAGCATTTCCACAAAGATACAGCATCAGACAAGGCTGCTTCCTTTCACTACTGCTATTCGGGATATTTCTGAAATTGTTAACCAAAATTTTAATGAAAAAAAGGAAAAGAAAAAAAATAAAGAAACCAAAGAGATACAAACTAGGAAGAAATAGTTAAATTATCCCTATCTGCTGGGCTGGAGGGAAATCATAAGATTCAATAACAGACCATCAGAACTCAAAAACTAGTTTATTAAAATTGCAAGAAACAAAATCAATGCACAAAAATCAATAACCTTTTATACACAAAAAAGTCATGATTGAGAAATAATTTGTAAGATAAATCCCATTCACAATTGTTACAAAAAACTAAATATCATATGATAAATTTAACCATGGGGTGGAATAGCTCCACAATAAAGTAAAGTTATAATGCAATTTAAAAAAGCAACAGGAGAAAAGACTAAAAAATCTTCCATGTTCATAAATTGGAATAATTAATATCAGGAAAATGTCCATAACAATCAAAAGCAATTATAAAAAATGAAAGAAAAAAGAAGTGCTGGTGAGGATGTATGAAAGAGAACACTCTAATGCAATTTTTGATAGGAACATAAACTAGTACAACTATTTCGAACAGATTCCTCAGAACTCTGAAAAAAGATCTGCTATACGACCTAACCATCCTACTTACGGGAATTTACCCAAAGTAAAATCCACTTATGAAAAAGTTATCACATCCCTGTGTTTATTGCAGTTCAACAAAGAAGAGCTAAGACATTTAACCAATGCAGATATCCATCAACTAATGGATGAATAAAGAAAATATGGTCTTGATCAACCACTGGCACACGCAAGATCTGTGGCTGGAAACGGGCCTGGTTTGGGAGCAACGTAGATACCCTGGCTGGGTGGTGGCTCCCACTGGTGTGCACGAGAGCTGGAATGGGGGCATCAATCTGAGCTAGACATGACTGCAGTGTTCCTTGGCTCAGGTATGAATGGGGTTTGTTGTGTGCCAGACATAGCTCGACTCCAACATTCACTGGTGCTCATGCATACCAGGGTGGGTGTGGGCCAGGCTGGGCTAGGTCTCAGCACTTGATGAACCATGCAGGGCTGTGCAGGGCATGGACCAATTGTGGCTGGTGTATAACATTGGATGTTATACTGGAACTGGAACGGGTGTGGGCAAGTTAGACAGAGCTAAGGATCTACTGGTGTCAGTGAGATCTGCCACTGGAAGATGACCTGATGGAGGAGTTTGGGGAACTCCTTTGTCATGATGCAGTCCCTGCAGGTGAGTACAAGAACCAAGGCTGGAAAGAACCCAGAGCAAACCAGGTTATAGTACCCACCGGCAGATGAGTGGCTCAGGTCTGGGGGCAGGCCAGGAGAGGCCAATTCATAGCACCCACTGGCAGATCTGAGAACCAGGATGGAGTGCAGGACTGCTGAGTGAGGCTGTAACAGGAACCAGTTCACATTGGGGTCAGCAGTAGCGGCTGGCTGGGCTGGACTAGGCTGCAGCACCCAGAAGCATATGTGAGATCTGGAGTGAAGGTCATGAGCCTTGTGGGAAGGACTTTAGGTGGCTCCCCTGTTTGGCCACTGCTCCAACTGGTGAGCAAGAAGAGAGCTGGGACTGGGGGCAGACCAGGCCAGGCAGACACCAATACCTGCTAGGCTGCATGTGAACAAGGTTAGGAGAACCAGGCTGGGCAAACTGAATGTGCCTACTGGTGCATGCATGAGCCAGAGTAAGTGAAAGTTTGGTTGGGCTTTGCTGCAGCAACAGCTAACAAGTGCTGGGACTGTGGGCAAATCCTGTCAAGATAGACTGAAGAACCACCCGGAGGGTGCAAGATCCAGGACTGGGAGTGGGTACAGTAGTGGTCACTTATGTTTCTGTCATCTCTGCTGAGAAAGCCTACCATAAACTCTTTCTGTAGCAGAGATCACTAAAGCTTTGAACTGGCCAGATGGTGAAATGTGAGTCTCGCCACAGTTAATACATGATTTGTTGCCTGCTGTACCATGGTGGTGTGGTTCTCAAAAACATCACCACAGTGATTGATGAGGCCTGGGCTTGCCTGAACCACAAGTTTGGCCTGACAAATGCCAAGTGTGTCTTTGTTCACTGGTATGTGGATGAATGCATGGAGGAGGGAAAGCTTTGAGACTCTTGAGGACATGGCTACACTGGAGAAGGATTATGTGGAGGTGGGAGCAGACTGTGCAGAGGGAGAGATACGGGTGAGGAATATTAGCCTGTCTACAGCCATTGTCTGCTCTACTGAGACTGCCCTGTCCTGTGTGGCTGGCGCTTGTTGCCCTAGCCTGTCAATAAACATAATGGTTTTGCATGTGCTAGGATCCCATATAGGTGCTGCATCTCAGAAAGATTCTAATCCTCTTTTCCCCCATTACCTGTTATGTTTTACCTAATCCTTTCCAAATTTTGCTTAGAATGTTTTCCTCATTGAATCTTTGTACCCAGATCTGCTTCAGGGATCCTAACTCAAGGCACTTAATAGTTTGAGAGACTAAATTCATGTTTATAAAGAAAGGTTAGTTCCATGAAAGTGTTTCAGGTTCAATTAGTTTTTCCTTCAATATATTGTTACTACTTCCCTAGTTTCTTCTTGCACATATTACTGGTATTGAATAACATGAGGGGCCCAGCATGATGGATCAGTGGCCAATTCCTCACTTTGCAAGTGCCAGGATCCCATATGGGCACCAGTTTATGTCCAAACCACTCCAACTTTCCAATCAGCTCCCTGCTGGTAGCAGGGAAAGCAATAGAGAGTGGTCTAATGCCTTGGGACCCTGAACCCACACGGAACACCCAGAAGAAGGTCCTGGCTTCAGATGGACTCAACTCTGGCTATTGTGGCTACTTGGCGAGTGAGCCAGTGGATAGAGATCATTGTCTCTGTCTTTCTTTTTCTACGTCTGCCTTTCCAATAAAAATAAAATAAATCTTTTTTAAAACGTAAGTATAACCCACGAAACTAAAATACGAAAGACAGTTATAAATACGCTGGAAAAACTTTTCCTAAAATAAATATGTGAGTCTGTTATGTGAAAATAACTTCCTGTGTAAATATCACAACAATAATCAAAACATAATCTTACAAAACTTACTAAAATATAAGAGAATAAAAGAGAAGTCCTAATATATCCACGTAGGAAAACTTAGTCATACACAAATAATTTTCATTGGAAAAATATTGCTATTAGACAGTTAAGCAATGTTTTAAAATAGAATGTTAATAAAATATCAGAATAATAATATGCTTTAATGAGACTTTAATTTTTATTTGTATTTTCCTTAATTTAAAAAATTTCCAGAACTGGCATATTTGGAAATTAGTAATGCCCATATTAAATAAATGAATTATCTTTAAGAATACACATACACACACAACTTGGATACAAAAATGTAGACCTAATATAAAAAAAGCCCTAGATTGTAGATAAAAGAAAAGAAAAAAATGAAAAAATGATAAAAATGATAAATGATAAAATGATAAAAATATTTAATGTAAAATCAAGGCAAATTAATAAAGGATTTCTTCATTTTGTTTTGATTATTTGGCTTTGTTTACACATTACTTTATTTAAAATATCTAAATAATATTATTTAAAGGAAAAAAAACAGCCATAGGAAAAACTATAAAAAGTAAAATGAGTCATGCAACACAGAGAGATCAGAGAATGAAAAGGATGCAAATTCAGGTAAGGGAAAAATAAGGATGAGTCACGAAGCTTATTCATTTATTTACCTTTCTTTGCATCAGCATTTGTTAAGACAGATGACAAAGAACTGTGATGAGTTAGATATTTTTATTCAGGAATTCATTGGTCCACAAACAACTCTTTATTCATCTATTTATAATAAGCAGATGTATCAACAAGTCAACATCTTGCTACCCTTGTATTTCCATGGAGAACACATACTGTAATACATCCAGTTCCATTAGACTACCACATATCACAGCTCTACTCTATTGACACAAAATCTTGTTAAATAAATGGATTTTTTGGTTCAATCATGGTACACTAAGACCAGAATTGGAATCATAAATGACCCAAATGACGCTTGTTCCCTTGTGACACTTGACTGCAGTAAGAAAGGCAAACACTTTTAATGCAATAAACAATTAACATAACATATGTTAGAGGAAAGGATATGCCATGAATTAGAGAAAACAAAATGCTATGGTTATTAGGACTGCTAGAGCACAAGGTGAATTAGGAATGGTTACAGCATAAAATAGGATGAATAGAAGGTGATATTTAGTCATATTGGAGTTCATGATTTTCTTTACCAAATTATCTGGATATCTGGAGAACTTTGGAGACAGAGGACACAGTTTCATAAAAGGGTCTAAAATAAAGATTATTTGGGAATGACCTCAGCAAGATCCCAGACTGCTGAATCCTAGCTTCTACTTACAAACACAAACATTGGTAAGCTCAATTTAGCTGTGAATGAGGACAACTCTTGGAGAGGCTCTGAGTACAACTACAGGACTGCAACAGCTTGTTGGAGTGCAGATGTTGGTTGATTGCTTTGAAAATGTCTAAGGATAATTCTTCCCATGTTTCTTCATTTCCCCAGGCTGATGCAAAGCAAAATGGTTCCCATGACAGAGTTCACATGAAGTTAGGGGAACCTTTGCAGTCATTGACACCAAACAATCCTCAATACCACTGTAGAAATATCTCAATCTTTCTTGGTAAGGACCTCATCTCCTGCATACAAAGAGGGAAGAGGCCAAATGCTACCAACCCATCTCCTGGAGTTAGAGCTGCTATATTGGAGCCCAAATAAAGCCAGACATGCTTATGTCTGATAACAGGTACTCAACCTGATGTATGTTTCTGCACACAAGTCCTAATGCCTAGTGGTGCTAGCATACATATACTCTTAAGCCTATAAAAACAGGCCCATGCATCAATTGTGCATACAAGTAACCAAATATCTGGTGAACCCAACATTCACAACCTTGGAAAAGGTGCTATGACAACTGCTCATTGCCCACAAGATCCGGCAGTTGTGTGAATGATGGCCCATAGTACATGAACCAGCACACTCAACAGATCAGTCATGATCTAAAGTTGTATGCATGTTCGTGGCACCCATCAGACTCAGTATGTGCCTCTGAGGCAGCATCCCACTCCTATCCACCATTAGACACAAATTCTTAATTATTTTGCAATTCACTTGATGTATCCATGGAAGACTTATTTTCCTGCCTAGGCCAGTCTATGAAACTTCAGAGGTTGTTCTTCTTTAAAAGTGAAGACAATGCAAGAATTAAAGGAACATAAAGAGGTGGGGGGGGGGGGCACAGCACCATAGCGTAGTGGGTAAAGTCCTCACCTTGAATGAGCCCAGGATCCCATATGGGCATGGTTCTAATCCCTGCAGTCCGCTTCCCATCCAGTTCCCTGCCTGTGACCTGGGAATGCAGTTGAGGATGGTCCAAAGCTTTGGGACCCTGCACCCACAAGGGAGACCTGGAAGAAGCTCCTGGCTCCTGACTTTGGACTGGCTCAGCTCCAGCCATTGATTCCAGCGAATCATTTGAAGAAAGATCTTGCTCTCTTTCTCTCCTCCTCTCTGTATATCTGGCTTTGCAATAAAAATAAAATAAATCTTTAAAAAAAAGTTTCAGGGAAAACACATCATCAAAGCAACACAGTAACTCTCGATCCAAATCAAGGAAATGGAGATTTACAAATTATTGAAAAACAATTCAAAAATTGAGGGATAGAGAAAAGTTCTTGTACACATAGAATCATATCATGGAAAATAAAAATGCCAACAAACAAAACAAAACAAAGAATTTCAATGAGTTGCAAAAGAACATATGTCATTGAAATCAGAAAATCACCACATTAATACTTTAATACAAGAAAAGCTCAACAAGCAGAAATCCAGGTGCCTCTCAACTTATGATGGAGTTATGTCTCAGTAAAGGCACGTTAAATTGAAAATATACTACATTAAGAATTCACTTAGTACATATAACCTATCAAATATTAACACTAGCCTGCCTTAAAATTCTCAGAACATTGGAATGCATTTGAGCAAAATCGCTTAACACAAATACTAGTCTGTTACAAAATATTAAATATTTCATGTGCCTTATTGAACAATTTTATCCAAAAAATGCTGTCAAAACTGTACACTGTAGATTGTGATCATGGAATTGACTTAGAGCTGTATCTTGCTGTCACTGCCCAATATCTCAAAATATGTCAAATGGTATATCGTTAGTAAGACAAAATGTCAAAATTCAAGGTGTAATTTCTACTGAATGCATTTTAGTTTTACAGGATTGTAAAGTTAGAAAACTTCAAGTTAAACTATGTTAAGTCAAAAATATTCATAATAAAAAGAAACCAGAGAAATACTAGAAGTAAAGAATACAATTGAAGTAAAAAACATAAAAAGTAGCTGTAACAATCAACTCAATAAAACAGGCAAAAAGAACGTGCAAGCATGATGGTAGAGCTTTTAAAATTACTTAGATGAGAAAAAGACAGAAATGAAAATGTGAAGAAAGTCTACAGGATAATTGGGACATGACTATATCAACTTTACACACATTGTGGATGTTCCAGAAGACAAAGAAAGGTGGCAGAATGCCTTTTTAAAGTCTAATGACTGAAAGCCTTCTAAACTATATAGTTATTCCCATGAAGTTCCAAAGTCACTATTATATATTGTATATATGATGGCATAAAAGGAATATTTATTCTTCCTTTAACTAAAATGAAGTAGGACTTCATTATGCTTTGAAAAAAGTCCCAATTATTATTCCTATTATAAGTGCAAAACTTATTTGCTTAATTTAAAAAGTTGAAATGATAGAATCATAACTCTTAGAGAATGGTAATAAAACAGCAGAAAGAACTGTTATTGGTTTTAGAAGTTGTGAATTATGTTCCAATTAGTGGTCTGATTGATTTTCAATTGTTTTTTTTGTGTGTGTAAGGCATCATGCTTTCAGATTTAAATAACTCCTTTCATTTTGTATACATATATGCACATACATATGTACATACATATATAATGTTTTATAGTGTAGGATAGTAATACTCTTGTGTGTCACTTTTTAAACTCATGGAACAATTTGCCCTGGCAAAACACATTAGCAGTGTAATGCTTTATGAAGAGTATCTCAACAAATGATAAACTGCAAACATGATACTAGATTATTTTAATATCTTCAAATAAATAATTTGAGGATGAGTGTTGCATACTATATCTTCATTAAGTTGTGTCTTATACATTTGCATTGGTTATACATGCAAATGATTAAGTTGGCTAGAATGAAATAGACTCCTTAACTAACAGTTTTACCTTGCAAATGCTGTAGAATATCTGGTATTTTAAGATATGATTGCACACTTCACATATTGTGCTATATGGCTGCCTTCGAATTTATGTACAGATTGCTTTTGCTGATATCAAATTGAAATCACAGACCTGAAGATACTGCTGTCTGTGAAATACATTGATAAGCCCTTTTAAAAATTCTCATTTTAAGGAAAAGACCAAAACCAGCAAGTAGTAAATGAAATCTTGAGAAAGAATAAAATTGCAATGCAAAGTTATAGTAATGAATCATTTGACAATGGCTTGGAAAAGGCAAACAGAAGTATTGGATAGGAAAGAAAGACCAGAAATAAATCAAAATATGTATTATAGACTAATTTTTCACAAATATCCCATCTTCGTCTTGGATAGGTATTGTAACAAATATTAAACATGCACAGCTTTTACATGACAGAATTTTGTTTCTCTTTATTCTGGAAACTAGAAGTTGAGAACCAAGAAGCTATCATTTTTAGGTTCTGGTGGAGGCTTTCCTGCACATGCGGACTTGTGACTTGTCGTAACGTCACATGGCAGAGAGGCGAGCTCTCCCAGGACTGTTATTCCTAAGCTTCTGATGATGATCTCATTCATAAGGGCTCTGCTTAAGACCTCATCTCACCCTAATTACTTCCTAAAAGCCCCACCTCCTTGTGGTATTGAACCAGGCAGTAGGCTTCAACATATGAAATCTGAAGGACTCAAATATTTAGTCCCTAATATATTTTGAGCAGAAAATAGATTTTGGAATACACAGTTTGGAGAGAAGTGGAATCTGGAGAATTCAGTTTGGGAACAGCATGTGTTAGTCAAGTGTGTACCCTGGAAGGCTGCAGATGATGGTTCAAGTAGTAAGACAGTTGGCAACCATGTGGCAGTCCTTGAGTCCAGGAGTTTCCAACTCCTGGCTTCAGTTTGGCACATCCATAGTTAGGACATTTGGGTAGTGATTGGGATATATTTCTCCCTCCCACTCTCTCTCTCTCTTCCCTCCTCTTTCCTTCTCTCCCTCTCTGATTTAGAATAAATAAAGCAAATATATGTATGCATTTTTTTTGTCACAAAACCCTTGTTTTTTCTGAAGTTTGTCACAAAATACTTATTTTATACAAATGATTTTTTCTAAAAATTATATTAAGATTATTCCCTTCCCAGATCAGTTGAGACCTTATTTTACTTTCTTCTTGGTCATAAGCATTCTGTTATAGCCAAATTTTGATGTATTATCACATGGTAGCCAATCGCTAAGAGGTTATATAGATTATTTTTAGTTCCACTCACCATAGGGCATTTACCTGGACTTGGTTAATTAGCCATCTTGTAAATTAAGTACACAAAAAGATTCTGTTGAGTGAAGTAACATGTAAACAAATATCCAAGTTTAATGGCTGGGGAGTGATTGTGATTCAGTTACTGCTTGGGAAGCTTACATCACATTGAACACTGTAGGCAAATCCTGACTCCTGTGCTTTGACTCAAGCTTCCAGCAAATGTTGGAACCCAGTTAGTTGGCAGGTGATGGCTTAAACCAGACATGGGTGGCATGCGTTGAATTACAGGCTTCTGGCTGTGGATTGGTCCATCACGTGTTCTCTCCCTTCTTCCCTCCCTCTCTGCCTTTCAAAACAGATTAAAGACATGGAATATTCCTGTAGAACGTCAACAACAATCATCTCTCTGTTAGTCAATCTTATGTTACCTTAAATAGAATAGAACTCTCACAGGAAGCTAAAATAAAGAGGAAAACATTTATTTTTGTTTTCAGAATTTGCAGTTCAGCATCATACAACTGTGTTCAGTCTTCTCTGTTGTTGGCGGTGGAATGTATTTGAAGTGAGGTTCACATGGCAAGCTACAAAACAAAGAACTCAGTTGATATGGCCACTCTTTGGGAAGAGTTACTTTCAAAGAAAATTGAATGACCTAGAGACATCCCAAGGAGCCCATCTCTTAGATGCATAATTACATCATGTCCCTACCCATCATTAATCACTGACAAAAAGAGTACAACGGTCCCAAACAACAAATGGGACTTCTGGGAAAATCCAAACTATTTCTCTCTTATCTGTCTTGGTATGTGAGTCAAATAAGTGAAAAAGCAATATTTATATTTTCTTCTAGTGTATTTTAGTAAAAACCCAAGCATGAGCCAAAGAGGGTGAATTCTTTTCCAGTGGAAGTTGGGAGTGAAACCAGAACCAGCCCAGCATTTGCAACCAACAGCTGATTGGGGCGATGGACTGTGCCAGGCCCTGTACTTGCTAGCACATACAAGAATCTGGTTTAAGAACACCTCAGACAAAGTTTCGTTGGCGATCTCCCCAACCAAAATGCTGGACTCAGAACCCTAACCAAGAAAAGAGAGAAGACAGAACAGGTCAACCAACCATCTCAGCTATACCTTGGCAGCGAAATACAGGGCAAACAGAGACTCTATGATGGACTATATCAATCAGTGGATTCTTCAAGGACCTCATAGTGCTTGGAGTGGCAAGATGGGCAGTGACTCATAACTGTTGAAATATCAAAACCATTTGAGCAAGAACCTCGGAGCATGTCCTATATCTGGGACCTGGGGAGGGTGGGAAATTGGGTGGGCCTTCTCTGTTAATATCCCCCTTTAAACATGAAGGAAACAATATGGGAAAAATAATAGTCTTACCCACTTTCCTGTAGCCCTTGAACCTTTTTACCCTAATTGACTATGTAAAGATTGTTAAAATATAAAAAAATAATTAATTTAAAAAAATTGCACCATATATACCAGCTATCCCAATTGCGGAGTGTGTGTGTGTGTGTGTGTGTGTGCGCACGCGCGCTGCGTGTGTGTGTATACATATAGATATACACACATATTTTCCAAAGAAGTAAAATGAATTTATCATAGAGATACCTTCACTAATGTATGTCTAGCAGCATTACTCACAGTTGGCAAGGAATCTACCTAGATGATAGACCCCTGATGAATAACGTAGTAAGGGCTGACAAAGTTTCATAGTAGGTAAACCTGTGGCTTGCAACTGGGGCATTCCACATGGGTGAAAGTTCGTGTGCTAATTGCTCCAACTCTGATCCTGCTCCCAACTAGTAGCCTGAGAAAATCACTGGATGATGGTCCAGGTGTTTGGTCTCCTGCCTCCCAGGTGAGGAACCAAATACAGCTGCTGGCTCCTGGTTCCAGCAGGACCAAGTCCAGCTGCTCTGGCCATCTGGGGAGGGAATCAGCAGTAGGAAAATGTCTCTATTATTTTCTCTCTATAAGTCTTTCAAATCAATCAATAAATAAATGTATGTTTTTAAAAACTGCATAGTTACAATAAAATATTATCCAGCCCTGGAAAATGATTAAGTTCTGACATTTGTAGTAAAATAATGGAACTGAATCATTCTGTTAAATGAAATAAACCAGACATAGAAAGACAAATATTATTTGTTCTCTCTCATGCATGGAAATTTTTAGAAAGTTTGTATGTACTTAGAATAAGGATTACTAGAGAATGGATTAGTCAAGGGAGGGGACATAAAGGAAGATTTAAGAAGGTTATAGAAAAGGAGTTAAGTAGAAGCAACATATTCTAGTGTTTCATAGCTCATAGTGGGACTAGAGTTCAAATGAACACATTATATATCACATAAAAAATTAGTGGAGAGGAGCTAGTAAGGTAAAAGCATGGAAGAAGTGGGGGAAATGGGAAGAATATTTGCCTGATATGATCAGTTTTGCAGTTTCTTGTGTGTGTTAAAATATCCCATTGTACTCCATAAAGGTGTACACAAATTGTCAATAAAATATATTATTAAAAAGGATGAAAGGAAGTAAAATACTTACCATGAACAGAGAATAGGACAAAGGGAAAGTCTGGGAAAGTGGAGACTTTTGAGTATGGATAAGAAAAATAAAACAGGGATTAAAAAACTTACTGCATATCTCAGAACACATATGGGGAGATAAGGCAAGGAACATGTGACCAGGATCAAGAAAATAACAAGTCAAACAAAGGAAGTTAAGATACAAAAATCTTTAGAAAAATGTTTGCCTTGCGTATTCTCCTCTCAATCAAAATCTCTCGCTTTTCCTCTGCCGAATTAATTTAATTTGAGCTACTAAAAGGGACAGAGCTGAGTCAGTTTCTGAGCAGTCTGTTCTTTTATCCCCTTCTTTCCCATCAGTATATCTTTATCCCAAGGATGCACCAAGAACCAAAATACAATTTCTAAGTGAACAAGTATGAAGTTAGGGGGATAATGGACTCAGGCAACAGGTTGTGTTTTTGCCCTCTGAGAATACTCGTGTAATGAAGAACAAGAAAAGACCCTGTTAAAAAAAATCACAATTTCAATTGAGAACAGATTCCATCTGGGTTTGACTTGAATGAGCTCTGATCTGTTTGTGCTGCATTTTCTAAAGCGGTAATATCAAAATCTACGTTTCTGTCTTAAAAGCATACCCTTATAAGTGTAGTTCCTTGCTTTTTTAAAATTTCACTTTAATTTCTGGGCTTAAGTATTTGGAACTGAAAAGTAAAGATTTGGGTTGCTAAGAAACCAAATCCTAGGTTAAAAATCAGCAAACCAGACTTCTGTTTGCACATCTGTTACTGACTATAGGACTTTGCAAAATGCAATTATACATTTTATACATCCATTTTTTTAATAATACTTCTACCAACTTCATTGCTAGAGAATCAATTACAAGGACTTGTTTTTTTAGAGCAAGAAGTTAAATAAAATCATTAATAAAAGGAGACATTACTGGGTTTTATCATTCTAAAATTATCTTATCTGTAGAACTGTGAGTCATATGTGTGAGATTCGCCGACCACCAGGAAAATAATAACTCAGGTGAATATATAAGAAGAATTTAGATGGCCTTTATTTCAGGGAACCATGGTGACAGGTTTCCCTTCCCTGTGCAGCAGAAAGACAGACTTGAAGTTGAAGGCTAGAGAGGAAGAGTCTTGCAAGGGCCTTTTGAACACCCCTTCAGCCGGAAGCCAAAATGGGAGGGTCGCCTCGTCCTTTATTTGCTGGGAGATGTGGGTTTGTGTCCCTCATTGGTGCAATGGTGGTTTCACAGCCCAGAGGGCTCTACCAGAATTCCGCCATAGTTTCTGGGTTGGGTTGGAGGCAAACTCCACCCTCCTCCGGTTACTGTGGTAACCATCACTGTGACTGGAAGCTTTTTCTGGTTTTGTGTGTAACTGTCTTATCAATGTGTAGCTCACATACTAACCATACTCTCCATATACCCAGGTCCTTGGCACCTGCAATTAATTTTCTATCCCCATAGATTTTCTTATTATAGTCATTATATATATATATATTGCATATATAATATATAATATATTTATATATATAAATCATGGAACAAGCTTCCTTTGTGAATGTGATCTTCTATAGGATTTCAAAGTTCACATATGTAGTATATATATATGCATTTCTATGATTCAATAAGATAGTGTATATATTTCTGTCTACAAATGTATATTTTGTTTATTTATTTATATCATTCAGTAAGATGTGTTCATATGTCACTTTGTTTGAGTTGCTTCCATCTTTGGTAGCTGTGCATAACAGTGCCTTGAGTGTGTGGAGTTGGGGGTACAAGGCTGGGAGGCAGGGATTTTCTTTTAACAACAGTAGTGATAAGGGAGTTTAACTGTTACCATAGCCGCTATACTTGGCTTCTGTAATCGTTGCTTTGCTTTGTTGCATAAAGAACAGGACTGATGCCAGGATGGGCCTAAGGCTGGGCAGTAGCCCGAAGTCTCATTTCACTTCACTTCGAAGTTTCATTTTCTTCAGAGTGATGGAGTGGGCGGGGGAACGACCTTGGAGATGGCCCAATCAGGGGCATCTGCACATCCACAAATGGAATGTGGCCTACACCAGAATGAATCATACGTCACCAAGGCAAGAACTACTTGCTGGAGACGTGTTGCACATGACTAGGAGGGAATAAAAACAGTTCACAAGAGACAAGCAGGGTCCTTGACAAGACTCCACTGTGATGGATGAGACATGCACCCTAGCTCGAGCTAGCAAGACAGTTTCTTTGCTTTTGCATCGTTGTATGTGGAACTTGTCTGTCCGTGGTTCAGGGATATTTTGGACCTACCAAGTGTCCGTCCCTTCTCTCTGCTTCTAGCTTGCCATGTGCTACTTCCTCTGCATTTGCTTTGCCACTGCCATCCACTTACTACATCCAACAGTCTGCCTGTGAACCTCCAAAACCCTGAGTCCAGCTGTGCCTTCTACATAAGCAGACTTTGTTGGATACTTAGTTACACTGACAATAAATACTGATCAATTCCAAGTATCAAAAAACACAAGTTATACAGATTGCCATGGTTCCCTTATTTTCAGTAGACTCTGGAAATCCTGGAGACAATAAGTTCATTGTCCCAGAGTGCTTCAAATAGCTTCAAACAAAATTTGGTTTAGAGTTAAATATCTCTTTCACCATATATTTTATTCTCCACAGCATCCCAATTCTTTTCAGAAGCAGGGATAGTGACTCTTTGGGAAAAAAATATAGGAAAATGTGAGAAAGACATAGATAGACCTTGTCTATTAAATTAACAAAAAAGGTCATATTTTGTTCCTTGTGTGACAGAGAAAGTGACTGTTATGTCTGAAAATGAAGTCTGAGGCTACCTGTGATGAATTACAGTATAAGGATGCCATTGTCTTCATCAATATAAAGGAAACCAGAGTGGTTTTAAACAGAAAAGTAAAGAAGTGGCTGGTTTTTGAATCAAGGGAAGTGAGATAAGTACGTTCTTTCATTACGGTAACCTTGGGTTGCTTCTCTCCTAGTTACCTGCTGAGCCCTTTAGTCCTGTTGTGGAATCCATTCTTATCCCAGAGGGAAGGCTGAGAAAAATCTTCAGATTTGATCAGATTTTTTCAAGTTGATACAATTTCTTTCTTGTTAGTAGTTACTTCCGTAATAGTAGCTGTTCTAGTTCAGACTTTCTTCACATTTCTTATGACCAGGTGTTTGTTTAGTTGTGCCCCAAGCTTCCATCTCAGAATTATTTGCGCTTTCCTAAAAATACTATTTTTTTAAATTGTATCTGAGACACAGAGGGGAGCTTCTCCCCCACCCCCATAAGCTGATTCCACACATGGCAGCAATGGCAGGGATGAGGCCAAACTTAGCAGCCAGGCTGTGGTCCAGGTGTCAGTGAGCACCAATCATCACCATTGCTTCCCAGGATCTTCAATGGTGTCAAGCTGGAATAGGGAGCTAAAACAAGGAATCGAATGCATGCTTGTGAAATGTAGACATCTTAACTTGTTGACTACCATCACCCTACTGAAGATGAAGATGAAGAGGAAAAAGGAGGAGAAAAGAAAAGAAGGGGAACAGAAAGAGCAACAAAAACTTCGATAAAACAAGAATATACTTATCATAGTGGACAACTGCTCTTCGAGGAAATTAGGAAATTTTTCAGTGTTCCTTAAAATTTATTTCAGAGGTGCAGAGACACAATTCCCATGTGCTGGTTGTCTCTATAAATGTCTGCAATGATAGAGACTGGCTAGTCTGAAAATAGAAGCCAGGAACTCATTCAGCTCTCCCAGGTGAATGATGGGACCCAACTAATTAAGCGCTCACCACTGTTTCTCAGAGTCTGCATTTTCAGGAAGCTGTAAGTAGGATCAGGAGCTGGAAAGTGAATCTTTGTACTTTAAACTGGGACATGGACTTCTTTCTTTTCCAAAAAAAAAAAAGGGCCATAAGACAAGAGAAAAAAATAAAGGAATTCAAACGGGAAATGAAGAAGTCAAGCTTTCACTATTTGCAGATGACATGATCCTTTACATAGAAGAACCAAGAGACTCAATACAGAGGAGGCTAGAACTTATATGAGAATTTGGTAGAGTGTCAGGGTACAAAACAAATGAACGAAAATCAATAGCCATAGTGTACGCAAACAGCCCCAAGATGGGAAAAGATCTAACCAGCAAGGTACTATTCAAAATAACAGAGAAAAGTATGAAGTATCTAGGAATAAATCTAACCAAAAATATAGGAGACCTTTTTGAAGAAAACTACAAAATGCTTAAAAAAGAAATTGAACAAGACCTCAAAAGATGGAGCAACATTCCATGTTCCTGGATAGGTAAAATCAACATAATTAAAATGTCTATACTTCCAAAAGCAATTTATACATTCAATGCAATCCCAATCAAATTACCCAAATCATTCTTCATTAAACTGGAAAAAATGAATTAAAGGTTCATTTGGAAACAGAAAAAACCATGAATAGCTAGAACCATCCTGAAGAATACGAAGTTAACAGGGGAAATCACAGTCCCAGACCTCTGGACGTACCATAGGGCAGTGGTTATCAAAACAGCCTGGTACTGGCACAAAGATAGAGAAGAGGATCAATGGAACAGAATAGAAACAACAGAAGGGAACCCACACAGATGCAGCCAAATAATCTATGACAAAAAGACAGCTGGCAATCCAAGCAAATGGGAAGTTCTCTTCAAAAAATGCTGTTGGGACAACTGGTTCATAGCCTGCAGCAACAAGAAGATAGACCCACATCTTTCACGATACACTAAGATCAAATCTGAATGGATAAATGACCTAAACCTACACCCAGAAACCTTCAAACTTTTGAAAGAAAATGTTGGAAATACCCTGCAAGATTTAGGTGCAGGCCTTGAATTCCTAAAAAGGACACCAAAAGCACTAGCAATCAAGGCCAAAATAAACAAATGGGACTTCATCAAACTAAGAAGCTTCTGTACAGCAAGGGAAACAATCAACAAAGTAAAAAAGCAACCCACAGAATGGGAGAAGATCTTTGCACACTACATAGGTGATAGAGGGCTAATCTCCAGGATATACAAGGATCTCCAGAACAACCAAAACACCAAAACAAACAAACCACTCATGAAATGGGCACGGGAAATGGGCAGACATTTCACAAAGGAACAAACCATAATGACAAACAAACATATGAAAAAAATGCTCAAGTTCCCTGGCAATAAAAGGGAAATCCAAATTAAGACAACAATGAGGTACCTCCTAACGCCAGTAAGAATGGCTCACATCCAAAAAACCAGCAACAACACTTGCTGGCAAGGTTGTGGGGAAAAGGGAACCCTACTCCACTGCTGGTGGGACTGTAGACTTGCACAGCCTTTATGGAAATCAGTATGAAGAACACTCAAACAACTGAAAATCTGAATACCATATGATCCAGCAATAGTACTCCTAGGAATATATCCAAAAACACCTGTTACTCAAGAAACCTACATGCACCTCTATGTTCATAGCAGCACAATCAATAATTGCAAAAACTTGGAAGCAACCGAAATGCCCATCAACAGAAGACTGGATAAGAAAGCTATGGTTCATTTGCTCCATGGAATACTACTCAACTATTAAAAAAACCAAAATGCAGTTTTTTGTGGCCAAATGGGCCCAACTGGAAACCATAATGCTAAGGGAAATGAGCCAATCCCAAAAGGTTAAATATCACAGGTATGCCTTAATTTAAGATGAAATGATGTCAATCTGGAAAATAGTATCTGTAAATTGTATTATTTCAACCCCAAAGAGCCTGTATCTAATGCAATAAGATAATGTGATGTAATCAATGAATGAACAATCAATGTGAGTCAGACTGCTTATGATCTACATCAAAGAATTGTAAAACATCGTATACTGTTAAGACCCTAAGCTACTCGGAAATGGGGGTGGGAGAGCAGAGAAATCTTTCATCTCCCTAGAAGGTGTTAGGGACACGTGAAGTGTAACCTATTGGGAATATAACAAGTAACTCATAGACAACAGACTCGAATTAGTATTAGACAATAGTAAAACTACAAAGACATATGGGGGAATCAAGAGCGATCCTGACAACCTCTTAACAGGAGGTCATATGCACAGAGCAGGTTGGGGGGGACCCCCAAAGTGGAGCAGGTAGACAGGAGGAGGCTTGTATTCCAACCCTGAAGACTCTCGGATCCTCACCAAGGACTATCAGTACGGGCACCAAGGACTAAATCCCAACGGCCAAGGAAAACATGGGAAATTGGAGTGCCTTCGGAGGCCGAGAACTCTGAGGTCACCCAGCCCCATTTGGATCTACTACATGGGATGGAAGAAGCCCAAATCCTTCCTTGCATGATCCAAGGTCATCGGAACAACAGCCAGAAGCCCTGAGCGGTCCACAGATACAGAATAGTAAACTTCCTTCGGGATTAGGGAGAGGAGCTTTCTCTGGTCCTTACTTAGTTCCAACTTTGGATTCCTACCCTCTCTTGCAATGACCATCAGGGTCACTCCAAAAGGTCCCCCCCCCCAAAGCAAACAAAAAGATTAGAATAGATAGACAGAAAACAACAAGGAAAGCTTAGAACCAGACAGGAAACAATCAGCATGGATCCACACACACTGTACTAGGTAGGACACAAAGATTAGTTACTCCTCACTAGGGTATTGAAGATTTCTCTGCACACCCCTCCTAAAACTGTTCTGCACCTCAACTGTTGACAAATGCCTTGTTAGATTTATAAGCCAGTTTAGACTATCCTAAGATCTGCCAAGTTCAGCAAAATTATGCTTCAACACTATAAATTGCTAAACACTAAAATGAAAATAGACACGAGATAGCTGAATAGTACTCTATAGCCACTTAAAGGTGTATAGCAGCTGATTCTGTGTGTAAAAAAAAAATTAAATGTCAATGAAGTAGTCACAGGATATGGTTAAGATCTTGCATGATTTTAACATATTGATTATTCAATACCATGTCAATTAATCCCATAATATTGTAAATTGTTGTTGATGATGTGCTGGGGCTTTCAATTGATCGGGATGATATTCTACCAGCTCTAACTTTAGACCAGAGATGGTCTCCCCAAGAAGCAGTTGAATTTATCTGGACAATAAGATGCTAGACTCTATGCTTGGTATATGTTTGCAAAGAAAGAATCTGGACTTAATTTGATCTGTAATACTACAACAAGGTGGAGGAATCCACCGTGGGAGGAGGGTACAGGGAGAGGTTGGGGGAAAATCAGAACCTATGAAACTGTGTCACATAATGCAACGTAACTAATAAAAAAAAAAACAAAGACTTTCTCAGGTCAAGTAGCATACCCAAAACTGCACATCATTGCTGGAGTTCAGCTCCAGCTGAGTTCGGAGCTTGAGAAGCGTGCGTGGAGTTCGCGATAAAGAAAGACACAGACACTGTCACTTAGTGCCTTCTTCCTTTTTCTGCTCAAGAAGAAGCTGTCCTTTTTATTTACTTTGACACATGACAAGCCTCTGCACAAATGTTTGATTTTTTTTATCTTTAACTTTAGAATTAAGCCAGCATGCACATATGTTCAATTAATTTTTACTTCATGGTCAACCAGGTGCTCTTAAAGATAATTCTGTAAGTTACTATCATAAGTTTCTTTAAAGCAAGCCATTATTCATTCTTCAGAAGTAGCCATTAGGTGACAGCCAGAACTCCAAAGCCAAGGCACAGATGGTTACCTACTAATCAGTAAAAGTTCCTACTACATTTTATTTTCACAACTTATCTATCATTAATGGGAGAAATACATCAAAAGAGAAAAACCATAAAGATCTAAGACAAAAAGTTTCAAACATTAAATCCCCCTACAACTGTATGCTCTACAACCTCATAAACAAACGATAATCAAAAGTATATCTCTATGATGTTATTAAAATCATCCTATATTTCCTCTAGTCAAAAAATTATGAAAGCAGCTTAAACAGCTACATTTTCTACGGTCTAAAGAGTTGCAAGACAGGCTAACCTTTAAGGTCACAGTAACTATATTTTTTGCTGTAGGAGTTTCCGCTCATACTCCCATCACTTCCATTAGTTTGTAAAATTCTTATTAAGCTGTTTCCCAGAAGGCATGCTAGATGCCTGGGCCTGATTTCGGGGCAATGGGTAGGCACACAATAAGGTGTCTAGAAATGGCATGGGTTTAATTGTACTCCTGTGCGCAGTTAAAGGCCCATTCACCAAGACATGATCAATAACATTAACTCTCAAGCTCACGTTGGTGGCAAAAGCCATCTCACATGGGCAAACAATGCCTCAACAGGTTACAGAATTCTTAGCGGGGTGCTTGAGTGTCCATGCCAAAAGGGAGTGAGACTGCATCAAGGTGGTCAGAGAGAAATCCGCAGGGCCCTGCTAAACAGGGGAGCTGTTCTCTTCACACATTGTGCCATCCACACCTACTGCACGGACCCCAGCACGTCCATGCATGAAAGAGCAAGAAGTCAAAGCAGGTGCTTCTGATTCCAAGGACCAGTCTCTAGTCTTGCCCATGCACAACTTGGACTATAAGGGATCTATGTTCAGTGGTGCTTGGCTGTTTGAAACTGAGAATATGATATAATATCATCTTGCAAAAATACAAAGAAACTAAGCAAAATTAAAAATAAGGGCACAGTCTACCCTGAACAGAAACACCTCGGGCAAAAAGAAACAGACTTGTAAAAGTTTTCATAAAGTTTATTTGGGAAAATCAGTCTTTTACATACCAACACAGTCTGATGGTTATGGACCTTAATGTAGATGATTTTTCATGCATTTAATTTATTATACATAGAGACCAAATATAAACAGTTCGAAGATAAATTTGTCATCTACCCAAAACTACTAACAGGAAGGAAGTATGCGGCCAAATGCTGATCTACTGTCACACTACTGTTACACCTGACTATATACTGTCCATAGTTTACATCAACTGGTGATGAGAAAATGCTTCAGCCATCTTTTCCCTCAGCATGTTTTTTTTTACCACTTCTATTCTCCTCTCTTCACTTTACTTTTCAACTCTTGAAAAAGCAATCAGATGAGACAGAGTTCAATTGAATACTCGTTTAAATATCAGGCATATATCAACCGTCAGAATAACTAACTGAAAGAGACTGCACGCTTCCTAGTCTATCAATATACCTGACACATCTGTAAGCTTTATTACATTCAAAGACTCATTCTCATTCCCAATGGGAGTGATGGCAAAGCTGGGTTTTCCAGTTACAGCGGAATTCAAAGAGAGATTTTTCCCCTCAAGATATAAGCCCAGCTACTTTATAGCAAAAGTTGGAAATGTTCATCAAATACTGGATGACAGCAGACTTTAATGGAAATTGAAAAAGAATATCTACAGAGTTAGGAAATTCTGTGAGCTGATAAGTAACATGCTTAGCCTAAAATCTAAATATTGCATGCTGTTCTTTGTGGGGAGAAATGTCAATAGAGTAAATGCAAAGAAACACACATAAAACGGGAGGTCATTTTAAATTTATACATATATATGTTATAGATTTTTTAAACTCAGTTGTAATCTTTTTTTTTTTTGACAATGTGGAGTCTGTGGAAAGTTTCAAGGATCTTTGCTCTGAGCATGCACTTATTTTTACCCTGCCATATTTGTGTCATAGACATGGATGGCATCTGATGGACTAACTGAAGGGATTCTGTGCAGTCAGGGAAACTAGAATTCCGATAAAAGCCTCTGAATGCTGAACTGATAGATGTGTGTGAGTGTGTGCCACTTGAGAGAGAGTTATTTTAGTAAAAGCTGTGATTGTTGATTAGCTCCATGAAAAACCGTTTTTCCTGGTATGTAGAGGAGTGAATGTCATGCTTATCATTTAAATGGACCAAGGAAAACAGAAATATAATATTTGATTATGTTGTAACATTAGGAGGGAAGAATATTATTGTCATTTTTACTTATAGGAAAGCGAAGCACAGATGTGCTAAGTGGCATGCCGCACAGTCTCTAGCCAGGAATTCTGGTTCCAGAGAAGCTACCCTATGTGACCATTCTCACGGATAACATTTCAGAAGATCCACTTTCTTCCTAACTATTCCTGCAGAGCCCCCCCAAGCCTTCCAAGAGAACAAAGGACCGCATTATTGCATGAAACACACATGAAATATTTTATTATCTTCCAGACAGAGAAAAGAATACAGTAGAAATATTTTAATAGAAATCCACAGCTCTCCTCAAAGAGCCCACCCTGGCGTTCAGGGCCCCCCAGTCGTGGTAGCGCCTGTAGCCCCCCGGCCGCAGCAGGTACTGCCGCCCTCGGTAGTTGGGCAGCTCGTAGAGGATCCAGGAGCCCTCGAGCACGTTGAAGGAGTGGATCTCGGTGAAGTGGAAGCGGTCCTGAAGAGCCGAGCAGTCCTCGGTGAGCTCCAGCATCTGGCCTCTGAAGTCCTCACGCTCATAGATCCTGATCCTGTGGGAGCTGGCCTGCGGAGGCAGCCGACAGCACGGGGCACGAGTCAGAAAGCTCACTCACCTTGCTTGATCCTCTTTTGGCAACTAATCATACCCATCTCTGCGGAAACAGGCATTTCTTTTCCCTTTTTAATGTCAAACGTGACCAAATTGAACAGCAGCAATAAAGACCTAACAAATTCCATTAAAAAAGCAAAAGAAAGAATAAAAGGGAGAAAAGAAAGATGGGGAAGATGGGAAGGAAGGAGGAAAGGCAGGGACTGCCACACTAACCCTGCCATGTGAGGTCTGTAGAAGTAAAACAAATGGAACATATTGACTATTGAGATGAAAAAGACAAGGTGTTCCTGGCAAAGTACTGGTTGGTTTGAATTTCAGCGGCAGCGGGGAGAAGAAGTCAAATTGCTTTTCCTACAGTGAGGCACGTCTTGGTGGCAATCCGGGAAGACAGTTCAGCCAGGCAATCCCCTGAGCCCTTCTTTTCTGTATTAAGCCCTGCCACTCTAAAATGCTGAAGAGCAAGAGCTGCCATCAAGACTCGGTCTCAGTTCTCAACTCCAACTTCTGCTTCTACAAGTTGTAGGCAATTAACAGAAACTGGAATTTCAAGGTTATTCAGGAGGCCTTCACAAATCAAGCAAATATAGAACAAGTATAGAAACACAGAAAGTTGGGCCATGTGCAAATCTGGTTCTTCCTTGGTCTGCTTTCCTTCCCATTGTCGGCATGGTTTTTCTTCCTACCATTAAAATTCACCCTAAGAGGGATTCCAACGGGCGGTCCTGAGTCATAAAGGACGGTTACTAAGGTATCTTCCCATTGGTCAGAGGATGTCCGTGCAATTGTTTAATTGGTCTTCATGTCAGCCTGGCACAGAAGAACAATGATTCTAAGCATTTCCTTCTATGAGGAAGAAACGAAAGAAATGCCAACTTTGCAAGTTTTGTTGCCAGCCTGGCTCCTGCCTGCAACGAAATGCTGTGAGAAGGTTTCATTCTCACAAAAGTGGTTTATTTCTCCTGGTAGCAAATCCGAACTGTGGAATTCCAGACTGCTGGGCTTCATTTGGCTAAGAGAGGCTCCGCAAGAGCTATTGGAATCTCACTGGGGTTGCTTGTTTTACCTAATCAAAACGCAGGGTTAGAGACACATTAGATGTTCATAATTACAGCTAAAACTTTAGGTGGGGGTGTGCTTAGCAAGCCACAGGTTAATTTGTCATCCTCACTCATAAACTACTCTTGTTAGTCCCATTTACAAGTGAAAAAGGTGGAAACAGTGCGTGGATCGATCCTGAGGCATCGATAACAAGTTCATTTGTTACTTTGATGTAGACACCCTAAACTAAACTGGGCTCTACTTATTTTCTGGGGAGGCGAATTGGTTTTAACAAAATAGAATCAAAGGTCCAGTTAAGAGCATTGCATCACACAGAATGGCAGGAAACCTTAAGGAGGCCAGCGGAGGAAGGGGAGTAGAGTGAGAGCCAGAACACAGCAGGCTGCCCTCCATCCCTGATCCAGAGTGTGAGTGACACCTGCAGGGACCCGATGTGACTGCGGGGCGCAGGAGGCAGCAGCGAAGGACTCACGTGCGGGATGAGGCGGCAGGAGCGGACCGAGTCGCTGAGGCCCATCCACTGCTGGTAGTCGGGGTACTCGCCCCGCCGCAGGAAGTACTGGTGGCCCTGGTAGTTGGGCTGCTCATAGAGCATCCAGCAGCCGCTGTCCACGCGCACCGAGTTGCAGCGGCTGAAGTAGGGCTGCAGGTTGGAGTGGTCGCTGCTGCACTCGTAGTGGCGGCCCTGGAAGCCGCGGTCCTCGTAGAAGGTGATCTGCAAGGCAGGGCAAGGCGAGGCCAGTTGAGGCGAGGGGAGGCGCGGGCTCAAGGGCCTGCGGCGGGCCCCGACCCCCGTGTGCCGGGCCGCGTGCCGGGGCCCTGGGCGGGCGCTGGGCTCACCTTCCCCATGGCTGGTCGACCCGGAGGATGCGAGTTGAGTGCGTGCGGCGGGCGGCGCAGCGGGTCTATATAGCGGGAGCGCTGCTGCGTTGGCAGGAAACACACAAAAGGGGCCCGCGCGGAGCCTCTTTTTCTCCCCTCTCTGTTTCTATATAATGACCTCGGGGGTGGCACTTTATTGTATGTTTTTTTCTGAAACTTTCCAGAGCTTTCGAACTGATGACCTGGATCAAACTGTCACCTGATGCCACTCGGGCCTTTCAATGATGCGTCATGTGAAATTGGAACTGAGCAGATAACTTGACAATCATAAAGTGTTTTACTTACCTTTTTAAAATTTCAAAATGACCTATTTTCAAATAATAATGTAGGGACCAAGTATGAGAAAACAATGGGCCAAAACAGCAGGAGGCAGCTAGATGAAAAAGACTTTTCTGGATGTAAAAATGCAAAACCTGGGAGCGAACTGGCATTCCCTGTGGATGGGTTAAAGGAGGGCGGGAGTGTTCCCCTAAGAAAACTTGGATTTAGGCTTAGAGGGGTTGAAACCTCAAGAAAGTCTGGATTCAAGCCCTGTCTGAAGCTCCCTGGAGATTCCATCGGGCTTGGGACTAGGGTCATCACTAAGCAGGTGAGCATGCGGAATATTTTGAATCCCACGGTGTTGTGGAGGTTCTTCCTGCTCTACTCCCTGGCTCTCTAGCTGAGGCCTTGGCTCCAGGAGCTGGAACGCAACTCTTACCCCTACAGGCTCTTCCAGCACCAGGTGTATCCCTCTCCCTAAAGCTCAAGTTTTCTCAACTCACACCATTGTGATATTTCAAACTGAAAATTCTAATTTGGGGAGTCTCTGCTGATCTTATAGGATGTTGGGCAGCATCCCTGGCCACTGCAGCAAAGGTCATTCTGGTCATTAACCATGTTAGGGCAAAAAAAAAAAAATCCTCAGATGTAGCCAAGGTAGAGTGCAAGAGTGGCAAAATCACCATAGTGAACATCGTGGTGCCAACGTGGCAGCCACAGGCTTCAGTCTCCCAGCCCTCCTTCCCGCATTGCATTAATAAACTGTGACATGGGAAGCACAGGGATTCCTCAGGAATTCCTCAGGGCCACTTACAGAGCAGGTAGAAGGAAGAGAGGGGAGGTTACTTCAGATACAGCAATTTTATTTTCGTGCTGCAGACAAAATCATATTTCAGAGTAGTGTTTTATGATTCAATAATGACAGATTTTTTTTGAAGATAAATACTTGGAAATTTTTGCTTTTTGCTATTGTGTTTTCATTATATATCTTTAGAATATAGAAAAATATTCATAAAGTTAAAAATGCACATTTTCCAATACACAACACATAATGTATTTATTGTTAAAAACATCCATGAGTATGAACTTACTGGGTCAATTGGCAACTTCC
This sequence comes from Ochotona curzoniae, assembly GCF_017591425.1. Classification (NCBI taxonomy): domain Eukaryota; kingdom Metazoa; phylum Chordata; class Mammalia; order Lagomorpha; family Ochotonidae; genus Ochotona; species Ochotona curzoniae. The sequence continues at coordinate 6,551,602 of NW_024466146.1, read as the reverse complement.
TTGTAAAAAGAGAGATCTTTGTAGAAGAGAACGCAGGCCTAATAAATTATGTTGTGACAGTCTAGAAAAGTTAGATCATAAAATCTCGGAGATCAAAGTCATGGAGATAAGGTATAGAAGGTTTTGCACAAGCAGGGAGCAGTCCATGAATGTAGGCCCGGGGAAGGGGCTCTGAACTACTGGCAAAAGCACTGTGCTAAAAACAAAAACAAAACAAAACAAAACAAAACAAAAAACTGCTCTGACAAAATCAGTCTAGATGCAGATTTCAGCTTGGAATTTTGTTGGAAGTTTTCTAAAACACTTTTTAGTCATTTGAAGATGAATGGAATTCTTTGTTTGTTTTAAACCATAGATGACTAATATAGCTCCTCACATGTTTTTAAGCTATTTAAATGTTTGTTTCCATGCCAAAGAGACAGTGGTAAGAGAAGTGAAATCCTCCATTGGCTTATCCTCTCTCAAGATACCTCCAGCAGCCATGCTGGGCAAAAAGGAGCAGGCAGAAATTCAACCTGGGTCTGTCACAGGAGTGACAGGAATCCAGGTAGTTGAACCATAATCTATAGCACGCAGAGTGCCCTGTAGGAGAAAGATGGCATTAGGGCCTAGAATTTGGACTTGAACCCACGTGTTCCAACGTGGGCTGTGGACATCCCAGGGAGATTCTCATGTGCTGAACCAAATTGTGACCTAACGAGGCTTCTGCTATCTCACTCTACGCTCAGTTGTCTAACTTCTGGAACATGTTTGAAAGCAGATTTCTTTCTCATCAAGGCTTTCCAGGAGTGGAGAGTACTTCATTAGTGGAGAATCACGGGAAAGATTTTTTTTTTAATATGAACAGAAGGCAAATACTGTAAGTGTTATTACACATACTTCTAAGGAGGAATCTACTTTTATTCCTTCTTTCCTAGAAGCTTTCCTAAGACACTTAAATTTCATTTCTATGCTCTTGGGTGTGGAGAAACAATCCTTAGAAAATAATGCAAAGTAAAGTGAAGAATTGAGCTGCTGTCAAATAAAGGATGTTTTGGCTAGACAATATGGAAAAAATTGAATCCTCAGGGTCTCCAAAGTATAACATATTATCCTAAAAGGATTTGACAAAGCTCACTTCTTCTAGCGGAGTGCTTTATTATTTGTAACTTCAATCAATGTTGAAGCTGTTTATTTTTCAAAACGATTGAAATAATGAGTTTCTTAGAACTATAGTTCTTCCTGGAGTATTTTAATGTATCCAACAAAAAAAGTGTTTAAAGCCAACTTGGTGTTTTTCAACTCCAAATCATATGATATACAATGAAATACAATAATTGAATTGGCCGTATAAGAGGCAGAAGTAATTCCCTAACTGATCAGGAAAAATATATCACAGTGCTAGAAGGAGACGGGTATGTGGATAACAGAGTTGTTGCCATGAATCTGAATCCTCTAGGAACACAGAGTAACTCAGACCATCTCAGATCACTCCTAATACGGCCTTACAAACCATGTGCCTAACTAACAGAACTATTTTCTTGTAATAAATTTTAATATACTAATATCAGGAAAAGCTAGGTAATTCATGCTTCAATTAACACATATAAATACCTATTTTCCTTTTTATTAATAAAGATTTTTATTTATTTAAAAAAGTTATATATACATAGAGGGAGAGACAGAGAGAAATCTTATATATATATATATATATATATATATATATAAAATGTGCCTGGGAGAGCATCAAAAGAAAGCCAAAGGGCAAGGTGCAATAGCCTAGTTGCTAAATTGCTTGCTTTACGTGTGTCAGGATCCCATGTGAGCACCGGTTCGTGTCCTGGCAGACCTACTTACCATCTAGCTCCCTGCTTGTGGCCTGGGAAAGCAGTTGAGGATGGCCCAAAGCCTTGGGACCCTGTACTCATGTGGGAGACCCGGAAAATGTTCCTGGCTCCTGGCTCTTGACTTCGGATCAGCTCAACTCTAGCCCTCGTGGCCACTAACCAGTAGATGGAAGATCCTTCTCTCTGTCTCTCCTGTCTGTAATTCTGACTTTTCCAATTAAGACAAAAAAAAAAAAAAGGCCAAAGTCCTTGGGCCCCTGCCACCCATGCCAGAGACCTGGATGAAGCTTCTGCCTCTTGGCTTCCTCTGGCTTCAGCCCCCGTCGTTGCAGCCACTTGGAGAGTAAGTCAACAGATTGGAGATCTCACCGTGTCTCTCCTTTCTCTGTAGTTCTATCTTTCAAATATAACAATGAATAAAATTCAAAAGAAAAAAGCAAGAGAGACCACCCTATGAATATTGATGTGTGTATTGCCATGCCTTACACAAAGTTTACTAATTTGATCATAGAAGATTGCTAAACATTGCACCACAAAATAATGTAAGATGCATGGTTGAAGAAATGCAAATCCTAAATTACAAATTTATAAGCTTTGCATGGGTACTGAATTTATCATGAGAATTCCCTTGGCAGTCCACCAGTTCCTGGAAGACTCCTTGATCAAAGGTTCATTGGGCAAAGGCTGTACACAGAAATTAATCTCTATATTGTATGGAAAACATGGTTTCCAACCGAGACTTGATTAAAGCGAGGATTTCCAGTGTGATAAACTCACGGGATGTAAGGGGTCTTCTCCTGGCAGAATGCAATTCTGCTCCATCTTCCTGAGACTGCACGTCTTCCTCTCCCTACGCCTTCCTTCTGGGTCAGACTCCCTCAGACTGAAACGTCTCTACCAGTCTTTCCCGGCTTCATCCCCATCATCTCTTCCATAGCAATCTCTTCTAATTAAATGTTTATTTTGTTCTCTAAGATGTTTTAAGAATCCTTTCCATGTTACAAGAAACACACCACTTAATGCTTTCCTTGCTTAGCATCCTAATTTTTGGTCTTCATTCTACTTTTTCCGCTCCTTTTGACCAGATGGCTGATTCTGTTCCACTGAGCACTCCCACCATGTTTCTATGCATACTTACTGTTCCTCTCAGGAGGTACCTGACTGGATTTTAATTCTGCCACACAAATCTGTTTTCCCAGTGGCATCTCAAAATGCTTTTATATCTTCCCTCAAAATGCGATTCTGTGATTGTTTACAGAAGCTGAAGGAAATATTTCTAGACAAAACAAAATAATACTCACATCAAGTAGCATTTTGCTAGCTAGAACCCAAGCATGCTCCTGGGTACACTACCAACTACAAAAGGATTTGTGATGAAGAGAAAATGAGATCCCAACCAACAGTGGTTAATAAGCTTCAGTTTCACTATGTCCCAACCTGGGTCAAAGAAAAGCCTCCTGGACTCAATGGCCTCAAAATTTACAGCTTCATCAACTTAACGAATAATCCACACATGCTGGTGAATGTCAGATTTTAAAAAGCAACATGAAATAACTATTATCACATCAATACACTTTCTAAACTGGATCTTTGGTACTATAAATATTTTGAACATTTAAGGAAATCCAAATTCAACATTTGCTAAAACAGTGCCTGTTGACTGCTTTCTTGTTACATTAAATATTCTGAATTCTGGGACTGCCATCGTGCTACAATGGGTCAAGTTGCTGCCTGTGATGCCAGCATCCCAAATGGGCACTGGTTCATGTCCCAGCTGTTCTGTTTCTGATTCATCTGTCTGCTAATGACCTGGAAAAGGCAGCAGGAAGATGATCCAAGTGTTTAGGCTTCTGTTACCCAGATGGGAAACCTGAAAGAATCTCTTGGCTCCTGGCTCTGGTCTGGCCCATCCTAAGCAGCTGGTGTCATCTGTGATTTGAACCAACAGATGGGAGTTCTCAACTTATCTCTCCTCTCTCTGTGAGTCTGACTTTCCAAATCAATCAATCAATCTTTGAAAAAAATTGGAGATGAATTTTTTTTAACATATCATAAATTTGTGAAAATGGGCTTGTATATTTGCTGTTCACAATCGTAAGAGGCAAGTACTTTTCAGAAATGAATCTAACAACAAACGGTTGCAACAGAAGCAGCAGTGAGCAGTCTGATTCTTCAGTTAAAGAAAATATATATAAAACGGAGAGTGACATTGCTCAATTATCATGGCATTTCAAGCACTTGTCTTATTTATGTTTTTCAAATCATGTCGGTTGTTTTAATGATCAGATTGTTAGCACATTTAAATAATGATTTGGATAAAAATTTATGATTAATTTAACAGGCCATGAAAGAATTAGTTAAAGGTGAAACTGGCTAAATCATCACCTTGCAAACTGCCCAAATGACATATGGACACTATTTCATGTCCTGGCTTATCCACACCCCATCCAGCCCCCTGCCTGTGGCCTGGGAAAGCAATCCAGAGTAGCCCAAAGCCTTGGGACCCTGCAGCCATGTGAGAGACCTGGAAGAAGCTCCTGGCTCCTCTCTTTGGAACATCTCAGCTCCAGCCATTGGAACCATTTGAGGAGTATACCAATGGATGGGAGATTTTTTTGTCTTTTCTTTCCGTAAATCTGATCTGACTTTCCAAGAAAAAAAAAATACATACATTTTTAAGAGTTAGTTAAAGGAACCATCTGTAAATTTTGGTGTAATCAGGAACCCCAACATGAAACAGATATAGAACAACTAATCAGAAGTTATTTACAAGTTATTAACTTAGGAAAAGGAGTATAGGAAAAAAGGACTGTTGCAGAAGTAATATAAATCACTCTATGTATGTCATGGTGAAAGCAATATAACAAAGCTAAATTTTTATATTAAGTGGGATAATGAAATGCAGCAGTAGTGTCACTAGAGCTATTTGCAATTGTGGTTTATTTAACCTTTATCAGCAAAATGACACTGAGAGAAGGTTTGTACTTGTTCGTACAAGAAAGAATAGAAAGGACCTTAAAGTCAGTAGGGGAAAATGAACAAGGAGCAGCCACAGAAATTGTACATAAAACAACTGGATTTTTTTTCCAGCTTGGAAGCTCAACTCAAAGAAAAGTAGCTACACACCCATGTCATCCGATCCAACTGCGTGGCTTCCAGCAAATAGCAAAAGGGAAAAGAAAAAATTAGTTTACAATGCTTTTCCTTTTTGGTGAACCCAATAACTAAAAGAGAAAAAAAGGGGGGGGAGGGTAATACTAGCAGATGTTAAATAGAACTGCAGAGAACAAAAGAAACGAGCAATGGGGAAAGAGATGTAGAAAGACTGAATGATTTAACACAAAGAGAGTCCATGTGGTATTATGTTTTCTAATTTGAGTCATTATTTGTGTAGCAAAGGGGGTTGGGGCGGTGGGAGAGAGAGAGGGAGAGAGAGAGAGAGAGAGAGAGAGAGAGAGAGAACCTCAGTCGATTCACTAGCCAAATGCCCACAAAGACTGGGAGAGCAAAGCCAGGAGCTGCAATGCAATCTAAGTCTCCCTATAGAAATCAAGAACTCGGGCACCTTGGGGTCTGCATTAGGAGGAAGCTGGAACTGAACCCAGGTGTGCCAATGTGGGACACAGGTGCCCTAGACATCATAGCAGCTAGGTCAAATGACTGCCCTGAAATAAAATCTACCCCAAACTTCCAACTGAAGTCTTTGTGTTACAATATATACCTTCAAAGCAAAAAATAATGGCTGTAAATAACATGTCGTAGGCTGGATGTAAAAAATAATGTGTGTTTTCTGAACACTGCACAACTGATCATTTTTTTTCCTAAAGAAAAATAAAAAGGTAACATTTTTATTTGCTAGAGGAGATGGAGAGTTAGCTAGATATGTTTTTCCTATAAAGAAAGTTTATCTAGCATACAGCTTTAAAGGTTTTTCTTTTTCTTTCTTTCTTTCTTTCTTTCTTTTTTTTTTTTTTTCTGAAATAAGCCCTTTGGAGCCTCTGGATGGTAGTATGATTGTCAGGTAACAAGCCTAGAATGCATATTGGTCTCTATGCCCATGGTTCCTTCATTTTATCAGTAGAAACTGTTTTTTTGTTTCTTTAAAAATTTGACACTTTTTGGTTTATGAAAATGTATTTCTAAAATCCCCAAAAAAAAGCATGGAAAACAGTGTCAATGTCATTGATTCCTCTTTGTCTTTAATAGATGATGTTTGTCCTCCAATCCCTTTTATTTAAGAAATGTTTACAAATTATTGGTATGGAGGAATAATTCTATGCTGCTGGGCACTGATGTCTTTTATCTGATCTACAATTACAAGGAGACTTCAGGAAGTTAATTTAACAATAAAATTAAAAGGGAAATTTAATTTAGATGCAAAAACATTTTTGAAATCCGTATCTAGTCTTCACATATCACTTTTAAAATCTTAACTAGTTTTAAAAAAATATTTCTAAAAGCATGCTAAGTAGTTCTATATACTTTCAGCTTTTATTTGGAAAAACTAAACCAAATGTATGGTTCTACTCTCATATACTGAAGAGGGTTTGCAAACAGATTCCTATATACACCATGAGGGCAGAACATCAAGACTTGTCAGCGGGAAAACTGGTGGCGGTCCAGAACCAGATGGCAGATTTTTTAAAAAGACTTATTTATTTTTATTGTAAAGCAAAGTTCACAGAGAGGAGAGACAGAGAGAAAGAACTTCCAGCTGCTGGTTCACTCCCTAAGTGCTATGACTGGAGCTTCACCGATCTGAAGCCAGGAGCCAGGAGCTTTTTCTGGGTCTCCCAGGCAGATGCAGGGTCCCAAGACTTCAGACTGTCCTCTGCTTTCCCAGACCACAAGTAGGGAGTTGTAAAGGAAGTGAGCAGCCAGGACATGAAACGGCACCCACATGGGATCCCTGTGCATGCAAAGCAAGGGTTTTAGCCACTAGGCTACTGCACCAGGACCAAAGACTTTGGTATATAATATATTTGCATTTCTTGAAAAAATAAAAGTTTAAAGGAACCAGTGAGTAATTTTTTTTTAAAGATTTCTTTATTTTTATTGGAAAGGCAGAGATACAGAGAGGAGGAGAGACTGAGAGGAAGATCTTCCGTCCGATGATTCACTCCCCAAGTGAGCGCAACAGCCAGTGCTGTGCCAATCCTAAGCCAGGAGCCTCTTCCAGGTCTCTCAAGTGGGTGCAGGGTCCCAAGGCTTTGGGTTGTCCTTGACTGCTTTCCCAGGCCACAAGCAGGGAGCTGAATGGGAAGTGGAGCTGCCAGGATTAGAACCGGCACCCATATGGGAACCCCGGGCATGCGAGGCGAGGACTTTAACCACCATGCTATCGCGCCGGACCCAAGAGTAATTGTTTTCTAATGGTGAGCCTCATCATGATCTTTCTTCACTTCTTATTCTGTTTTTTTTTTTCTAAGCATTAAAACTTGTTGTTACTTTTAAAAAGAACAGAAAAAGGAAAGAGAAGATTCCCAGCTGAATTCACAACATTCTAGTGACAGACATCCTATTATTCAAGTCTTCAAAAGAGGTGTGAAGAAACAAGCTAATCGAAGAGATGAGACATAGCCGATGAACAGAAATTAAAGAGGAAAGACTTGGTGAAGCTGAAAGTTTTCCCGAAGTGACATCACATCTCATCCCTAAATTGGGCCTATTTCACTCACTTTCTAATTCCTGTACATTTAGAAGTTGTATCAGGCCCCATACGGCCCTGTGTCTAATCCAGGCTAGAGCTCCTCTCTTTTGAAGAGAAAACTGTGATTAGTACATTGAGATTTTGACTATCATGACTTAAGCTTCAAATTTAAAGTACAAATTACAGAAGGCAAAAGTGGACAAAATGTGGAGTAAATCAGTTAAAAGAAATCTATACTTTTGGAAAACTGCATTTGGAAATAGTGGAGGCTCAGGTATTCAGCCGGTGGTTAAGATGCCTGGATGTGCATGAGAATTCCTGCTCTTGGTTCCCAGCTGTGCATTCTCAACCCAGCTTTTTGATAATGAGCTCCCGGGAGGCAGCAATGACGACTCAAGTAATTGGATTTCTGCGCCAATGTGAACATCCTGGATTGCATTCCATATTTCTGGATTCAGATTAGCCCAGGCCCAGCAGATGTCAGCACTCTCTTTTTGCTATTCAAATTAAAAAAAATAATTCAAAAAATGTTAAGTGTAGTTTTTAAAGCCAATTGTCAACAATTAACAATTGAATGTAGGTATGTAGGATACTGTACAGTGGTCTTGTTAAAGATTTGTTTTATTTGAAATGGCAGAGTTTCAGATAGACAGGGACAATGATGGACACAGAGAAGCACCTGCCACCCAGTGGCTCATTCCTCACAATAGTCAGAGCTGGGAGAGGACCAAACCAGCAGCCTAGAATTCCCTTCATGGTACTAGGGCACATTAATCATTCTTTTGGGCTATTTTTTTTTATACTTCAGCATTGTATTTATTTATTTATAAAAGAAATTTATTAATACATTAAATGCTTAGGGTATTAAACTGATAAGAACAGATACTACACTTGATCATAGCCAAAAGACCGAGAAGCGATAGATGCGTGGTAATTACTACAAAAAACTCACAATTTCTCATGGTAATATGATATTACTACAAATAGAATGGATTCAGTGTAATTTATAGATACAATTCTAGAAATATCATATTTTCATATACTTGGAATATCTATTTCCATCCTTTCACTTTCAGTCTCTGTGTTATCTATATTAGTGAAGTATGTATCTTGTAGGCAGCAAATAGATGGTCCCCCCTTTTTTTTTTTTAATTCAGTCCCTCAGTCTGTATCTTTTAATCAGATAATTTAGTACCTGGACATCCAAGATTATTCTTGGTAAGTAATAACTTGATCCTGACATTTGTCCATGAATATCTCTGCTATTTGTTCCAAATCTCCTTTGATCTGTGACTAGGAAGTTTCCTTCTGCAATACCAAGTGTCTTTCTCTGTTTCTCTGGGTAGTTCCCATCCTTAAGTAAAACTTGTAAGCCTGGAGATAGTGACAAATGCGTTCAATTATTGCTTATCTGGAAAAACCTGAATATCTTCTTCTTTTATGAATGAGTGCTTCACTGGGTAATATTTAATGGGCCAGGCAGTCTGGAAATAATTCGTTGACAGGGGGAGAGTCCAGAGTAACACCCAAGTTAGGTGTGGTATAGCTCCTCTGGTTATGGTCAGTAGAGGGAGAAGATGTTGGAGACCGCGAGTGTGTGTGTGTGTGTGTGTGTGTGTGTGTGTGTGTGTGTGTGTTTTCTGTTTCTTTACATTTTATTTTTGGTGATGTTTACACAGTTGATCAGGGTGGGAAGAGTTGAGGATCAGGGGATAGTGAGTGAGACCATTGTTTACACATATTTTTTGCTTCTTCCTGTACATGGAGGAGAGGGGAATGCAAGAGGAGAAATCACACCCAGCCTCTCAATTGCCACATTACCCAAGAGATGGGGAACTGCCACCTGATGTCATTCCAGGGTTCCCATTGTAGGGAATTTTCTGAGGGTTCTGCTCATGTGGTTTTGATAGTTCTGAGATGCTGCTTGTATTGCTGCTCCAAGGATGAGAAAATCCTTCCCAAGTTTGATTGGCTGTCCTAGTCCACCTCCAAGTCTTCATTAGCCCAGAAATCTGCTGTAAGCTTCACTGGGGTAGTTGATCAGTTTGTTCTACCCTCCATGCTCTACAATCCAATGAGTGCTGTGGCCCAGTCCAGCCATCCCTGTCCAACACATGCTTGGTCCCTGCATACCCTAGGGGGAGCTGCAGCCCAGTCAGAGCGGTCCCCAACAACCCCCACTGGACTGCCCAGCCTTGTGTGCTCCAGTTCCAGCTCTCATGCCCAGCAGTCAAGTTCCCAATAGTCCCCAAACAGGTTCACTCTGTACCCCATCTCACATGTGCTGGTGGGTCCAGTGGTCCAGTCTAGTGTGACATGTCTCACCTCGGCATTGGCCGGTGCGTGCTGCTGCCTGGTTCAGTTTGGTCTGCCTCTGTTCTAGCTCATGCTGGCTGTAGCTGCCAGTCAACCTGGTAAAGTCACCCTCCAGTCCCATCTCTAATATGAATTGGCTGGTGATGTGGCCAGACTTCACCTATTCCCCCTAGTTCTCACATCCATCAGTGGCTGTTTGGAAGTGGCCCAGGCTTGCTCACCCCCATACCTGAGCCTCACATATGCTGGCAGCTAAGGTAAGCTGGTCTGCTCTGAGCTGCTTCTTGTGCTGGTTTCTGCACTCACCTGCAGAGATTGCCACCAAAGAAGTTCCCCAAACTCCTCTATTATGTCTTGTTTCAGTGGCAGATGTCACACACACAGGTAAGTCCTTGGCCTGGGCTAACTAGTCCATTTCCTGTTCTGGCAGAAACAGTGGCCTTGCCCAATTGACCCACACCCAACTCGGATGTTACTATTGCATGTTACAGCCCAACTAGTCCTGGTCCATACCCTTACACAGCTCTCATGTGGCCCAGTGGGAGTAGAAATCTAGCCCAGCCAGTCCTATACTCACTCTGGCTCTCATGAGCTCCAGTGGATGCTGGAGTCTAGCCCAGTCTGGCACATCTCAAACCCTGCCCACACCCATGCCAAGGGACAGTTCAACCATGTCCAGCCCCATTCCAGCTCTCATGTTCAGCAATGGGAATCACAATTGAGCTGGAGTATCCCTTAGATCCCCCCACACACATCTAAGGATCCCTTAGATTCCTAGCCATAAATGTTGCACATGACAGTGGTTGCTGTGATGCAACTACATAGCTCATCCCCTATCCTGACTTTTGCTATCAGGTGTTACAGCCTGGCCTGACCAGGCTTGCCCTCAGTCCTAACTCTCTAGTGAGTACTGCAGCCTGGCCCTGCCCAATTTGTTTCCATTCCTTATTCATGGAAACTGATAGGTATGATAGCCTAGTCCAGCATGTCCCACATTCCAACCTGGCTCCTATACTTGCCAGTAAGCTAAGGTTGTCCTGGCCCTGCCCTGTCCATCCCTTTTCAAAACCACCCCCATTTGTGGATAGGTGGAGCTGCTCAGTCTAACCAATAGCCAGGCCTGAATCATACGCTCACCAGTGGGAGCAATGGCCCATCAGGAGAGTTTCTTGAGTTTCCCTTCCAGACCCACTCCCAGACTCTGATTTTGCCCATGCCAGCGGGTGTTAGGCCCTTAGTGGTCATAGGCTGCCCCCTCCATCTTGCATATGTATGAGCAATGGATGTTGTGCCCTGGTCCACCCCATGCCATATTCTTGGGTGTGTTTGTGGGTGCTGCAGCATGGAACAACCTAGCCTGTACCCAACACCAGTACCCATGAGTGTCTGGGTGTTCCATGGTCATGCCCAGCTCCAGCCTGTCACCATGCCCAGCTCCAACCAAATCAGATAAAATTGCAGATCATAGGGATGGACCCATACACCCCCACAGAATCTGCTCTCAGACCCAGTTCTCTTGCATGGGTTAACATTATCCATCCCCTGTTTTGAATCTCTGGTGGGTACTATGCTCTAGCCCTGCCAAGTAGGCCCTCAATAGTGTGCATTAGTGAGTGATATTTGACATTGGTCAGTACTAACTACCCCAGCTTTGCTACCCCTCAAGGGCTGGTGCTTCAGCCTGAACTTTAAAGATCCTTGCATTCTCCCCTCAAATTCCCACTGCCAGGTGGCCCAGGGGCTAATGGCACTGAACGAAGCCCCCAGGCCACTCTGCCCGATTCCTGCCACCTGGGAGCCAAGCTCCAGAGATAGCTGACTCCCTGCAGCTCTGAGCACCTGGCAGGCTCATCATCTCATGTCCTCAGACCCAAGCCTTGCCTTGGGACAAACTGACCCTCCTGGCTCCCATCACATGGGGGTGCCAATAGGCCCAGCCATCCCTCCAGACCTGAGCCGTGTCTAGGGACAAGTTGGCCCACCTGGCTCTGAGCTCATGGCTGGATGAGGGACCCAGGCAACCTAGCCCGAGCTTGGGAGCCCATCCCAGAGGCTGGCTCACCCCCTCTGGCTCCAAGCATCCATTCACTGCTGTGTTCTTAATTCCAGAGCTGCTCTGTATCGACGTGAAACAGTTGATTCACCACCTATAAGTAGACTCACAACGCCTGCATACCCCACCCACTCAGACATGTGCAGCTTTCCCAACTCTGATTTACTCTGGGGTGTTTCCCTGGGCCCTCCCTTTGATCTGTCCCTAGTGCCCAAGGAGCTCCGAATTCCCACATGTAGAGTAGACATATATGCACAGGAATCCAGTCACCACCAGTGTTCTTTTTACCTCAATGCTTATGGTTAGAACTCTAATAGCCACAGGCAAGAGGGGATATCCTCTCGACCCTGCAAGGGTCCTGGTCCCAGCACAAACTGCCCAGCAGTCCCTGAGTCAGGGCAAAGGGCTGCATCTCCACTCCGCACACATAGACTGGTGCTTCAGAGGAGGGAGGGGTGAGAAGCAAGGTGGTCTTCCTGCATGGAGTAAATAGGTACTCAGCCTGCTTGCAAGTCCCTAGGCAGGCCTCAAAGCCAGTGTGGACCATGGAAATTTCCCTTGGTCAACAGTGCCAGTGCCACAGGCTGTGGCAGCCTCCCCCAGTTTTGCCTGGGAAGATGGTGTCCCCCAGCTGGTGTCAGAGGTGACTACGTTGGAGTCCCTGGCAGGGCATGGTTGAAAGCTGCATATCTGTTTGCTCTACTCAATTCACCTCATCTCCGTTCTGTTCTCTTTGTTCTCCAATAAGGATGTCTCTCAACCAATCTCCTTGGTAGTTATGTTAATTACAGACTTCAGAGGAAGTGTTGGTGGTGTAGTGGTGAGCATAGCTGCCTTTCAGATGTCAGATACAGCATTTTATTTATACCTAAGAACTCTTTGAAATAGGCATTATCACACTTTTGAAAATAAGGAAACTAAGGCTGTGGTCAACAAAATGTGTAATTTCAGAGTCATTGATAAGATCTAGGCTCAAAAAAGACATTTAATTCCAATTCAGTGAAACTGAATGGTATATAAACCATCATATGATCTTACTGCATTAGTCTTCCTTCTCTTTTTTTGCTGCAGGTTTTCTGCTGTTTGGCCCCAAGTATCTAAATTCTGCTGCATTCTAAAGCAATTCCTATCATAACAAGTGTGAAGAAGACTTTAAGGGTAAGTTTTACACTAGCAAAAACACTATCTTCATTACTGATGGTAAAATTGCTTAACTGTCTCATTTTCCCCAGTTTCCTGTCACAGTTATGTTCTAGCTGCAGGAATCTATTTCATAAAAGGTTTGGCAAGAAACTTGATAGAAAATGCTGAAAAGAATGTGAAATGTTAGAGTTTTCACCCTTAAAATTTTATATAGCTGAGTTAACACAGGGTTATATTTGAATGTTATCAGTAATTTCCAGTAAGAATAAATAATTGCATGCTGAGTGATCAACCATATAGCCTCAAATAAGCAATTTGCCATTGTGGGAACCTCATTTTATTCCCTTATAGTTATTTTTTAATATTATATCATAAATTGGAGATCCAACTACTGGTGTTCTATTGCACAGCATGGTGGCTAAATGTAGTGGGAGTTTTTCCTACATATTTCAAAAAACCTGAAAGAAAGGACTTTGAATTTTTGCACCACAAGGACATAAAAGATGCTTGAGGAGATAGATGTGCCTACTTTCAGTACATAGTCTGTTATGCATATATACAGCACAACATCATATAATACCATATAAATGTATGCCATAATTACATGTTAACTAAGTGTGTGTAAGTCTGCTTTCCTCCACAATGCGTGTTTAATAATTTCTTTTTTCATTTTCTTTTTTTTGGAATGGTATATATACAGAGAGGAGAGACAGAGAGAAAGATCTGTCTGCTGGTTCACTCCCAAAATAGCCACGAAGGCCAAAGCTGAGCCAATCCTAAGTCAGGAGCCAGGAGCTAGGAGCTTCCTCTGGGTCCCCCACATGGGTACAGAGTCCCATGGCTTTTGAGCATCCACGACTGCCCTTTCAGGCCATAGACAGGGAGCTGGACAGGAAGTGGAGCAGCCAGGACACCAATTGGAGCCCACATGAGAACTGGTGGTTGTAAGGTGAGGATTTAGCCATTAAGCCATTCTGCCGGGCCCCCAGGTTTAAATATTTATTGACAGTCACACTTGTGTATCTTAGAGGGAACAAATTGTCTTTTGTGGAAAAAAAAAGAATATGCTTTCTGTAAAGGGTTATTATATGCTTGTTTAAGAGCTCTAAAAGCTTAGTTGCCTGTTTCAGGTATTTTCATCCTTAGAACTGAAAACCCTTCAAAGGAGTTGTAAGAAGTGCTCTTCATGACGGTCACAACACTGTCACTTATTGCACTTGTATAGTATTGAATATAGAAAAACTGGTATCTATATAACTCTAGGAAATAGTAAGTCTGAAATTTTCTGAATCTAAGCATATTTTTTTTTTTTGCTTTCATGTTCATTGACTGGACAATTAAAATGGGTCACTAAAGATTGGATTCTATTTTGGCTTGACAAGAATTACACTTCAGTGTGAAGGACAGTTCAATATGAATATGGTATAGCCTTCATGTTATGTACAGATGAGTTGCTCCATGGGATGTGCATCAGCCATGTCGATGGCTGTGGCAGGTTTACTATAGAGATGAAATAGCTAAGGCAAATGGTCAAAGAGGAGTAAGCTTAAACTCCAGCAAGGAGGGCATTATAAAACAGACTCTAGTGAGGACAGAAGACTTAGGGCAGAGAAAATAAACAAGAACATATATCCTCAGAAGGCTGGATTTTTCCATGAAAAATAGAAAGTAGAAAACAGAGAGGTGCATGATGTAATCTGACCTATATTTAGAGCCAGCACCATTCTGTCATGCTTGCATCCCATTGAGGTACCAATTTTTGTCCTAGCTGCTCTACTTCAGCTCACTGATTATGATTTGGGAAGTAGTGAATGATGGCTCAAGCCCTTGGGGCCCTGTACCCATGTGGGAAATGAGGGGAAATTCCTGGATTCTGACTCTGGGCTTTGGATTAGTTCAGTTCTGGTCACTGCAACCTTTTGGCAAGTAAACCAGTGGATGGAAAATCTCTGTCTCTCTTCTCTGTAAATCTGCCTTTTGAATAAAAATAAATAACTCCTTACAGGGAAAAAAATTCTGACCTATACTTAACAAAAGAGCTTTCATTTACTTAGTTTTCAATCAAATCACTTTTTAAATGGAACAATGTTTAAATTTTCTTTCTCACTTTATGTATAAGTGTTATATATACACACATATTTACGATTTTTTTCTAAGAATAGAGATACTAACATCCCATAACATTAAAATTTCAAGGGTCAGAAAATGCAGAAAGAAGACTATATAATTATGTAAGCTCTAGAGAGTATAATTTAGTGAAGATAATATTTAGAAATAACTTTATATCAAATAATATGACATATATGTATTTTTAATACCTGAATCATACCTTAACTTTCAAATGAGAGAAAACATTTGGGATTTGTCCCTCTGTAGATTGTGTAGAATGAATATTCGTGACAGTATTACAGTGATGTAGACAAGAGAGGTAGTCACAAGGTGATGGGAAATGCTCAAATTCTGGATCTATTTTGAAGGTAGAGCCAGAATAATTTGATAACTAATTGGCTATGACAGATAATGAAATCCAGCCTCACTTCATGTTTTTGGCCTCAATAAACACAATGAATGAAGTTGACTTTAATCAACAAAGTGTTATACAAGACAGTCCCCTGCACACAGAGCTCAGAGGAGCAGTAAAAATCAGAGTTGATTAGGAAAACTTTTGAGAAGTTGTAGGATACATATCCAAACGAGTTAATTTTCTTTTTTTTTTAAGATTTATTCATTTTTATTGGAAAGTCAGATATACAGAGAGGAGGAGAGACAGAGAAGAAGATCCTCCAAGTGAGCCGCAACGACCAGTACTGCGCTGATCTGAAGCAGGGAACCAGGAACCTCTTCCGGGTCTCCCATGCGGGTGCAGGATCCCAAAGCTTTGGGCCATCCTCGACTGCCTTCCCAGGCCACAAGCAGGGAACTGGATGGGAAGTGGAGTTGCCGGGATTAGAACTGGTGCCCATATGGGATCCCGGGACGTTCAAGGCGAGGACTTTAGCCGCTAGGCCACGCCGCCGGGCCCACGAGTTAATTTTCTTGCTGATTTGTCCAACATTATGATCAGTCATGTATGACAATCTCATTGCTTCCATTTTGTATGCTAAATCTCTGTGAGCAATGACTCTGTGCCTGCCTTAGAAATCAAAGTGCTAAGCATTGGTTGGTCACAGCCAAGTATTGGCCATTCAGCAATGCTTTAGCAAACTGAAGGCAGTGAAGAAGTTAATTAATTATGAGTCTCTTGACAATAACATACTGCCGTTCATCCTCCAATGTCAATAAAACAATGATAAAAGGCAATAGATTTTTCTAGTTTTTATGCTCACTTGTAATGTCATGCATAATTTCTGAAACATATTTAGTCTCCTATTTGTTTTGCAAAAACAATTTTTAAGGAACTTAATTATATCTATCTAAATTAACCAATGTTTTGAGTGAAGAATTGAATTAATTCAGAGTTGATTGAAATTCTAGTCTATAATTAGACCTATAATTATAAAAATTGAGAATGGAATATATCTAATGACAAAGGAATGTAAGTATAAAAAAAGAGATAATTTTGATATGGGACAAATACTCATCATTCATTATGCTGCTCTTATTTTAGTACTAGTCAAGAAACTATGACCAGCATATGAGAATGAGAGCGTAATTTTAATTGAGCAAAGAAATAATTATAGAAATTCTGAGAGGGTATTTAGAATCTGTTCTATTGAAGGAAGTCTATTGATTTATGAAAACACACACCCACCCACACACACCACACTATTCAGGTGAGTGTCATCTAAATGTGGCCTGCACTAGTTAGAATTCAGGACAAAGGACAAGTTGTATGATCTTCTTCAAAGATGTATGTTAAAAAAATAGGCCTAAACAGAAAAAGATAAAATTTATGAAACCAAGAATTGCCATAAGAAGAATGTTGCTTTGCATCCCACCTTTCCACAGAAGCCCAGACCAGAAGTGGCGTGGAGCTGAGCCCGTATTTCAGGTGTGGTGGGGGGAGGATTCCATACCTGGTAGGAAACCACAGTGGGGCAGCCTTGTCAAGGACAGAATCTCTTGGCAGCTGTCTTTGGGATGCCATCTTTTCACAAGAATCATTTCTTACTGCTATGCTCCTAGAGACAGTGAGGTCATCCAGCCAAAGTCCCAGGCCCCTGCAATTGTCTGCTATCTCCCTTGGTTCACTGTCCTGGCTACCATGAGTTAGCTCCCCAAATCACTTCCACCATCACATTCAGTGTACTTCTTAATTATGCCCATATTTGAGTAAGTGAAATACTTTGTAATACAAAATTCAATTCTTGAGTGAATGTATGATGATATTTTATATGACTTTGGAGAAAAATACAAGCTTCTAAAGGTGGGAGGACTTTTTAATCAAACTTTCTAGAATATGACTGCAGTGCTAATAACTAGGTTTGCAGCTACACTGGATATTTGAGACTGTTTATGATTTCCCATGTGACTGAATACCTTATTTTAACTCTCATAAATACAAAAATCATTTCATAAATAATTAACGCAGTACACTTGTTCCCATGAGCTAAATAAAAAAAGGAAAACGAGACCCCGTTACAGGCTTTATTAGTGTTGTAAACCTTTTACTTCTTGAGTAGCAACACGGGAAAAATTGTGTTGAATATTTTAGGAAACCTTAAAATGTTATTTGATGTTTGAAGCTTAAGTATTCACAAAATCTTTTTCATGTCTTAGATACCAGAAATTTAGTGGCTAGAGAAGTCCCAAAACTGTTGGCTCCCACTAATACACCTGAAAGAATAAAGATTATCTTGTCCCTAAAAGAAGTGAAATTTCCACATGCATAAAAATAGCCAAAGTGAAAAAGCAATCTAAAACACTATCAGCGAAAGCAGCTGACAGTAAGAAGGCATATCCATAAATCACAAATGCTTCCTTTAATTCACTGGAACCTGGGACTTGCCAGAAAGTCAGCACACGTATAGAGTAAGAAACCATCTATGTTGGCCGTTAAGATGCTCAGTACAGATCTCTTGCAATGATGAGTGTCCCTTCTCAGTCTGTCACCACTCTGTCTGGGTCCATGTTTTCTGTCTGCTTTGCTCATTTATAGTACATCAGTTTTTGTACTCTGTATATTACCACAAATAAGAGGAAAATATTTTTCCAGCAAAAGGACTATGCATTTATCTCAGCTGGGTCAAATATAGTCTTCACTTTATCAGAAAATATTCAAACCAATAAAAAGCTTTCTTATTTGCTACATTTTAAAATTTTTTAGTCAATTTAATACCACTTTCTCTAAAGACAATGTTCCAATTAACTGAACTGGAGAAATTGTTTTTCAAATATTAGTCAAGAGTTCAACTTGTCTGAGTAGATTTTAGTATACTAAACCAGTTCTGTGATGCAATGTATTCGAAATTAAAATGTCAAATCCCTCTTTCATAGGCCATACTTGACTCCAATCTTCAGGAGAAAGTAAAATGAATTGTGTGTTTTTAGAAATGAGACAACCATTTTTCCTTCTTTTCTGATATATGGTTGGGGTTCTAAAGCACAGTATGATAGTCCTTTTTTTTTTTTTTCAAATGAAAACTTCAGGCTACCAGATTTAAAATGTCACACAGTGATTTCCAGGAAAATTCAACTGTGTTTTCCTCTAGACTTCAAAGCTGTAAGTGGTTTAGAATTACTGACACAAAATCTTCCTCTTATTGTAGAATCACTGACACTTCATCTTGCAATCCATGCTGATAAGGCCAGAAATGACTCACAAGCTCCATCTCCACACTCCAAGTTGAATGCTCTTTTCTCAACTTGTGCTACCCTAAGTCAGCAATAGGAGGCCAGAGAGCAATGATGAAAATGAAGACAACAACCTCTTAAACCTGCTTATCACATGCCAGGCATAGTTCTAAACCCTTCACTCACTCAACCCTCATCATAACCCTCAGAAGTTCTGTTTTCATCTTCATTCTGAAATTGAGGAACAGAGAGTATAAGCTGTTTTCTTCAAGTTGAAGCAGCTAGCAAATGTTTGTAGAACAGGGATTCCAGCTCAGGTTGTCTTCAGAGATTGTGCTGTTTAATCCTTATGATACAATCTATGATGCCTTTCAAAAGTTCCCTCCTCCCCAATCCGTTACTTTTCTTCTTTCATAACACTGAGTATTCATGGATCTTTTTTCATTTTTCAGGTTGGCTTGGTGGTCTAGCACTATTTCACATAGTACTTCTTCCCCTTAATTAAGCTTTGATTTAATATATATTAGGAACAATGAAGAGAAAATAAACATAAACCAAATACAGCTGTTTATGGTTTTTGTTCTGAAAGAGGAACTGTAAGTCCCATTCATTTGGAATATGTGCAAACTGAAGTCCACACAGACAGAAGTTATTCAAAAGTGTGAAAAAATAAGCATGATTAACTCTATCTTTCGATTTTCAAATTGACGATGTTTTCACTAAAATTCTAAGCATGCCAAATTGTTCAATTGAATGTAAGGCAGATTTTATTGGGTGACTTTGTCGTTTATCCATTTTTCTGCTTGTCCCTCACAATCCCTTTTTCCCTCTTATTATTTCTTCTTCTATTCCTCTTTTCTTGTCCCTTCTACCCTATTTTGTACTGCAGACAGAGTAACCAGAACGTTCTGCAAAACTTGAAGAATATAAAATAATATTGTCCCTTAAAAAATTATTTGGCAGTCTCTCAAAATGTGCAGCACATGTATCTTTCTCAGTACTTCATCCATTTTTAGTAACACATGTAAGAATAATAAATAAAATATGTGAATATCTAATTTATAAAAGGCAAGGCAAACGAATTAAAAAACAAGACCCACTGATTTGCTGCTGGCAAAAACATCTCAGCAACAGATGTACACACAGAGAGAAAGTGAAAGGAAAGAAAAAGTAGACAATTTTATATAAGACAAAGTAGGACTTTAAAGCTATTTTTAAATTATTTTTTATTATTTTCCATGATACAATTTGGTAGTTATAGAGATTATTCCCCCACTTTCCTTTCCATTTCTCCCTCCCTACTTCCCCCTCTCATCACTCCCCCCATGTTATTATAGTAATATAGACCTTTAGCAACAGTTACAAGTTTAACATTCTACTATTTATGTGCATCATGGCATTGCAAATATAAACAAGGTAGAAGACATAGTATAATATTACTGAGATACATTTAAGTGTTTCACTTTGAGTCCTTTTGTTTAGACATAGAGATGGATAATGTAAGGCATCACCAGTTCCTAGTGTAAGGGTGTCTGTTATACAGTTCATCAATGAGAATATTTGTAAATACTTGTTCACCTTGACATCGATTTGCTTTATATTTTGTATGAATCTTGTCTTATATCAGAGAGAACATATGATACTTGTCTTTTGGGATTGGCCTACTTCACTGAGCATAATTTTCTCTAGTTGGGACAATTTTGCTGCAAATGGTATAACTTCATTCTTTTTAACATCTGGGTACTATTTCTTGGAGTAGATATACCACTATTTCTTTATCCGTTCCTCATTTGAAGGGCATCTGGTTGTTTCTATGTCTTTATTATTGTGGATTGTGTTGCTATGTGTATAAGGTTGTAGGTCACTTTCTCATGTTCAGATTCCATTTCCTTTGTATATACTCGCAGGAAGAGGATAGCTTGGTCATATGGCAAGTTGATTTTCAGTTTTCTGAGCATTCTCTATACTGATTTTCACAGTGGTTGCAACTAGCCTACACTCCCACCAAGAGTGAAGTAGGATAACTTTTAGCCCTCATCCACACATTCAGATACTGTTAGTAGATTTCTGAATGTAAGCCAATTTATGTGGAATCTCAATATGATTTTTATTTGTACTTCCCTAATAGCTAAGGGGCCTGAGCATTTTTTATGTGTCCATTAGACATTTGAATTTTTTTTAACAATGCCTACTAAAACTGCTTTGGAAGGACAGAAAAAAAGACATTGTTAATGGGTCAATTCAACAGGAAGATGAGGTTCCAATAAATGAACCTGCAGCCTATGCCAAGGCACCTGGCTGTTTAAAACAAATATTAATGGATATAAAGAGAGACATGGCTTCCAATACAATAATAATAGGGATTTTACCTCTCTCCCTCCATGTAATCAATCAACCAAACCAAAAAAATTAAACAAAGAAACACAAGGACTATTCTATACTCTGGACCAAATAAACCTAACTGATATCTACAGAACATTTCATCCCACAGCTGCAGAGAACTCGCTGTTTTCATCACTGTATGAACTTTGTCTAGGTCAGACATTATATTAGGCTATAAATCAACTCTCAATGAATTGAAAAAAAACAGTTGTTGACTGTGCTCTGTGTGCTGGTTGCTTTGGAGGCACTAAGTTTACTGGGAGGAAATTGAACTACATATTTATAACTTATCTACAGGAACTACTTACTGTCCAAAGGGAAACAGACAGTAACTGAAGCAATAACTAAAGCAGCTTCTGGTAATGTTTTAAATACTATAATGGGACAATGGGGCAAACAGGAGAGGTAGCCACCTTCACATTCAAGAAGCCAATATCAGAAGGAAGAGAGACATTTGTAATGAAAAGTAAGAAGGGTATTTTAAAAGTTATGAGTCAGAAAACCTGGAATATTTTTATCACTATTCTTTAGATTTTTATGACTTTTCAGGTGGGCTGACTTAAACTTATTCATAAGGTACTACTTAAAAAATGGTGTGAGTCTGATTTTGAAGAATACATAGCAATATGATAATACAGAGCAAGAACAAGGACAACATCCTTACGGTAACATCATAACCAGTCTTGATTGAATCTAGAACTTATAAAATGATTGTCTTGGGGCCCAACATGAAAGCTTAGTGGCTAAAGTCCTAGCCATGCATGCCTTGAGATCCCATGCGGTACCAGTTCAAATCCCGCTGCTCAACTTCCCTTCCAATTCCCTGCTAGTGGTCTGGGAGAAGAGTAGAGGCTGGCCCAAAACTTTGGAACTCTGCACTGGTGCAGAAGAACTCTGAAGAGACTCCTGGCTCCAGGCTTCAGATGAGCTCAGCTCCGGCCATTGGAGCCACTTGGGGAGTGAACCAGTGGATGGAAGATATTTCTGACTCTCCTCTCTGTAAATCCTCCTCCCAATATAAATAAATAAACCCTGAAAAAGTAAAACAAAAAGGTACTTTACTTCCCTATATTAGTAGGTAAGACATGTTTTGGTCGCCCCTTTTCTTCTTGTGAATGCAACTGCATGTAAGTATCAAGAAGAAAGAAAGAAAGAAAGAAAGAAAGAAAGAAAGAAAGAAAGAAAGAAAGAAAGAAAAGAAAGAAAGAAAGAAAGAAAGAAAGAGAGAGAGAAAGAAAGAAAGAGAGAGAAAGAAAGAAAGAAAGAAAGAAAGAAAGAAAGAAAGAAAGAAAGAAAGAAAGAAAGAAAGGAAGGAAGGAAGAAAAGAAAGAAAGAAAGAAAGTTACTTGAATAACTCACAATTGTTATGAGATAAAATAATAAAGCCAGTCAAAAATTATTGTCCAAGTTCTTCTAAGCCTTCCTACTATATATCAGATATATCAGAAATTAGAATATCTCAACATTGGTTAAAACTCACCACTTTTGACTTAAAAATAATTATGTTATGCTGATAAAACCCACAAAGTCCTAGCATGGATTTTAAATATCATGAATGCAAATAACCAATTTTCCTTTGTGTCTCTGTATTCTTCAGAATGAGGAAATGTGTGAAAAATGGTATTTTTTTTTGTAAAGTAGGATATGCTTGACTGTGAAAAGCAAGATGGGAAGAATACAGAAGACTGCAGGCAATCAGAGTGAAGAGTGGAATAGAACTGGAGGATTTGGAACTTCACCTCCCTAGATCTGCCGGTTTCCATTCAGCAGTTCAAAAACTTTCTTGATAGCTTCTCAGAAGTGATAAACATGCTATGGATAAGATTACTACTTTATCACAAAATGAGTTTTTTCATCTTATAAAATATGGAATTTCAATAATGTTTAACTACAGTGTTTCTGAGATGAATCATGTTTTCCAGGTTTGTTTGTTTGTTTTTTTAATCAGAGTACTCGGGAGCATTAAATATCAGAAGAAAGATTTTTTTTAAGTCTGATTTACACAAATATCTTTACCTGATCAAATTGCTAGAAACATTGTGGGGGAAACAAATTTTGATTATTTTTGGTACTGCTGCCACAATGATGAAGTATGGGGACAGTTTTGTGAATATGCATCTCTAGACTCATCTCCAAAGAATATCTAAAATTAATCTTATTCAAGTTGTAAACAGAATTTATCACTGTGTTTTTTAAGTCTGACAGTCTTCAGTGACAGTGCAGCAAAATAAATTACCTGTATATCTGGTCTATTTCAACAAGATACGTAGTAAGGCCTGCTATTACAGCAGATAGTTTTCCTCTATATTCACAATAGAAGGAACACTTTTAAAAAATTTGCATAGTGATTAACTAATTAGCAAGTCATGAAACCCATATTTTACAAATATATTAAAATGAAATTTAAAAAATCTTAGTTGCTGCAGGTTAGACTAAATATGTTATAGTCACACTGTTGTTGTAAGCCCCTGTGTGCTATGAGAATTGTCTGTGAGATAGTGTGGCTCAGTAGAAAGGAATGGTATCTTCAAATCAGACTTAAATTAGAGCTCAGTGTTGTGACACATATTAGGCTACTGCCCTAATATGGCAGCATTCCAGATGTGCACCAACTTAAATCTTGGTGGCTTACTTCCAACCTACTTCCCTGCCAACATGCCTGGAAAAGCAGCGGAAATGCAGGGGCCCTTAGTCATATACATTTTAATTAAGGAAGAGGATCAAATTAATTGGACTAGAAAACATGCCCACTATAAGTTTAATCATTGACAGAACAAATAATACAATAACATCTGTATTGGTAACACTGAATACATACATATATACACACATATATGTGTAATTATATATAATTATATATGTATTTATACAAATATTTACATATATGCATTTGTAGCATATGCATCTTCAGTTGCTTTTTATTAGCAAAACAATAATTAAAAGTTAACATAAATCATTAAAATAATTGGAAGGTAATTATTTCTCATAAATGTATTTGTGTATGAGATAGAGACAGAGAAAGATCTTAAATCAGGTGGTTCACTCCCCAAAGGACATTAAGAGCCAGAGCTGGCACAGACTAGAACCAGAGGACCAGAACTTCACTCAGACCACCCACACTGGGGCCAGAGGCCCAATCTCTTGAACCGTCTTTCACACCTGTTCCACATGCATTACCAGGGACCTGGATGAGAAGCAGAGTAGCTGAAACTCAAGACAGCCAGCCTCACTGGAGGAGACTGAACACACTGTGCCATAGAGTGGGTCCCAATTGTTGTATTGACAAATAGACAAATTTATTTCTTTACACTTATAGATTAGCTTACGTTTACTGTCTTGCCAGTAAAGATTTGTGATTGTTAAATTAGATCTATTTTAATAAGAAGGATAAAAATTAAGATATTTTAAAGGTAAATTCCTTACTAAGAAGCTATGGTTAATGCATTACTAAAAGTCAGTACAAATATAGAGATGGAAAAATAATTATGTAAGTAGGCTAAATTGTGAATTTAAAAGCATCCACAAACCTGGAGCATTACACAAAAATTCTTTGTTGTTGAATAGGATAACCATTTATCTCTTAGGGAGCAACTTGACATAATTTAGGAGAAATGCCATTACTTAAATTGACAGGAAATTAGATGAGCAAGGCTTATTTTAGCTAAAGGAGAATAGACATCATTAATTTCAAATGGATGACCTAATGGGTTGCTAACAAATCCATATACCAAACATTTTCTACTAATTAGAATTTTAATAAAGTTAATCAAGTGAAACATATGACATTTGGAAGTCCTCTTTCAAAATTGCTTCTAAAAGTTACTATTGTAAACTTTCCTAGCTATATCAAACTCATGTTTGCCCTTTTGAGAGGTAGAAGCATGGGAGACATTCCTTCTTCTGATGGGTGGGAAACGTAACACAAGAACACCAGGATTCTGTAAACATCGTCTAGCAGTGACAAATGCACTACATAGAATCCATGCGTTTCATCGTGATAGTAACAGATGTCTTCTCCAGCCTGGCAAGATATCTAATGGGGCAGAAGATTTTGAAGGGATAATTTCAACACCTTTTCTTTTTATCCTGATACTTTGCATTTGTCTCTATCCAATAAGCCATACTTATTTTGCCACAACAGCCAGGAAGTGTTACACTTCATTTATTATGATGCACAGGTAACCATGCTAATGGCTAATACCATTTTCAAACACCATGCTTGAAAGATTTAATTTGGCTTAATTTAATTCTGAAAATTACATTTCCAATGTAACTGGAAAAATATTGGCCATGATTCAATTCTTATGTTGAACTGAGACAAATATCAGTGGCTTGAATCTCTTATTTCTTTCATAAGCATTCAAGTTCATTCCTTCCTTGATGTACTTATAGAAAGAAGCTAGCTGATGCAAGCTAAAATACTTCAGAAATCCTGGTTTCTAGTTTTATCATAAAGAAATGCTAAAATGTTGGATTAGATAGAGAGATACATTTATTCTGATGGGACACAACATAATATATGTATGTTTCTATAAATATCACATAGTGTCCCATAAATATGTATAATTTTTATGTACCTACTAAAGTGTTTTATATAATATTTTAAGTCATTCTTAAGATTTTAATAGATTCATTTTAAATTTTGTCTTTTTTATTAATATAAGGAGAACAAATTTCATGTTTTTCAGATAAAATTATAAAACGATATCAAAACTTCCTTTTCTTTTTTACCCTCAATCCTTCCTCATTTTTCTTTAATTTTTGCAATAAAATAATTTCAGTATCCTGCATAGTCAGAAGCTTAATATATCATTAACCAGAATGTTCAAAAAGTTATAAGTAGAATGATAAATGTTCTATAAGAATAAAGACTAGGACTATAAGCATTAATTAATAAAATGTCCATTTCATTCCTAAGTATTTTTTTAGTCAATATTAACTGCCACTTGTCAGAGAAAACACATGGTATTTGTCCTTTGGGAACTTATTGATTTGATTAAGGATAATAACTTCTAGTAACTGGAAGAGATTTCCTTAGAACTTTGGATCCTAAAGCTATTTATTATTAAAGTTCTTTATTATTGTAACTTAAGAACAACAAAACTTACCAAGTGTCTATGCTGTTGTTTTCCCTATTATAGATTTTTCATTTCATTGACTTCTGCTTTGTTAATTCACTTCTTTACTTTGGGATCATCTCTAAATTCATAATCTTGTGATCAGGGCAATACAGATTTACGCATTGCATTTGTCCTGTCACTGTTCCTTCTTCTGTTTTCTTGTTTAGGATGTATCAGTTGTCTCTCCCTCCCCCCATTTTTCCTGGAATTTAACTTAAACATTTAGTTTTTTCCATTGCATTATTTCTTTATTGCTTTGTGTTGATAACAACATATGTTAATTTTATATTTTACCATTGTTGCAGCTACTATTTTTATCACTTTATATGTAGTAAAAAGTATTTAAATTCTAACCATGATTTCTTTCTCCTGCTTATTTATTGTATTTTCAATTTTTTATTCATTTATCTTTAAACCAGTCAATACACTATTTTTATTATTTTTTTAAGGTTCTCTTCACTTACATTTTGTTCCTTTCTAATGCTGCTGCTCCATTTTAGGTGATTTTCAACCAGGCTCAGAGTCCCCTTCAGTTTTCCTGATGCTATGTTTGAGTTCTTCCCATAGAATACATTTGCTAGTAGGGTTTTAACACTTTGTATCTCTGTTAACACGAGGAGGATATATTAGTTTAAAGTCTCTGACTGTTAATACCCAACATATGTATTATTCTTGTGGAATTTACTTGTGGACCATTTTTTTTCTGTTGTTTTCCGTAATTTGCTTGGGTATCATAAATTTTGATCGGGTGCCATGGATTTATTTAAATGCAGTGATGCTTTATTTCAACAAAATAGTGCCATGGTTGATTCTGGAAGACAAAGATGGGCCACAGGAATCTTACTGAGGCTTTACAAGATCCTGGCATGAAACTTGCTCATTCCGATTTTATCCATACACCTACAGCAGGATTTTGGCTTCAAGGCCCTGATTCTTTTCCTTTCGTACAATTTTTGTTTGATTTGTAGCTAAGGTCTTCAGTGTCCACCCAGGCTCCTCCCTCTTAGAAGGGCACTTACCTTACTATGACCTCCTCCACACAGTGCAGCGACTTCCATTTCTCCTCAGGTGTTGAATTCCCTAACTTCCTTTGTCTGATGGTTTTCTTCAAAATTGTCCTGGATATGTAACTTACAAGCACTATATTAAAATAAATACAACACTTATACAGACCTTAAGTTCATGACTTGAATGCCAGTTCCTGCCCAGAAATCTTTGCCTCAAAGTACTTGTGCATTATAGAGTCTGAAATCTGATGACTCTACTACTAAGATCTTTTCTCCTCTGAAGTGACGTAGAAAAGTCCCTCATAGAAAAACCAGGGTCAGTGTGAATATCTCTTCCTATGCTTCTGCTTTGAATTCCACAGATGCTTGCTAGGTTACATCCCTTGTTTTACACAGGATAGCCTGAGCTGAACTCTCATGATATTCTAAATTACTTGCCTTCTTACAGAAATGTGTTTCATATTCATACTTTTCTGCATGAGCACATTTCACAAATGATGCACTGAAATTTTAAAATACATTTTATCTGTTCTTCGTGTGAGGCATAAACATCATGTGGTTTCTCATGACATGAAGAAGTTTAACAGAAGAAAATAATAGCTTAGTTAAGGTTAGCGTAAATAGATGGCATTGAACAATATCTCACAATTACTTGAACCTGAATACTGTATAATTTCCATGCTTTGCCTTGATAAGTTCTTTTAGGTCTCTGAAATATATATCGGCATCTAAAACTCAGAAAATAACTACAATCCTGTAATGTCACATAAAGATTCTTTTGACCACGCCCCCCTCCCCCCAAAAGCACTCCTGGCTCCTGGCTTGGAATCAGTTCCGCTTTGGCTGTTGGGATCATTTAGGGACTGAATCAGTGGACAGAAAAACTTTGTCTCTCTGTCTCTCCTTGTCTCTGGAAAATCAATCTCTCTGATAAAAATAAATAAGTCTTTAAAAAAGACTCGTTTGGCTTTAAGCATTGTTGTTGCTATGAAGCATGAAGAAATTGGGCTAACGAGGAAATTTCAGAAGCTGTTGCTCCCACCTTACTTTGAAATAATTTTTCCAAATTGTAACAAAACACACACACTATAGATTTTACCATTTTAAGGGTATAATCCAGTAATATTAAGTACATTCACCTTATTATGTTATGATCACAGTCCATCCACAGAACTCATTTCACATCAAAGTTCCATTTCTGTTAGAAATAGTTTACATTACTCCCTCTTACCCAGCCCCTGGAAAATAATGTTATATTCTTTCTCTATGAAACTCACTACTCTAATTTTTCATAGGTAGAGTCTTAACAATATCCTTTTGTGACTGAGATTTCATTCAGCACATTTTTAATATGAGTCATTCTTTCAAAGCACATATCAGAAAATCCTAGTGTTCCATGTGGTGTTATATCTCATTTAGCTACTCATTCCTTTCTGTTTCTCCATGCAACCCTCAATATGCATTTCAGTTGTTTTCACCTTTTGGCTGTTACAGATAATGCTATAATAAGTACAGGTATGCAAATAGCTTTTCTAGTCCTGTTTTAATTATTCTGAATATGTATCCAAAAGAGGGACTACAGAATTATGGTAGTTCCATTTTTAACAGGAGCCACCAGACTCAGCAAGTGCCACACAGTTGAGGCCAAACCCATGTGACAGCCTGGCTGGCCCACAAGACAGTTCCATTTACCTTCCACACTCCCTTTCCGTTCTATGATCAACACAAGACACTCCCTCTCTGCATCATATGGGCCCACCTCCTGTGTACCAGCAAGTCCCATCCCCTTTCAAGTAGCAGAAATCCCAAATTCCAAAGCTTTAGAAACTGGCAACCAGAGCTAGCTGGAAATAGTCAATATAACTGCAGGATGTGTTCCCCTGCTCAAGACATTTAAACATTATAATGAAACTTGCATGTAGGGAATGGCATGACACTTAAGATATTTCCTGAGAAGGACATGGAACTGATCCATGATCAATACTGACCCCTAACTTCATCCTCTTTGAATATGCAACAGGACCCCAGCCTGGACATCACCGCCCTATGCTTTTGAAGGGCATACAGGGAGGGCCTAACCATGCTAAGGGACTTTTTTCTTTGTGGGAGATGTTCTTTCACTGTCTGGTGCTTTTCCTTGGAGAGAATTTTTTTCTTTGGGATTCTTTTGTATATTTGTCTGTTGTTTATGCTTTTGTTTGTGCTTTTGTTGCCCACCAAATCAACCCTGCTCTCTTGTGCTCTTTGTGTCAACAACCTTTGAGTTCTTTCACTTGTGGTGGAAAGCATTTGCAATAAACTACCAGGCAACTCCCCACCAGCAACCCTTATCTTGCCAGCTGACAAACAACAAAGTTTTAAAAGGTCTGAAAGTATGCAAAGGATCAGCTAATATTGATCAGAATATGCAAATTTAAATTTAAATATAAATTTAGAAAGTTTTTAAAGATCAACTGAGACCAAAAACAGCTAAATATTCAAATAACTCCTTGAAGAAGCCAAGTGAAATGATAGAAAATAAGATCATTTTAATAAATTACAATAAGCAAGTTGTCCCTCTGAAGAGTTGCAGTTATAAGCCCTGGTTATGCACATGTGGATCTGTTTTATTTCACTGTGTGATAAAGGCAAATGTGTAAGTATCAGGGGTGGGGAGGTACACTTACATATATATTGTAAATCAAACTTCATGACTAGTGTACATTTCTGTTTGTGGGGACAGAGTAAAATATATTGAACATGTTGATCTGGTGCTAGTAAGGAAAATGGGAATTATACCCACTATTGTTAGGGAGTTGTTTAATCCTAAGAATTGGCTTAACAGGCAAAATTTTCATTGTGTAGAAAGAGATGTTGTAGTCAAGTTCTTCTATTCGACAATGAGAGACCTGTCTCTATTTGAAAGATCAAAAGATAAGTCCTGGCGCGGTGGCCTAGCAGCTCAATTTCTCGCCTTGAATGTGCCAGGATCTCATATGGCCACGGTTCTAATCCTGGCAACCCCGCTTCCCATCCAGCTCCCTGCCTGTTGTGAGGGAAAGCAGTAGAGAATGGCCTTTAAAGCCTTGGGACCCTGCACCTATGAGGGAGACCCAAAGGAAGCTCCTGGCTCCTGGCTTTGGAATGGCTCAGCTCCAACCTTAAGGCCTTTTGGGGAAGAAGTCAGCAGACAGAAGATCTTCCTCTCAGTCTCTCCTCCTCTCTGTATATCTGACTTTACAATAAAAATAAATAAATATTTAAAGAAAAAATAGAAGTCTCAGATTGGAATGAGAGACTGCAATGGCCTGAACATTTCTATATCCTTGAAATTCACACATTACAATCCTGCCTCTAAAGGTAATGGAATTTGGAGTCAGGGTCCTTCAAGAAGTGATTAGGTTATGAAAACCGGGTATCCCTAATGCAAGTAGTGCCTTCA
Source organism: Ochotona curzoniae (assembly GCF_017591425.1). NCBI lineage: Eukaryota > Metazoa > Chordata > Mammalia > Lagomorpha > Ochotonidae > Ochotona > Ochotona curzoniae. The sequence continues at coordinate 6,520,951 of NW_024466146.1, read as the reverse complement.
TTAAAAAGGATGTCAAAAATTGCAGCCACTTCTACTATTTGAAATTATTGCAAAGATAAGCTTCCCAGAATCTCACATCTGATAAATTCCTAGTTCTAATAGTTCAATCAGGTAATGACCACTAAAGAAAGACAGAACACTACAGATTTGTAAGCAACAGAAAGACAGCTATATACAAAATAGATTAAATGGGTACAGAATAATAAAAAGCAAAAGAAAACAAGGAAACAAGATGGTTGTGACCTGTGGAAGGCAAGTACCTATACCTTTGCTGGAAGAACAGCCAGAAGATAACAGATCCCTGGAACCTGGAGGCTTGGAGAAGAAGCTGTTCAAAAATGAAATCCCAGCTTCACAGGAAGTGCTCCTGTCTAGCTATTACTTATCCATCAAGGGTTCAGTGAAGGGAAGCAGGGACCTGAGCTAGTATATCGGAAAGGACCGTCATTTGTCAGGGTTCATGTCTTTTTAGAAAAGATATTTCTTAGGAGGCAATGAGCACCTGTTACTGTTTCTGAGGAAGCACAACACAATCAGTCAAGATTTTAGAGAAAATATGGAAATTTCCAGGCCAAAAGCATGAAGCGCCAATGATGTGAAAGAAAGAAAAACAGGGCCAGAGCTGTGGTGTAGTCGGTAATGCCACCACCTACACTGTTGGCACCCTACATGTGCACCAGCTTGAGTTCTGGTTGCTCCAGTTTCTATCTAGATCCTTGTTTATGATCCTGGGGAAGCAGCAAAAGAAGGCCAAAGTTCTTGAGCACCCTATACCCATGAGTGAGACCCAGAAGAAGGTCCTGGCTCCTGGCTTCAGCCTGGCCCAGTCCCTGCAACTGGGGACATTTGTGGAATGAATCAATGGTTGGAAGATTTCTCTATCTCTCCATCTCTCTACATAACTCTACTTTTAAATAAATAAAGCAAATCTTTAAAATAAAAGCTGAAACAAGAAGAAACAAATCTGTCTTACCTTCTTTCCATCCTCCACTCTCCCTTTTAGCATTTCCCATGGTCAAAGAGTAGCTAGAAAAGGAAAACGCAATTGAAGATTTTCAACTTTTGCGCCATGAATCAGAGACTAAGACTGTCTTGGTATCTGAGAGCCAGTGCTTTAAAAATGGCACAGGAGTGAAAGCAACTTGATGTTGGTCAATTTGTGCCAAACTGATACAAGCTCCTTTGCACATCTGCCATCTGAAAGGAAAAGCATAGACCCTCATTGTTTTTAACCCAAGGAAAGTCAGCATTCACAGTTAGCAGAATAATGTACTTCACAACATTGAATCAAATTTCAGTTAACTCACAAACCCTTAACAAGAAAAGAAAATGTTTGTTACTACATGTTAGATTTTAAAAATGTTTTCCTATAACCACATAACAATAAAGCTTAAATAATTTATTTATAAAATGATAGTGATGACACTACCAATCACTCAGAGCTAGTGCCATATTTATTCAGAAAAAAGTGAAAGAGCTAAATATATTTACAGAAAATAAACTGAATAAATCACTTTTTGATTGTTTCTCTTGATGTGTTTCACTGTTAGTTGCACTAGTTTTAACCCCTGCTTTCAGAGCCAGGTTAAAGCTGGACAAAAATATTTTATCAGTGTGGTATTTCTGGGTATCCAACAAATAGTATTGTGTGATTTTGTTTTAAATTAAGTATCTTTAGAATTCTTTATTCATAATGTACAAATCACCATATCTCATTTGCATGACTACTTCAGTTTGCCACAGAGTTTAAATAGTTCTCATAATCCATCTCAAATTTATTCTCCAACCATTTTTAAATTTTTGTGTACTTTTCAGAGACAGAAAAAGACAGGAGACATAGGGAAAGAGACAGAACTAGAGAATTTCACCCTACCCATTGACTCAAATGCCTGCAGTGGCTAGGTGTAGAATCCAGGAGGTAAAAACTCAATTCATGTCTCCCTCACAGGTGGCAGGAACTTGAGTTCTCAGCACGTCATTTCGTTTCATGGTCTGCATCACAGGAAACTTGAGTCAGAGCCCAAAATCAGTGTATTGTTTATCCAGTGTAATTCCCTACTCAGTACATGTTTATAGCATGTGTATTCTAAAATTTTTACAGATGTTCTTTCAGCAGTATTACATGAATTGTCAATTACGGCTGGATGGATCTTTCCAAGATCCAGGGTTTGCTGATGAATCAATTTTGTTTCCTCAGTGTGTCATTTGCCTTACTGTACTTGCAAAAAGCATAGTAAGATCTCAGTGTATTATATAATCGTATCAAGGTAACTTGCATAATTGTCTTCACAGTAATCTTGTCCATAATATACCCTTTATTGTCTAGCCTCATGGTAAGGCAAAGGGGTCTTGGAACAGATTCTGTAAGATTAAGCAGTGGGCAGTAACCAGAACACTGGATTTTGTTTCTCCTAAATTACATTAGTGAGAGTTGACACAGGAAATATTGCCTTAAAATTGATTACTTAAACACCAGTTGAGGGTCAAATTTAGAGTACTGAGTTACATACGAAGAACTAAAAGGGGAAACATCTACTTTGTCAAAACCAGCAATGATTAATTTGCTCACTTTTAAATGTCACACAAAGGCAATTAAAGACTTGTGTTCTTTTCTTATTTTGAACTCCAGCAAAAGTCAAAAGTAAATCTTCAGAGGTAAATTGAGAAGCTGGACTCTCTTCTGAAAAAACACAAAATGCTCCAGGGAGCTCAGGAGGCTGGTTTTATTTGAGATTTCTAGAACTTTTAGTATCTCAATGGTGTGCTACCACCATTAAAGGAAATGGACTGAAGGCCACTTCCACTCTCCTTAGTTTTTTCAAATATCAAATACAAAATTGTATTGATACAGATGCGTCCATGAGTATAGGCAAAGAAGGGTCTCAAGTGCATTGGCTTTGTCTAATAATAAAAGGTAAAATTGGAGGCAGCAGGGTGGCTCAACAGGCTAGTCCATCTGCAAGCAACAGCATTCCATATAGGCACCAGTTCATGTTCCCATTGCTCTATTTCCCATCCAGCTCCCTGCTTGTGGACTGGGAAGGCAAGAGAGGATGAACCAAGTCTCTGGGACCCTGCACCCTAGTGTGAGAGACCCAAAAGAGGCTCCTGGCTCCTGGGTTTGAAGCTCCTTATCTCTGGCCATTGCTACCCTTTGGGGAGTGAATCAGCAATTGGAAGATCTTTCTCTGTCTCTCCTTCTCTGTTTAAATCTGCTTTTCAAATAAAAATAAATACATATTCTTTCTGTCTTTTTAAAAATAGATTTACTTGATTTTATTGTAAAGTCAGATGTACAGAGAGGAGGAGAGACAGAGAGAAAGATCTTTCATCCTTTGATTCACTCCCTACGTGGTGCAATGGCCAGAGCTGTGCCAATCGGATGCAAGGAGCCAGGAGCCTCCTCCAGGTCTCCCACATGGACAAAGAGTCCCAAGGCTTTGGGGTGTTTTCTACCTTTTTCCCAGGCCACAAGCAGGGAGGTGGATGGGAAGCGGGGCCATATGGGATCCTGGTGCATACAAGGCAAGGTAAGATCAAGTATCTATGCCCAGCTTTAGAATCAAGTCATGTGGCATTTCCCACTGATAGGAAAGGCTGGGCAGAGATTGAATAATTTATACTGAAGATCACACAGCATTATAGTTGTTGGCCCACACAGTCATAGATTTCTTCTTTTTATTTAGAAAGCTTTTTTTCAGATCAAATTATTATCCTTGCTATATCATTCACAACAATTAAGCTGTTATTTCTCACAATGATTGGTTCTGAGATGCTGTGGTGTATTTGGTCCTACAAGAGGTATGGAACAATGAATGAGGATTGCCAAAAGCCATGGCAGGACATTTTACTCCATTTGACAAGTACTTGAGAGTTATCAAACAAATGTGACTCAATCAGCATTATATCTAAACGTGAGTTCATTACCATAAAAATGAAATTGAATCTGTAAAGTCTAGATATTTCCCTAATGATAAGGAATGATAGCTTTGTTATAAGAGGTGAATTCAAAATTAAAATGTCTAAGAATATCCGTATCAAAACACAAAGATAAGAAAGAGGGAGCAAGCAAAACCAACACTGTGTACAAGGTCATAACCTTATATGCAGAAATTATATGATAGGAAGCATTTTTTGTGAAAAAGATAAATGTATTGTGTAGTGGGATTTGCATAGAAGATGGAATGTCCATATATAGAGGTTCTATTATGTAGGTTCTATTTGTGATTAATACGTGTTCTTCAACATCAAGTCAACCACGCATAGCTATATTTACGCAATTGAACAAAGCTGAATTAACAAGGACAGAGAAAACACACTGTGAGTAACTTTGAATGGTTTCATTAAAGTTTCTAGGAAAGAACTGTGAGATCCACAAATATATGAGGTGATTTGAGGGAGAATTCAAAGTGGTACATTGCCTAGATTGAATGTCAAGACATAGGAATAATTCTGTGATTGAGTAACATAATGCTTTTCTAAAAAAATGAGAATAGAATATGACAAAGCTTGACTGGTTTCCAAACAGTCATCATGAGCCAGGTTGGGAGAATGCAACATGTTCATTTTTCAAATTTAGTTACAGCATTCACAATTTTGCTGTGTTTGTAATTGGATTCAAAGAGGCCTTGTTTTGCCTTAATCTATCAATGGTTAACTTTGTATGATATTGGTGCTGCTAATATTTGAGAGGCCTGACCAGCTATGGTGAGACAGCAACTGCCAGCAATACTGCGGCAAGATGATGGCACAAAGCCAACAGCCAGACCAGTCGCCTTGCCATAGCTATTGCTCTGTTTCTTACTGGGTGTCTCAGTTTCTGCTGCTATAGCAAATCATCTGAGATTGAGTAATTCATACTTGATAGAAGCATGTTTCCCACAGATCTGGAGGCCAGGAAGACTGAGGTGAAAGAAACAACAGGTTTAGTGTCTGCTCGGGGCCCAGTCTCTGCTCCCAAGATGGTGTCCCTTTGCGGGATCCTCCAGAGAAGAGAATGCTGTGCTCCCACGTCGTAGAAGGGGTGAAGCCCTAAAGAGGTGCAAGTCAGTTCCCAGAAGCCCCCCTTTTTTACAACACTAGTCCATGCATGAGGACAAGCTCTGAGGTCTTAACTGCTTTCCAAAGGGTTCTGGTTCTTTTTTCTTTCTTTCTTTCCTTCCTTCCTTTCTTCTTCTTTTTCTTCTCCCTTTCCCCTCCTCTTCCCCTTCCCTTCTCCCCCTCCCATCCTCCCTCCTCCTCCTTCTCCTTCTGTTTCTCCTTCTCCTCCTTTTCCTCCTGTTTCATCTCTTTCTCTTTTTCACCTTCTCCCCTCCCTTTCCCTCTTCTTCTCCTTCTTCTTGTTTTCAAAGATTTGTTCATTTTGTTGGAATGGCAGATTTACAGAGAAAAGGAGAGACAGAGAGAGCTCCTCCATCCACTGATTCACTACTCCCCAAATGACCATAACAGTGGAAGCTGAATCAATCCAAAGCCAGCAGCCAGGAGCTTCTTCTGGACCTACCATATGGATTCAGGGACCCAAGAAATTTATCCTCCAGTGCTTTCTCAGGCCATTAGCAGGGAATTGAATCAGAAGTGAAGTAGCTGGGATGTGAGCTAGCACCCATATGAAATGGGGGTATTACCACAGTGGAGGGTTAGCATGCTATGCTACCATACTGTCTCCAAGGCTTTATTATTATTATTATTATTATTATTATTATTATTATTTGGAAAGTTAGACATACAGAGAGGAGGAGAGACAGAGAAGATTTTCCTTCTGATGATTCACTCCCCAAGAGACTGCATTGGCTGGAGCTGAGCCAATCTGAAGCCAGGAGCCAGGAGCCTCTTTTGGGTCTCCCACACAGGTACAGGGTCCCATGTCTTTGGGCTGTCCTTCACTGCTTTCCCAAGCAGGGAGCTGGATGGGAAGCGGGGCTACTGGGATTAGAATAAACACCCAAATGGGATCCTGGTGCAAGGCAAGGACTTTACCTGCTAGGCTACCATGTGGGACCCCAAGGCTCCAATTCTTAATAGCAATACAGAGGAGTAAGTTTCAATATGAATTTTGAAGGGACATATTCAAACTACTGATGGCATTCTACATCATTACAGCTATGTAACTAATAGAAATAGTACAGCAAATCTCTGATTTTATGCCAATAATAAAAAAGAAGTGAGATTTAGAATTCTAAGACAACACAATGGGAATAGGAACAAGAAATACATGGTTCACACTGCCCCAGAGAACATAATTGGAAGGAATCTGGAGCTCTCTTGGTTCCAAGTCCATGAGGAGAGATGCTTCCAGTATCACTGGGATATTGCCTGTGTCCTGGGTGGTACCTGTTGAGGCAGAGCTGCTCGAAGTGGGGAAACAAATCCCTTATTTTGACTTTTTACGTTTGTTTTTAACACTGTTCCTTCCAGTAGGTTGGCTGTCACAAGTACTCCCTGGCATAACTAAATCTAATGAGATTGACAGGAAGAATATTGAGAAAACACACATTTTTGTTTTCTTAGTAGTGGGCACATTCATACATACTTAAAAACTGCTCAGAGTTTTGGGCTTCCTATAATTAAATATTTAGACTAGAGTGCCATTGCAATTTTGTCACATTTCAAAGTATGCCTAAAATCTTCACAATTTTTGTAACTGGAAGCAACTTGCTACCATTTCTTTCATGACACATATGACTAATGAAGTGGGTGCTATGAAATCTAGGCTGTAAGAGAGACAGCAAAGGTGTACAAAATTTGGCACAAGCAACAAAATAAATACAGCATGTCTTTTCAAATTGTATCTAAACATTGTGTCCCAAAGTAAAACCTCACATCATTAAATGTTTATAAACATACTGACAACAATGGAAGGGAAAGACGGGACTAGTATAGAATGTCCTTTTTAAGAACGCCTATTGATTCATTTCATCTAGGTATTGTCATAGGCTTCCAACCACAGCATAAAAATAAACAGAAGCTTGTTCTGAGAAAAGATGAAGTAAAAATTCTTGTGCTGGTAGGAGAGCCAGAGTTTAATCAGAAACTCCCTATAGATACCTTTCTGATTTTATTGCACCTCCTAATGATGCTTTGAGTTGCAACCACTTTTAAAAAATATTCTGTTTATTTACTCTATCTTTTGAAAGGCCAAGATAAAGAGCTATAACTGGTTTGCTTCCCACAGTGTATGCGACAACTGGTGCTGGGTCAGGCTGAGTCCATGTCCTGAGTAACAAGGACTCAGTTACTTGAGCAACCATCTGCTACCTTCAAGCCCAGTTGAAGGACACTGGATTGGAAGCAGAGCCTGGACTGAACCTCGGACACTCCAGCATGGGATGCAGACATCTCAGATGGAACCCTCCTCAGTGCACAAAGCACTTGCTGTTGGGATTAATTCTGTACATGACTATTGCTACTACTCAGATATTGTGTAAAATGGGCACATTCCTAATCAGTAATCCTAGGCTCAATCTCTCAAACAACAAAAATATATGTAACAACATGCATAACAATATATTATTAGGCCTTTTGCATCAGTATTCCATATGTGCCCTAAGATGACAGTAATGGGTAAAGACAATAGCTCAAGTAGAAATTTCAGCAAAATGTGTGCATAGCATGCTTCACATCATAACATAATGTAATATAGTAAATTGGGATATCCCAATAAATGTCCCATGTTAAGAGAGGGACTAAATAGATCATACTGTGTTCTTTTGATGAAACCAATGTAAAATCATGTAGTAACACAGAAAATAAAAATAGCCCTAATAAACTCTGATTTAGCTACTACAAAATGCTGTTGCATCCATCTTCCAACTACTTACAGCAAAACAGGAAGGAGACACAAGTATTAGCAGACTTTCTCTTGGTATATCAGAATGCTGGGTAGCTTATAAAGAGATAAATTTGACAACGCTGGAAGCCCAACAACATAATCCTGTCACCTGCCTGGCTTCTTTGAGGAGCTTGTACCATATCATGTGTTGGCAGAGAAGCACAAAGTGAATGCATGCTGATGAAGTATGTGTATGAAAGGAATTAAGAGGTGAATTGAGGAAATGGAATTAGCTTGACAACAATCCGTTTTTCCTGATAATTCATATGTCACAAAGCCAGTCTTGTGAGAGGAAGGACTCCTTCTCTCTGAAAGACACTGTCCAACATGCACTTACAATGAGATTGTGGCACCCCCTAGTAGGAAGAACTTGATCCATATTCCACCATCTTGAACCCACAGGACTTTCCCAACATTCTTAGTCAACAGAAGAGGGCAGAAGTTATGCCTGATGATTGCTGCAAACAGATCAGAAAAACGTCACATGTCCAGACTTTACTTCTTGATCAGCCTTGCCTTCAGTACCACTTGCAGTCCAATACAGGAACTTAAGAGTTCAGGTAGCAGTATTCTACTGGAAAATCCACATGAAGCTCCTACGTGCAGCCACAATTTACATATGAGTACTGACATTACCATATTTATTCAGTTCCAGAGATCAAATTAGTTCAATTTTTAGTTCTCTTAGCTGAGACCTTCTCAAAAAAAATATTTTTATATACATTGTCTTTATTGCTTATTCACAGGAACAGTGGATATGACTAGTGTGTTATATCACTAAATCTTGAGTGGATTTTTGTACATCAATAGATAATTGATTACTCTCTAAAAAGGTTAGAAAACACAATATATCCAAGTATGTTTTACATTGTCTGTTTTTTTTTTTCTCATTTTAAGTTCAGATGTTATAGCTGTAGTTTCTGGGTTCTTATTAATGTGAAATTATTTTGCTAAAAATACGAACATGACTGGAAAACATTTTTGTAACTTGCAAAGTGAAATGACTGAAAATGGATGAACAAGGTTTCCATGGCACCAAAAATGCTTCACTGGTTTTAATTGAGAGCAAAGATTTATTTTTTATTTTCCTTATAAAATATAGAAATTCTACATCAGGTATTTTCAGGAATTTATTTTCACAGCATTTTGGGACATTAAGATTTTTGGCATATGCTTCATTTAATAGCACTAAATAGCACTTACTCTCATCCTACCCCAATTGCTGCAGAAATTTTGAATCATTTTATTATTTCTGAATGTTGGCCCTTCTGCAATTAGGTGTAGGAACAGGGTGCTTTCATATGGAAATCAGTACTGTAATTGAAAGACTGCAAAAATATTGAGTAAACATTGTCTAATTTATGAAAATAAGCTAATTGATTTTTTTTAACATGGTACAGTTTTTAAGAGTAAAAGATAAAGGTGTTAACAAATGTCTTGTAATCAATTTCTAAATCCATAAACTATAGGGCAATTTCCAGCCAATATCACAGACAGAATAGTTTTGTACTTCAAATACAGTAACTATTTTCAAGGTAACTTCTGACAGTTTTCTAATATTTTGGCAATACTAACAGCTGTACTCCATAAACATAGTAATGTTTACATGTACAAAGCAGATTGCCATTATTAATCATTGGTAAATTATAGACGTGGTGATTTTGGAGCACATTGGGAAAAATATTCTGGGAAGGTACGTACTCTGTGAATAGCATGCAGATTGTGTTTAGAGAGGTTAGGGATGAAGTTGTGCCCTGTTAACCTGGGTCTTCAGATGATAAAACCCCCAAATCCAGGGATGGTTTGTTGGATGGGAGCTTGAGTCACCGGAAGGCACCTTCACTACATGTGGAGCAGTTATTTCTGCAGGTTGCTGCTTCAAATAGGATATATGGAAAGAGCCTACATACATCTACACTTACATGGTGTACATTTATTCATTCTGTATCTGCTAGCTTTGTCTTCTGCACGGAAGCTATAGTCCAGGAATGAACATTCCAAGAAAACAAGGTAGAAGTGCATAACTTTCCTTGAAAATTGTGAACTGCATACCTTTCTTTATAAGTGACCCAGTATTCAGAGATAGCAGCAGAAAATCTACTAGGCTTGTTATCCTCAGAATTTATAAAGCACAACTTCAGGTGCCTTGTGTTTGTCTACCCATTAGCTAGTGAAAAAAGAGGACACACAGTCATACTCACTGGAAGACAATGGAGAACTATTACAGTAAAGTATGCAGGATAACGAACACTGCAGCTACCATTATTGAAAATAAATCATCTCTACGAAAACAAAAACTTCTCTGAGACAATATGATAGAGTATAAATATATGAATGTTAAAATTTAATCATCTACATCAAAATGTGAATGAAAAAATAAATGCAAGATTCCCTATAGAACTGCTATATTTACATTCACCCTTCTTCCTTCAAATGCATTCCATACACTACTATATAATTTATTATATTGGAGAAATTCAGGCTATCACTTACAGACAATTACTTATCTGACTGGTAACCTGTTACTTTTTATCTTTTCTTACTTAAAATCAACTTAAAGAGTGGGAAGAAGAAAAGATACATCACTGGGAGTATACAAAGCCATAGAATAAATCCACATCTATTGCCTATGTTAAAAATGTTCAACTTAAATATTGAATCTCTTTTGCCTAAGATTTGCTCTAATGCAATCATTTGTTCTTTCTGTATTCATTATTATTTCATAGTTCAATGTAGGGGTTAGACCAGATGAGTTAAAGTGCCGCCTTGGTTAGTTTATGAGTGCTGACATCCCATATAGCTGCCAACTCAAATCCCAGTTACTCCTCTTCTGATCCATCTCCTTCCCACTGAAGTGGGAAAAAAAAATGGAAGACAACCCAAGTCCTTGGGTCCCTGCTCCCCTGTGGGAGATTCAGAAGAAACTCCTGGCTTCCTGCTTCAGCTGGTCTCATTCCCAGATTTAGGGGGGTAAACCAATAGACATAAGAAAATATTGAGAAATCATACCTTATATTTATATCACAGAAAAAGTGGTACATTAAAGTAAGCCCACACCAGGAAAGGGGATTAAAAACAGCCTTCTTATCACTGATGACTTTGAATTTCTTGATCTCTCTCTCATTCTTTCTCTGTCTCTCCCTCCCTTCCTTTCTTTCTCCTTCCCTTTATAAATTCTGACTAGCAAGTTACTCTGAAGCAGCCATGTCATTTTTAGAGGTGTCAGCTAACATCCTGGGTTGACTGGATAACACTGTTCTTAGTTAAATTTCACATGACAATAAATTTTAAGAGCTCTCCCCAGTAAGTACTGCTTTACAGATGGGTCTGGCTTTTGGGCTTGGTAGGTCTATGTACCCCATTCATGGGAGAATGCAGACACTTTAATAACATGTGCAGGCAGTTCAGGAAATAATGCCTGGATAATTTGTTTACTATTCCTCATATTTATTAATAAATCCATTAATATACATTTAGATATAGTTATTTAAAATGCAATCTGTAAATTAGCAAAAAAGAATTTTCAGTTGTTCCTTAATTGGCATTAGAGTTCATTTTTCTAATTAGGATACAATACATTGAATTGATTGTTCTATTCACATATGTAGGTTAATTTTAATCTACACATATGCATGCCATGCTGTTACTGATGAATCATTTAAAATAATTATAAACGTTTTATGCTAATATAACTCTTTCTAGGCAAAGTCTCTTTCTGAATCCCTTTCAATTTTGTATCTTCATTTACTCCACTCCCTATCCCAAGGCCTGGAAGTTCCAAATATTTAGTGGCCCAGCAATCTTCATCAAGATATATTTATTATGGGTTCTAATTATTCAAAGCACTCTTTCCTGCTGGTACAAATTTGCTCTATCACATTCCATTGAAATCACGAACTTAATCATATTACCACCTCACATGTAAACATTTAGCTTTAATAGACTTAGCAAAACATATCATCTTGATGATCTCATAGCGCACCATGTAAAAATATTGTTGACAACAACAACCTCTCCTAGGATTTCTTAGGACAGCCATAACTACTCCAATATGACACTTTGAGATTTTGAAAGTTAATGTAGTCTCCGGTGTTTTTCAGGAGATGGTTTCTGTTAGTTCCAGGAGCTGATTAGGATTCACATCTTGGGTTAGTGATGCAGATGACTGATGGCTGCAGTGGGAAGATTTCTAAGTTGTTCTCATCCCCTGTTGTACTTGTGCTATATAATCTCTTGCATATGAAATGAGATGGTCATCATGCCTTCGATTATGTTAGCTATATGACAAAGGCGATTAAAATCACAAAAATACTCTGCTTTGAATTATCAAAAGGGACAGCACCCTGGATGGGTCTGAAAGCTTAGCAAAAAGAACCAGGTTTTCTAAAATACTTTCCCTACTAGCCTTGAATATTACTACAAGTTCACATTGTGAATTTGTGAATTGTGTCAAAAAACTGGCAGTGATGTGTAAGCACTGAGAACCCTCCCCAGGAAACATTAAACTGGAGCCCCGGTCACATACCATGGGAAACTGAATAGACCAACATCCTGAGGAGGTTTTCAAACACCCTTTGACAAAATATTCCGATTGAGACACAACTAATTTACACAGAGATTTCAGGCTGCTGAGATCCTGAGAAGACATTCCAAACACTGTCATTCTCTCACCAACACCAACAGAAACAGACTGCATTTGCAAGTCATTGTGAGCTATTGGTCTATGGTATCCAGTTCGGTTGCAATAGAAAGCATTTATAAACGTAACAAAAATGAAAACATAATCCTGAGTGATCTCTTTTCTCCCTCAAGAAAAACATGTATCAACTTGATAATACTTCTCTGGAAATATATATCAGGAGACATGAAAAATTGCCAGCATGAGCAAATACTACAAGCACTGTGACACCTCCCAATTATCACAGCACCTCTCTATATTCATATCTATAGCTATGTTGGAAATCATTCATGATCACCGATGGAGGAGAAAATGACTCAAGCCCTTCAAGTCACAAATAGCTCAGCTAGGGGAACTGGTAAACCTGAAAATAGACAACAACGGCAACTTCACTGCAGCTTTATCAAAGTGTGACCTACAAGACAATGGCACATGAACTCCTCCCACTGACCAAAGGGACTGTGATTAGAAAGGTTGTGCTTAACTTTCCCATGTGGCTTAAGCTCCAGAGTTCAATGCCCTAGTTCTCACTTTGGGGTTCTCACAGCTAAAGCTGTGGTCTGTGCACCTCAAGATCTTGTGTCCACTAACCAGTGGGCAAAATGCAGAGCTCTCAGCCTCTCCAGAAAAAGCAGAGATGCTGCTACATTTTAGGGGCAGCCAGGAGCATGTTTGGGATCAAGGTGGTTCTCCTGATTGCTCCTCGTCCTCCCTTATTTGATTCCAATAGTAAAGGAACAACTCGAATCTGAAACAGGCATCATAGCCAAGGGATAAGTCACTGCTGAAATAAAAAGCTAATATCACAGGTTCCATTCCCATCTTTCAGACATTCCTCACAGTAAGGACATTGTTGCAAAGAATTTTAATGTTACAAAGTAGAACACTTAGACTTTTCAATTTATTCTAGTGGAAACTATTAACTAGGGTGATTTAATTCTAGTTCAGATAGATGAAGTAGATAACTTCCTTAGAAAAAATTCAAAACAACTTTATAATACTGTCTGAGACTCATTTCATAAATCAACTATTCATCATTCTGCACCATGGGGAAGATGTACACCTCAAGAGAAAATTTAGATTACAACTACCAATTAAGATGATATTTAGGTGCAGGTAGTTTAATTTTTGACAGCTAAAATTACACAGTGCATTTTTGTTAACTTTTCATATTTCTTTGCTAATATAATGCCTGAACCCATCAGTATACCAGCATCACAGGGCATGCTGTACCACCATACCAACTCCAAAATATACTCCCTAAAGCTCATTAGATGTTTTGAATTTCTTATTCTTATCTCCGAAATAATGATGCTGCTTATAAAGCTATAAGCATCATCAACAAAAATAAGCCAAGGAGATGTTTGAACCTATTTCTATTGAAATTCTTCTGCACCTGCACAATGGCTCAATTGGCTAATCCTCCATTTCCAAGTGTGGAGATCTGATATGGATGCTGGCTCATGTCCCCACCTGCTCCAATTCGCATCCAGCTCCCTGCCTGTGGTCTGAAGAATGACCCAAAACTTTGGGACCGGGTATCCATGTGGGAGATGTGGAAGCAGCTCCTGGTCTTGACTTTGGATTGACTCAGCTCTGGCCATGGCAACTATCTGGAGAGTGAACCAGCATATAGAATATCTTTCTCTCTTCCACTACTTATCTTCATAAATCTGCCTTTCTAATAAAAATAGATAAACTTAAAAAAGAGAAATTATTGTTTTGCTCAGATTTCTCTTTTACATTTTGATTACATCTTATATCCCAATTGTCTTAGATAGCATTTGTCAAGTATACATATTTTGACTGCTTTGTTTGTTTTTACTATTTACTTGGATTATATTATTGATCCAGTGGGATTTTCAATATTTGCAAAAATTCTAGTAGTCTACAATGAGTAATACCAAGCATTCTCGTTGGCTTTTGTGTTTCCCTCTTTCTCTAAGGGTTTCAATAAAAACATGGGATTTAAATTTATTGCCTTTTGGTATACTGAAAAATAAGCTGGTAGCTAAAAAATAGAATGAATTACTTGATCAGCTTAAGAATTTCTATCTGCTTCTTACCTTTTGATCACATATGTGATGCATGTTTTGAAAAATATGAGTTCCATAATGCAATACATCTATTTTGACGTCTTTCTACACTTACAACTAAACTATAATTTTATAACTTTTTTTTCAAAATGTCAACACAGATGGCATTTTTATGCACTGATTGTATAGTTTGCATTTCATGTTTTTTTGCAAATGATACCAATAAATGGCTTTCACTGAATTTCTTGCCATTATTATAGGTGATACAACCTTCTTAACTATGTGCAGTCAATCCGCATTTATTTTTGTAAATGGCTTTTGTAGGAGAGCTTTCTTTTTGCATATTAAAAAGGCATCACCACAGTAAATCTTGTTCATATCCATGGTAATAACAACATTTTACATTTAAGCGTCCTATTTGCTTTGAGAATGTCAGTATTTTCCTGTCAAAAAGTTATACCTGTTGCTAACTGAAGGCACCTCACTTACTAAACCACATGTGATTTCATACAAGACACCAAACGAATATTGTATCCCTAGCCTCCTTTATGGATGTTCCAATAATAAATTAGTTTACTCGAGAATCTTCTGAATGTGTTAAAAGTATTGTGTTAAATATATTGAAGTAATTGTGTTAAATTATATTGAAGTACTAAAATACTACTTGGCAATTATTCATCCGATAATTTCAGTGTCGTGTTCTTTGAGAAAGCACATTAAAATGATTCAGCTGAAAATATTTTGGGAGAACATCAGGTACAGTTTATGTTCTCTGTCAGGCTACTCAGGAACGTGTTCATTTTTAAACTGTCGGCCCTCATTTACCTCATTTAGAATCACTTCTTAGCTAAATGGCTCAAGTAAATCATACACCTAAAATTAGAAAAGGATCTATTCAGTAAAATCCTGGCATGTTAGAAAAGTTAGATGTTATGCTCAGAATGAAAAGTATCATGTATAGCTAAAATAATCTTCCATGGCTAAAATTTTCCTAAACAACTTCTCAAATATTACTAAGAAGCTTTTCAAAAGCATGAAAATAGAGCCTAAAATTAAATCTTCATTTTCAACTGCTGGAATTCGTGAAAGCTCATCTGTGACATGTTTTATATCAGAATCCTCATCTTTGTGTGAATTCTGCATGTGAGGGTCTATCACAGGGACTCTCTATTCACCCTTGGTTGTTTTAGTATTGTGCCATGTGCCTACAATCTTTGGAACAATACTTTTAGCTGTTTTGCTTAATTGTAAATAGCAATCCTTCCTTGGAAGTGGTATGAATGCTGGATAAACTTGTCCAGGCTGATACATGTTTTAAAAACTTTATCTATTTATATACTTATTTATTAATTTATATAAAAGGAAGTGTGACAAAAAGAAGGAAAGTATAAGAGATGTTCCACCTGCTGATTCACTTTAAAAAATACCACAACACCCAAGGCTAGACCAGGCTGAAATCAGGAGCCATGAACTATAGCCTGGTCTCTCACTCGGGCAACAGAGACTCAAACAATTGATCCCACTGCTGCCCAAGCAGACACAACAGGAGTGAACCAGATGGGAAGCCAAGCAGTCCAAATTCAATATAGAATGTGGGTGATTCAAGAATCGACTTAACCACTGCACAACCTTCCTGTCTGTCATACATTAATTTAAGATACTTCTCTAGTGGGCCAAGACTGGCAGCCTAGTTGCTAACTCTCCTTGAATGTGCCAAGAACCCATATGGTTGCTGGCTCCTGTTCCCACCTGCTCCGCTTCCCATCCAGCTCCCTGCTTGTAGTCTGGAAAAGCAGTAGACAGCCCAAAGCCTTGGGATCCTGAACCCGCATAGGAGACCAGGAAGAAGCTCCTGGCTCTTGGCTTCAGGTTGGCTCAGCTCCAGCCTTTGGGGATCTGGCTCAGTCCATTGCCCACATCCACCTACACTGATAGTTTCAATTGCTGGTTCAGTTCTGTCTCCAGCCCTGTACATTTTCCATGCTTAGTAGCCCAGGTCATGTATCCAGGTGAGCTGGTGCATAGTCTGACCCATAAAGGTCCTCCAGCTTCCCTCTTACAGACTTTTCAGTCTCATCTCCCTCAGTTACCTGCAAGTACAGTGACCTTGTCAATGGAAGTCCCTCAGAAGTAATTTCTTATCTGCAACATACTCCCTCAGTGGTCCCTCCTCCCACATATCCCTTGGACCCTTTCCCTGATCAATCCGCAGTCCCTGCACCTGGAAGTATAGGAGCTCCACACTGTAGAATCCCAAAACCCAATCATCTGGTGGGGAGGTGTGCTGGCCTGGAGCTCTGTCCACCTACTAGGCTCCTAAGCTCCTGGTACATATGCTAGCCTGGGACTTACCCTTCCTCACACCCAAGATCCAGGCCCTTTCAAAGTTCCCCAAACCAGGTCTGCCAGCATACCAGCCAACATGCTAACCTAGGTCTCTCCTCTCCCCTCCCTTCACACCATCCCTTCAGATATCGAGCATGTGGAAAATCCGCAGTCCCACTTCACCAGCCTGGACATGAGCCCCCAGGTCCCCATACACTCCTGCCAGTGCCATCCTCCAGGTGCCACACTAGCCGGCATCCCCAGGCCTCCACAAGCCTGCTGTCCCTGGTGCCCTGGTGCAAAAGGCAGCAGCCACCCAAGGCACCCCAGCACAAAAGACGGCAGTCATGCTGGATCAAGAGGCAGCGATGGGCCAGTCACACCAGTGTGAAAAGTGGCCCAGGCAGAATAATTGTAAATCATAATTTTCCCCTAGTATTGATTAGATGGCAAAAAAATCAATTAAAAGATGAAAGGCCTAAAACATGAAATAATCACAATTATGCTTATGTGCACATACCAAGACTTCATGAAAATAGAGCTGGATGGATCACAGTTTCAGGCCTCAAGACATAAATGGAGCAGTGATCATTAAAACAGTCTGGCGCTGGCACAAAAACAGAGAAGATCAATGGGACAGAACAGAAACCTCAGAAGAGAGCCCACTACATGTACAGCCAACTAACCTCTGATAAGAGAAATGAAAATAATACAGCGACAAAGCCTGATCTCTTCAACAAGTGCAGTTGGGACAACTGGAAAATAGCCTGCAGAGGCAAGAAGCAAGATCCCCACCTCTCACCTTATATAAAAATCAGCTCTACGTGGATCAAAGAGCTAAATCTGCCACAAATAAACAAATGGGACTACATCAAACTAAAAAGCTCTGAACCACAAAGAAAATGATCAACAAACTGAAAAAGCAACCAACAGGATGGGAGAAAATCTTTGAATACTACACAACGAATAGGGGACAAATATCCAGAATTTACAAAGAGTTTCAGAAACTCAACAACTGCAAAACAACCAACCCTACAAAGAAGCGCCAAAGAAAATGAACAGACAGTTTTTCAAAAGAATTAATTCAAGTGGTTAATAGATGTGAAAAATTGCTCAGGCTCCCTAGCTATCAGGGAAATATAAATAAAAACTACATTGAGATTCCACCTAATCCCAGTCAGATCACCCTGTATTCAGAAATCTACTAACAACACCTGCTGATGTTGGCGTGGAGAGAAAGGGATCCAGCTTCATTGTTGATAACAGTATAGGCTACAACATCCTCCATGGACGTCAGTATAGTATTAACTGAAAATCAATCTACTCTATCACCCAGCTATTCCACTTCTGGGAATATATCCAAAGGAAATGAAATGTGAATATCAGAAAGTGTCCTATAATCCTGTATTTACAGCAGCACAATCTACAATAGCAGACATGGAAACAATCCAGATGCCTATCAAAAGAGGAGTGAATAAAGAATTGTGGTGCATCTATTCTGTGGAATACTATTTAGCCATCAAAAAGAATGAAATTCCACCATTTGTAACAAAATGGCCCTACCTAGAGACCATTACGCTCAGTGAAGTAAACCAATCCCCCCAAAACAAATATCACATGTTCTTTCTGATATAAGGCAAACTTCATGCAAAATTCAAGACACATACACACATATATATGTCTTGAATATTATATATGTGTGTGTTGAATATTATGATTGTAAACATGTGTATACATATATTCATTTAGAGTAATTGTATAATGGAGACTAGCATAGCATTAAGTAAAGATTTAAGTATTCATGTCTACTTCTGAATAAAATATGGACTCCCTATGAAACTGTTGAATACACCCTGACAGTGGGATGCTGTACTTTCCATCATTTCCTATGCCTACAATGTCAGGATAGACTTGAGTGGCAGAATGGTAGACTTGGACTGTTGCTGAAGGACTATACTGCTGTAATAATAACATGGAAAACAGTGCGAAGAAGGCAGAATGGAGATGGTGAATGCAAGAGCCTACGGAATTGTAGCATGAAAAATAAAAATTAAAAAAAAAGTTGAAAATAAATTCACATTTTGGTTGTGGAACAGCCTTATTGTCTGATATTATATTTCCAACCACTCAGACCATGGAAATTAGGAGCAGGAAACACACTTAAGTAACTTTCATAAAATTTTGTTTATATTTCTTACATTTCCATCCCCCCTACTCATTGCCAATATTCTCTCTCTTAAGTGTTTGTTTTCAACAACATAATAGCACCATGTAATTGCAGCATAGACCCTGAAGAAGACAGTCAATTAAATCAGTGCATTCCTCATATTTGTGACCTCTAAAGTAATTAACAGAGCATTACTAAATAGAAATAAAGCCAGTGAAAATGTGATGATTCTGTGTGATGAATGAATAAGGGATGGAAAAAATGAAATAACTACAAATAAAACTACACTGAAAGAATTCTTTTCCTTTTTTTAAAAGATTTATTTATTTATTACAAAGTCAGATATACAGAGAGGAGGAGAGACAGAGAGGAAGATCTTCCGTCCAATGATTCACTCCCCAAGTGACCGCAACGGCCAGTGCTGTGCCATCCGAAGCCGGGATCCAGGAACTTCTCCTGGGTCTCCCACGTGGGTGCAGGGTCCCAAAGCCTTGAGCTATCCTGGACTGCTTTCCCAGGCCACAAGCAAGGAGCTGGATGGGAAGTGGAGCTGCCAGGATTAGAACTGGAGTCCATATGGGATCCTGGCGCGTTCAAGGCGAGGACTTTAGCCGCTAGGCTACACCGCCGGGCCCAAGAATTATTTTCTAAGAAGAGTGATTTTGCCTGATTAGAATTATAATGGAAGATGACACAAAAAGATCCTGGAAGTGCATAAAATCATGGAAAATAAAATAACAGCTGGTACTGGGATTGGCATCTGGCACCATCTATCTGCATTCTAACACAAAAACACACATACATAAATTCAAAGCTACATTACCTTTAGATAGATCCAAATGAGACTTTGTAATATTAAAAGCCTTGGACAAAACAGGGGCTTGTTTCTGGAAGCGGGCCTTTCATTGACCACCTGAGTAATTTTGACTGCGGAATGCCTTTTACCATTGCTGATCTAACTGGCAGAGATTATTTTGCAATTGATTTTTGTTTCTCCTCCTTGAATTAAAAAGAAAGAGAGAAAAAAAAATAACGCCCTGATTCACTTTAAAGAACTTTACAAAAATGCTAACTATACAAAAGTAAAGAGAAAGTTACAGTGAACTCCCAATCACTCGACTTCAACAATTTTCAACTTATGGCCACTTATCTTCCATGAGGTTGTTTAACTTAAACTATGTATGGATTTAGTGCTTTTATATACATACTTTTATATACATACATATGATTATATGCACACATAGGTATATAAGCATGTCACAATGTTTGTTCACATTATTGCATGCAAAAGTTAATGTTGATTTCTTAACATCATTAACTGTCTTCTATATATAATAAATTTTCCCAAGAGTTTTTGCAATGTTTTCCAAAGGTCATTTGAAATAGGTTTGTAATACAAAGAGTAATTCCTATAGAACACCAGAAGATAGAAACCTAAGATTTTCTTTTGCTAGTTTCAGAGAAAGAATTTCCTGATGACAATGAGCTTTTAGACTCCAGGTCTGTCCCCTCCTTTCTGCAGGTTACAAATCCTTGAGTATACTCTTTTATCTTTCATTGCACAAAGAAATAAATGCATCTATATAAATCCATTTATGAAATAAATGGTTGTACATTGTAAAAATTTCATCTTCTGTGCCCATAAGATCCTTTTATAACAATCTGTTCAAAATCCCTTGACCTTTGCCATAAGTGCATAATGAGTCTAGGATGAGTGTGTAGCCCAATTCCTTCCTTCAGTCAACTCTAAATTGACATTTGTCTTATTTTCAGACTTTTGCCATTATCAATAGCATTGCAGTAAAATTTTGTGCAAAGGTTTTATTTGTTTGGTTGTTTGTTTGTTTCTGTTGTATTTGGTTTTTCCAACACATTTATGGGACGGAGTCTGGGATGTGATATTTCTATGTCAAATGGGCAATGAAAATGTAACTTTTTTTGATTACAGAAACCCTGTAACCCTGCCTTTCAAATAAATAGTCTTCAATAAGAGCAAAAATAAAAAAACATACACATACACAAATATGCAAACTGTTTTGTAAAAGCATGTGTGTTTGCTTCTCTATGGTCTTTGCAATATGTATGTATGTAATCAAGTTTAGGTTGCTTTTTATATCTGATTAAAATTGGTTGCTTAAAGTTTTAATTCATAAACATGACTTGAAACAATATTAGTATCTTTTCATGTCTGTAAGCACTTCTGTACTTGAGCTCATAGAAATATACATTCATGATAAGTAGAGCATAGCAATTCTAGCATATAGAAAAAATCCATGCTGACTAAGGCAACGTGTTCAAATTTGATGTATACATAAACTGACTTGGGCATTATTAAATAATATTTTGAACTGTATTCATGTCACCTACACCTTATTACAGATTTTTGTTGGAAACAGAACACTTGTACAAAGGTGCAGAATGCTTCCTAGAGCTGTTCTTTGAAGTAGCTTCTTTCATGTCCATCCATCTAAAGTTCACACCAATAAAATTATTGATAGACCATTAAACTTAAAAATTGAACTGCTCTACTAAGAATATATGGAGTATATGGGTCATGAATAATTAAAACTTTTTTTATCCCACCTAATAGAGGTGCTAAATGAGACAATTATTAAGAAATTGGAATGAGATTAACAATGCTGCTTGGTTCTTCAGATGTAATATCTTTGATTTAAATTTTTATTTTAAATTTTGAATTTTATGATACAATTCTGTATAGTCTAAGATTCGCCCCCAACTGCAACCCTAGACTAATTTCCCCCATATTGTTACAACAGTATAGCCCTTCATAAGAAGTTAAAATTCCAACAGTCTATTATTTAAGTGTGCCCAATATTGCTGGTACAGACAATGTCGACAGTTCATCACTGTATTGTCTTGATATGACCAACCGTTTCATTGGGAGTCCATCTTTGATTTGTAAGTAGCATTGCATGTTGCATTGTGTCTTCACACCAGGATATGGTAGTCTCTATTACTCCATCAATATACATTATAATTTGCATGATGGCTTCCTTATAATAAAGAGAACATATGGTATTTGTCCTTTTGGGGTTGACTTATTTAACTGAACATAATAGTCTCTAGTTGGGACCATCTAGTTGTAAATGGCATAATTTCATTCTTTTTAATGGCTGAGTAGTATTCCTTGGAGTAGATGTACCATAGTTTCTTTAACCACTCCTCTTTGGATAGACATCTGGATTGTTTCCATGTCTTTGCTATTCTAGATTGTGCTGCTGTAAATACAGGATTACAGATCTCCTTCTCATATGCAGTTTTCATTTCCTGGGTCATATGGCAGGTTTATTAGCAATTTTCCAAGCAATCTCCATACTGATTTCCATAGTGGTTGTACTATCCTGCACTCCAACCAGCAGTAAAAAAGGGTATTTTTATCTTCACATCCACACCAGCAGGTGTTGTTAGTAGAATTCTGAATGTAGGTCGGTCTCACTGGAGTTAGGTGGTAACTCAGTATGGTTTCCATTTGTATTTCCCTGATGGCTAGGGAGCCTGAGCATCTTTTCATATGACTGTTATCCTTTTGAATCTGTTCTTTTGAAAAGTATTTGTTCATTTCCTTTGCCCATTTTTTCACAGAAACCATCAAACTATTAAAGGAAAACATAGAAATAGGAACAGGAAGCCTTCTTGGAAAAGATGCCAAAAGCACAGGCAGTCAAAGACAAAGTAAACAAATGGGACTACATCAAACTAAAAAGCTTCTGTACAGCAAAGGAAACTATTAACAAAAAAGCAACCAACAGAATGGGAGAAAATTTTTGCATGCTACGACAAGTGTTAGGGGACTAATATCCAGTATTTGCAAAGTGCTTCAGAAACCCAGGACAGTAAACAAACAAACAAACAAAACCAAGATGACATATCTTGAAAAGCAGTTCCATGGGGAGACAATCCAAATATGACATCTGCCGTGAGGCATTTGAGAAGTGACTGGGTTGGTTCAGGTTTCTAGGGTCAAGTCCTGTGACAATATCATAATGATCTCCTAACGAGAGATCTCATATCATGGAATCCTCCATCCACACATATTTTGACCTCATCAGAGGCCAGAATAATAGATCAACCCAACTGAGACTGTGGCCTTCCAAACTATAAGACCAAATAACCTTCTTCCTTGCTACTTAGCCCTTCTCAGATATTTGTTCTAAATTAATGCAAATGTGATTAATGTAGTGTCAAGAAAAATGTAAATTAAATAATGTATCAAATCTGTATATCAACAGTAGATAAATCTGTAAACATGTATCAAATATAAAAATTTAGTCCTTGGCATCAGAAACATACTGTATAGTTAACCATAAGTATACTAGTTGGTTATACTGTATTATCCATAATTCACTTGCTGTCCTACATAGGTTGTAAGCTCCATGAATGAGAAATTTTACTTGTTTTTTTCACTGATCCATCCCAAGCTGAAAATTGGGAAGCTGAAAATTTCAATGACTACAGCATGAACTAAGTAATGAATCAAGTGAATGACTTTTAATCAAAGTGGCAAAGGCATTGTATGACAGTGAATCATTTATGCATTTACACAAGAAATGATGGCTTGCCTGAATCACAATTGATGCTATACACAAAACTTGTGGATGGCCTGACATAGCTATCCGACATGAACCATTGTTTTCCGCCCCCAACCACAATGCTTCCACTACCGGAATTCTATCAATGCTACACATAAGTTTGTTAGTCCCACTCAAATTTTGTTTAATTTTTATCATCTATGACACAGATCAAGCAAAACAGGTAAAATGATTAAGCTCTGTGATTCACACATTGTCTTTCTGAATATTTTTCTTTTATAATTTAAACTTCCTAAAGTATCATTATTTATCTCTTTGAACACTTTTCTGTTTTCTCCATTTCTCTTCCTTTTCTATAACAATTGAAAATTTATCTGGCTTTTAAAAGTAAAGTGAAGTGGGTCGGTGTTTGAAGTGGTTAAGCCCCCACCTACAATGCCAATTTGAGTCCAGGCTACTCTGCTTCAGATCCAACTTCCTGCTAACTCACATGGAAAGGCAAGGGAGGATGGACCCCTGCTAAGACATGGATGGAATTCTTGACTTCTGGCTTCAGTTTAGCCTGGCCCTGAATGTTTTACCCTTTGAGTAAGTGGATGGATGATCTCTTTTTGTCTTTCTCTCTCTCTCTTTAGTGCTCGGCTTTTCAAATCATCCAACCGTTCATTCTTTAAAAAGTTTTATATCAGGCCTGGCATTTTTGAAGACTTCTTATTTATTTGAAAGGAAGGGTTACAAAGAGAAGAGAGGCAGAAAGAGAGATCTTGCTTCTACATCTTCACTCCCTAAATGGCCAGACAAAAGCCAGGATTAGGGGCTCCAGCTATGACTCTGTGTGTGTGTGTGTGTGTGTGTGTGTCTGTCTGTCTGTCTGTGTGTGTGTGTATGCATGGACTCTGGTGATGGAGTGATCAATGACTAACATTGTTTCAGAGGTGGAGTAAGGGTAGTTGGGTGAACATGATCCAGTTTATGCAACCATACTAAAGTATTCTAAAGTAAAAAAAATCTGCTGGCAGCTGGCTAGAATTTCTCATAAACACAAGAGACACTTCACATGTTTTTCCTTGATTTTCCTTGACTGTCCTCCAATATCCTGCCATTTTTAATATGCTTATAATGGAAATACATTTCCAGCTTGGATTCTCCTGAATCTTGGGAACCTCTCTTGTATAATAATGTCACGCTTTGCAAGAAGGACTTGCATCTGTCACAGTTGATCTTCACACATAGAAAAATGAGTTGTGATACGAAATTGAAATTAGAGCCTTTGAGTTTGGGATTTAGCTGTGACTGAGAGAAATAATCTTCATGGGTGGGATAGATCCAGAAAAGAGGATGAGGTTAGATAGACCTTTTCGTCTCCTGAGCCCTACAATGGACATCTATTTCTAGTGTAAAGTGGGGAGTAAGTTTCTGGATCTCATGAGCTGGTCTTTTTACATGGCGTTAAACTGAGGAGGATGCTCTTCCTCTGATCACTAAAGGCACACAGAGGAACTCGGAAGTTTGTTGGGCTCATAAACTTCTTGCTGAGGGCCATTGATATCAACAAGGAAATGGAAATTTAACATACGGGATTAGGAGTCTCAGTCTAGCAGGCTCTATAGGATATAAGATCGGCAACACAATGCAGGTTTAAGATGACACTAACTTGATTCTATAAAGGAAAACAAGCCACTTTCAAAGAAAATCACGTAGATTAACTCTTAAAGGTTTGAGGGGAAAGAGAATTCACTGTTATCATTGTCAAGAAAACAGATCCATAATCAATACTTTATGAATATCATATACTAAGTCCCACTATGGTAGCATTTGGGTAGCATTTGATGTTCTTGAAAAGTTTAAGAAGCCTTCCCGGTGAAGGAATTTTTCAATTATTACAAATGAAAATCAACTCCTCCAACCTAAAATCTTGCAAACGTTTTATGATTAGAATTTGGTGAAAACACTTCAGAAAGTGCTCTTGTAGATAATTACACGAAAGTTAATGTAATGTAAAGTCATACTTCAACTAAATGAAAAATTTTAAGAGAATGCAACATTTCCAATTACATTACTACACACATTTCCCTTGTTGAAGATGCTCAGTACCACTGAGACATACAATTACCATGCTTGGTGTTCAAATTTCTAAATCCTTTAACGTTGCTTTAAAATATCCATTTATATGCTTGTTGTGCATAATCTTATTTTGTGGTTAAGACATTTGGACAGAGTATACAACCATTACCTTTTAAATTTGCATGCTTATTATTTTCTGAACAATACATTATGTGCAATGCTTGTATTTTAATTTAGTTTTGAAGATACCATATTTTAAAATTTTGACATAGATGCTCAAGAGAAACTAGTAATCTAAATTTCAAATATCAAGAAAGTAAAGAAAGTAAACTTATACTGTTAGTTGTAAATAAAATCATGAAAAAATGCTGAGAAAGAAGTTGTAAAAAGCATTAAATGTTAAGTGAAATGAACCAAAAGGTTAGCACATTTGGTTGACACACAAATATCATGCAAATGATATTTGCATTTGTGGACATGTCATCTCACCGTGTGGGCAGAGGTGCTCAAGGTAATAAATAACCAAACATTTACATAATAACAAGATGGACCTGATCAAGACAAATTTATTTCATGGACTAATAGCATTTTTTTTTTTTATTTACAGGACATGGATACAGATTTAATCAGAATCAAAGATCTGAATTCTGGAGCTCACATTGGATTAATCTAAGGAAGATACTTAAAAACAAGGAAATAAAGAAGTTGAACCTCACAGAAATTGAGTAAAGAACAAATTAGAAGACAGACAGTTTAGTTAAAAGAAAATCATTGGGGGTGTGCCTTTGAAGAAAAAGAGACAGAATTTTCATTTTCATGACATAGCCCATCAAACAACTTCACAATTGTGTACAGTCCAGTCTTCCATGTCTAACTTTTTATAAATTTTATTTTCAGCATAGATGCAATATTGATTACTATCGGAAATGCAATAAAAGACTTAATCTCTTTCTGTTTGAAAAACTTTACTTATTTATTTAAGTCCTTGGCTCACATGAGAAAACAAATAGTGAAATGAATAATTTTTTAAAGATTCATTTATTTATGTGAAAGGAAAAGTTAAAAAGAAACAGAGAGAGAGAGAGAGAGAAGGAGAGAAAGAGATCTTCTGTCTGCTAGTTCACTTCCTACATGGCAACAAAAGCTGGAGGTGAGCCAGCTGAAATCAGGAGTCAGGATCTTGTTCTGGATCACCCACATGGATAAAGGGCCCTTGCACATGGGCTGTCCTCTGTTGCTTTCCCAGAAACATTAACAGAGAACTGGATTAGAAGTGGAGCAGCTGGTGCTTGAACCAGCACTCACATGGTGTGCCTATGCTGTAGGCAGTGGCTTTAACTACCATGCCACAATGCAGGCCCTTAAAGGAAAAAATTTTGAAAACATTTCCATTTCAAGCTGGTTTCAATTTGATGCACCAAATTTGTTTTATTTTGTCAGGAGTCTTGCATTTCTCATTTAAAACAAATTTAATGTTAAAGTTGACAATTAAAATAACAAAAAATTAAGCTTACATTGATAAGTTGCAATTTGCATACATCATTTTCAGAATATATAAACAGAATTTGAGTTTGAAGACTACATACAGTTCATTCAAAGCAAAGAATTTTTCAATGTATTAATTTTCCCCTAAGATGTATTTCAATCACTGTTCCTAGAATAATGACTAGATTTCAGAGTTTTGTAATTAAAAGAAAATCTGTGCTAAATTTCTTGCTATTGCCTATTGTGTGTTCACCATGAGTTTTAATTATCACAATCATGTGTTTTATAGACTTATCATGATGTAATGGAAAAGAACACAGGTTTTAAAAGTTTACAGACTAGTTCTGCTGCTTGATTGCTCTATTCATTTCTTAGTTGTGCAGCTTATTTAATTTTTATGTGTCAAGTTTCTTTTTTTTCTTTATACAAGATAGTAATATGATCAGGCACACAGGCCTGTGGCAAGTGTATTAATTCGTTCACCTGTAGGGTTTATATCAGAGCCTGGTGCTCAGTAAGTGCAGCATCAATGTAACAAATCATCAATAAATGTAGTAAGATCAGCATTGTTATTCTCTAACTTCCTTAAAGTGAATCCTTCAAAAAAGAACCATGCACAATGATCTGAGGCTCCTTTTCCAGCTATGAAATGCTTCCCAGAAAGTGTGAGTCAATTCTCACCAGCATCCTGGTGACCGCCCTTGTCCTACATCATTCCTAAGTGTGAACTGATGCCAGGAAGAGCCAAGCTGAGACAGCAGAGGTTGCAGTAGCTTTCCAAACATGAATTTGGAAGGGTGACTACACTCTGAATCCCACATCATAAAAGGCTATTTTATTCACTCTAACCATTCCACTTAAGGAAATAGGCTGTTAAAAATCTCTGATGCCTTTTAGCTGCCTCCTTGAAAGTGACTAATACAGAGAAAATAAAAAGTCAACTTTTTTCACTGTCTCAGTCTGGATATGAGACAAGTAAGTTCTGACTACATTTCTGTATCTGGAAGCAAGTACACAGCCTCTGCAGGTGGCCTAGGGGGCTGATCAGATTGATTGATATCCGTGATA
The DNA here is from genome assembly GCF_017591425.1 of Ochotona curzoniae. Lineage (NCBI taxonomy): Eukaryota > Metazoa > Chordata > Mammalia > Lagomorpha > Ochotonidae > Ochotona > Ochotona curzoniae. The sequence goes on along the minus strand of NW_024466146.1, from coordinate 6,492,747 downwards.
GGTACGTTCCCGTGCACCTAAATATTCCTCACACAACCTTGTAACTGTTTTACTATTTACATGTAACTTTTTCAATGGTAAATATTTACTCAAGGTATCTTGAAAGGAGTCCCATGGCTTTTGTGAAGATTTAGTAATTGATTCTTTTCCATATGATGGTTAATTCTGTCCGGATAATGCTTTTTTGGAGAATGGGAATACATATCCAAACGTGTACTGAACAAGAACAGGTGAACAGGTGCTCTTCCTGTCCATGTCCATCACAACTAGGCACTTAGGTGTGGTGATTCTTTGAATTCTAAAGAATTCACAGCAGAATATGTCTCCTAATTGTTCAGTTGAAAATAAGGAAATTTTTATGAGATTTTCAAGTGCTGAATAAAAATAATTTGAAACACAAAACACAGTCAGGTATTCCCAACAGGTATAGGGAGATTTGTTCTTTAACCACCTTCCATCAGAAACAACATATTTGTTTCACTTGTGCTTCATGTTGAAATGAGTTACAAAAATTTACTTAGCTTTAGATTGACATCTAGCACATGGATATGTTGCAAACAATAATGTCACAGATTCTTTGGTTTAACTACTTGATTTTCTTCTTTAATTATGGAAGAATAATTACCCTTTAACTTGTAGATGGTCACCTGAAGTGAGCAGTGACACAGTCATATACCAGAAGTCTTGGCCCAGTGATCACTAACTCAGGTCTGTGCAGCGGCCACCCTCGGAAGGCCACCCTATTTCTGGTCTTTCTTCTAGATGTGCTGCTTTGCATGTGAAAGATCTAATTACGGAAGGGAAAACATAAAAAAAGCTAAAATGAAAACAAATTGTGTTTCGTCCTTAAAGTGAAATTTGGATTGCTGGTGCTACTCTTGGTCTATCTGTCCCTTCTCCTATTTTTTTTCCCTTCTTGCGTTACTAGTCTTACGTAAATCAAAGCAATAGCCTGTGGCTCTAGCGTTTTTTCCCTTTTTTAATTTACTCTCTGCAGTCTAAGTGTGCTTGTTTAAAAGAGTATTCACTAGAATGAGGATGTGAAGTGCCAAGTAAAAGAAAGCAGAATTCTGGGGGGAACTCATTCTGTTTCATCGTGAAGAAGTGATTCTGAGAAAAGTGAAGATTTTCTGAGAAAAAAAATGATCTATTAAACGTGTATTTTCCATTGAATAGCTCAACTGGATCCTTTTTAAAATGGACATTTTTTCTGTGTGCTTTTTTCCCTTTGTGTTTTTTCTTCACAAATCAGTAAGTATATAAAATTTTAAAACATTTTACTGCTTAAACTTTTGATTAACACATAATATTTGTGTACTTTTATGAAACATAATGTGATTTTTTAAGCACATACACAGTATAAACTGACTAAGCCGTTACACTTGCCTCTCATATCTTTATGTTTTCTTGTTTTGGAGTCTGTCATCTTTACAAGGGTGTGGAAGGTGGCATGATTCTTGTTACATTTATTCCAGGACAATGCTAAGATAGGAAGGGATCAATGTAAGTCATAAACCAGAATGACCAAGGCCTAGTTTAAAATAACTTTTTCCAAGCTTTTTTCCTAACATCTACAGAGGCATGGGGAAGTGATACTTACTGAGATAAGACCGTTTCCCACCAGAACAATAACTCACCAATTTCTTGAGGGGTTTTTATCTGACAGTGGATGTCAACCACTTGTCAAGAATAAATGCTCCTCAACTTTTACTCTATTGGATCCTGCCCCTAGTAGCTTATTCTAGTAGCAAGGAACATTTGAAAATGACTTTTCTTTCCCTCTTTACAGAATATTATTTTTTACATGCTCATTTTTAATATCCATAAGGCCTCCAAAAGAATCTTATCTGCTAGGTTGCTTTCATTGCAACATGTATATTTCACTGCAATAAATATGTATTTAAGCATGTAAATATTACTTGCTTGTATATTTTATTACATAATATAAATAGCATATATTATACACTATAATATATTGTATATTATATATTATATAATATTTATTACTATACATATTTACTTATATATTTCATTGCAATAAATATGTATATATATTTTACTTGTTTTTATTGGAAAGGCAGAGGAGAGGAGAGACAGAGAGGGAGACACTCCGTCTGCTGGTCCAGTCCCTAAGTGGCTGCAACGGCCTGAGCTGAGCTGAGCCAGGAGCCAAGACTTCTTCAAATCTCCCATGAGGATGAAGGGTCCCAAGGCCCTGGGCCCTCCTCCACTGCCTTCCCAGGCCACAAGCGGGAAGCTGGATGGGGAGTGAAGCAGTCAGGATATGAACAAATGCCCACGTGGTATCCCGGCACATGTGAGGCAAGGATTGAGAAACTAGGCCATTGCACCAGGCCTGGTTTTATTGATTTTTAAATACTAAATATGAGCACAAAAACAGAGGCAATACTAAAAGGATATAGGGAAGGAAGAGTCTAAAGTCAGTACTTACTGTACATAGCATTTAAACTACAGTGTAATACATGAATAGAAGGAAACTTCTCCTATTTTATTTTTCACACAACTTACAACATTAAAGAAACAAGTCCTCAATGATTACTATATTCACATTCACATATCTATATTCACATTACATTTATGGTAATTACATTTATGATATGCAAATAAATATAACAATATCTAATATGAATTACTCATCCTTCAGAGAGGTACTTGGGATAGATAGCACAGTTAGGTTTATAACAGGTGCATGAATATATACAAATATCCGTGCTCCTAGGAAATTTGCTATAATACTTTAAAGAAAAAGTTATATCCATTGGAACTAAATAATCAAGAAATACTTTATCCAGGTGTCACAAAAGAAGAGGGACTGTAGGCTACTCTACTAAAACAAAATGCAGGTGAGTTTTACATCTAGGCTCTGCTCATGAAAAAATACTGGGGAATATTAAGAAGGAGGTGATGTGTGTAAGATCAGTCTTCTCTCTCCCCTCCTTTCTCTCCCCCTCTCTCCGTCTGTCTCTCTTTAACTCTGCCTTTCAAATAAATTAACTAATTTTTTAAAAAAAGTTGGGCTTTTGTCCTTTGAAGGGAATGAACAGGAGACAGAAGACCTATCTTTCTTAATTATTGTGTTTCAAGAGAAAGGCTCCCAGACCTTTGAGGAAGTCATTATTGGATTGAAAAACTGACCAAAGACTACAATATTTCCAACTCAAAGAACAGGGAAAATACTTACAATGGCACATGTTTATGGAGAGCAAAAGAAAACATACATTTTGTAAATACTAAATGAAAGCATATCTCAACCTAGATATAGCCAAAGGATACATCCTTTAGAAATGAAGTAGAAATACACTTTCAGAAAAAATAAAAATTAAGAGAGTTTCTTAACTACAAACCTAGCCTTAATGAATAACTAGAGGAATTTCTCCACAAAGGAAACTACAAAAAAAGATGCTTGTAAAAGCGAGAAACAAAGGACAGATCTCTCTCTCTCACACACACACACACTGTTATTTCTCATAAATAAGTAAATCTTTTTTTATTATTTTTATTACAAAGTCAGATACACAGAGTGGAGGAAAGACAGAGAGGAAGATCTTCTGTCCAATGATTCACTTCCCAAGTGACCGCAACATCTGGTGCTGTGCCGATCCGAAGCCAGGAGCCAGGAACCTCCTCCAGGTCTCCCATATAGGTGCAGGGACCCAAGGCATTGAGCCGTCTTCGACTGCTTTCTTAGGCCACAAGCAGGGAGCTGAATGGGAAGTGGAGCTGCAGGGATTAGAACCAGTACCCACATGGGATCCTGGTGCTTTCAAGTGAGGACTTTAGCCGCTAGGCCACCGTGCTGGGCCCAAAAAATAAATCTTTTAAAAGAAAAAAAAAAAAGGACAAGAGACAAAGGAACCAAAATATTTTCTGAAAAAGAATCAATGAATCAAGAAATTTGTTCTTATGCCCTTGAGGTTGCTTGACAGCCTGTGTCTAATCTGTTTACTTTAGCCATTAGCAGTTCCCCCCATTTGTTTCCTCCATGATTCTGAGTGTGACAGATAGGACACCTGAGCAAAAACACATTTCATCTCCCTTTTACAGAACCAGATTTCTTTACATTTAATTCTATAAGAACAACTGAATATATCTGATTTAAGATACTTCATGCACAGGGGGGGAAAAGATTAAGAAAAGATTAAAATCAGAAATTATACACGAACATTTTATAATTTCAAGTTTTGCATCACAGAAATCTTGATTTAATATAAGGAACAGGTGCTTTTCTCTACCAATCTGAACGTAACCTGTCTCTGCCTCCCTCTCAAAAGCAAATCATAGATGTCTTTTGCTACAGAAATAAAAAGCCACTTTCAATAAAAATTGCCAAGTACATCTGAAACTTGTTTTTTTTTAAATTGTGTATAGAGATATAGAAAAGCCAAGCATTAAAGTTGCCTTGCTGACTAGTATAATGAATTAAGAAGAGAAAAAAGTAACTATAAAAAAAAGAAGAAGAAGAAGAAGAAGAAAGAAAAGAAAAAATGGGCATGTAATTTTTTAAGGGAATCTATTCATCATTTTCTATTTGGCTTTCTTCTCATTTTAAAATGTGTTACATAATAAAACTATGGGAAAATAAACATTTTCAATCTTTTATTTTAATTCAGTACAGGTACTCAAAGTCAAATGCAGTATGTGTTCTCCAACCGTGTAATCTCTTTGGTAATGTCACTTCATTGTTAAGACTACACTGGAGTAAGGTAGCTTCACATAGAACCATTGTGTGAGTAATAGAGTTCTGAGAGTATTTCTAGCTGAACGTAGCTTAAACGCAGAGCCATTATATTCATCTAAATTGGAAATTAAGCAAAGAATCCAAGCCATGTGTATTCTGTAATGAAGTCCGGAAAACATGTCCTTGAAAAAGAAATGAAACTGACTTCTTCTATGATTAGTCATGTCCTCATAAGGAATTGTACTGAAATTAATTATTAAATTATCTTATATAAGAATTTTTAAAAGAGTAAGTACAAATTCTATCTTTTAAATTCAGAGGGGAAAAGCACATGAGACTCAGTATTGAGGTGCAATAAAAACGCAGGCACTAGTAAGACACATCAGGATATACATTCACTAAAAGCAGAAACCATCTTGGATTTGGGCAAGGGTAATAAAATCCAAGCACAATTACTATACATTTTGCCATTTAAAACACTTTCTAGTCATTTAGCTTAGAAATGGAGACACCTACTATACTTTCAAAACCTTGTACTAATCAGAAATGGGGCAGGAGAGCAAAGAAATCTTTCATCTCCTTAGAATGTGTGAGGAAGACGTATAGTGTAACCTATCAGGAAAATAACAGGTAACTTATTGGTAATAGATTCAAAACAGCATTAGACAATAGTCAAACTACAAAGACATATAGGGGGAACCAAGAGCTATCCCAAAAAACACAGTAGGTCATATGCACAGAGCAGGGGTGGACCCCAGAGTGGAGCAGGAGGACAGGAAGAGGTTTGTATCCCAAACCTGGAGACTCCCGGATCCCCACCAAGGACTCTCAGTATGGGCATCAAGGACTGCATCCCAACTGCCAAAGAGACCACGGGGAACTGGAATGCCTTTGGAGCCTGAGAACTCAAAGGACATCCCTCCCAACCCCCCCCACCCCCGCTTTGGATCTAGTACACGGGATGAAAGAAGCCTAAAATCTTCCTCGTAGGATCCAAGGTCTTCGGAACAACAGCCAGGAACCCAGAGCAGTCCTCGGAATCAAAGGAACAGTAAACTTCTTTCAGGACTAGGGAGAGAAGCTTTCTCTGATCATTACTTAGTTCCAACTTTGGGTCTCCACCCTCTCTGCAATGACTATCAGGGTAGCTCCAGAGTCCCCCCTCCAAACACACACACACACACACACACACACACACACACACGAATAGATAGGCAGAAAGCAACAAGGAAAGCTTGGTCAGCATGGACTCACACATACCTTACTAGGTAGGACACAGAGCAAGTACTCCTCACCAAGGTACTGAAGATTTCTCTGCACACCCCTCCTATAACGGTTATGCACCTCAATTGTTGAAATGTCAATGGAGTAGTCATAGGATGTGGTTAAGAACTTGCATTATTCACAATATATTGTTTACTCAATACTATGTCAATTAGTACCATAACATTGTATACTGTTGCTGATGTTATGTTGGGGCTTTTGATTGATCGGGATTTTACCCTGTTGGCTCTGCCTTCAGACCAGAGAAGGTCTCCTCAAGAAGCCATTGAACTTATCTGGACAGTAAGATGCTGGACTCTATGTTTGGTATATGCTTACAATGAAGGAATCTAAACTGAACTTGAACTGTGGTTATGCAACAAGGTGGAGGAATCCACCATGGGGGGAGGGTTGGGGGAGGGATGGGAGGAATCCCAGTACATATAAAACTGTGTCATAATACAATGCTATTAATAATTTTTTAAAATACAGAAAAAAAAAAGAAATGGAGACACCTGTCAGCCACATGGGAATACCTGGATTTACAGGCCTGGCACAGCCATGAATCTATTGGCTTTTAAACAACAAAAATGTACACTCTCACTGTAGCGACACATGGAAAAAGGGGTTGGAGAACTCTCCAGAGTCTCTTTGATAATGTCACAGCCTGACTATTCCTGTTATGAGGGCACTGATCATCTCCCAAACGCCCACCTTCTAATCCAGTCATCTTGCAGACGAGGCTCCACATACAAATCAGAGGAGCATCAGTGTTGAAGTCATAGCAGCTTCGTTTGCTAAAGCACTAATAGCCGGATTGTAATCATATTCAGAGGAAAGCAGAGCATTCCTCTTAAGACAGTGAAATGTAGTGTGTTCTAATACAATGTCTTCTATAAAAGCAGTATGATTTAATTCATACAATTTGTTGCAATTTGTATTTCCATGATGGAAGAAAGATTGCCTCATATGTGTGTAATTTTCTACCATTTTATACTGTAATATATAAGATACAAGTACACAGACATTTAATAATCTGGGTTTACTTGAAAAAGAATCCAGTTGTAGAGCTCAGTTTTCACATTCTCGCACAATAGGAGTAGCAGTTACTCTACATGTGTAAGGTAGAGTGTGTTCTTCAGGATTCTCAGATTTCTGACACAGTTTTGGCCTAAGAATGTAAGTTAGATTTGTAATTGTTTAATTAGGATGAGGATCAGGAATATAATTTTTTATATCATCCTTTAAGACAAAATAATGAAGGTTAATAAAAGATCAGAAATTACAGAATGAAAACAGAAATATGGAGAAGCACAGAAAAGAAGAAAATGGGGAGCTGACACATGGCTTAGGTTTATGCAAATTCTTAGGCTCATAAGCTGAGTATAGCTTACAGAGTGTAAACAATATACTAATACAAAAATGTTAACAACAGGGGAAGCTGGATGTGGGAATAGGGAAACTTTGCATAACGTCACAATTTCGGTTTTGTAAATGTAAAACTATTTTGAAAAAAAACAACTTATAGGAAGAGGGTTCTAAATGCTTTACCGAAGGCAACCAAAGTGAAATCCTCTTAGTTGGTAGTGTCTCAAACACAAAAAGTATAATGTATGTGGGCAAAACAGATACTCTGGGACTTGGTTGTTGTTGATTGGCTTTGTCTATACTACAGAGTATAGTTTTTTAAGTTAGTGAGTATAAAGATAATTGAAAACATGTCATTGTAAAAATTAAGAGAAAAGTAAGCAAAGAAGGAAAGGGGATGAGAGTGAAGGAGAGAAGGTGGGAACAGCGAGAAGTTTCGTTTACTTTTAAAATTGGGTATACAAAACGCATGGAATTTGTTCTTTTCATACTATTTTTAATTTAAATTAATTAATTAATTAATTAAACTTACAGCTACCACAGGCAGAGTTCTAGTAATTCACAAAATAAAAATAAAGACACTCTTGCCAGTAATTGAGATAACTCCAGTGTTTTCTTTAGTTTAAATGAAGTTTTTGATAAATTTCTTACTGATTCTAGGTCCCAACATCTTTTTCCCAGAGAACTTACCTTAAGGGAAGAAAATTAGGCATAGATTCTTTCTGTGACACTTTGACATGTAAAATGTTCTTTGAAAGCCGCTTGACCCGGAAACATCTTTTTGTCTTACTCTGGAGACAGCTCTTCAAATATAATCAAGGAAAGCAAGGTCTCACTCTTCTAGTACTTACAGGAGAGCAGAAACAGTATGCTTGCTGGTGGTTAAAGCACAACCCAGATGAGATGCTGGCACTGCAGGTAGCAGCTTTACCCTCAAGACCGCAACACTAGCTTCCTCTCATTCCTCCGCTACTAACCAGCTTCTGGAAGAAATATTTCTCACAAAGGACAGCTATGGATTGACAAGAGTCGGAGTAATGTAGTTTATTCAGCCTTCATCCCTTCCACTGCAGTCATAAAAATAATTAGGTCATTCATCCAGCTAGTTGCAATCTATCACATTGTACCTACCTGAAGCTGTTTTTCTCTTTTATTTTTTAATGCTGTAAAATCAATTTGTTAAAATATGATTAACGTAGAAAATGCTGTACATATTTAATGCGGCTTAATGAGTTTGGATGTAAGTATGTACTGTTTTTTTAAAGTTTGAAATAAATTGAACAATAATGATTAAAAGTTCTTATTTTTGTTTCCTTGCTTTAATGTTTTGCTTGGTGTAAGTCCCCAAATTTTTGTTATTCACTGGTGGTGAGGAGAGGTTGTGAAGGCCTTAGAAGAGCAAAATTAATGTAATGCTTTATTCAATAGGTGATGTTTTATTCAACATGTGAATTAACTGTGAGTCACACACTGGTTTTATTTGTAAAAGAAAAAGATGCAATTGTCAATCTTCACCTCAATTAGTCATCTGTGTTTATTATTATTTTAATTATACATATTGATGAGACACAGTGTAGTAATTTGACACATATACACATGTATCATATGTAATCATTTGATCAAAATAACTAATATCTCTATCTCTTTTTTATGATTATAAATTTGAGCTTCCAAGCTTGTATATTTGTTCATTTTATACATGTATGATGTATTTGTTCATTACATACATGTATGTGTGTTTGTAAAATAGGTTAAACTATGGTCGCCCCATTGTTAATGATCTTATTCTCTTCCACTTTAACCACAAATGAGTTTACTCAGAGTATTACAGGACATGTGATTAATTTAGACACAAACCATGACCTTTAAAAACCTGTGTTACGCATGACACAATTTCCTAGTGGCCCGATCCTCATATTGCATGCAACAGGATCCCATGTGGACACCAGTCTGTGTTCTGGCTGCTTTAGTTTCCATCTAGCTCCCTGTTTGTAGTCTGGGAAAGCAGTGAAGGATGGCCCAAAACCTTGGGATCTGCTCCCACATGGGAGACCTGAAAGAGGCTTCTGGCTTTGAATCAACTCAGCTCTGACTGTTATGGCCTCTTGGAGAGTAAGCCAGTGGACAGAAAATCTTTCTGTCTGACTTTATCTCTGTAACTCTGTCTTTCCAATAAAAATAAATTTTAAAAAAGAAAAAGCTATATGTGGGGAGCCATGCAGTTGGGTCAGATGGCATGGGTGTGTGGTGAGCACTGCTCCTCGGTTAGCAAGGCTACAAGGAGTTTCTGGCAGCGAGGCAAGGCCCGGCAGAATGTCTCTGGTCACCTCATTGCTGCCTCACCCACTTAATCACCTCTCTGATGTTTCATAGAATTCTCATGAGGGTGTTGCTGTTACTTTTCTGCTAATACGAAGTGATTCCTGTAACTGGTATGACACTTCAAATTGATCAATCATGTTATGATAAAAACACCTTTAGTAACGTAAGGCTATGACACACAGCTAAAAGTATACAGTAGTACAATTGGGCCCACAATGTTTCCAAACATCTTGTTATGTGCCCACTTTTGTCCTGAAATTTGCCCTAGTATGAGTAAAGTTTTCCTTAAGAAATGGCTTGATAATGTCTTGGAACAGATGGCAATTATAGAGGTACAGAGTTTGTTTACCATGCAGCCTTGAAGTGTTACAACACATGCTATGACACATTTTAGTTTCTCACCACAGACAGCTAAAGTATATGGGGCATCTTCTAAAAGGAAAGAAATGTGAACCTCCTCAAAATGGCTTAAAATCTCTATCTTATATTGGCACTTATATTTAGGGAAAGAAAACAGTTTATAAAGATAAAAAGAAGTTTCTTGTAAAAGCCCTCTAATTGCAGATTGGTTGAGTTGCCTTGATCCCTTTAACTGCCCTTTAACAAAAGAACAAAAACCAATTGAATCAGCAGTAGGTGAAAGTGACGGTAATTAATGCATGATTTGATTACAAGATTTAACAAAGAACCTATGTTATATGCTTTTATAAAATCCTTTCATTTATGATCTTTTAATTCTGTACTCTTAATATTTTAAAGCAATATTAGTTAGTTTTTGTTTAGTAAAAATTGATTTTGAGTATAAGTAAATCATTTGTCACTATGTAACCACATGCACTGCCAACCGTGGAGTTCCTGGCTTCAGCCAGGTGACTGCAGGTTTCAATGAGTAATGATTGTTGAAAATGTTTTCCTTAGGATTGTTTTTTGTGTTTTCTTAACCATGATGTAAAAATGAAACAATTGGATATTGTGCAAAAGCTTCTGATGATTTGTGTATAAATAAAGAAGGTAACTTTTCTGCGTTGCCCATTATGAGCATCATGCCATAGTAGTCCTCGTCTTACCTCTTCTTCATATCATCTTGCCGATCCATGCATCCTTTGCAAGCTCTCAGTCAGCCAGAGTTGGTCTCCAGCAGCTATGTCACCCATTTTTTTTAAGCAAACATTGTTCATCTTACAATTAAAATTAGTGAAGTTTAAAGACGAAACAAAATGGCAAAAGCATATTTTATATTTTCTGATTTTTTTTGTTTGTGTCTTTAAAAGGCGGAGACAAAAGGATCTTCTAACTATTAGTTCATTCCCCAAGTGCTCAACATGGTCAGGTCTGGGCCAGGCCAGAGTAAAGAGGGAATGTCTAAGTATTCTGGGTAAATGGAGAAGGCCAAAGTACCTGGACAGTTAGTAGAAAGCTGTGATTGGAAACAGATCTGGGATTTGAACTCAAATACTCACTTTTTTTTTAAGATTTAAAACTGGCTGGTTCACTCATTGCTCACCCTTTCAGGCATACATTTTATTAAAATCCATGTGATTTCTCCTCTCTCTGTGAACCACGTGTGGGTTTTTAATCTTTTAAATTCAAACTAGATGAAATGCCAAAATAAGAAATAGGATATAGAATTTATCTGGCTCTCAATTCCAATGTGTATAATGCTAGTTCATTTAATCATACATGAGTGGCACGCTGCTGTAGAAATAGTTGCTTAGAAACATGAATGCTATCATGGAGTGGGGAGTGGTACAGACCTTTATTGACCTAGAACTGAATTATAATCACTGAGCTGTAAATTGCTGAGCTGTTAAGATAATTTCCAGCAGTGGCTATAGCAACCTGGAAAGATCACTGAGGATGTATTAATATCTAATTAGGTTATTCATGGTACACATTGCCGCCATTTAGAGAGAAAAGCATTCTTTGTGCTAATCAAGAGCCATTCTGTCTACTGGATCCATACCCTTCTAACTTTTTTCCCCTACTCTGCTGCTTCTAAATGCTTTTTAAAAAAAATTTAACATTTACTCAAAATTCAGAAGCTAAGTGTCACAAGATAGCAATCTATGTAAAGTGTTCATGTCTCAACCAGTAGTCTTCTGTAAGAGTCATTCTCATGTGGTTCAGGAACACTTTGTGTCTAAGAAAACTACTCCAAGTGTTCTAGGAAACTTGGGTCCCCTTGTGTTCATCCAGACACCGGAGCAATCATTATTTTATTTCTGAAATTAACATATAATCCACATACAAAGTGGATATTGGTGGGGCCATCTTTTAACTGACATGGATATTTAACTAGCAGTGGTTGATCAAAATGCAACAATTTTAGTGGAAAGGGTGCTTGTTAACTAAAAAAAAAAGCTTGTCTCACTAGTATTTCTCACAGATGGATTTTTCCTTTCAAAAGAATGGCAGTACTGCCCAACAAGAAGGCAATGTGCTCTAAACATATTACCCCCATGGGATTTTGCTGCTTCTCCAAATAGGAATTCAAACATGTTGCCTAGCCTCTCACCACAAACATGCTGGGAACACCCAATCCGACTTTTAGCTAAGGCATGTAACTTAGTGTCTTACTGGAATTATACTCCATTTTAGGGTACCACATTAGACTGAGAAATTTAACAGTATATGGCACATAGTAGATGCTCAGTAAACATTTGTAAAATGAATGATGAAAGAAGGGAATCAATAAAAAGATTTGGAACCCTAAGGTGGATGAAGTATCTGCATGACAATTTGGAGCATTTTCCTAATGGAGGAGATGGATGTATATGAAACAAGCATGTATCCTAGTCATCAACCCTTTGTAAATCCCTATTTTTGCTATGAATTTCTGATTTTCTTTTTTGAGGAAGCAAAGTTAAACTCTGCTCCAGCTTCTCTTCTTCCCATATGTAGATAAGACAATAAGAATTTTCCCCTTGCTATGTAAGTAAAGCACATAAATTTAGGTCAGGTCTTGTTTTGTAATATTTATTATAAATTAAATATCAATAAACACATGAAAACATGGCCTTAAATATTTCAAGAGTATAAAGCTTTATTTATTAAAATGAAATTCTTATTAGGCAAATGCTTGTTAGATGTGTTGACTTATCATTATTTTTAGATTGAGAATTTTAAATAATATAGTTCACAAAATGGGACAACACCATGTGAAGAGAATTGCAAAAGCTTGCAGTTATTTTCAGCAATCTTTTGCTTATAAAATTGGTAATAATTTGGTCATAATTTCAACACAAATTCTTTATTTCTTCTCGAGACAAGCATAATAACTGAGTATAATTCTCAATACAATACTAAAACACCATCAATAGTAAAATTAAGTTGTACTTTTAATTTTACCAAAGCAGAATGGGTACTGCTTCAAAGCTGTGTCCACTTGTAATTCATTTTTGTTTTGTAATTTTTTAATATAAAACATAGTTGGAATGCAAAAGCAGACCCTGCACTTACAAAGAGCTCCCCCTTATTAAGTGGGAGACTGAAAAGACCTTGCAATTTGGAAATAATGGCTGCTAGGATACCTATGACATATTTAATTGTGTCTTCTTTAGAAATTTGCTTTCTCTGGTACAATAAGGTGTGGAAGAACTTGGGTACGTGTTTACACGGAAGCAGTTTCTCAACTGTAGGTTGGTAACACTCACAGGAAACCACTCCTTGATGACACCTGACAGTGGTTGCAGTAAAACCATAAGCAGAGCCCAGGTATTTGGCCTTGGAGCTAGCACTATTGGGTTAATATAACAAAGAAAGCATTTTAGCTTACAAAAACAGATTTCAACTCCAAATTGCCCTGTGTTAATTCAACATGAGCAGCTTCCAAAACCATAATTATTATCCTATAGGAAAAATGGAAAGGGTTATGAAAGTGAAAAATTATTTCTAACACTTAACACAGTATTCTGTACTGAAAGTTACCTTTCTGTATTACAAGTTTTGTACTGCTGATATTGTTCTCCCTTGACAAGTCCAGACAATCATGAATCCACAGTGAGTTCAATGAAGATGTCACTAGAAGATGTCCAGGTGTCACAAACAGTGGGATACTGGAAACTACCCACAGAAAATATTTGAACTCTTTCCTCTAAGTATTAATAAAAGTGAAGATCATTCAGAGAGTGTTAATTAGTGAAAAGGAGCTTAGATGCTATGCATACATTGGAGACTGGTTAAGTGTTAGAACAAAAGTTAATGAGATACAGTATCTTCTGAGAGCTTGAAAACAGCTTTCTTAGTCATCAACTGATTCTGAATTAAATATCTGGAAAATATTTGCCAAAATTTTCAAAATTAAGTATCAGGCTTTTTTGGTAATTAATGGATGAAAGAATCAGTCATGACAAAAGTAGATTGGGTTATTTGAAGGGGAGGGATAGTGAGTATTTTGTGTGCTGCTAGCCACATCAAAGACCCAGTGAAGTTTCTGATCCTTGACTTTGGCCTGGTCCAGAGCTGACTAATATGGGCACAAAAATGTCTTCCTTCTCTGCCTTTCTCAGCCCCTTTGCTTGTCTGCCAAGACAACCACACCCCCAACTCAGGCTCAGAGCATCCTTTCTCTTTCATTCCAAAGGGCGAGGCACGGTGACACTCCAACTAACCCTCTCTGCACACTCACACCTTTTAATCCTGAAGTCACCCAGAAAAGCCGAGGCACTCCAAAACTGAATCCGTCGGTTTCCACCTCTCTCCGTGGAATACTTCAGGCACAGGAGGCACGGTTGGAGTCTGGGACCTCCAAATACCCCTCAGGATGGATGGCCTAGAAGGATTGCTACACAGTGTGGCTTAAGCTTGGTTTTGCTAACTGCAGACTTTGTCTGGTGGCACTGCCCTAGGAAACTTCCATTTCAAGACACAGGTCACAGCCTTCTCATTCCACCACAAGCTCCATAAATCTTTTTCTGATGGCCTCAGGAGTGCGTCCTGGGAAGCAATAGTGATGACTCAATACCTGGAATCTTGACTTCAACCTTTCTCAGCTTTGGTTGTCGCAACCAGTGTGGAGTAAATAAATAAAAGATTCTCTCTCTCTCTTAATAAATAAGTAAATAAAAATCTAAGGGATACTTCTTTTAATTAAATAAAAAGAAACAGAACACTTAAATTCAAAGTCTTATAAAAGGAAAAGTTCTATTCCAAATAGCCTTACATTCACAAATTCCTCCAAATGTTTAAAGAAGAAATGACTTCAGATGTTCTTAAATTCATCCTTCCAGAGGACAGAAAGGAAAATAATGTATAACTTGCTATGTAAGAAAAATATCAATTTGGTATATTAAAATCTGGAAGCGTTCAAATAAATTGGAGGAGGAGGGTAAGCAATGATAAAATGTCTGGATATTTACAGTTAAAAACAGTGTTTTAAGTAGCCTGAATTTTATTAAGATTGAGAAGTAATTGCTTGAGGAGGCTAGTTTAAACTGTGGATCTCACCTTCAGACTATCAATACCCCTCCTAGTTAAAGAAGCTTGCTGATGAAAGGAAGTGTCAGAAAACACCAGTGAGGCAAACTAGTGTAGGTCAGTGATCAGGAGACCAAACACAATCTAGTGAATTGGTGAGATTTTCCTGTTGTGAAAGTTTAGAATATAATTATAATCTTTAACACTAGGTGAAGCTAAACATATACCTTCATAAATGTGTGGCATAAAGGTCCACAATTTCCAAGTTGTATCTATTCTTATTTACGATGTAACTTACTTCGATCACTTAATTTTCAAAAATGTATTTATTGTTCACCATGATACAGTTCTGTAGTTATAGGGCTTCACTTTTCTCCCCTCCCCATCCTTCCTCTCTAGTCCCTCCTGCTATATATATAATTCCCCAAATGATCCCTTATTTTTTTTTAAAACTCACTAGCAAAAACACAATGATCTTTATAATTCAATGTAGTCTACTTATTTTTATCAATCCATTTAAGCCTGGTTTCATATGTTAAGAAAGTTTTCACAATACTTGTAAATTTAACTTTCTAGTTATTATAAAACTTGTAATATGACACACTCTCCCAGGAAAGTGATTTGTTGGTTAAATAATAGTTATTTCTTTGGAGAGTTGACAAGATCCAAGAAAATCTTGAAAAAAGCTATTATTAGGAACTTGTCTGAAAACAATGCTGATATGAATCTTGCTCATGGCATTGGGGAAGAAGGACTTTAGGTATTGCTCTATGATTTATTTCTCTCTTGATTACTAGGAAATCTCGGAAAATAAAGAAGGCGAAATACTTTATTGACTTTCTTCATAAATATGTTGAAAATTGACATTGTAGGAATTATTCCATATTAGTGTCAGTCACATCAACAGAACAATGTATCCCACTTGGAGCATCATTTATTATAATGAACAAAGCTAGGATCAATCAATTTATGGACATCATGTCTTGAAAACTTCTGTAAAAGCTAGGCGACTATCTGAGGTATAAAATAGATCTTTCAATAATCCCAACTGCGTGAATAATGAGCTTTTCATTTCTCATGGAGGCATCACTTAATCTGGATTATGCATCACATAAAGTTACATCCAAAGAGCTACTAGAGACCAAGAATCAATATATTACCATTAATCTTTATTCATAGTAGCATAGGCAAAATGTCAAGCATATCAGCAAATTATTAAATATACTAAACCTTGTTAATGTGTGAGTTAATATAAATGTTCAGGAGATAAGAATCTGAGATTCAGTGACTATTTATATCATGCTTTTTATTTAGAATCTAAATTTTTACTATTATTTTTCATGATATGGTCACATAGGCACAGGAATTCCTCTCTATTTCCCCATTCATTTCTTCTACTGTTTTCTCCCATAATATTCCAATGCTATAGCCCTTCAGGAAGAGTCATAAGTTCAACATTCTGCTATTTAGTGTACAATGGCATTGTAGGTATAGGCGATGGTAGACAGGTCCAGTATCCTGTGACAGTTGCTGGAAGTCTTCCTTTTATCAGGAGTAGAGATGTATACTGTAACATGTATTCTCTTCCTGGTATATGGTATGTTTTATTAATGGAATAGTGACATCTAGAGGCCCTGTTTTACATTAACTGACAGGTATCCAGAGGTTCACATCAACTGAAGTCACATCTAGTCCAGCGTACATAATCTGCTGAAGAAAGTATAGAAATTCAACAACCACATTAACTTGAAAATGTTAATCTCATATTGATTGGCTAGGGTGCATACTTCAGGCATAAAACATAATTATGAAGATTCAATGTCTCATAATGAGCACATTAAGAAAATAGCAGAAGTAAGTTAATTCAAAGTGATCAAAAGAGATTATATCATCTGAAAAGCAATGTGAGACAAGAGCAACTAACTGCTGTCTTTATTGTGAGCTCCAATTTAGATTGTGCCCATTATCTCATCTTTGAAAAGTGCTGACATCTCATACTATATAATGAATACTTAATCATGCCGAAGTACAAAATGTTCAAACTATAAATAGCTTGGAAACCAAGAAAACACAAAAATTTTGTTTCCACCCAACAGAGATAACTTCTTTAAAATTTCTTCCTGGATAACTAAGGAAAAATAAACTGGTGTAGCTATTCTTCTATCAAAATAATACAGATTTCAAAGTGGAAAATATTAAAACAGGTGAAGAAGGACACCAAATAATGATCAAAGAATCCATTCAGCAAGAAGAGATCACCTTACTGGTTTCTTAGGATGCTTTCTTTTTATCTCTAATCTCACTTGGCTTTTCTCTCTAGCTTTTCTTTGCTAGTCTAGCTAAAAGTTTGTTTTGCTCATCTTCTTAAAAATGACTTTCTTGTTGCAATTTGCACTTTTTGGTTTTAATTCCATTTATTTTTACTGTGATTTTTTTTTATCATTTCTTGCCTCCTGTTCATTCTTTTCTTTTCAATAAGTCCTTGAGATGCATTATTAGATCACTTATTTGAGATACTTTGATTTTTTTCTAGGTACCTGATGCTATAAATGCACTTTTCAATATTATTTTTGCTAATTCTAATAGGTTTTGATATTTTTGTCTCTATTTTTATTTCTTCAAAAATGTTTTTTTTTTTTTAATTTCTTCAGTGACACATATATCATTGGATAGCAACTTCTTCTCCAAGCAGGTTTGTGATTTTGATTTTTTTCTTCATTTCTTCAGTGACACATTGGTCGTTCAGTAGCATGCTATTTAACTTCATATTGTTGTAAATTTTCAACTTTTCTTCCTATTGTTGATTTTGTCTTATGTCTTTTCATTTAAGGCAGTGTATACTAACTGTAATGGAGATTATCATATCCAGATGTGAGGACACAGTACAGTATGCATCTCTATGTCCAAGTCAAAGCTGGACTGCCAACGAAACTGTTAAATATAGCCTGACGATGTACAATGCTGGACTCTCTGCCATTGTCCATGCTTACAATATCAGGATACAATGAAGTAGCAGATGATACTACTGTTTATGAAGTATACTACAGTAATAATATAGGGGAAATCAGTGGTGGGAGAAGGGATTTGGGGAGGGGAAAGGGGAAATTCCAGAACCTATGGAGCTATATCATAAAATAATTCTTAAAAATATATTTTTAAAAACACAACTAGAGAAAATAAACATATTGAGAAAAAAATCTGATCGATAGCAAGAGAGATGCTGAAATTACAAGAACCAAAAATGGCAAAAATCATGCATATAATAGAAGTATGCAAGACATAAATTACATGTTGAATAAGCTGCATACCTTTGGGTAGTTGCCACTTCTACTTTGAGTTCAAGAGGCTGAAGATGCTTCACATAACCAAGATCAATTCTCTCAAACACAAGGAAAAAAAACAGCAGAAATTATGGAGGCATCTTGGGCATAAAACTACAAATACTGGAGACGTGCAGGACTAGGATTCTGGTAAGAGAGTGGCAGATATTATAGAAATAGTCTCTCTCTCTCTATGTCCCTGTTTCACTGTAAGAATATGAGTTTTATATTCGGTGGAAAAGACTGATAAAATGAATAGGAAATTAATATATTTTAGGAAATATAGATAAATTTATAGCACTACTAAATTTGAAACATTTTATGCAGATACAAAAGAAATGATGATCAATGGAAGATAAAAAATACATTAGCATATATGAATGTGCATTAACTATATATATCAAAACTAACAACTCTGTGTATGATGTAAAATATGAAGAATTAAGTGCACAACAATAATGAAATACACATTATCTGATGGTAAAAATAGAGAATTAAAGTAAAATAAAAGTATGACATTGCTGAAAAGTGATAAAAATAGTTTATATAGTAGACATTGATAGGCAATGAGTGCACGAGGCAATATTTCAAATGATCACTAGAATATATCAAAATGTTGAATAACTAAAAAATAAAGATGGAAAAAAGATAATGATGATGAGGATGATGCTGACAAAGAAATATGGTGACATAAAATATGGTGGTAACCAGCAGATATTTGTAACTGCTATACTGCAATGGATCCCAGGAATGTTGCTGATGGTGTCTGTGACAACAGGTTCTCTACTGAAAGGAGATTTGAGCAACATTCCCCCCATGGCTATCACAATGCTGTGCCGATGGTAGGGAACCCAAAAGTTCATTGGAAAATAGCATTAAAACACAAAGTTACCAGGATGCAAACAAATTTTACCAGGATGCAAACAAATTTTAAATGAATTTATGTTTTCATAGTACACATTTTCCATGGAAAATAAAGACTCATTATGCAACATCAAAAAAATTGTACCATAATAAATTTATCATCTAAGTTAATTTTTCATTAGTTTTGTGGATTTCAACCACATGCACATATCACCATGGTCGATTACTAAAGTACCTCATTTTTCCTCCTCCCACATTTGGTCATATGGAATATCACTTAAATATCCATAGGCATGAATTCAGGGAGCACTGTTCTTCAACTCTGGGAATCACATGTGGGTATCCAGTCACCAAATGCCAGCCAGAATCCTGAAAGACATTATAGACACAATCTAAAATGTTAAATCCTTAAAAAATGAAAATCTTTCATTTGAAAATCCAGTAAGTCTAGCCTTTCAAAAATCACAATCCAGAAACATGAAATTCCCCAATACTGAAATCCTGAAAACCCAAATCCTTTAACTCATAATATCCATTGAGGGGGAAAAACAACAATAAAGACTGTAGCAGAAGGGTGGAAAGTAGTAAGCCAAATTTCCTAGAACAGATTAGAGTGCTGAGCTGCCAACAAGATGGTTGCATCATGTTTGGTGGAATCAATACCAAGAAACACGGCATGATTTTGCATGGATCTTTGAGAGTGCTCCAGCGGGTATGCATGTGTGAATTGGAGTGGAGTAGATGGGAAAGCTCCAAAAATTTCAAAAGAAGTAATGCCATGTAGAAAATGGATAGGAATTCATTTCCCAATGAGAGTGATGGCCTAAAATGTTAAAAATCAGCTATTCATCATGAGGCAAGACTTCAAAATAGAGGTACTGATCATGAAAACCATCAGCTATTTTGGACTACCTCCATTCAATTACCAACAATCCATGCCCATAAAATATTTTATCATTTGCAGGATTTTTGCTTGTTTTTCCTTTTGTTACCATTATTTAAAATTTTTATTTTAACAGTATATTTCTTCTGCCATGTCTTCATCCTCATGTCATCTCCTATTCTGGAAGTATAAATCTTAGAAAAACATTCATGGAGTTTTAATTGTTCATGCATTTATTTAGAAATCTGACACTGTGGAAGTGCATTATCTCAATGCTGACTGTGTGTGTAAGCAACGTGCATGAATGTGAAAATTTGGAAATGTTTTTTAAAAAAAAAACAGAAAATGTCTTTTTTTTTGTCAGCATCTTCATTCTGGTCCTGCTGCGGCTATCCAAAATGTACCATTCCCATCTTGGCATTTGCTGCTTTTAGACCTACCCAACTTGTGACTACTTAAGATGAACAAAATGTATTCATTAAGAGCAACCCCAAATATACAATCACCAGAAGTCAGTAGGCTAAAAAGGGTTGCTTGGGAAAAAACTATATCTTTCCGCTGCAGCTGTCCCAGACTCCTTCCAGTATCTAATGTGTTGTCACTCTCTGACCAAGGTTTATCATAAGCACAACCCTATCTTTTAACATCACTGACACTTCCAACACACTAAAATCTTTGAGGTCACATGAACAAGTGGCTTCTCGAACCACAACATGCTATCCTGCACTTTCCTGCTCCCAAGCCTTCCCACAGTCGTCTTGTCTCTGCATGAATGACAGGTAGAATCAGTCATGGGATGTGCTACCTCTGGAGCCTGAAGAAGTTTCAAAAGCGCTGTGCCTTCCCTGTGGACTGCAGGCTGCAGCCATTTGTCTTTCACTTGGTGGAAATATCCTTGTAAGCCACAAAAACTGGATATCTAAAATTTCTACTGAAAGATTAGATTGCACAATCTTCAAATCACTGATCTCCCATCCTCTGGAGAGGCCTCCAGCATGCTAGTCACCTGTTAATGATTTTACTCACATTTTAAGTGCAGTACTATTGATTGAATTACAAAACTGTAGACAAAAATTGATGAAAGATATATGTTCCACTGTTAACAATTATGAGGGGAAACATTAGTTTTCTGAACAAAAATTATTGCTCAGAACCAAACCAGTCAAATTGTCACGTTTCAATAAACCAACTGCAAATTCACGGTTAAATTTTCCCATTGGTGTTAATGCATATTTTTAAAAAGTAAGAAGAAAATGAAACAATTGTTTGTAGTACTTAGTAGGTATCAGGCATGGAGGTATGTTATCTGCCTCTTAATCTTTGCAATAACCCTGTGAGATCATCTTCACTACAGAATTGAAAACACAAGGACTCAGCAAGTTTCAGTTACTTCGGCAAATCTCAATGTTGCAAGTTATGGTCCAACAAATGAAAGTTCCCAGATTTTTAAAAAGTGACCTATAAATAAGATTATAGACAGAGTGATATATTGGAAAGGGCTTGGGTCTTATTGTCTAAAATCATAAATTGGAATAGACTAAAGAGTTTATCTTAAGATATGGATTTGTATCTTGGATCACATATTTGCTAACTGTATTCTTGCGTAAGTCATTAAAATTCTTTTAACATTGATTTTGTTTTCCAGTTGTATTAGAGTTTAAAGGGCAGCATAAATGGCCGGATGGTCTCCATTAACATCCAGAACCAGTTGAATAATAAATATATGGTGAGGAGAGTAGAAAAGGAAGATATTAATATATTACAGAACTAAACTGAACAATATTACTTAAATCAGTTAATTAGAAGATTTATCTCCCCTTGCAGACTTCAAGTCAATCCTTCACCAAGGAGACAGCAAATAGGTGCTAAACAGTTGTATGTTATTTTCAGCCAGTAACAGAATGCTAAAAATGAACTTAGCTCTGATATCAAATAATTCCTTGTATCTCCCTGGATATGCGTGAAGTGTATAAGTTTGGCAGAAGGATGTGAAATTTTAGGGAAAGTTCTACTTGAGAAATCAAAAATATGATATTTCATAAAGAAGATTAAAACAATATGCAATAAACCACAATTGTTTTTATTATATGTATATTATTAGAACAATGTAATGTATATCAAAAGAATTTTTATAAAGTCCAGATAATAGCTGAAATATTTTAATTATGCTATTTAAAAATATAAGACATTGTCATGATCCACATAAAATATTCTGTGAATTGAGTATTCCTGGGGCCCGTGCATGGCAGGCACAGTGAGCGAAATCTCTCCCTGTAGTGCTAGCGTCCCACATGTCCCATTTGGAATCTTGGTTGTTCCACTTCTGGTTCAACTCCCTGCTGGTGGCTGGGATAGCAGTGGAGGATTTCCCTAGTCCTTTGGGCCCTGGACTCATGTGGAAGCTCCTGGCTACATTCACCCAGAGGCTCCTGGCTTCTGGTGTTTAATCAGTCCAACTCCAGCACTGCAGAAATTAGGAAGTGAACCAGCAGGCGGAGGATTTTTCTCTGTGTCCCTCTTTCTTTCTGTGTAACTCTGACTTACCTATAAAAATAAATAAATCTCAAAAAAAAATCCAACGTATGAGTTGGATGACTTATTGTCTCTTTGTACAATGAAATTGCAAGGTATTTTATTCAGATAATTTTTTGACTGAAGCAGACATTGCTCAAAGGCATGAACACTTACTGGGAACCTCAGTAAGTTCCAGTTCTGGACCAGAAACTCCAGTTTTTATGTCTTCCATTCACTCTTCAGAAATGTTCTGAAAATTAGTAAATATACCTGTGGTCACACAAACGTTGTCAGGCATCTTTATAAACTTTTCAAATAACAATGATGGCATTGAACTGTGCTGGTTATACCTGCAAAAGTTTTGGAGGAATTTTAATCTGTATTAACTTTCAAAGTATTTCATCATTATAGTTTTAAATTTCTGAAGTTGCATTATTTAAATCACTATATAGGGATGTATATATTGACTTGCCAGAACATATTATCTCTAATCCTTATAAGAACAACAGAAGATATGTTTTATTAATTCCATGCTACTCCAATCTGTAAACAGAGGTGCCACGTAGTTCTATGATTTAGTGTAGTCTGCAAGCTATGATAGTGGAGCTGAGATCAGAATTCAAGTATATGTTATCTCAATTCTGTCCTCCCATATTTTTAAAAAAATTCTTTTAAAAAATAAAACGTAGGGCCCGGCGCGGTGGCACAGTGGTTAAGGTCCTCGCCTTGCACGCCCGGGATCCCATATGGGCGCCGGTTCTAATCCCAGCAGCCCCACTTCCCTTCCAGCTCCCTGCTTGTGGCCTGGGAAAGCAGTCGAGGATGGCCCAAAGCTTTGGGACCCTGCACCCGCGTGGGAGACCCGGAAGAGTCTCCTGGGTTCGGATCGGCATAGTATCGACCGTTGTGCTCACTTGGGGAGTGAATCATGGGATGGAAGATCTTCCTCTCTGTCTCTCCTCTCTGTATATCCGCCTTTCCAATGAAAAAATAATAAAAAATAAATCTTTAAAAAAAAATAAAACGTATTCAAAATCTTGGTGGGAAGGTATGGAGGAAAGTTCTTAAAACTATGTATAGGTAACACAAGAAAAATTTTCCCTTTATACAAATCCACAAAGCTTAAAAACTACTTAGTACTATGTAAGCTACATTCTTTGCAATACATACACATTTATAATGACTTTATGGTTTATCCAAATTCAAGATATTTTGCAGTGTAATGAGTCTATCTATCCTGTTTTTCTGTGTTCATGTGACAAAAGCTTTGCTTATTTATCAACAATGTCTTGCCAAAAGTCTAGGAGAATGGAAAACATTCATTTCTGAGTGATGTTCTTACACAGCTGTTCTACATAAACTGAACATAACTTCCTTTATAGAAAGCATTTTTAAATGCTTAACTACAGAATATTATAAGTGGGCATTCTATTAGACATACCCTTAGAAATTTATTTTCTATAAGCAATTTGTCTCTTTAAAGCTACACTGAATATATAATCTCAATAAAGAAATGTATGGTTTGATAAATATTAACAGTGCAATATTTTATTAGAGAGGAGAAATCTGTAAGACTTAAGAGTAAACAGATTATTAGGATAAATACATCAATCGTCCTGAAGAATATTTTTCACAAATTCTTCTATCTTGTTTCAGTAGAGAAAATGAGTATAAGTTGAGTTTTCTTTTTTGTTGTTGTTATTTCAAGCTCCAACTTTCCAATAACAATCTAAAGTCCAAACATACGAGGTTAGAACATAGGTTTTTGAAATGTACTGTACAGGTATTATATGCATATTTGACAGGATACAACTGCTTTGGAATTACACTGAAAATTTTCCCTGGAAAAATTGCCTTAATAATGGCGAAAATCTGTCAACTACATGGATCAAAAATAAAAGCCATCATAAGTTAATAATCAAAGAATTTCAAAATGATATAATCATGCCACAAACCATATTGTATATCCAAGATTCAAAATTTTAAAATATTTTACCCTATGCACTCTAAAACATTAGAATAATCTAATCACCTTTTCTCAATTTTCAGAATTCCATATTCTTATTTTATTAATAAACTTAGAGACCTATCAGAAAATTCACAGCATTTGTGCTTTATGCTCTTTTTTCCTTTAACATATGGAATATTAAAGTTGTAACTGATGACTGAAGCCATATTTATTAATAACCTTGAAATATGAAATAGAGTGAGTTAGAAATTGAGTTTACATTGTCTTATGTGGTAAAAAAAAACATCAAATGCTACCATCTGAATTGGGATAATAATGGAACTCAATAATCTATATGAATAATGTGTCAATCATCAACATAATGAATAGGATTCACTCTGTGAAATCAAATCTATCAGTAACTATTGTTTTTCCATTTTAAGTTTGCGTCTTATTGTACAATTAGTGACTATCTTAACTTCCCAGAATGTCATTAGATATTGGAAGCAAAAATCTATCAATGTGTACATTAACAAATTATAGTGCATTTTTCATTAAGAAGTAGTGCCAAAGGCTAAAGATGACTATAGAACACAGAATATGAAAAGTTATAATAGACTATAAAATAATTCAGAGGACAGAACCTCTGTTTATTCAACATGACTCAAGTTGCTGAGCCAGATAACAAATGGTACTGAAGCTACAAATTCTGTCACTAAAGGAAACATGAATTCATAGAGATGGCTAGGGTGAAGACTTGCCATTTACAGTCATCCTACTTAATTGCATTTGTGGCTGGAGAAATGTGTGTAAAATAAATGGCTACAGCCTCACAGCTCCCCACACAATATATTTACAATCCATAAATGTGTTTCAGCTGATTTAATTCATATAATAAAGGAATTTTAAATGCACATAAACAGCTTTTTGGAAAAACATTTAATCTCCTTTTACATCCATAATCTCATTTAAATAAATTGTACTTAAATGCATTGAAAATAAGAGCAGATGTTTCTATTTAAATGGTAGCTATTCTAAAGAGAATCTGTATCCTTCCTAGCATAATTGGTTAGCGTTAAAAAAAATACATTTTCACATTGCTAACATATATAAACATGCCCAGAATTTCAACTATAACACATAGCACTGTTTACATTAGCTGGTGAAAGAACAATCATTGCTGACAGGAACCAGTAGAAAAGCATAAAGCTATATTTCAATGTGAACAAAATAACTTCTGCCAACCCTGTCTAAGTCATGCTTAAACTCGGTAAGAGGGAGCTCAGGATCTTACCACAAAGCACAAAGACAGACTAACACATTGAGATCTGGCATCTAGTAAAACCCAAAAGCATCTACCCATCAGAAAATACTCACAGACTGAGTAAATAGATTTGCCTGGCATCAGATAGACACCTGTGTTTTGCTGAGTTGAATTCATTATAGCATGTGTCACTGAGAGTCTCTCGTGGGTAGGAACGGTACTCCTGGAACTTTGATCCAGGAACTGTATGAGCCAGGTATAACCAATTTGGGGCCAATCCAGGTGGGCAGGGCGTTATCTTTGTCATCGTTCTCCAACCTTGAAGAAATAACAATGGACCATGGATCTCATCAGTGCTCAGCTGGAAAAGCCCAATGCTGGGCAGACACTATTGGTTGCCATTCTTAGACCAGTACCTGGGGACAGCCTCTGTACTTGCTACATTATCAAGGGGGAGACGGGTGCTGGTGATAAAAATATGCCCTGTGTACAGCAGCATCAGCCTCCTATAGCTGCATATACAGCAACATGTCATGCCTGTATCCTCAAGACTGCACGAAGATTACAGATTGAGGGACCCAGGTGTGACCCACAGAGGACCTGCCTAAGTAACTGAGGGGATGCCTCTATCACCCCTCCTGTGTCCCAGATCTGGCAGCAAGAAATCACAGCACTGTTTTGAATCTCATGGTGCACTCTGAAGTACAAATTCCTTGAATCTCTCTCTGCATAATAATGATATTTATCTCTATCATAAATACCTAGAATATTTATTTAGTTATGCAATGTTTTAGATGTAGTTGTTTTGAAAAAGGATGAATTATTAATGCACAGAATTAATATTCATTTAGATTACTAAACATCATCTTCCAGTTTATAAGTGACCTTCAAAAAGAAGAGTTAGATGGCATGAGGAATCAGACTGAAATAGATGAAAACAGATTACGGAATTAGTATAGATCTTTATGAAAACCTGTGATCAAAAGCTAGAGTTATTTCACTTACTACATGACAGAGCAGATGACTGAAAAACAGAATTCTGTGTTTACAGAGAGACTGATCAGATGCAACAGAAAAATATGAATTTTTGAGAATAAGAACTATTTTTTTAGGTTTATTTATTTTTATTGGAAAGGCAGACTCACAGAAAGAAAGACAGAGAAAAAGATCTTCTGTATTCTAATTCACTCCCCGACTGGTTGCAATAACCAGAGCTGAGTCAATCTGAAACCAAGAGCCAGGAGTTTCTTCCAGGTTTCTCATGTGCATGCAAGTGTCCCAAGGATAAGAGCCATCCTCTGCTGCTTTTGCATACCATAAGCAGGGCGCTGGATAAGAGGTGGAGCAGTCAGGACTCAAACTAGCGCTCATATGGGATGCTGGCACTTATGGTTGGAAAATTAGCCAGCTGAGCCAATATGCCAGTTCCAGAAGCCATCTTTCTGACAAAAAAATAAATCTATCAGTATGCAGGAAAGAGGATAAAGAGAAAAAGGAGACAGAACAGCTTAATCCCCTTTCAAAACACAGTCAAAAGCAATAAGGATATATTGTGAATGAATGTCTCCAAGTAAACTGTTGACTAAAATATTATATTACTGTTTGCCATGTTTCACTGGTTAATGTGAAAATGTAAATATGTGAATTGTGAAAAATGCTTTGCTGTCTTCCTGATATCCACTAAATCCTTAGTTCATGTAATCATCAAAGAACTTCCAAAGTTCATGGAAAAATGGAATGAAAAAATCAGCTGATTTTGGTGTAATTTTTGACATCAATGTTGTTTTGACATCTCTGTAAACTGAAGACACTTTATATGTATGGATTTCAAAATGGTTTTTGCGGCTAAACCAACTTATTTTTCATTTCATTTCCATGAACTTTTTAAGGTTCATGTGTATGAAAACACATATATCTGTTAGTACATATACAAATTATTCTTAATAAATATTTCTAAGCAGTAAAACATAGTAGCAATTTGAAACAGCAACGAGTTCGACAACTTACACATGTAAAAGTTAGCAGACAATTTAAAAAGGTGACATTAAGGCTAGTTATCCTGAAACATTTCTGGGACATGTCCATAATCTTGGGTTCTTGGAAAGTTCTGAAAGGGAAGTGAGATAAATACCCTTACAAGAAAATATCTCAATTTAGGATAAGATATTGCTTTTCTTTTACAGCTCACATGGTAAACTGATTGTCCCAAATTGGTTTCTGCCTGATTTGTTTGTTTGCTACTAGACAGAATGCGGGTCTTACTGATTGGATAGGTTAAAAGTGAATGATGCTTAAACTGATTGGCTGTCTGTGTTTCACATAACTACAGTTGACTGGATAATTTTTATTGCGCACTGATGTAAGCTTGGTTGATTAAATGATTCATATCATGTGCCAGTGCACTCTTAGTTGATTGGGTGATTGTTGCTCAAGGACCCCTGAACACGGCTGATCTTCACTTGTAGCGGTAGGGCACAGTCCACCAGTTGCGCCAGCCAGTGAATAAAGACTTCCCAAGCTTCTAAGAATCTGCCTCCAACTCATTTTTAGGAAAGAATTGGTCAGTTCACAACACAACCATTTCTCTAAGATCATTTCACAATGGAAGATAAGTCAGAAGCTTACCAATGCTGTTACATGAATAAATAAATTTGAAAAAAAGAGCTTCATTTACATTTTATATTCTTTTTGCCTAATGGATCTTAATTAAGACAGGACAAACAAACAAAATACATTTCAGCATAAAATTCTCAGATTCCTAAGCATGAAGTTGTGAATACTCGCAGATACTCACACACATTCTCTCTCTCTTTCTCTCCCTCTCTCTCTCTTTCTCTCTCTCTCTGTCACACACACACACATATGGCATTCCAAACATGTTTAAGCATTCCATTTAAAAAAAATATGAAAAAAACCTTTGACATGAATTATACAAACCTTGTTAATTCATTTTAGTCATGGCTTTCACCAGCAAACTCGCTCAAGAAGCTATTAAAATAGTAATGGCAGAATGAAGATCACATAATTTCATAAGGAAAAGCAATAATTACAGAATCTTTCTCCTTTGTGGACAAACATACCACTAGAAGCAGCATTCAGTCTATGATTAACATTGCAGTGCCGGAGTGGTTGGCCCATGGCTATTTCATTCAGCTCTCTCTTGCCACCTACACTTACATTCAGCTTTAAATTCACAAGGGCAAAGGTGAGCATAGCATCCTGCTGCAGAGAAAGTCCATTTGCATAATTATAAAACATGGTGCAATTTCTGCCTGTCAAGTTTAGATGTACAGAAAAGATGCACACGACCTCCGTACAATGTCAATGTGATCCACCAAAGCAGGATGCTAGTAAGAGTGACCACATGACTTCCATGGCATCATTTTAATCACATGTCAGAGAAACTTTGGAGAAAGGTTTCTGTAGCTGCATCCTGTGGTCATCTTTTGTTACTTGGAGTGTTGCTAATGGAGATGCTAAAGGCTGCTCCCCTGCATAGGAATTGAAGGCAACAGAATGGGGCCAAGTGAGCCTACAGATAAGGGTTGGGACAAGAATTGCCTGACAGTCGGAGTTGAAGAATCTGAAAGGGCTGAAGTGTCCTACAGTTAACAACAGACAAGAAATTTACCAAAGCTGAACTTAACCTGTGAGCAACTTAAGGGTTTAAAGATGAGCATTCAACACCACTTTGTGAGGCTATTGGAACGGTAGCAATTCCAATAGTCAGCTCAAGAGTTCTTGGCTGTCAGGAGTGCTCTCTGCACCTGATGGCCCTTCTCAGGATCCTAGAGGGTCACTACCACCTGGAGGTCCCTCAAAACACGCTTCTGCTTTCTAAACTTGCTAAAACATGGGGAATGTGTACTTTCTCATATTGTACCTGTTCTGTTTTTGCATCTTCCATAAACAAAATCTTTTCCCTCATTTTGGAAAGAAATTATTGTTTATTTAGAATCATTTAAAGAAAAAATAGATTGGCTTTTATTTCCAAAGAAAAATCTTTTCATCAAATGTTCAACTTACAAATCTAGCCAACATCTATACACCATTCTATCTAATTTGGTTGCAAATGCAATTTACTCAAAGCCTTTGAAGTTATAGAACTTAATTTTAAAAATGAAACGAGAAAGGTTAATCACAATTTATAGAGATTTTAATAGTTGTATTCCTTGGTACATTTTATAATAATCTATTTCATTATTCAAATTCATAATGTGATGTTTTATAATAATTGAGCACTGACATTGTTAGATGCGTCTTGCATTATTTGTAAATTATTAGTATCTCAAGATGCTTTCAAAATGTCCCACTCACTTTCCTAATTGATGATATTAAGTATGGTGGGAAAGGTGATTCTATATGTCTCCAGGAAAATGTAAATGTTATAGGAAGAATTCAGAGAGAAATTTTGTTTAAATGTTTTCTCAGAATAGTAATTATAGTGAAGAAAAGTAAATGTTGTCACTGGTACCCAACATGATTAGACTCTGAGAAGGCTTGACCTAGGGCGTATCTCACTGTCTCCAACTGACAGAAAGCGATTTGCTTAATTCCATCAGAGTTACAGAGGCCATGGGATTGTAAGTGAAAAACAAAGCTTAATTTTTCCATTCAAGGACATTTGTGTCTGTGTATTCTAAGAAAAAGCATCAATTTGTGAGACTATGAAATTATACAAAACAATTAATCATAGCATGTGATATTCGATGAAATTATATTGGTTCCTAAGTAATTACAAGCCACAACTTTTAAAATGAAAGCATCATTATTGTTTTGTACTTGCAACAGGATAAATGAATCCTTTCACATTCATAATGGAAATCATTAAAATGTTTCCTGCAGAGGTAAAATAGATTTATTTGTGCTTATATTTTGATTCACTTTAATTTCCCTCTTTTCATGATATAATGCATTTTTGAGCAGACATATCTCTTCTGAACATACCAGGAGAAACAAATTGATGCCTGTGAAAAATACAAGTAGGAAGAAATAAGGGGTATCTTAATCTCTGTGATGCAGATGTTATAACTCAGAGGAGGGGTGACTCTCTACTCAAGCATTTGGGTTCTATACAAAGCTCAAGGAGTGAGTCTTAACTCGGGATGCCAATCTTGGTCAAAAATAAAAGAAGAAGCAGATAAAATGTTATAATACAGTGTAAGAAATAGACATGTGTACGGGTAGAGGAGCAACTGTGCACTCAAATTTCAAGAAAGCATAACCTTGAGGAATGAGTTTTTAGAATTCTTTTAACAGGGTCTATAAGTCAAAATCAAATCTTCATAGGAGAGCACTTTCAAAAATAAAACTGACCTTCCAACAGCAGGCCAGGAACTTTAAACACATTTTCTAGGAATCACAATTTGGGTGTCATCAATTTGTTCATTCTTTATCTGTAATTTCTAAATTATAGACTGTATAATAGTATATAATTTCATACGTGTAAAGCTCTGGTTAGTAGCTCATAACAATGAGAAACAACAGCAAAACCCTTTTTCTAATCAGTTTTCCTCTTCCTCACCACAATGAAGCCCATTGCTGGCAGATTTAGGGCCACACCTGCAGTAATTACGTGTAACATGAAAATGAGTATTGTCAGGCTCCTGTGACATGGTTTCTGAGTCTGTTCTAATGACCTACTTTATTTCTGGTTTTTAACTTCTCCAAATCTTACATACAGAAATTATTACTCCATTATTTCTTCCTATTTGGTAAAACGTTTTGCTTTAATGAGATGTGAAATAGAATGAGGCTACACAAAAAGACCTGACTTTACATGTGCATTAGTTTTCTATTTCTGCTGAAATGATCATAAATTTAGTGGCTTAAAACAATGCAAATATCACCACACATCTTAGCCCTCTAGAAGTTGTAAGTCTGAAATGGTCACCAGGCCTGTGTTCCTCAGGGAGCAAGACATTCCTGGGTTTGTACTCCTGGTCTTCATTCTCCACACTTGATCTTAGCCAAAAGGCCGAGAAGCGATGGTCTTCATTCTCAAAGCCACACGATGGCTTCTTGGATGGCTGCTTCAGGCCCCACATGTCTTCCCATGGACCCCTTACCTCAAACATATAGGATATTCTTTCTCACATCAAGAATCCTTAACTGAATCACATGTGTAACTTTATTTTCCTTCGTAAGGTAACACGTTGGCATAGTGTGTAGATAGTCATCTTTGCCTTTATTTTGCCCAGCACAGCTCTTAACCACTTGCCACATTTTCTTTACAACTCTCACTCCCCCTCTATCTCTTCCTAGCTTTGTTTCCCTTTGTCAATGTCTACATTAATGCTTCTCACAGCATCTTTCACATTTATATCATTGTAAACCAGTGTGTTTTCTAAGAGAGAGAGTATATAAACAGTACAATCAAAACACTTGGAAGATTAAACCTTCATCTAAATTTTACATTCTTGTGTTGTCAACTATACAATGATCAGTTAAGGAATTTTTCTGCTTCTAGAATGGCTTCATGCACTGTATTTTTCTTATTGTGTCTTTTCAGGATTCTTTTCATTTTTATTAATGTGTTGTTTTTGAGTGAGAGAAAGAAAAAGAGATCCCAACTATTGGGTCACATCCTACATGATTACGCCAAACCTGGAAGCTAGGATTTCAATCCAAGTCACTTCTAGGGGTGGCAGGGACTTGACTGAACCATCACCTGCTGTCTTGCAGGGCTCACTGGCAAGAAGCTGGAGTGAGAGAAGCACTGGCATTTAAACCCAGGTGCTTTGAGAGGGCATCTAGACATGACAACCAGCAGCTTAGTCACCAGGTTGAGCAGGCATCTCTTTCTGGCATTCTTTGACCTGGACAGGGGCCTTATACAGCAAAGAACAGAGGGAATTTGCCTAATGGACCACATATCAATTGGTTCTTTTCGGAGGTTTCCTCATTTTTACATGTTAGGCATTTCCAGTCAGAAAATTACAAAGCCAATTTTCTCTCTCGAAGTGTTATGTACATAAGAAAAAGATATCCTTTTGCCCCTTACTTATATATTATAACTGTTATTGAGATTTTGCCAAATCATTTATAATCTAGCATTTAGCAGTAAAATGTAAACAGTTTTTGATGAATATTTACAGATTGGTGATTGATGAGTATAAAATTACAGCTGGGTGAGAGTAAAGGTACTGGTGATCTATTGCACTGTAGGGGAATTATAGATAATGTTATTGTATAATAGATTGCAAAAAAATTACAGGAAAGAATTTTGAATGTCTTTATGACAAAAAGCTGTAAATATCTAAAGAGGTAGCTATTTTTACCCTTTGAACATTATACAATGTTCATATTAATAAATCATCACACTGCATATATCTAGATAATTTTATGTGTCAAATAAATACATAATGAACTCTAATTGTTTCTCTAAATATTTCATTTTAAATTGCCAAATAAGACCTCAAGACAAACTGGAAAAGAAATCTAAGAAAGCCAAATTATTAGGAGTCATAATTTTTTTTATCTCCTAATGGTCAGTATCTAATAATTAATGCTGCTTTGATGGGATTTCAAGAACATTTGTATAATTTCGATCCTCTTTGCTGTATCATTTTCTAAAACATATTTCTGTGTTTATTTTTTTGGAGAAGTAAAGCAGAAGGCTAGTGTGAATAAGAGTACTATATAACTTCATACTGTGGTGATTCATACCTTTCAGCAAATGAACTATTCTTTCAAATGTGTGTATTTTTAGTTTTACTTGGAAAATCATTTTTGACTTTTTGTCACAGAGTAACATCATGGAGTTCTATGTTTTACTTTAAATTAAAGTATTTATTTCTTAGAAAGCAGGCACTGACTTTAACAGAAAGGCAAAGAAAGTGTCAATGCAGCTAAGTTTGGGGAAAATTGGCTCAATTTGAAAGTCAGCTTCTTTTCGGATAATAACTAAAGAACTCTTGGTTAAATGATAGTTGATTGCTGTTCACTCAACAAGTAGGTGACTTCAAACATTTAGTTATTAAATCCTATCACATCAATAATTTTGTCATTCAAGAGGAGATTTGTATCCCAACCCTGAAAACTCCCGGATCCTCACCAAGGACTATCAGTGTGGGCACCAAGGACTACATCCCAATTGCCAAGGAGACCACAGGGAATTGGAATGCCTTCAGAGGCTAAGTACTCTGAGGTCATCCACTCCCATTTGAATCTCCCACATGGGATAGAGGAAGTTCAAATCCCTCCTCGCATAGCCCAGTGTCACCAGAACAACATCCAGGAGCCCTGAGCGATCCACAGAAACAGAAGAACAAAAAACTCTTCGAGACCCGGGAGAGGAGCTTTCTCTGGTCCTTGCTTAGTTCTAACACCGGATCCCCTCCCTCTCTGGCAATGACCATCAGAGTCACCCCAGAGCCCCCAGCCAAGACAAAACAAAACAAACAACAACAAAAAATTAGAATAGACAGAGAACAACAAGGAAAGCTTAGAACTAGACAGGAAACGATCAGTGGGGACTCACACGTATCTTACTAGGTAGGACACGAAAATAAATTACTCCTAATTGGGGTATGGAGGATTTCTCTGCACACCCCTCCTAAAAATGTTCTGTGCCTCATCTAGTTGACATATGCTTTGTTAAAGCTATAAGTCAGTATAGACTATCCTAAAATCTACCAAGTTCAGTAAAAATTATGCTTCAATACAATAAACTGATAAATATAAGAATGAAAATAGACACAAGACGGCTGAATAGTATCCTATAGCCATTTAAGGTAGATAGAAGCCAGTTGTATACAAACTATTATTAAAATGTCAATGAAGTAGTCACAGGATGTGGTTAAGAACCCACATTTTCAACCATATCAGTCACTCAATACCATGTCAATTAACCCCATAATGTTGGAAACTGTTGTTGATGTTTGTTATGGCTTTTAATTGGTCAGAACGATATTCTGCCAGCTATGCCATCAGACCAGAGTTGACTTCTCCAAGAAACTGTTGAATTGATCTGGACAATAAGATGCTGGACTCTATGCATGGCACATGCTTGCAATGAAAGAAAAAAGACTGGATTTGAACTGTAACTCTGCAATAAGGTGGAGCAATCCACCATGGAGGAAGGGTACAGGGAGGGGGTGGGGGAACATCAGAGCTTATGAAAGGATGTTATAAAATGAAATGCAATAAAAAATAGTAATTTTGTCATTATCATACATTATCATATACAGATATTATCGTATTCAAGTATTATTTACAACTAAGACAAATCAACAAAGCAATTTTTAAGGAAAACTACCAATAAAACCACATAGTGAAGGTTCAAGTTCTGCCTGCTGCACTGCAGCATCAGCTCCTTGCTAAATGCTTCTGGAAAAACAACAAGAGATGGCCTGAATACTTAGCTCTTGCCATC
The DNA here is from genome assembly GCF_017591425.1 of Ochotona curzoniae. Lineage (NCBI taxonomy): Eukaryota > Metazoa > Chordata > Mammalia > Lagomorpha > Ochotonidae > Ochotona > Ochotona curzoniae. The sequence goes on along the minus strand of NW_024466146.1, from coordinate 6,457,511 downwards.
CATATAGGAGAACCAAATGGTGTTCCAGTCCCCTGGCTTTAACTTGACCCACCCATGGCCATTCAGGCTTTTAGGGTAGTGATTCAGCAGACAGGATAAATCATATTTATTTATCTAACTAGTTCAATTGCAGATTAAAAGGAAAAAGGGATAGAGATCCTTGACTTGCTTGGTTCACACTCTAAATGGCCTCAGTGGCCAGGGTTAGCCAGGTTGAAGTGAGGAGCATCCTCTGGATCTCCAACTCAGGTGACAGGTGTCTAGGCATTCAGACCATCCTCTTTTGCCCTCCTGGGCACACAAACAGGGAATTTTATTGGAATCAGAGCAGCCAGCACACAAACAGCCATATGGAATACTGGCAACACACATAATAGTTTAATGTGCTATGCCACAATGACAGCTCCAAATTCATACACACACACACACAAAATCTGGTGAGGAAGGCTGTTAAAAGTAGCATATAAACACAAATGAAATTATCTACAACTTATAAAATATTTATCCTATAAAATATTTATCCTATAAAATATTTCCATCCCTTACAATTTCTTTTATTACTATTTTAAATTCCATTTATTTTAGACCAGTATATTTGTGAAGCACACTGCAATATTTCAATACTAATACAGCATTACCAACCACATCTGGCAATTATCCTTTCTAGTCTTCATCTTCTCTATCTATATCTTACTAGCTCTTCTCCTCCAAGTCTTAAAATAGAATATAACATACTGTTTTGATCTGTAGTCATCTCACTGTGATGTGTTACATTAGAAACCATTATTCGCTTTCAGTTGTATTTTGATTTCCATTATACAATTTGCCAATTGGCCCTCTCCTCCTACACATCCCAGCTTCCTAACCACTATTTTATGTTCAGATTGACTAATTTTTAAACTTACATATAAGAGAGAACATGCAGTATTTGTATCTTTATGCACAATTATTTCACTTCAAACCAAATCACATTGTTTGTGGGTATACCATGGCCAATTTATTACTCTGATTTTTCTTAAATCTCCATACCTCTTGATCCTTCTTATTCAACATGTAATAAGAATCAGAAGAAAAAGGAAACAACAGAAATTAGAACACAGAATAGTGTTTTGAAGTACATTGATAACTGGAAAACAAATCATCCTTAGTAAGCATTTGAAAAGAATGCAATTCCTCATTATCTGGCAACTGCTACTGACAACATTCTACTAAAACTGTCTTGCAATGAGCTGTATAATCATAGACCTAGATGACATAACTACAGATGATAAAATACTCATAAAGAGATAGAAGTATTGGAAGATACATCTGAATTTTTTTTTCCTGAAAATAGTCTAAACTCATTAGTAAAAAGTGTTAAAATGACAACAAAAAAATCTTCAAGGAGAGTTGGGAGCTAATCATGTTCTTTGGAAAAAGAAAATTAGCAGAGTGACAAACGCAAATGCCCTCAAGGGCCAGGTGATGTGGAGCAATGAAGTCAACGAGGTGTAGAACCACCACGAAGGCCACAAATAGAAACAGATGGGCATCATTTCCGAGTTTAACCATGTCGTTGTACGCCCCATCCAATGTTTCCTTGTAGGAATACAGACAAGTTGCTCCCAACATTTCTGAGTTATCAGAAACCAGAAATCCAGATTCCATATTTGCAAGCTCCTGGTTTGTAAAATGCTAGCAATAAAGCCCAAATAGCAAGAACAGTTCATTTGGTGTTAAACGTTGGTCTAGGCATACAACCTAAGACATCTAATTTAAGTAGATGTTAGATAATACATGAAATAGAATGTTTAATGGTAAAATAATTAAACACGCAACCTCAAGACTATCCCATAAAAACACATGTCAACTTATACAGGTTTGAGGAATTCCTTAAACTTGCAAACAGGATTACTTTATTGGAGGATAGATGAAAGCAATCGAATACGTATTTTAAAACTAAGCACTATTTGTGTCCATGTATAAATAATACAAATATAATAACATCATTATCAGTTAAAATGTTAAAAACAGCAACTTTTGGGCCTGGTGTGATGGCAGTCGCTAAATCCTCACCTTACAAGTGCCAGGATCCCATGTGGGCAACGGTTTGAGTTCGTGTTGCTCCACTTCCCATCCAGCTCTCTACTTATGGCCTGGGAAAGCAGCAGAAAATGGCCCTAAGGCTTGGGACTCTGCACCTGTGTAGGAGACCCAGAAGAAGCTCCTGGTTCCCAGCTTCAGATCAGCTCACTTCTGACCATTACAGACATTTTGAGAGTGAACCAGCAAACGAAAATCTCTCTCTCTCTCTCTCTCTCTCTCTCCTTCTCAGTATAAATGTAATCTGTTTCCAATAAAAATAAATTTGAAAATAGACAATTATATAGCACAGAAATGTTATAAGTTTGGCAATGTTATCCAAAGCTAAGACATTTATTATTTAAATGTGATTCATTTTTAAAAAATGATTATTATTTTTCATAATATATTTCTGTAGGAATAGGGATTTTCCCCAAGGGACCCTCTGGGGACAAGAGTCTAGGACATGCCCCATAGACGCTGCTGCCCTTCCCCGAGGCAGAAGCCTTCGTGAAGAAAGCTGTGGTGCTGCCCTCGCAGGTCACGGGTAGGGACCCCCGCCCTGCCCTCTCCGTTCATGCCTCCTGGGCCTGGGGGCCTGGGCTGCTTTGACTGACCGCTCCTCAAGGAGGGTCCACCTGTAGTATTTGGGTTCCGTGGGGTACAGCGGATGTGAATACTGTACATAGCTCGGGCTCAGACCCCTCTACGTGGAGTGAGTGGCGCAGGAGGCAGACCTTCCTCCAGGCTCCCTGGGGAGATCTTCCTCTATTTTACTGTAACTGAGGGGGGGGATGGGCACCAGGCTGGGGGTGGGGGCACCTTGAGCTTCAGGGGTACCCCTGCCTTCTGCCTCGCGGAATCAGTGTTACTGCATCCAATCAAACGTCTCCTGAAATAAAATGAGAATAAGTAAAAAAATTTTTTCCTCTATATTATTACAATAGTATGGTCCTTTAGTAAGAGCAATAAATTTAATATTCTGCTATTTAAGCACATCATGGAAATGCAAGTATAGACAATGATAGAAATTCCAGTATCATATTGTCAAAATGATTCAATATTTAAACTTTTGGTGTTAAACAACTGTAATAATTGAATATTTTATAATGTGAATTTATTCATGTAATTGGCATAATTTTAAGCTGCTCAAATTTTTCAGCAAAGTGATTAAATGATTATTGTTCTTACATTCTTAGTTTTGCAATGATTGCCTCATAAGATTGCTATGAAGAACAAATATAATCCACAGAAACATAAATATTATTTGGAATTCTTTTCAACCCTAAATCAATTTTAGAAAGAATTAGCATTTTAAAAGTACCTTTATATTCAAATTGTTTTCCATTTTTGCTCATGAATATTTATGCCACTTATCTACATTTTCTCATGTACATAGCACATAGTGTATTTAAGTTTGCTGCTGTATTTCTTTCTACTATTAACAGTATGTGTTCTAAGTGATAGGTTATTGATTTTTGGCATTGATTTTTAATTAAATCAAAATACTGACTAAAAATGATTTAAACACCACAGGTGTTCTTTCTGAAATACATGAGTATTGGGAGAATTAATTTCTTTATGAGAATAAGTGCAAGAAAGCATCTCTCAAACTTCAATAGTATTTTTGAAAACTATAGGTCTGCACAATAAAACTCATTTTCATAAATATCCTCTGGAGAAGGCAGAAGGTAATTTGTAACAGCAAAGTCTGGCTAATCTCAGCTCACATTTAAAAACAGCACCCATGTTTTATCTGTAGACAAATATTCTCATCACCACCTTGATTTTTTTCGATATTTTTAAGAACAATTTTCTGTGATTTATGAGTATTCTTAGAGTTATGCCTAGGCCGCTAGTTACGCACACACATAGGTGGTTATGGACCAACACCATTGAATTTAAGAGTTGAGAAAACCTTACGCTTGTTTCCATTTCTCACAGATGATGTACAACCAAAGCTTGAGTAACTGCTTTAGAATTATGCCAGCAGTGTCAGAGCACCAGTTCAAGCGAAGGCTCTGAAGTGCACATAACAATATCACATAGTCTCCAACATCAAATTCTTTACCTGAGCAGAGACACACAGGATATAACTTGGTTTGTTTTCTTGCTCCAACCATCTACAATGTATAACTTCGGAAAAACTAAAACATAGCTGAGTGCAATGTAATTCCTTCCTATTGTGCATTAAAGAGAAGTAGATTTGGAGGATTTTTGTGTTCATTTTTTTTCTCACAGCCTTAATCAGAGCTTAGCTGATGTCAGTGAAAAATTCCTAACTTGTCAAATTATTTTTTTAAAAACCTGTATCTACGATAGAAGGATACTCTTGGGAAGAGAATTTTTCTGCTCAATAAATAAAAATGATCATTTTCCCCCACTCTTTTGCACGGTTTCATTATTTTTATTTTTATTTGAGCATATCTCAGTGACAGCTTAGTAGTGAAGGGGACACGGATGTTTCTTCGAAGTACAAAGTAACAGTTGACATATTAGAGACTGAGAATGCAAAAATAGGATTCAAAGTGCCTGATTCGGGTTCTATGGATTTTAACAAGCAAATTGGATTTGTGTTATATAAAATGACTTCTAACTGAGGTATTGCTGCCCTCCAGTTTCAGGCTCTTTCAACTTAAATGAGCACATATTAGTGTCATTCACTTGACAGATAAAGTGAATTCTTTTAAGTGTGTTGTAATAAGGGAAGAATAAAGATGACAGAATGTTTTCCAAGTGATTTACTCCCAAGAGGGGACACTTGCCTGAACCAGGCATTCTCTATCAGAATGAAAATATCTGGGGACAAATAAGGTGTTAAATCCTACACTTGGACTATGCCATGGCTGCTTGATAGACTCTTACAGGGATCTAATTAGATCTGAAAGAATAATCCACATAGTAACATTTAAATCATAGCAAGTACAAGCACGATATGCCAAACAACCTATGACTCGTTCAACCACCGATTAATAAACATACAAGACGATTGGCCTCATGTAATTCCCATATCTGTTTCTTGCAAACCCAGAATGACCCAGTTTATGAGAAACAAAACTATTCGTAAAAGTTAAATCTGAAAGTCTAATCATCTCATTTCCTCTTGGGACCTAATCAATGGAGAAATACTCAATGAATTCTTCAGTTTGTGCAATTTGGGATTCTTCCTTTGTTATTCGTTTTAAAACAAAATATACCGGGCACAGCACAATAACCTAGTGGCTCACCTTGCATGCTGGGGATCCCCTATAGGTGCCAGTTTGTGTGCTGGTTGCTCCACTTCCCATCCAATTCCATGCTTGTGGCCTGGGAAGGCAGTGGAGCATGGCACAAAGCCTTAGGACCCTGCGCCTGCATGAGAGACCCAGAGGAGGCTCCTGGCTTTGGATCAGCCTAGCTCCAGCCATTGTGGTCATTTAGGGAGTCAATCAGGGGATGTAATTTTATTTTTCTGGCACAGGCAGAAAAGGGGACAATTTTTTTCACTGAACACCAAGACATTGTGCTCCTTCTCAAAAGCAATACACCTGAGTACCATGGGAAATTGTTCCAGATAGAAGAATGAATTTCATGGTGGACAGCAAGGCCCAACAAACTTGAGTTATGTTGGGCGTTTGATGCAAAAGTTGGTGTGCTAGGTCACAAACTCGCATTTTGGAATTCTTGGTTCATGTTCCAGCTACTATAGCTACTCCTGAATCCAGTTATTAATGTGCTCCCTAGGAGCTAGCAGATGAGAGCTGAAGCACTTCGATTCCTGCCACCTGCATGTGATATCCAGAAGCAGGTCTGGGTCTCCTTGCTTCAGTCTGTCCCATCCCCGACTGTTTCAGATGCTGAGTAAACCGTGGATCTCAGCCACCCTCCCTCCTTCTCTATATCTGTTCTCCTCTCTCCAACCCCTCCAACTTTGAAACTGATTTTTAATTAAAAAATAACAAAATGAATTTAAAATATTGAAGATCACAGAGGCATTTAAAACAATTTAATAAAATATTCACCTTTGGCTATGTGTCTTCACTTTTTGCTGTATTTTGGACATGATGTCTCACGGGGATAATATCTTTCAGTTTTCCTAAATCAGATCCATTAAAACTACTTAACACTAAGAACATATCAGAATCCACTTTTTTTGGTAAGAATCATTGCTACAGACAGTTACCACTTTTTATTAACTAGAAAGCAGCCCAATTGAAGGATCCAATTTGCCTGAACTCTACCTGAATATACCTTCTAAGATTAGAAAATTGTTTTATTCGTCATCCTTCACCAACATAAAGCCTGACACATAGGAAGCATTCAGTAAATAATTGATGATCAAATGAATAAACAAGGAATGACAAAATACTATCTTGGTTAATAGAATATCATTTATGTAACATGAATCTAAATATAAACACATATAACATTTAAAATGGCTAAAATAAACATTTCTAAAAATAACGTCCCTTCAAACTTTTGCTTTGAGAAAGGCTTTAGAAAGGTTTTTTTTCCGTCTAACATGAATCATCCTTGTTTTGTTTGTTTTGTCTTCATTCTTCATAAACATTCTGCTGCTTTGGCAATTATCTTCCATGGTAAATTGCTAGTACTGAGACATAAATTGCATATGAAGTAATCTTATCTTTAATCAGAATATTCAGGGAAGCATTTATTATTTTAGAGAGAGTCACTTCTAAGGTGAAAATGTTGATTACTTTTAAGACCTAAAGGATAATTTATCAATTCAATAAAATACAAAAAGCTAAAAATTAAGACATCATTTTTTTAAAATGTCTCCAAAGTCAGTTTTACAATGCAGATAAAAACTAACTCTTTTATATACTGATGATCAATTGTTATGTGAAAAAATATCATTAAGAGACAATTTTATCTTAAAACTGCCTGAAACTTAATAAGATTTAGCATGAGCCAGCTAGCCCTTAAATATTAAAAAAATACATTTCACAAATTCTGCCAGTAAATGCTAAATTTCAGTAAAATATTACTATTTCCAAACATTAAATACTGATGGACATTGATGAGACAGCTGAGTAATTATCAACAAGTAGATTCAATTTGCGAAAGTATCAAAAAAATGCACACAAATTGCATCCATTACACTGACAGGATGCAATGCTACACACCATGCTAAGTTTACATCCTGTTTTTGATTAGGTAAATCAAATTTCATTGTATTCTGATTAAAATGCTTGTTTTTTATAATGAGGTTTATAAATGCTATTCATTCTAAATATTGATTTTTATGAATTAAACATGATGAAAAGGTTTAATTGGAAAACATTTTTATGTCAACAACTTCTATCATTGCAATTTAACTTGGGAGGAAAATATTACCCCCCAAAATGGATAAGTGACCGTAAAAATCTTATAGACAGAGAACAACAAGGAAAGCTTAGAACCAGACAGGAAACAGTCAGCGTGGATCCACATACACTTTTCTAGGTAGGACACAAAGATTAGTTACTCCTCACTAGGGTATTGAAGATTTCTCTGCGCACCCCTCCTAAAAATGTTCTGTGCCTCATCTGGTGACATACGCTTTGTTAAAGTTATAACCCAGTTTGGACTATCCTAAAATCTGCCAAGTTCAGTAAAAATTATGCTTCAATACAATAAACTGCTAAATATAAGAATGAAAATAGACACAAGACAGCTGTATAGTAACCTATAGCCATTTTAAGGTGTATAGAACCCGGTTGTATATAAACTAAAATTGAAATGTCAATGAAATAGTCACAGGATATGGTTAAGAACCTGCATTTTCTACCATATCAGTCATTCAATACCATGTCAATTAACCCCATAATGTTGGAAACTGTTGTTGATGCTATGTTATGGCTTTTAATTGGTCGAAACGATATTCTGCCAGCTCTACATTTAGACCAGAGATAGTCTCCCCAAGAATCTGTTGAATTGATCTGGACAATAAGATGCTAGACTCTATGCATGGTACATGCTTGCAATGAAAGAAACAAGACTGGATTTGAACTGTAATGCTGCTATAAGGTGGAGCAATCCACCATGGGGGGTGGGCACGGGGAGAGGTTGGGGAAACCTCAGAGCCTATGAAACTGCGTCATAAAATGAAATGCAATAAAAAGGATCATCAGATTAAAAAAAAAAAGATAGAAGAAGTAAATTCCTAGAATCCAAACAACTTAGTGGGAAAATGGTAGTTCATTGTGGCCTAGTATATATTGTGTAAACAAATAGAAGAGCGAACCTCCTCGCATCCAATAAAGTAATGTCAAATGACAGGAAATATTGATTACCTCTTTTGAACAGTATATGCTGTATATGTGTATTGTGATATCACTCTGTAGCCCACAAATATGTACAATTATTGTTAATAAACTGTTCTTAAAATATGCAGATTCAGGAACTCCAGGATCACAGCATCGTCTCTCATTTCTACCTAAGACATTTTCTGCATCTGCCCTTGGGCTCTCCTGAGGCACACCTCGTGGACTCCATTTCTGTCTCCAGAGCCCCTGTGCATCTAGTTATTCTGATTGTCTCATCATTACACCTGAAATCATACTCACCCTAGCACAACACCATCAGATTTCATAAAGATATCTCTGTCTTTAACCCAGCTAAGAACAGCAAGGACAATTATTTAAGTAGTTCTAAAAGCAATGTCAGAGATTTCAATTTATTTGACAGCAAGGTACTATCACAAGAGAGCACTTAGAGGGGAGGAAGTACAGAGTAAAACATGGACGAATTATTTCAGGTACAAAGTAATTATGGAATTGAGCTAATAAAGGAAGATTGAATCAAGGAGTGTGTGTGTGTGTGTGTGTGTGTGTGTGTGTGTGTGTGTGTGTGTTTTAGATAAGTGGGACAAGCCAAAAGACTGCAAGCAAAACATTAAGTAAAAAACAATGTTAAATGAGAATGTATTACCTGGGCATTGGAAAAAGTGATCTTGGAGAAGGCAAATAGCTTGATGGGGTAGGATTTCCTATGAGTGGGCTTTATAATTTTTGAAGATTTATTTATTTACTTGATTGCTTGCTTCCTTAATATTTTGAAAGCCGGAGACACCGAGGAAAGAAGGGCAGAATGGAGGAAGGGGGATTGGGCAGAGGAGACATATTCCATCCAATGTTTCCCTAAAATGCTCTTGATAGCCAGAAGTGGTTCAGGCTGAAGCCAAAAGCCTGTTACTCTTGGTCTCCCATTTTGGGGCAGGCTCCAAGCACCACGGGCCTCATCTGCTGCCTGCCCAGGGGTATTTTCAGAGAGCGAATCAAACTGTATTCCTTGGGTGCTATGGACCCCAAGCAGTGACTTAACTTTCTGTACCACAACATCTCCTTTAACAGGTTTCATTTATAAAGTACATACAATCTGATGTACAATTCAGAATATTTGAATTATCAAAGATTCCTATCCTTCAAATATGCTAAAAGCCAAATCACAGCAAAACAAAAACAATGCTATCATCAGAGGCAAATTTTAAAGGCTGATAGCTTTCTGATAAAATAGATAATAGGAAATAATTTCAGCTTTGTAAAAATGTAGCCATACAATTTTGGATATAAATAAAGGATGGAGAGAAGAAGAGAAAATATTCCTATTTCAGGGAGGGTAGTTTCTCCATGAAGATTCGTGGATTATAGAAAAAAGATTAGAGTTAATTCTTAATGAGTAATTTATCTAGCAGTAACTATACTAATGGAATAGAAAAGAACAATCCAAATGTTCTCCCATTTGGTTCTCTAATCTGTGCAAAGTCAAATATAAAATTTGCTCTTATGTATAATGAAAATAAGAAAAAACATGTGTTTGGTTGTCTCTTGGGAAAACAATCCATGTACTTAGTTTATTGGCATATCATATTGAATTTCTTCTCCCTTCTGGAAAAGTAAAATATTGTAATCATAATTAAGAAACAGTTCAACTAGTTAAAACACAAATAAGATAATTTTCTTGAAGTAATCAACATTGATTTATGTCTATACTTTAAAAAAATGATATCTCCCTCTTATGTTCAAACTGCAAATATGAAAATGGTGATGAAAACACATAAAAAACATTACTAGGACATTATTCAAATAAATTTTAAAAGATGAAACTATGGATTTTGTATTTATGAAAGTATAATACATTTAGTTATTCTTCTATTTCACTTGTTTAATATTAGTTTTAATGTACATTAAAATGTAATCTTTATCGCTTCTCAGCCTTGTGGTTAAGATCAAATGTAAAATGGAATCTTAATGGAATTACAAACTCATAAGCAATAGTTTCTGTAAAAGCTTACTCAACCGGTCAAGTGCAATGGCTTTGTGGCTAACTCCTTACCTTGCCTGTACCAGAATCCCATGTGGGTACCGGTTTGTGTTCCTACTGCTCCACTTCCCATTTGGCTGCCTGCTTGTACTGCGAATAGGGCAGGAGGCAGTGCAAGGCTTTGGGATCCTGTGCGCAAGGAGATGGGAGACCCAGGGAAGGTTCTCAGTAAACTATCCTGACTTGTTCTCTGCTAATGTCAAGACAAGTTAGGAGATGGACAGACTTTCTGAGTTCAATAACCCTTCAGAGCTTTTGAATAACAATCAGAATTAATTGTGGTGTAGAAGCATCTATAGGAAGAAATTTGGAGCATTAACTGCATCAAGGTCAAAGTGTGTTTTATTACTGTTATGCAAGCTGTTTGACAAGTTGACAGAAATGCAATGGAGCGAAAATTCTACATAAGCTTGTACCATCCATTAGACCTCTCTCCATTTTTCCAGCCCCTTTTGGGTTTGTGAAAGACAAGGTCCAGCACGGATTCCATTTGAAAATGTTGTTGGAAGAACAACGGAGCTTAATTTAGAGGGAACATTAATATTTGCAAGGAAACAAAATGTGTCAGAGAAAGGAAAATATCATTTTTGGACTGTCTTTTCATATTCCTCTTTCCCATTGAGTTGTGTTTAGCTTGACTGGTTTCTGGGTCTGGACTCAAGCAGGCATTCAGCCCTGCCAGCATTGTCTTCTAATTTGAATTGCTTTGGGTGTCTTAGGACATTGCACCATAAAAGAGGAAAGGAAGCATTCAAACTTGTTTCTTCAATGGAGACAAATTTTACTGTGCAATGCTTTCATTGGAAAAAATGACTTAAACTTCCTAATTTTGTAATTAAATAAAGTTTCAATTTTTTCCTTTAATAAGCAGCACGTTTCTGTTCCTTTTCCTTTTCAGAGACTGTGGAGGTAACAGTAAAGAAAGGTAAAGCCACTCTGGTGGAATCCCTGTGTGGGCAATGGCTAACCGTTAGGGAACCTCATAAGACAGATGGATGCTTCAGCGGGATCAGAAACGAGAGATGTTTTATCTCTCCAAGGCTCCTCCAAAGATAAAAGTTCTGCAGGGTCTTAGTAGCCAACTTCCTATAGTACCATTAGTTATCATTTCTGAACTCCACACTCAGTTTCTTTTTGTGTAACTAAACACTTCTACTGCAAAGCTACAAAGAAACTTTATGGAATTTGTGTAGAAGTGACCTTAGCTTTTAGGGATTTGCTTAAATAATTAGACTTGCTATTTTCCATTTTTTAAATACTTTATTTTCATTTGAGAGACAGAGAACCAGTCAGTTAGTCAGCCAGAACACCCATCTACTGGTTGTCATCTTAAATTTCTACCACAGCCAAGTCTGTGCCAAGTGAAGTCAGAGACAGGAAATTCGACTGAGGTCTCCCCAATGGGTTGCATGTGCCAAAGAACTGCAACTATCGCCACTGACTCCCAGGGCGTGCATTAATGTGAAATCAGATTCAGAAGCAGGACAGGGACCTGAACCTGGCACATTAACCGAGATACTCTGATACGGGATTTTAAATTTCAAAAATACTCTAGTCTTACAATGTTGTTAGTCATAATGGTATAGATTTAATTATGTCCATTGTGTTGTCTTGTTGCCTTTTAAATGTACTCTACATGCATTTGCTGTCATTTCATTCCTTAAACATCTTTTAACAAATTAAAAATTTGATATATTTTGAAAGGCAGATAAAACTGCTAAAATGAATTAATAAAATGCACAGTAATTTTAATGCTAAACAACTTCTGTAAAATCTGAGATAGGGGAAGTAAAAAAAGAATACAAATTAACATTTTATAAAGATTTTTTTATCTTTATTGGAAGGGCAGATATACAGAGAGAAAGAGATACAGACAAAGATCTTCTGACCACAGTTTCACTCCCCAAGTAGCCACAATGGCCAGAGCTAAGCTGATCTGAAAACAGGAGCCAGAAGCCTCTAACAGGGTGGCAAGCTTTTGGTCTGTCCTCAACTGTTTTCCCAGAGCACAGGCGTGGAACTGGACGGGAAGTGGAGCAGCTCGGATACAAACCGGCACCCAAATGGGATCCCAGTGTGTTCAAGGCAAGGACTTCAGCCACTACACGACTGGGCCAGGATCAAGTCAAAAAAAGGACATAAATTACCATTTTTAAATAAAACCATTAGATTATAATATAAACAATGTATCCACTATGTGAAAAAATAAAAGCCCTCATCCTACCTTAATGATTTACATTAAAATTTTCATCCCTAGCTGAAGGGAATAAAGATACACTGGGTGTATTTCATAGTTGCTTGGAAAGGTGGAAGGTTTTGTGTTTGTTTAATCTTGAGGGGTGAGTTAGTTGTAGCCACAATGCAATGTAAAGAACTGTCCTTCAGCAAAAAACTACGCATTGTCTGTAACACCCATCTCTGTTCTCTCTGGCTTTGACTGTGGAATTTCTTTTGTAGTTTTTGTAAAGTAATGCTGAGAATAATAGAAGATTTGTTTAGAGACATGCCCATTTTGTCTAGTAAAGGAATTCAGCTGACTACCCTGGCTCGTTTTGTTTTCCTTCACATGTTCACCTCAACTTTCCTTTAATTCAAATAAATTTTTCTTCTATTCATCTGTTTAAACTGGCTTTCACTTCTCTTTAATAAGTTAAGCAAAAATCTTTTGCTTGTGTTTGCTTTACTTCAGATCTACTTGAGAGTTGAGATTTCACTCTTTTGCAATTGTTCAAACAACAGTAAAACACCTAGCAATTAGCAATTACATGGCAGCTTACTCGGTTGAAATTCAAGTAAAACAGTCTTGTTTAAATATGGGCTCTTCAATGCCTCCCTAGTTTTACAGCATTTGCTACATTCTCTGTTATGTTATGTTTCAACTATGTACGGCTCTTAATCAAGATTGTGTAATGGCATTCCTCAGGTACTCACCCAGCCCCAGAACTGATCTCAATTCTCTTTTCTGGTAACACCTAGATTTCTCCCCTAAGATTCCATTATCACGCCTACACACAAATGCACACACCTTCCATAATCTATTTGGCTGGTATTGTCCAGACCTCTGGAATTTAGAAATAATTCCTGACTTGTCCAGATAGAAATACATTCCCATCTTTGCTATAATACTTGGTGTATCAATGGCCATATAAGCTAAAGTTTATTGCTAGTTTGCAATGTAGATCTATTTTTAACAGCCAAGGAGAAAAAATAAGCATTTCTGGAAGCTACTATCAGACACAGAATTTGATTCAGAGATGAAAGCATCATTATAATGAGTCTGACAGCATGGAAGAAGTTGTGGAGAGAAAGCAACAGCAGTGTCCAGCTTGTTGATGATGCCACACCACTGTGTCACATCACCCTGAAGCCTGAATTTCCGGCATGGATAGCAATCATACAGTTAGATAAATTTGCAGACTGTAAAATTCACATTTGTCTGAACCACAGTATTTTCTATATGGCAACAGGATGTGTTACAGATCCTCTGAAAACCCGATTTGCATTCTTTACACTTCACAGTATCTAAGATGCTTCACAAAAAGACACCCAAGTAAGATTCTGAATAGTATCACACTTTTAAAAAGTATCTACACTAATCCAGGGTTTTTTACACCCTTCCACATCAGTTGTCTTATTCTCAAGTCCACTTTTCTCTTGTATGTGTATCTTATCACTCGCTTTCTTCAGTACTTGTTCCTTTATTTGCACTTAAAGTATCTTATTTTTATTCTTTTGATTCTTATTTCTGGTACTTCATTGTATACTTCAGAAGAATTCATGTTGTTTCCAACTGAGTTCTGAATTCTTTCTGACTACCAGAGCTCTTCTGTGCTGATACAGATCACGGAAGTTGTTCAGGAAAAATAGCCTCACCAACTTAATCATTCATCATCTTCATGAATGTGCATTTTGTATTTCATTATAAATTATCTCATTACATTTTGTTTGTCACTAAGATAAGTATAGCTTGATCTTTAATCAATGCTTAAAAACAGCAGTATCAAACTCATCTATCTGAAATAAAGCTTTACATTCACGCAGTAAAGCTAGAATGACAGTTTTGAGGATGCCAAAAACATTTGTTGAAATGGAAAGGTATATCTGCTGATATTTATTTCATGAAGTTGAAATAATCTAATCATTTATAATACCAAAACATGAACAAAGATGTTTTTCAAAGGGAAAATTGTTCAGTATATTATTTAAGACACCAAGTATTCAATAATGATCATGGAGGAATGTACATAGCTAGCAAGCACAAACTGGTACCTGATCACTCCAACTAAATTGCTGCTGGACAGTTCCTCAGTCTCTGTGAGGATCCATGATTGACAGCTCCATTAGGCTGATGGTTTGGTAGCTGAGGCCAACTGGCTGCACAGTAGCTGTGGCCCTGCCCACATGAGAGTTCCCTCCTGTACAACCTGCAACGTTCTTCCCTCTCTGTGCACAACCCAAGTTTCTCTTTCTGTGAATGATGCATGCCAATCTCTCAAGCAACAGCTAGCCCCAGTCCTTTACGTTTACCATCAGCTTTAGCTGGAAATACTCAATGTGCCTCTCCACCATGACCTTTAGATCACTATAATGCCATTATGATAAAATTATCATAGGGGGCACACCCACTCCCATCATGCAACTCTGTGACACTTCTGATATTTCCTAAACTTACACAGAAATAGGTAGCGCTAAAGCTCCACTATTTTTAAATAATCATTTGTGCTCCACCTCAGACACCACCACCTGTGCCTCCTATGATATAAAAGAAAGGTCTACCTGTATTGATGGAGTTTTTTCCTTTATGGAGTTTTTTTTGGGGGGGGTGTTGTTTTTGTTTTTGTTGATTTTTTTTTTCCAAAGAGGAGCCTAGCGTTGGGGTTATTGTGTGGTTTGGTCTCCTGAACATGTCCATGCCTCCACCTTTGATTTGTACTGCATCTGGAGCAAAGAACCCCAAATAAGCTTAGCAGGAAACCTTGCAGCCCACAACAGTGAGAGCACACAAAACAGAACTCTGACCTACCACCTCTGCAGCAATCAGCCACTAATGACAAACTGTGCAGTAATGATCCCAGAATACTCAGAGCTTGGCAAGCAGTACCTGTTTACCTATTTTTGTGTCTGCTCCCCAATTCAGCACAAACCAAAAAAGGTGTGCTCTCCAACCAATACAACACTTACAGCTAACTGTCTTGACACTCCTCACCCATAATTTGCAATCACAATATACAGATTTTCTTTTTACTGTTGTTGTTATTGCTCTACTTTATAATGTTTCCTTACTCCCTTGCCTATCTTCTGCCATATATAAGAGGTTTGTTGAATCATTACAGCAACTTCTAAGTAAACACCCTATTTTATTACTACAAAAAACTTCACTAAATGGAATATTTTACAGAGTACAAAATCAATAAAAATTAAAAGAAACAGGCCAAATCACCTTCAAAACTTCAGGCCAGAAGAACATGAGAGACTGAAGTCCATCGTGTATGTGCATGTTCCCAGCACATGCTGAAGCCATACCAGACCAAAAGTTCTCAAAATCTGTGACGTGTGTACTGAGGACTATAGTTTATATTAAAACAAAAATTATTTCCACAGAGAGTTGGCATTTTGCCCCTAAACCCATTCCCCTCCCAGAGCATTTTTTATTCATAATAGGCATTATTACCTGCCTTCCACACACACAGATTTCCTTCTTTATACCTTACATATAGAGTGTGTGTGTGTGTCTGTATATATACATATACACACACAAATATATATGTATATATATTTGTCCAATCTATCAGTCCTATTCTTACATGAATTTATGCGAACCCATCTGGATCAATTCTAAATTCTTAGGAAGTAACCAATATAACTCCCCTACATGAATTCAGTCTTTATATTTACAATGTATTTGAAACATGTTAAGAAATCAGAGTACAAGCTTAAGACCACTTGAGCTTTGTAGTTTCTCAGACTTCAGCTCTAAGCAATCCCAAATACACTCTTATTTTTTATTAAGATTCTTTTCAGAGTTAATAAACATCAAGACAAACTTAATATATTTAAGAGAAAAAGCAAGGTAAAATCAATATAAACGCTCATATACTTTGGATTCAAATTAGGTAATATGTGCTAAAACTGAAGATATACATATACCATCAGTTTATTCTTAGATATAAATTCTAGAGATTTTTCTTGCAATGAACACAAAAGGCGTACATATCAACAGGCTAATTTTTGTAACATATGACAAAGGCTAATTCAAATGATTATCATCAAATGATTAGATAAGGAAAATATTACCTTAACACAACAAGGTCCTATAGAGTCAGGAAACATGTTTGTGCTAAGCTATTGTTTCAAGGGGCCCAGCAATCTGGTGTGCAATTTAAGCCTCTGTCTACAGTGCTGACATCCATGTGGGCACCAGTTTAAGTCCTGGCTGCTCTATTTCCAATTCAGCTCCCTGTTACTACACCTAGAATAGCAGCAGAAAATGGCCCAGTCCTTGGGCCACTGCACCCAGATGGGAGACCTAGAAAAAGCTGATTCCTAGAATCAAACTTGCCCGTCTCTGGCCATTGCAACCATTTGAGAGTGAATCTGTGGGTGTAAGATATCTCTGTCTCTTCTCTCTCTGTAACAATGCCTGCTAAATAAATAAAAAAACATATTTTAAAAGCCAATGTTTTAGACATGCACATCTCCAATCCAATTTTCTGCTAATGCACATCCTAGGAGACGATTACTCATGTACTTAGTCCCTGCTGCACACATAGGCAACCCACATGTAATTCCTGGTTCCTGTTTCAGTTTGGTGCAACCCAAGCTTTTCCAAGCTTTTGGTAGGTAATTTAGTGAATGGATGATCTCTCTCTCTCTCTCTCTCTTTCTCTCTCTACATCTTTCAAATAAATAAAATAAGTAAATAAATTATTTTCAAAAATAATCAGTAAACAAGAGCTATGGATTTGGACAACAATGAATCTTCAAAACATAACAAAATATAAACAAAGAAACTTAGAATAGATGTAAAATGACTCCATGTATACACACACACACACCCACACACATATGCATACTAACAAACTAGGCATTATATTAAAATGTACAAAATTAAAATGTAATTTTAGTACACTGCAAAATAGTAAAAATATAAGAAAAAGCAAAAGAATATTGAACTTACGAATAATGTGGGAAAGTATAATTGAAAACAGCATGAATACGGTGTGAAGTGTATTGATAATGTTCTGATTATTTAGCTGGGTAATTTGAGTTTTTCATCATTCTTTACCATCTATGCATTATGTATATTTCTACAAGCAGCATATATGTTGTTATAAAATATTATTGGTAAAAGAAAGTTCTATATTTTAAAGTTTATATGGGGAAGGGTACATATTTTAGACCAAAAATATCAAAAAATTAAAAATAAAGTGAACTGCTGTCAAGGAATACTTATAAAACATAACAACCAAGTCCGTGTTGTATTGGACACCAACTGGCAAAAAATAATAAGGGCAGGAAGGAGATTGGTTAATAGGAACAAAACTATAGTCAGAGAAGAATGAGTTCTTCTTTCCCATCACACATCAGGGTGATTAAAGTTAATAGTAATTTACCAAATATTTCAACATATCTGTTGGAGGGAATTTTTAGGAAAATGAAAAATAACATGATGGGTAATGTTAATATTCAGATTTGATCATCATACATTGTATATATCTGTCAAAATATGACACTGTATTAAATTATTCCATATGAATTTCAAACATATTTTAACTGATTTAGAATCTTCTGATCCATAGTCAGACGCGTTATCCATTGGGCCACTGGCCCCATCTATTTTTAACTGATTTAGCACAAAGTTTTCTATAAATAATCATTGAAAGTGAATGATGGATTTTGGTTTAAAATATAAAATTGTATGACTATTAGGGAGAAAGTTCATGACGGAATCACAATGCTATAAGGCTACATAATGAGTTCTCAGACTTAACACCAAGATCATGCTCCAAAAAGGAAAATGTGATAAACTGATAAACTAGACTCAGAAAAATTAAAGCTTTTTCTCAATAAAGCTTTTATGAAGAGTATGAAAAGACAAATTCAAAATGCAAGCTATTCACCTACTGTAAAAAGAACTCTCAAAATTCAATAGGGAAAAAAAACCCTAATTATAAAAAGGCAAAGCATGAAGAAACTGTTCACCCAAAAAGATATACAAATGAAAAATAAGCACATTAAAAGATCGATATCTTAGCCATTAAGACAATTCAAATTAAAACCATAAGGAAGTATTCCTATACATCTATCAGAATGGCTAAAATATTATGTATTAAATAACATCAAGTGTTGAACCAGTGCCGAGCAACATCGACATACATTGCTGATGGAACCATAAAAGGACAATACAATTTTCAAAAAGCTTTTGAAAACAGAGTGTTAGCTTCTTACCAAATTAAATATATACCCATCATACCATCTGGTGATTCAACTCCTAGCTGTTTAGTCAGAAGGCTTGAAAGTGTGCCCAAATAAAAACCTATGAAGGAGTTCACAGAAGTCCTGTTGATAATACGAAAGTTTTGATGGAACCCATAGTCCATCAATTGGTGAATGGAAAAAAATGTGGTATAAATACATTATAGATTACTAGGTAACCACACAAGCAAATAAGATATTAGCACATGTAACATCATGAATGAACCTGAAAACATTATGCAAAGTGGAAGAAGTAAATACAAAAGGCTACACAATATATCTTTCAATTAACACAAATTCTGTAGACAAAACTACAGTGATAAGAGAGTCAGGGCTCATGGGAGATGATAGATTGCAAAAGAGCACAAGGAAGCCTAGGATAATGAAGCAGTTCTGATTGTGGTGGCAGCTTGTACATGATTGAATACATCATGAGCTGAACTGCATCCAGCACGGCATTAGCGCAAACAGGATCTTGAAAGAGGTTATGAAACTTATTATAAGGAACTAGAGTAAGTAACTTAAAATCAGGTTATTCAGGAGGCTCTACTACAACTGCTAATATTTGCTAACACTGGCAATCTTTACCATGTGTAAATTATACCCAATAAAGTTGAGGGAAGGTCCCAAACAGTCCCACCACCATTTAAAATCAAAACAGCCCTTGCATTCCTGGAGACCTTGCTATCAACTTCAAAAGGTGTGACTTTTTTTATCACTCACAAAGGAAATAAATATTACAAGGAATCATGATGATGAACAAACTGAGTGATGGAATTGGCAATGAGTTACAAGCAAAATCTTCCTGTACTACAGATTTCAAGCACAAACAACTTAACAAACTAAATCAGGTAAGACAGACAGACTTTGTCTTCTAACCCTAAAAAACAAATCAGCAGACAAAATGAACTTAGGATAAAGGCTTATCAAAGCTCTAGATTGAAAATGAGCCCAAAATTTTGTCTGTATTTCAGTTAAGAAAAGGAAAAACCTATGCCTAGTGTATAGTTTCTGTGAGACAATGCAATAAACCAGAAGGTTCTCAGAATTCCAAAACATACTGAATACGTGAAATAGTGTAACCACAGAGCAGTCGCTGTGTACAACCAGGTGGTCTTACTTGTTTTTCTTAGAAGTTTATGTCTGAGCATGATCTTTCTTTTAGGGGCTCATGTCATTTTATGGTAGACAAAAGAGCTGGAAATTAGATTATTGGTTTATCAAAACTCTCCTTGCATACTTCCTGCAGTTAACCTGACAGAGTTTGGCAGTTAATATGTGATCTTTGTGGCCGGAAGTACAAATTAGGATAAACAAACATGATTACCTTGGTCAGTTTAGAGAGACTAAACTTAACCTTTGTTATGGGAAGTAAAATAAAATGCAGTCATAACCAGGTGGCTTCATGTAGTTTTATTCTTCTATTTTTTCTGAAAGACTAAAAGACCATTCAGGATGTTTGTGACATCCTGCTTCTCTGAAATCCACAAGGACAAATCAGTGCAATTTTCAGGCAAAGAGAATATTTGTATAAATCACAATGAAAAATCTCTGAAATAAATGCCTGGAGTCTATTGATATTGATTTTCTAAATGGGAAAGAATATAGAAAATTTTGCCCTGAAATCCACAAAACCAGTGGCCAGGGCAGTTGATACTGGCTCATAAAGTCAGCGGGTTAGAGTGCAGGAGGACTAAACAGAAAGATAAGAGAAAGACCTTGAAGCAAGTTCCATATCAGAATTTTAAAAATTCAATTCACAGATGCATCCTGTGGCAAAAAAAAAATACCCAGACTTTCATGCAAGTCAATATCAGAAGCAACCAATGTTCTCCTCTCTACACCAATTTATTTTCTATGTTACATAAGCAGCACATGATCTTGAGAAAACATGCCATGTGCCATGCAGGTTGTAAGGGCAGACAGTGAGACACAGAGACATTTGAGAAGGGTGTGTAGGTCTTAAAAGAACGAATCTGCCTCTTGTCCTCTGTGCTCACATTTGAGGCAGCAAATCACTACAGCCCTTCCACCTCATTTGTGTATCAGAGATCTTTACCTGAGGGGGAGATGAAGAGAACATGGGAAAGCTTCTCTTAGAAGAATGGTAATGGTAAACCACTAGATTCCAAAAAGTTGTGATGGAACTGTCTGCTTTGGTGACAACTCTAGAACTTGGTTGACAGAAACTGTGGTCGTGGTCAAAATACTTGTCTCAATATTCCAAAGTTGTGGCTCTACCACATAACAGTGCTATTATAATAATGTTGGAGGTATTCAGAACCTCAAAGAGCTTGGAAACATTGCCATTATTATTGTTATTATTATCATTATTAGTTGAGTCATTAAAAGTAAGAGGAACTGTTTTTTTTTACAAGACTATCTATTCTAAAGCTTAGGTCACAAAGCTTAGTGTAAGCAAGTAGAGAAAAAAATAAATACAGGACAGAGGAAGAGGAAGAACATTTGCTTTATTTTCCCTTATTCTGTCTTGTTTCTCCTTTTAAACCTGACTTTTAAAATTTTTAACTTCTCCCCTAAATTAGCCTTTTGAAGATAAAGTTAGCTTCCTTTAAAAAAAAATGTATTTAGTGGAGAAATACAAATTAACCTCTTGGGGGTTTGAAACAACTTACTCATCGTTTGGAAAAATAAGTTGTATGCTTGCCAGATCCACCCCTGCCAAATGCAATTTGGCTTAAGAGAGATATAAAAACTTGAACATATCCCTAAATGGCGATCATTTTTTTTTCTACTCAGGAAAAAAAGCACATGTACAAAGTGTTACCCAAGGGTGCAGATGAATATAAAAAAAAAGATGTAGAAATGAAAATGCACTCAAAAGACTTTCTTTGCTTTCCAACTAGATGGGAAGTCACATTAACAACTCTTTTTAAAATACCTATTTTCCCTGACAATTTAATGCCAAATAATGCTCACAAGTGAAGGGTAAATTAGAGAGGTTTCAACAGGTTTCTCTCTCCAACTATACCCTTTTTGTTGTCCAAGACAGGATTTTAATTCCTCCTTGTACATATTTCACATTTTCTTTATTCACATATCAATTAATGGACACTGAGTTGATTGCTTATTTAGCTATCATGAATTGAGCCACTATAAACAGGACAGTACAAACAACTCTTCTGTATTTCGTATCATTTCACTTGGATAAATTCCAAGGAAAAGGGTGGCTTCGTTATATAGTAGGTCTATTTCAAGATTTCTGAGAACTAGTCATACTGTCTTCCATATGTTGAAGGATGTTGAATGATGTACTGGTTTACATTCCTACCAGCAGTGTAGTAGGATACCCTTTTCTCCACATATTCACTAGCATTTGTAATAGTTTGATTTTTCAATGAGAGCCATTCTGACTAGGCTGGAGTGAAAACAAGGTTTGACTCAGTATTTTCCTTGTGTCTAGTGATCCTTACTATCTTTTCATGTGTTTAATGACCATTTCTACTCCATTCTTGCTTGTTTGGTTGCCGTGTGTCTTCAGCTCCTTATATATTTTGGATTTAGTTCTTTTTTTTTTTTTTTTTAAAGATTTATTTTTATTATTTTTTCATTGGAAAGGCGGATATACAGAGAGGAGAGACAGAGAGGAAGATCTTCCGTCCGATGATTCACTCCCCAAGTAAGCGCAACGGGCCGATACTATGCCGATCCGAAGCCAGGAGCCTCTTCAGGGTCTCCCACAGAGTGCAGGTTCCCAAAGCTTTGGGCCGTCCTCGACTGCTTTCCCAGGCCACAGGCAGGGAGCTGGAAGGGAAGCGGGGCTGCCGGGATTAGAACCGGCGCCCATATGGGATCCCGGGCGTGCAAGGCGAGGACCTTTAACCACTTGCGCCACCGCGCCGGGCCCTGGATTTAGTTCTTTATTATATGTTTGGTTACAGAATTTTTTCTCATTTGTCAGTTGCCACTTTACATACAAAGTGGTATCCAATTTGTTGGGTATGTCCCACTGATTTCCTCTATATTATTACAATAGTATAGTTCCATTTTGTTGACTATAAATTTAGATCGACAATTCTCAAAAAAACATATACAATGACCAACAGGAATGTGAAAAAATGCTCAATATCATTAGCCATTAGGAAGATGCAAATCAAAATCCCTTTGAGATATTACCTCACTTCAACAAGACTGCCTATAATCAAAAAGACAAAATATAGCAAATGGTTTTGGAGGTGCAGAGAGAAGGCAGCTTTTCCTTCTGTTTGTGGAAATCTAAATTAGTACACTCATTGTGGAAAACAGCATATTAGCTCCTCAGCAAGTCAAAAATAGAATAATGAAAGGATCCAGCAATCCCACTTCCAGGCATTTATCTAAGGGAAATGATATTAATCCATTAAAGAAATAACTGTACCTTCGTATGTACTGCACTACTATTCACAATAACCAAGAAATGAAAACACCCTACATGCCCATGCACTGATGAGAGGATAAAGAAATGTGGTATCTATACAGAATGTAATATAAAACAACCATTAGAAAGGATGAAACTCGTAATTTACAACAGTATGGATAAAACTGAAAGTCACAATGTGAAGTGAACTAAGCGAATTACAGAAAGAAACATATCATAAGACTGCACTCATAACTGAAATTTTTTTAAAAAAGAATAAATTATTTCAGTAAAGTTAAAAGCAAATGTGGTTACCAGAGAGTGGGGAAGAAATAGAGAGGAAAACACTGCAAAGATTCATTGACTGGCACTAGGGTATAAGTAGATAAGTGAAAGAAGTTTACTATTTTTATTGTATAACTGTTCTTTAAACTTTAGAGAAATGATAATTTAAGATGTATGTATCTTTACAATCTAGAGTAGCAAAGACATGGAAACAACCCAGGTGCCCATTAAAACAGGACTGGATAAAGAAACCACAGTACATCTATTCCATGGAATACTACTCAGCCATTAAAAAGAATGAAATCCTACCATTTACAACCAAATGGTTTCAACTAGAGACCATTATGCTCAGTGAAATAAGTCAATCCCAAAAGGACAAATATCATATTATATCTCTGATATAAAGCAGCCTTCCTGCAAACTGCAAAATCAATATATATAGATACATAGACATAGGTAAACACACATGTATATATATATTGTCATCTAGAGGAACTGTATAATAGAGCCTATCATATCGAGAGGTGAAGAGACAATGCAGTAAGCATTTCTACTTCCAAATCAAAGATGGATTCCCAATGAAACTGCTAACAGATTTTGACAATAGGATGATGGACTCTCCCATTCTTCATACCTACAATGTTAGTATATACTTAAATAGCAGAAGGATGGACCTACTGATTGTTTTCTAAAGAACTATGTTATTAAAATAATATAGGGGAAATTAGTGGGGGTAGGGAGGAGGGGATATCCCATAACCTTTGAAATTGTATCATGAAATTTATTTTATTTATAAATGATTTATTTATTTTTCTTTTTTATTTTGAAAGGCAGATTTACAGAGCAAGAAGGAGAGGCAGAAAGAGATCTTCCATTCACTGTTCACATCCCAAATGACCACAACATCCAGAGCAGGGCCAATCCAAAGCTGGGGCACAGAAACTTCCTTTGGGTCTCCCACAAAGGTTCAGGAGCCCAAGGACTTGGATTATCTTTCTCTGATTTCCCAGGCTACAAGAAGGGAACTGGATTGGAAGTGGAGAAGCAGGGATCCAATCAATACTCATATGATATGCCAGTCTGTTTCTACTACAGACCACACTTATAAACCCCCTTCCAGATTTCTCCTCTTGTAGTTGCAGACCATGTTTAGAGGTATTGTTCTCATTTCTCTCTCTCATTAATGGAAATTGGCCAATTCATGATGGGTATTCCTCTGTGTGCTGCCCTGCACTTGTCTGTGAATGTATGTTAATTACATAACTGATAAAGAAATCCTGTTCCCATTTGCCCACATTGTTAGTCTCTGCTTAGTATTTTTACCTCTTGTGGGAGACAAGAACTTGGATTGAAAATTAATACGTTTATTGTCAACATCGTTTCTCTCCCCATTTTCCAGAGCTATTACAAATCTGCCCCAATGAGGCACTATGAGATCTAGGATAAAGAACTGTCAACCACAAGAACTCAGTGGAGCATCATCTCCTGAAAATCCTTAAAGAGATCCTTTTCTTTTTATGCATGTAACACTACAACATAAATCTTTAAACTTATTTTATATAATCAGCCTTCTACATGTGTACATAAACTATTAAAAGGATAGAAATAAATATCAATGCTTTGCTTTTCAAATTATATTTCACATCAGCTAGAAGCAATTTGGTACTGTGAGCCATTTTGGAGGACAGAGGTATTGTTAGAGCTATGAACACTAACAAGACTTTCCAAATGTTTTAGATTTTCCTTGAATTTGCTTTACTCCAATACAGTGTCCTTGGAATCTCATGCTAGCTGCAAGGAGAGTTGGTCCTCCATTCCTCTGCCTTTGTTACTGATTGATTCAGCCATGTCTCAGTTTGTACCTGGAGCAGGATTTCGTCTGTCATTGTAACTATCCAATTAGGCCCTGTAACTGTCTTCCTGCTGTTACTCTTCTCTCTGATGCACCCCTGATGATTGCACAGCCTCTCGACTTCTGGGTTTCTGTGAGTATCTATAAAGGCTCTTTCGTTTGGTTTCCACTATGGAATTGACACTCTGTGAGATTAATGGACTGAACTAATTGAGGTCACTAATGAGCTATTCCTTTGTCTTAAAAGAACATTTGGTTCAATTTCTGACAGATACATAGCACAGCATCAAGAAGCCTCTTTATGATGCCACTTGTTGTTCTGGAATTATTAAAATGTTAATCATTGACATGGATATATATCCCCTACCTTGCTCCTATGGGCATTTGAGTTTGAAACCTACCACTGACAAGGTAATAATGGGATGTTGCAAACTTGTAGCTTTTGACTTATTAGTCTTAACAGACATGGCAACGAATTCTAGTTATTCACAGATATTTCAGGGGGAGGTAAAGCAGAAGTGATAAATTTAATGGATACACTGATATACTTGAGACATTTTACTTGACAAATCAAATAACAATTGATTAGTGGTCATTGTATATCAGGACAAAACGAAGTATTTGTTGAATTATTATTTTGTTAATTTTTACAACTTTCTCTTAATTTGAAGGCAGAGAGACAGAAGTAAAGCAGAGACAGGATTCACATGCAGGCCTTTGCACAAGGGATGCAGGCATCCCAGCAGCATCTCAACTGCCCTGCCAAAAGTCCATTTCAATTGTCTTGTTTTAATCATCTGTAACCTTTGACAAAAAAACAACATAAGAAGTGTTAACAGTTACATGGTAAATATGAGAAAATAAAATAGATATTAAAAATTAAATAGACATATATTATAGGGACTGACAGAAAGTAATCAATTTCTAACCGATGTGTACATTAAAGTATTTACTGCCCACTAAAGAGGGAAAAGGCTTCAGGCTGGGAGGGACCAAGGAAGGCCTTTATCCCAGTTATGCACGGAAGCTGATTGTCTGTCAGCATAGACAATTTATCCCAAATGGGAAGCAGTAAATGGGGAAAAAAATACAGTGATTGGAAAAATGGGGAAAAAAATGCAGTGATTATTTTCAAGTATTTCACCTGGATACTAAGAAGTTACACATGAATCTGCAGCTAGGAGTCATTGTCAATGTTAGTGCAAGAGAGGGAGAGAGAGAGAGAAATTATATGAAAATTAGACATTATTCAAATATTTCAGGAACTATTAGAATGTCCATGAAACTATGCAATTGCAAAATCATTCACATAAAATTGAATAGATTTAGAAATAAATATTTAATGTTGAAATTAATATATGGAAAAATAAACACTACAAAAATAGAAAAGCAGAGATTACTAACAATCATCCCACGGTTTATGTAAAATTGAATGGGTCTTTGATGTGAAAGGTTTGTTACTGGGAGTATCAGTCTTACTCAATAAAGTGCTTCTTAACATTGTTGTCAAAGGTCTTTAATATTCTAATGAAATCTTTTTCTTCCTCTCCCTTGTCAGTACCACCAAGTTCAGTGTGGGCCACAAATTTTTCTCTTAAATTGGCATACAAACTCAAGAATTAAGATCTGTTAGTCCACTAGCTATTGCCCTACAGGTCTGTATTGACTATTGTATGTCATCAGTCATTCATCCTGAGTCCTAATCCACTGCTTCATAGAGCAAGGGATGGGGAATGTGGACAGGTATCAACACTTGATCAGATTCTCCATTATAAGGGGCTTGTCATTAAGCTATCAGGAGACACACTCTAACTTCTGAAAAAGAGAGAAAGGCTCTTTGATGGGCACGCTGAAAGGATTTGTTTTGCTGTCCTTGAATTTTACCTTCATTTCTAATGCTCAAATTTGCCTGATATAGTATGCGCTCACTTTCGTGATTTTCCTTGTGCCTAAAAAATTACTTCACTTATTTTAAATGCAGAGTACAGAGATAGAGGTAAAGGGAGGGAGAGAAAAAGATCTTCATACAGATTGTCCCAGCCTCAATGGCCAGGGTTGGGTTAAGACAAAATCAGAAACACTTTAGCACTTGAGCTATCTTCTATTCCCTTCCCAGGTTCAGGGATTTAGATCAGAAGTGTAGTAGCCTGGATTCAACTGATGGCTCTGAGATGTTGGTATTGCAGACTATGGCTCAACAAGCTAGGCCATTCTGATCCCCATTTTGGCGAGTATTCAGATCTCCAGTACTATCATAAAGGGTACCTTGTTATAAACAGTATTTGGTCTTTGCATTCCCAACACTGATATGTGTAGGACACCTCATGTACTCTAGTTGAATAAGGTTGGGCTCCAGTGCTAGCTAAACCCAAGTGAATTCTTTTAATTGTTGATAATAACTGTCCTTAGTCTGTCTCCTGAAGTGGGCAGGGTCTCTGCATCCCATCTATGGCTCTGTTTTCACTTCCTTTCTATGTTATGACCACTTGATTTCTGGAGTGCTATAATGTGACAACGCAACAAGTTCTCTAGTGCTTTGTTCGTGGAAGTTGAGCTTTCCATCATTGTGTTTCTGTGGTTAAATGACTAGCTACAGCACACAAGTAAAACTTAAATTCAGTCTGGGAAATCTGTAAAGTTTTGTCTTTAATATAATGTATGAATTAATGATGCCATTTCGATTATCCCACCCATTCAGTTTTTCACATCTTCCTCCCTTTCGGGTTTTATCTCCAGGTGTCAGGGGATCCCACACAACCATGCACAGTGCATAATGAAGAATCATGTGATGAACTAGGCCCTTTATAGAACCAGAATATTTAACTTCTATATCTAAGTTGAAAACTTGTTAAATTTATACATACAGAACTATGTCTTAAATTCACTATATTCTTCTGCAATATAAGAGTTACATCTGTTGTCAGATTAAAATATATATGACCACATTACTGTGTATAAGACGTATGTTCTTGTGACTTGGCTTCAAATCCACCTGCTTGATGGTGTGCATCCCATAAGGCAACAGCTGATAATTCACTTGACTGGGACCCTGCTAGCTACACAGGATGCCTGGATTGTGTTTCCTGCTCCCAGCTTCTGCCTGGCCCAACCCCAAGTGTGATGAGCAATTGAAGAGTGAACCAATGTGTATGCATTCTCTCTCCCTACCCCTCCCCGCCCACACATGCGTGTTCACTCCCTTATGCTGTCACCCTTTCCATATCTCTTGTTTTGCTCTCACTCTCTCAAAAGTCCCTTTTTATAAAATTCAATTAATTTTAATTTTTAATAAAAAAATAAGGCATATACATCAAATTATAGGCAGACCTGGAAATTTTCACTACCACTATAATTTCAGTAGGCAATCGGAGCCAAGTCCTAGCAGTTGTGCAGGTACAGAATTAAAACAGTAATGCATGGGGTCAGCATAGTGCCATGTACGCTAATCCTCCACCCTATGACCCTGAAATCCCACGTTGGTGCCTGTTTGTGTCCTGGCAGCTCTACTTCCAATCCAGCTGCCTGCTTTTGTGCTAGGAAAGCAGTTGAGGATAGTTCAAGTCCTTGGGACTATGTACCCATGTGGGAGACCCAAAAGAAACTCCTGGCTGTGGCTTCATATTAGCTCGGTCTGGCTACTACAGCCATTAGGCAGTGAGCCAGGATCTCCCTCTGTGTCTTTCTGTCCTCTCTCTATATAAAATATGCCTTTCAATTAAAAATAAATACTAAAAAGACTCTATTGTATGTGTTTTAACCACAATGAAAACATTAAAAATTTAGTACATGTAACAGTTTTGTGAATCAAATACCTAAAAAACAGTTTCACAGAAAGAAAAATCAAATTGCTCATTAGGTTCCGCTGTGACTAAGAACTGACAGTTCGGTGAACTGGGAAAGACCTGAATAGAAAAACCCAAGCACCTAATGAGATTTTAAGGGGCTCAAACTGCTTCTAATAATCTTTATATGAAAGAGAAATGCTACACAGAATTGATTGAAATCCTTGGGCCCTGCCTCACCCATGTGTACAAACCTCACAGCTAATCAAAAGCCAGTCCTCGTTCTAAGGCATTGATTATCCACTTGAGGGTCAGTGTGTAGTAACTCAGAGCATTCATTTCTGTCACAAAATCCTCTTTCTGAACCATGATGAAGTATTTCTAAATTTTAGAAGTCTGACTTATCAACTGTTTTCACTTTTTCCCAGCAGACTTTTAATAATTGTCAAGTGCTTTACTACAAACTGGTTTGCATAAACAGAGGGAAAGGGAGGAAGATGCACAGCAAAGGTGGACAACAGTGCAATGAGTGAGGAGAAATGCTTCTGGTTTTGTCATGTGGTAGTTTGGGCTGAGATTTCATCAAAGCATTGAGAGACATTTGAAGTACTTTGGCAAGGATTAATAAGGTGCGTTAATAAAATGTAAACAGTATCGTTGGACACTGAATAAAATTGCACAGCCAGTTCATAAGAGACAAAGAGAGGAGTAAATACAGATCAAAGGCACTGTCTGAGATTGGCTTACATATTTGCTAAGATGGGCTGGGTGAGACTCTGAGCTACTTAAAAGGCAGCATTGCACGTATGACTCCATGAGAATTAGGGAAAATGTATATAATTGCTAGTGGGGCCAAGTAAGAGGTTGTAACCTACTCCCATGTTTCTTATGAAATTTATTCATCAGCAAGAAGAGGAAAAATGCAATTAAAATTTGTGGGAAATATAATCATCATAAGATTGTCATGGTGTTTCAAGGCCATTTTTCATAAGATTTCTTTACCTTTTAATAAACTGGCTATTATTGCTCTGCTATATAGCAGTTAATATAAGACAAAAATATGCTAGAATGAAGTAGACGTCTAACGATTTGATTATTGGTTTTAACCCTTGTCTATATTCCTGCGGGAAGTGTGTTCTTCCTACTCTTGTTGAATATTGTGGTTAGTGATGTTTGAGTATAAAATTATAAATCCACTTAAAGATATGTTTTCATAAAAATTAATTTAAAACAGAAGAATGAAGGAAGAAGACTTGACAAAGGGAAGGAAGTGTGATTATCTCGTCGGAACTGCACCTGTGAAACCTGAAATCTGCTCTCTTTACACTAAAATTCCTTTTGATAAACAAACAGGTTTGGGCCTTAAAGTTGGGTAGTGCCCAGGGATTTTTTTTTTTTAATCAGAGTGATTTCCTCAGTTACTTGATTATACATTCTGGTCTTTTGATTACACAATTTAAGAAATTCCCTTGTTGCGTGCATGCTTATTTCTTGCAGGGAATCCATGTGCCATTAACCATCTCCACATTTCTCTAGATACCTTGGATGCATGCTGTCTTTGCTCCTCACTGTAACTGAGACACCCTGGAGTAGGACAGTTAAGAACCAGACTGCTCCCTGACCTCTCTTTTGGTTTGGGGCGCCTCACACAACCAGCAGAGCCAATTCTGTGATTCCTTTTGTACTGTCAACTCTGGCTCGAAGAAGCACCACTACAATGCTGGCGGTTGTCTAAGGCATCGCTGATGCGTTGCTGAAGGCTACATCTTGTAGAAAATACCACTTGAGTGCACTTTGTTCCCATTGCACCCTAGCATGTTCACTTCCCTGATCCCTTTGTTCCCCTCATCGATTTTTGCTACAGAATTTTACAGCATTTAAGTATCATTCTGAAGGACTCCTCATTTCTTCCTGCCTTCTCTAAGCCACCCTAGCAGCAAACTGGAATTATCTAATTTGTTGTTTATCAGACATTCAATACTTTATTTGGACAGCATGCCTACAAGCACAGAAACTCCTTTTTGGTTCCCTAAATTAACAAATATGTCCAGACCTACAAGACCTTCCCCTCGCCCTTCGCCTGGCTTATATCAGTTCACATCTACTAGCGTTTCAGCTCCCTTGCATTGCTTTTCCTCTCTTCTGGCATCAAGCTCCTGCACACACGGAAGGTCCTGAGGAGGCCTCCATGTTTTCCAAAGGAAAGGCCACAAGGGGAAGCACCACATGCTCTCAGTAGAGAAGATTCAAGCACATCAGTGGGCTGGGACATTAACTCACAGAGAAAAGTCCCTAGGTAGGGAACTAGGAGGAGACAAGATTACTAAGCATTACAAAAAAAAAGAATGTTATAAACAGGGCCCAGCGGTGTGGCCTAGATGCTAAAGTCCTCACCTTGAATGCACCAGGATCCCATATGAGCACTGGTTCTAATCCCAGTAGCTCCACTTCCCATTCAGCTCCCTGCTTGTGGCCTGGGAAAGCAGTCAAGGATGGCCCAAAGCCTTGGGACCCTGCACCCACATGGGAGACCTAGAGGAAGTTCCTGGCTCCTGGCTTTGGATCGGCACAGCACCGGCCATTGCAGTCACTTGGGGAGTGAATCATCAGATGAAAGATCTTCCTCTCTGCCTCTCCTCCACTCTGTATAACTGACTTTTTAATAAAAATAAAACAAAACTTTGAAAAAAAAGAATGTTATAAACACACTTAGACTACCAATAAGAAGAAATGAACAAGTCCCTGAAATCTAAAAGTTGCTAAAAAATACATCTTGATGACTCCTTACCATTCACAAATTCAATTTATAACCCAAACATTCATAAAATGAAAACTCCAAACCAAGATGGTTTTCTTAATGAGTTCTATAGAATACTTAAAGGATAAATAATATTAATTCTATATAAATATTTCTTCAGAAAATAATTACATTTGTCACCTTGTTAAGAAGCCAACATAACTTAATAAGGAAAAAAAATTCATAATTCAACACCTCAAACGTTAACAAATTTAATCCAGCAATATATAAAAACGATAATGCATCGTGACCAAGTGAGAACCGTATTTGCAATGACAGCTTAGTTTCATGTTCCAAATACAGTCAACATATACGACCATGATAAAAGAAGACATATGTGGTCATCTGAAGTAGTGCACCAAAGCCATCTGAAGCAATCAAGTCTACCCATGACACACTCCTCACAGGCCAGCACCACAAAGGGCTTCCTAACAATGGCTTAACACCATCACTATGCTTAATTGTCAATTAATTAGTGCTTTGTTCTTAGAATATACTACAAGACAAACATTTTCTTACATATGATACGGTACTAACTAACCAGTGAAACGTAAAGAAGGTAAAACTGCATCCAGTTTAAAAAGCAGAGCATTGGTCTTTTTCTGCAGATAATGAGGTTACGTATATACGAAATCCTAGAAAACCTACTGAAACTGAAAGACATTTAAGAAAATTATAGGATACAAGAGCACGCTTAAAACATTTTTATATACTGGAAATAGTCAGTAAATTTAAAAGATATTATTTCCCCCAGCAAGCAAAACATAAAATACCTGAAAGGAATAAAATAAGAAAGACCACCGCATCAAAAACTATAACACCAAAATCTAATTAAACGGAAGGTGAAGTTATGCTCCAAGAGTGGAATAAGTCTTGATATTGTTAAGATAACAATTCTCTCCAAGTCTATGCACACCTACATGTTACCTCAAAGAAAATTCTAGCACATTTTGTAATAAAAACTGAAAGGTTATGTTAGTTTAAATATCCTAGATTATATATATACACATATAAATAATCAAAAAGGATTATTAAGGATTATTATTAAGAAGGAATATTATTATTATTAAGGATTTTATATATATATCCTTATATGTACATAATATATATATATAATCCTTAATAACATGTTAAATGTGTTTCAGGTTCTTTATAATACATATACATTTAATACAATGTTGTTAGAAAGAGTTAGTAAGGTAAGATAGACATCTAGATAGCAACTAGTAAATCTAGCACAGCAAGCCTTTCTGTAATCCCTTTACACCACCTGTAAGTGCTACCGGAAACAATCACTTCTATGAATTCTGTTTGAGTCACTAAAAATGATTTCCTTTACACAGCAAGCTTTTTATTCCTTGAGACCTACATGTCTTCTTTTGACAAAGGAACATCCACCAACAGGATGAAATATGAACAGCCTCTATAATTATATAGAATAAATGGGTTCCACCCTTAATGAGACTCAGAAACATGCTGAATTAAGAACGTGGCTTCCCTATGCATTTTACCTGCATCATTAGGAAAGGAACAGAGGCCTAGACACTCGGAATTTCCAATCTATCAGCAAAGTTCAATTCAGAACCAGGATACTTGATATAAATAAACTTGATCTTCTCAAGAAAATACCTCTTCTTCAGTTCCACCTTTAAAGCAAATTTAAAACATGACCGCAAATTACTATTTTCATGCTGCCATATTCGGCTGAGTCACCATCATCTTGCCCTGGATTTCCACAATTGTCTTCTGATGGTCTCCCTAGTGCTGCCCTGGACTCCTCAATGAATCATAAATACAACCAAAAGTGTCAAAATGTCAAAATCTTTGCAAAATGTCAAATCTTATTCTTTCACTACTCAAAATTTTCTGCGGGTTCCACATTTCACCCAGAATCAAACCCAAGATTTTTACAATAATCTTTAAAGTTATCATCTTTCTTTTCCAAGTGTGACCCTTTCAGTTAGTATTCTCCACCTTTGATGCTGCGCTCCAACCTCCTTGTTGTTCCTCCTGCAAACCAGGCATGCCTATGCAGAAGCTTTACAAAGCTCCTACTCCTTGGCCCCGAGAGACCCTCATGACTGTCATGGAATTTGTGTCCTTCAGTGTCACCTGAATGAGATTTTCCTGTCACCCCAATTAAAGCTGAAATTGATTTTCTCCTCTCTGCCTTACAGCACTCTTGAGTATTCTCACATGGCTTGTCCTTTTATGATACCAGTAACCTTAACTATACTATGTAATTCATTAGTTTGTTCTTTTGGTTGCTAATAACCTTTTGTGTTCTGCTGGAAGCACAGTATAGATCAGTCTCCTATACAAAATGTACATAATAAATACTGGCTGATTGAATTATTGAATAGGGTAGCTACTAATGAAATTCTCAATCATTTAAATTTCAAAAAGAATTTACAACTTAGTAAACAGAAAACCACTGTTTCTCAAGAATATGGACAAGGACTAGCAACAAAAAAGAAGTTGCAAAAGTCAATTTCTTCTTAAAAATTTTAAAATTTCTTATGAAATAGTTCCATGGGCTCAGAAATATCCTCTCCTACTCTCCCTAGTCCCTATCCACCCCCCAACACCTTCACTGATTTCCCCTATATTATTACCATAATGTGGTCTTTAAACAATAGGAACAAGCCCAATGTTCTGCTACTTAAGTATATCCTGAAATTGTAGGTATAGAACATGGTAGAAAATCAAGCATCCTACTGTGAAAACATGCAACAGTTTCATTGGGAGTTCATCTTTTGTCCAGGAGTAGAAATAGATCATGCAATGACTTTACTGCTCAGTACGCTAGTTTCAATAATACAGCTCTATTAGATGAATATATGTATACACATGTTTACACAATTTTTTAACTTGTATTTTGCATGGAAGATTGCCTTTATCAGGGAGAACATGTGACATTTGTCCTTTTTGGGATTGGCTTATTTCACTGTGCATAATGGTCTCTAGTTAGGACCATTTTGTTGCTAATGGTAGATTTTCATTGTTTTTGATGGATGAATAATATTCCATAGAGTAGATTTATCACAGTTTCTTCATCCATTCTTCCTTTAATGGGCATTTATTTTGGTCCCATGTGCTGTTGTAAATATAAGAGTAGTACAGATCACTTTCTCACATGCAGAGTTCATTTCCTTTGTATATATTATCAAAAGTGGGATACTGAATCATACAATTTTCAGTTCTATTAACACACTATTTACTGACTTCCATAGCGATAGTACTAGCCAACACTGTCACCAACAGTAAAGGAAGATAACTTTCTCTCCATATGCACACCAGCAGGTGTTGTTAGTAGAGTTCTGAATGTAGGCCTTTTACACTGGAGTTAAGCAGAACCTCAATGCAGTTTTTTCTCTATAGCTAGGGAGCCTAAAAAATTTTATATGCCTGTTAACCATCTGAATTTATTCTTTTGAAAAATTTCTGCTCACTTCCTTCACCCATTTTCTTCACAGAGTTGTCTGTGTTGCTGTCATTGAGTTTTTAAAGCTCTTTGTAAAGCCCAGTTGTGTAGTGTACAAAGATTTTTTCCTATTCTGTTGGTTGCTTCTTCACTTTGTTGATTGCTTCTTTTGTTGTACAGAAGCTTCTTATTTTATGTAATCTCATTTTTTTTTTAATTTTGGCTTTTGACTGCCTATGATTTTTGCAACTTTTCTAAGAAGGCTTTCCCAATTCCTGCATCTTACAGAGTGCTTCCTATGCTTTCCTCTAATAGGTTGATGGATTTTGGGTACAAATTTAGATCTTTGATCCATAGATCTGATATTTGTATAAGGTAGCAGGTACAGGATCTTGCTTCTGATTTCTGCAGGCTGCTATCCAATTACCACACCAGAATTTGTTGAACAGACCAATCATTTTCTCTAAGATATTTTCAGTTCCCTAGTCAAAATTTACTGCTGGGTTT
Organism: Ochotona curzoniae; assembly: GCF_017591425.1. Taxonomy (NCBI): domain Eukaryota; kingdom Metazoa; phylum Chordata; class Mammalia; order Lagomorpha; family Ochotonidae; genus Ochotona; species Ochotona curzoniae. The sequence goes on along the minus strand of NW_024466146.1, from coordinate 6,421,667 downwards.
TCCTCTTCTGCTCCATTGGGTTTCTTCTCTGTTTTCATATCAACACTACGTTGTTTTGATTACCACTGCCCTGTTGCATGTCTTGAGGCCTAAACTGTGATTTTTCTAGCTTTAATTATATTCTTCAGAATAGTTTTGGCTATTCATGGTCCCTTGTGTTTTCAAATGAGTTTTCCTATCACCTTTTCTAGTTCTGAGAAGAATGTTGGGATTTTGACTGGATTTGCACTAAATCTCTATGGTACTTTTGGTAATATGAACATTTTGATATGTTGATCCTGCTGATCCAGAAATCTAAGAAAATCTCTCCATCTTTTACTGTCTTCTTACTTTTTTAATGTTTTGTAATTTTCATCATAGAGGTCTTCCACATCTTTGGATAGCTTTATTCCAGGGTATTTAGGGTTCTTCTCCACTATTTTAAAAGAAATGGTACCTCAATTTCTTTCTTACCCATGGAGTTATTTCTGTATACCAGAGTGATCAACTTATGTTCATTAATTTTGTATCATGTTATCCTGCCAAACTCTATTAGGATTTCCAATAGTCTTGATTGAGTCTTTTGGTTCTCCTATTTAGAAAATCATGACATATGGGAACAGGGATCATTTTAATTACTCGGTTACAATTTTAATTCCTCTTATTTCTTCTTTCTTGACTAATAATAGCCCTAGTGAGGACTTCCAATACTATATTGAATGGCAGTGGTGAAAGATGACATCCTTGTCTAGATCTTAGTGGAAAAGTTTCCAGTCTGTCCCCATTTAATATGATGCTGGAATTGGGTTTTTCATATATTGCTTTGATTGTGTTTATAGAATGTCCCTTCTATGCCTATATCGCTAAGGATTTTTAACATAAAGTGATATTAGATTTTATTAAATACCTTCTCTGCAACTATTGAGATGATCACATGGGATTTTTAAAGATTTATTTAGTTATTATTGGAATGTCAGATTTATAGAGAGAAGGAGAGACAGCAAGAAAAATCTTTCATGCATTAGTTTACTACCCGAGTGGCCACAATGGTTGGAGCTGAGCCAATACAAAGCCTGGAGACAGGAGCTTCTTCTGGGTCTCCTACATGAGCACAGGATACCAAGGCTTTGAGCTGCCCTCGACTGTTTTTCCAGGCCACAACAAGGAGCTGGAATGGAAGTGGAGCACCTGGGATTAGAACCAATGCACATATGACTTTAGTCACTATGTTATTGCACCAAATCCCATATGGTTTTTATTTTACAATTTGTTGATGATGTAAATCCTATTTATGGATTTGCATTTATTAAACTATCCCTTCATGCCATGGTTAAATCCCACCTTGTTCAGCTGTGTGCTTTGTCTGATATATTGTTGGATTCTGTTGGTTAGTATTTTGTTGAAGATTTTTGTGCCTATATTTATCAAGAAATCATTCTGTAGTTCTCTTTTTCTGTTGTGTCTTTCCCTGGCTTTGGTATTAAGGTGATATTCATTTCATAGAAAGAGTTTGGAAGAACTGTCTCCCTTTCTATTGCTTTGAATAGCTTGTGGATTATTGGATAAAATCTTCTAGAATGGAGCAGCGAAGCCATCTGATCCAGGACTTTTTGTTTGGAGTGATTTAACTACTCGTTTAATCTCAGTCCTGCTTCTATAAGTTTATTTAGATTATTAATTGCCTCATGTTTCAATTTTGGTAGATTGTATGTGTCCTAAAATCTGTGCATTTCTTCTAGGAATTCAGGGTTATGCTATCAATAGGAAGTGATTTGTTCCTGTCATTTAACAATGGATCATTCATTGTTTGATTTAGTCTTCTTTTGCTGTTTTATTAAGATGTTCTACATGTTTGGCTTTGGTTTGGGTAAGTGCTATTTTTTCTCTGTCTGTAGGATATCATTAAGTAACATTTTTATGGCTAATTGAGTAAAGTCTTTAAGCTTCTGTTACGTTGTTCTTGGCTGACAACATTTTTCCTTTTAGGATCTGGACTATGTCACTGAATTCTCTTCTAGCTTGTAGAGTTTCCTCTAAGAGATCAGTTGTGAGTCTGATTGCAGTTCCTCTATAAGCTTATTTAGTTTTTTTTTTTTGCTTGCATATTTAAGTATTTTTTCCTGTTATTCATAGCTTGGTGATATGTCAAAGAAAGGATCACTTTGGCCAACTCTATTTAGATTTCTGTGCCCTTCCTACATTTTGTTTCCCAATTCTTTCTCCATACAAGGGAAGTTATCAATTATTATTTTATTGAATACATAGTTGGATCCAGTTTAATTTACCAGACCTTCAGAAATTTCCATGACTTATTGTCAGAGTTTAATGTTGTCCCTTACCTCTTGAATGCTTTTCTTCACTTGATTCAGTATCTCTTTCAGATTTTTGAGTGTTTTGGAGTTATTACAGAAGCTGCCTTCCAACTCTTAGATTCTTTCTTCTGCTTCACTCGTTCTATTATTAAGGCTTTCCACTGAATTTTTAATTTGTTGTATTGTGTGCTTCATTTCTAATAATTCAGCTTGATATTGTTTCAGTGTTGCTATTTCCTGTGTAACATATTCCTTGAGCTCCTGTATGTTCTTTTTATTTTAAAAAAATGAGCTTCATAACATTATTTTTTAATTCTCTATCCCTTATTTCCATAATATCTTCAGCTGACTTTGAGGCTGACAAAATAAACTTTGTTCTTTTGCAAGGGAGGTACCAGTAATGTTGTTCGTTGTGCCTCTTTCTCTTCTTTTGTCCATGGTCATTGCAACTCTGATAAGCAAATTCTTTCTCATGAACCAGTTTTTAACCTGTGTTGTGCACAGGTCTAGAGTTGACTTCACTGACCATGTTCAGTGCTCAGTTTTCATTTGTCATCTATCATGCCATCCCTCCAGTAAGTTTCATTTCCATGCTCCCATGATATGCTTCTAACATAATATCTGTATCCCTGGCTCCTGGCTCACCACTTTCTAAGCATCGTGATCCCATGCTGTGACCACATGATTGCCTACTCAGCCTTCCTCCTGCTCCTGAATCCAGCAGTACCTGAGATTAAGGAAACACCAGCCAAAACTTTGACCTAAATCACAGGGTTGTCAGTGGTACTCACTGCTTGAATTTGACTTCTTTCCTCTTCTAGCCATTTATGTCAGTATGCAATCTGAAAGTGTTGTGGATGGAACCATGTGATGCCAAGTCAGCATTGTTTTCCCGGTGGGAACAATGCAATACATTGAGCTGAAGTTGAATTCTCCCCTGGTTTATCACATGCACAGCTCACTGTAGTCTCCCACACCACCCCATGAGCCCTTCTACCAGTTCACAAAATGATGCCCAATGTGGCACTGCTGGGGGTTTGGGCCGTGAAATCCACACTGTTCCCACATCCAACTGCTTGTACTCTGGCATTCTTCACCTGCTTATGGTTGGATTAAACAAATCATCAGGACCCACAATTCTACGAGTGGGTTCACCTCCTGAGTTCCCAGTGAACTCCCCTTCCCATGTGGCTACCAGTGGAGCTCTTCCTGCTGATAATTGGGGACCTTAACACCCCACTTACATCAATGGACAGATCGATGAGACAGAAACTCAACAAGGAAACAGATTTCGATCCATCCACACAGTTGAAGAAATAGACTCAATTTCTGTTGAGCCTTTGATCTTACATAGATATTTTTCATCAGTGCTGATTACATTATAGGCCACAAAACAACTCATAGAATTTTAAAATTAGAATCATATCATGCATTTTTTTCAGAACATAAATGAATGAAACTGGAAACTAGAAAGTCAAAATACTCCCAGGGGAAAAAAAAAACTACAAATTTTGGACACTGAACAACATACTGCTGGGTGAATAATGGATTATAGGAGAAATCAAAGGGAAATTTAAAACTCCTTGAAATGAATGAAAGCATCAACACAGTGTATCAAAATTAGGACATGACCAGAATAGTGCTAAAACAAAATTTCATTTCAATGAATGTTTATGTCAAGGCACCAGGTAAACAAGCCAACTATTTCATCTGAGTTAGCTAGAAAAATGACAGTAAAATAAACCCAAGAGCAGCAGAAAGAAAGAATTAAGGGCCCAACAAAGTAGTAGCCTAGTGGCTAAAGTCCTCAGCTTGCACATGCTAGGATTCCATATGGGAACCGATTAATGTCCCAGCAGCCCCACTTCTCATCCAGCTCCCTGTTTGTGGCTTGGAAAAGCAGTGGAGGACAACCCAAGGTTTTGGAACCCTGCACATGCGTGAGAGACCCAGAAGAGGATTCTGGCTCCTAGCTTCAGATTGGCTTTGCTCCAGCCATTGTGGCCTCTTGGGAAATGAACCAGCAGATAAAAGATTTTCACTCTCTCTCTCCTTCTCCCTGTATATCTGGCTTTCCAATAAATATTTTAAAAAATTGTAATAAGAAATAATTAAAATTAGGAAAGAAACATACAAAATAGAAACAAAAGAATGACAAATAAAATCAATGACACAAACAAGTGGTTTTGTGGGGGAAAAATAAATAAAATATATACTCCTCTAGCCCAGCTTTTTAAAAATGAAAAGAAAATGTCTTGTAAAGTTCAGGTTTGGACCTTGGGTTTGGGGCAAAAGCAGTTCTCTGCAGTGTGGCAGCTGTGTGTGTGGGGGGGGAGGGTTGCCCCAACCAGGCCAGACCCAATGCTGGAGATTTGGGCCAAAGCCACTGCCAAAAGGTATTGATGGAGTCCTGAGCTTTGGGTACCCTGCAGCAAACTCTCAGGTTTTTAGGATATGTAACTACTGCCTAGGGACACCCATGAATAATGCCAGTGTTAGTGTAAGTGAGGGATGAATACTCTGTGATTTCTAGCGATGGGATCACAGAACTTGCTTGTAAGCCTGGGAACTGAGATCTGAGTGTCCATAAGATCTATTTGGGCCAGACTGATTCACCAGCCCAATAAGGAGTCCTGAGATGGGCTGTTAGCATGGAGCATCACTGACTGCCACATACCAGTCCACACCAAAGCTATGGATGGAGGCCTGTCCGGCAGGGCTAGTTACCATTACCTGACTGGGTGGTGGAATAGTGGACTGGTCACACTTGGGAAGCACAAGACACTAACCAGCATACAGGAGAAATATGTCCGGGGGTGAACTCTGTGGGGAAAGTGTGGGCCCAACACTGTGGAAATACAGGTCCAGCTGGTTAGCTCGCCAGCTGGGGTGGCAATGGGCTGAGCCAGGTGTGACCATGGCACCTGCCATCACTTACAGATAAAGGAACCAACAACAGTCTGGGCAGGTCAAGGCAACAGCACCTGAAGGTGCATCCTAAAATAGGATACAGGGTGGGCCGAGCTGCAACTGGAAGCGGGTAGACCAGGCTGGGCCAAGCAAACCTCAACTCACAGAAAAGAACAGAATTCAGGATGGAGCACATGTCATGCCGAACTAGGCTCTTACACCAACTGCTTTGCATAAACCAGAGATGCTAGGCCACAGCATCTAAGGCAAAGGCTGAGACAGGTGAGAGGCTAAGCCAAATGGGTCAGAGCAACCACTGGCATGTGCATAATTTAGGGCTGGGAATAGACTTAGTTGGGGAACTGTGAGACTACAGCTTTGCTGGGTTGGGGTTCCCACAGGAGAGTGTAGGGGCCTGAGTGGAGGCTGCATTCTGGGATGGATATGGCAGCAATCTCCCTTGGCACAAGTCTGGACTGAGGCTGGGTGCCAGGTTAGGGGCCAGCACCATGTGTTGCTCTGGAGAATGTAGAACAGACTAGGCTGGGTCTCTGCCCCTACTGAGCCATGTGTGAACAGTGTCTGGATATGGATAAGCCTTGGCTGGGATGAAATATCCAACAGTAAGAACTGGAATGGATTGAAGGCCAGCAAGGAGGACTGGTACATGGAACCACCTGTGCATGCAAGATCTGGCATAGGGAGAGGTTCTGATGGAAAAGCTTGGGAAACTCCTCTGTCAGGACACAGTCCCTACTGGTGAGTGCAAAAACAACAATAGGGAGCAACCCAGACCAGGCCAGAGAAAGATACTCACTGGCACATATGGCATAGGTGGGGGGGGGGGGCGGGCAGGCCAGGCTGAACCCGTTCACATCACCCACTGGCATATCCGAGCACCAGAATAGAGGGTGTGTTAAGCCAGATTCGGTCATAACACAAACCAGTGCACATTATGGAATGCCAAGATGGGGTGAGCCATACTAGATGTAGTCGCAGAGCCCAAACAGCACACATGAGAACCAGACCTGAGAGGGCAAAGCCGGCAGGGGGAATCTGGGCTCCCCTGCTGGACAACCACTCCCACTGGAAAACGTGAGTTGGGATGGGGGCAGACCAGATCAGGCAGGGCTACAACACCTTTGGGCCTCATGTGAGCTAAATCAGGGAAGAGCAAAATTAGAGTGAGTAAGGGTTGGTTGGGCTTTGCTGCAGCATCAGATGGCACAGGCTGGCACTGGGGGCTTAATCTGTCAAGTTAAACTCCAGAAGCACCTGGAGAGTGCATAATCAGGGAGTGGGAGTGGCCTAGAAGGGAGATATTGGACATTTCCCTCTTGGGTTATCACTCCCACTTGAGAGCACGAAAACCAGGACAGGGATAGGAGTGGCTAGACAGGAAGGCACCTGCCAGTATGTGTGTGGGCTGGATAGTAGGGTTGGTTGGGTTGAACTAAGCTTCAATGTCCATTGACATGTATGAGAGCTACATGGAATGTGGGACAGACTGAACAAGTCTGTAGTACATACTGGCATGCGTGGAAACCAGGGTCGGGGTAGGCCTGGTGGGGGTTATGGGGAGTCGCACCAACCAGGCTGCAGCTCCCATTGGTTTGCGTGAGGGCCTGGTATGAAGTGGGTAGGATCGGACTGGACTACAACACCCATCGGTTCGCGTGGAAGATAGGGCTGGAAACAGAACTGACCCAGCAACTGCAACAACCAGCATGTGTATAAGCTGATTGGTGTGACAGATGGTGCTGGACCCTGTACTGGAAAGCACACACAAGAATCAGGTCTGGGACCGCCTCAGACGAATTTTCTTTGGGGATTCTTCCAACTGAACTGCTAATCTAGGAACTGCAAACATAAAGAGTCAGTCAGTGATTCTAAAGAAATTTCATCGTGCTTGGAACGGTGAGATTGGCAGCAATTCAAAACTGTTGAGCTATTAAAACTGCTTGAGCAAGACCCTCGGAGCATGCCTCACATTGGAGACCTGGGATGGGTGGGAGGCTGGGTGGGGCTTTTCCCTTTATTTTCCCCCTGACCCCAGATATAGGAAAAAAATGATATTAGTGTGGAAACAATGGTCTTACCCACTTTCCTGTAGCCCTTGACCATTTGTACCCTTAACAACTAAGTAAAATTTTTTAAGAAAGAAAGAAAGAAAGAAAGAAAGAAAGAAAGAAAGAAAGAAAGAAAGAAAGAAAGAAAGAAAGAAAGAAAGAAAGAAAGAGAATGTTTAGTGTCACTTTTATATGCCAACTCTTGCAGGTCGATTAGAACTGTTCAAACTTTTTGGGTTGAGAATAACAAAAGGATAACTTGATGAACCAGAAACACAAAATACCTCCTGTGCTCTTGATTTATTTAACTTTTCTATGGGCTTTTACTCAATCTTCAGACTCAAGTTTTATTCCATGAGGGATGACAGAATAAGCTCATTCCTCCATCCAAATACAGAGAAAAATCAAAGGAAGAAATTTTTCTCCCTAAGTATGTGGTCCTTCTTATATTTTCCAGCAACTTATATGATGGGGCATGTTAGTCAAATACTTAGATGACAGCAACTTTTTATGATACAAGAAGCAGGATTCTTAGGAGACATCACTAAGAAATTTGTTAACATTTTCAGGGTAAAATTTGAACCTGTGGGTGTGTATTCTAAATTAGCAGTTTACTTTTAAACCAACTGCCGATACAGCAAAGATAAAGAAAACATCAAAAATGGAAGTTGCATTCCATATATTAATTCCTGTTCTTTGAAATTTCATTTAAATAGGTTTTTTTTTTTTTGTAACAAGATCCAGGCTGTAGAAAGTTGGCAAATGTTTACTGTGAACATGTAATTATTTCTTCCTATCACATTTGTACCCTTAGGGAGATGCTGCCAAGCCTGCTGACTGAAGACGTTATCTCAACCTAGAAAGCTGCAACTTGGATGAAATTTTTTTTTTGAATGCTGGCAAATTGTTTACAGTGATGTAAATAGCCTACCTCTCAGAAAGATGCATTACACTCAAACAAACTAGGTAGTGCAGCCTCATTTTTTCTTTCATTTCTAATTCTTCATTTTGTTTCTATTTGGTCATAAAAAACATAGTGCATTTTCCCTTATTATGAAAACTTTTATGTATTTTTGAAAAAGAGACAAAAACATAATGCCTTAAGATATAGCATCACTTTCATTTGCAATATGCCCCTACTCAATATGCCCTTTGTGGAAACACTATATTTTACATAATCAATCCATCACTGATGAACTATTGGTTTGTTCATTCCTTTGTTAGAAAGCAGTAGCTAGAGTTCCAATGGATACTTTCTCACATGTAACTGTCACATATGTTTCAGGATTTATAGATGCCCAGTCTTGCAAATTACTCATCAAAAGTTAAAAACTATTTTAATTATTGTTAGATATGGCAGATTATATAGAGAGATATGTGTGTGTGATCTCAAATATTATCCTCTGTATAAAAATATGTTTTTTTTTTATTTGAAAAGCAGATTTCACAGAGAATGTGCTTATGCTGGTTCATTCCTCCAAATGGCCAAAATGGTTAGAGCTAAATCAATCTGAAGTTTGAGCTGGGAGCATTTTCCAGATCTCCAATATGAATGCAGGGGCTGAAGGACTTGAACCAAACTCTGCTGCTTTCCCAGTCCATAAGCAGGGAGCTGGATCAGAGCACTACAGCCAGGACTACGGTCACTGTCAAATAGTACTTGACACTGCACACAAAAGATTGGCCTGTTGAACCACCACAACAGCCCACCTCTCCTCTGTATATGTACACAGATTTCTCTGACATTTGTGACACTATTTGATAGCATATCACCTAAAGCAGAACATTCTTCAAAACTGGAGTATTCCTCCTTAAATACTGTCACTGCTTCAACTGGGGTTATGTAATATTTCGTGTCCTTAGTTGTCATTTCAACAATGTTCACATCCTCTTAACCAAGAGAGGATTCCATCTCAAGATTTCACTTTATTTACATAGCTATAAGAACTCCTCTGGCCCAGTACTATGGCCTAGATGCTAAAGTCCTCGCCTTAAACACAGGGATCTCATATGGGCACCGGTTCTAATCCTGGCAGCTCCACTTCCCATCCAGCTCACTGTGGCCTGGGAAAGCAGTTGAGGATGGCCCAAAGCCCTGGGACCCTGCACCCACATGGGAGACCTAGAGAGAGTTCCTGACTCCTGGCTTCGGATCAGCGCAGCACCAGCCGTTGCAGTCTCTTGGGGAGTGAATCATCAGATGGAAGATCTTCCTCTCTGTCTCTCCTCCACGCTGTTTATCTGACTTTGTAATTGAAATAAATAAAATCTTAAAGAAAAACCTCCTCTTCTGTTAATGTTTCACTGTGAGACTGCAGCAATTCAGTCACTCCTCTGGTCCTACTTTATATTCCAATCTATTTCTACCATGTATGGAGCTTGTTTCTTCACTCAAATCTTGATCCCATTAACATTTTGACATAATATGATGAATTATAAGTATTTCCAAATGATATCTAGAATATTAAATTCTGTCCATAGATTTTACAATTTATCTTGCCCAGATCAAACAGAAGAATCATGAACTATGACAGCTATTACTTATGAAATTTATTTTCAAAATAATAAGACTTGAGAACAGTATCATGGTTAGGCAATAACCTGTGATGCCAACACCCCACATCAATGTAGCAGCTCAAGTCCAAGCTGCTCAACTTCAGATCCAGCTCCCTGATAACTTTCAGAAAGCAACAGAAGGCATTGGCACCATGGTGTAGTACATTAAACCTGTGCCTAGGGGTCTGGCATCATGTATGGGCATGCTCATCTGATGCTCCAATTCCAATTCAACGTCCTGCTACTGTGGCAGGAAAAGCAGTACATGATGGCTCAAGATCTTGGGTCCTACAGTCATGTAGAAGACCTGGAAGAAGTTCCAGGCTTTTAGCTTCAGACTGGCCCAGCTCTGGCCATTGCAACCATGTGGGGAGAGGATTCGGAGATGGATGATCTATTTCTGTTTCTTTCATTCTCTCTGTAAATATGACTTTCAAGTAAAACTAAATAAAAATCTCTTTTAAAAAAGCAACAGAAGATAGCCCAAGTATTTAAGCCCTTACAATAAATGTGGAAAGCCCTGATGGAGTTCTGAGATCTTGGATTGGCCTATCACTGGCTGGTGTCAATATTTGAGCTAAGAATTGAAGATACAAGAGCTCTTCATGTTTTTCCCTCTGTGTGTCACTCTGACTTTCAAATAAGTAGAATAAATTTTAAAGGGTTAATGTTATGACAAAGCCACTACCTACAGTACCTGTATCCCATGTAGGTGTTGATTTGTGCCCCAATTGCTCTACTCCTGATATAGCTCCTTGCTAACTGCATGGGAAAAGGGGTAGAAGATATCCAAGTGCTGGGCCCTGGCCACCCATGTGAATTACCCGGATGAAGCTCTTGGCACCTAGCCATCTGTGGCCATCTGAGTTAACCACAAATGAAAGATTCTCTCTCTTTCTCTCTCTTTCCCTCTCTCAATCATTCACTCACTCTCTTTTGCTCCCCTCCCTCGTACTCATTCTGCATTTCAAATAAATAAATTTCTAAAAAATAAACCTTCAAAAAGCAAAATCAGGTTCTGAAAGTAGAAATCACTTTGTGATCCATGGGTTCTAAGACATGGGTTCTATCAGGTACAAAGCTGACATTAGTTTCATTGTATACCTCATTCAGAGCTCTTGAATAACAAAGTGCATTGTTAAAAGCAGTGATATTTTGAAAGCAATCTCTAAACGGTATGTCTCATCAGTAGTTTAACAACTTCAGTAAACCACATTTTTAAGCAGATACACTGACAAATTGTGGGCAAGAACGTAGAATCAGAAGTACCCAATTTATATTCTTTGCTGCTCCATTCAGGTACATGATCTTAGGATTACTAATTAAATTCCCAAAGTCATTGTCTCCACATCTGTAAAAGATCAAAACATCATGAGATGCTGTGTTCAAAACCAACATGGTCCAGGTAGAAACTAAGTGTTTGGTAACTATGGATGAATTTCCCTTGAGATTTACTGGCCTACAAGCCAGCAATCCACTTTCTAAGATAAAGAAAATGAAAATTTTAGCTCAGGACAGTCTAGCAGAAAAGGCTCGGGCTTAGAAGATTGCCTCTGGTTTGAATTCAAACAGCTTACTTAACTTATTCCTGACTTTTCTTGTCAGCACAATATTAAGAGAAATAAAAGTACGTGCCACAATGTTTGAACCAGAGTAACTTCCCAATAAATACTGAGTTCATTTGTTTTCTTTATTTGAAATTATTTTACCTAATATTTTAATGTGGTCATGTTCGTCTAATAACATACTGTAGTTCATTTTTTTATCTGCGTTTCTATCACTGAATACCAAAATTTAAAAAAATAAATAATTGCTTAAAGCAAAGATTCTTGGTTCACTAAACTCTGGTGCTACTTCATGACATATTGACAAGATTTCATGCAATGCATTTCTATTTTACATTCATCAGTAAATTATTTCACAGACCAAGAAATGTTCTCATTGTAAAACCCCAGGGTTTAACATCCTTTTATAAAATGTCACTTATTCCAGTCCTGATAGTTTTTGTCAGAAACACGATGAGCTAATCAGGGAATGAAACGGAAAGAAATAAGCTTCAAGCATCACCGCTCCCCCCCGCCCCCCCCGCGATAGGACAGTGAACATTTTGGAACTGAAAGTTGGTCTGATCTAAGGAACAAGATTCTGAATTATTCTGTCTTTTCATCTACAGCCACTATTGTCAATCAGTATAGTACAACATGGAGCCAGTGCTGGCACAAAATGAAAATCTACGTTTTGTGGGATCAGGGAAAAAAATCACTGGTAAAGGTTACGTACGCAGAAGAAAAGATTTGCCTCTTGTAGGACAAGTATGTGACTGAACACAGGAGAGTCAATGATCACTCAGGATTCATCCTTTAAAGGGCAATGTCTTTAATTAGGAACTGTGAAGTTCCAGCTCAGTGATACTGGTTAGGAATCACTAAGGTCGAGGAGAAGAAATGTGAACTTGTGCAGTGAAGGAAAGGTAAACGTAGCTATGGTCCTGTCTCCCCTTCAACGTGCAGTATGACTTCTGTTAATGTGTGTGCTCACTCCAACAAAGCATCCATGGCTGAAATGGTTACCAGTTGTAAGAATATGGTTAAGCCATCATAAAATTAGGTAATGCTGGCAATAATATAATAAATTTAGAAATAAAGCACATGCATTAATATTGTTTAGATTGAATTTTGAATCAAAATTAATGCTCTCATTGCCCTTCTAAAAAAAGATGTCAAATTTATTTTTTGCTTGACCTAAGACTCAGTTCAAAACAAGGTCAAACTGGTGATTTCTTTTATAATATATGTTAAAATGTTAGCTTGAAATTTTTTCAGGGTTGGCTACTCAATGTTTACAAAAGCAAATATTTATGCATAACATTAGCCAAAAACATGTGGAAAGCATACATTCTTGTAGTTACGGCTGCTTGTGGCAAGTATCCCATCAACTGCCATTCCTGTTTCTCTGAATTTACTGACTATGGCGTTATGGTAGTATAAGAATATTACTTTTTTTTTTGACAATCTTTACCTAGTTAATTAGGGTAAAAAAGGTTCAAGGGCTACAGGAAAGTGGGTAAGAATATTATTTTTCCATATTGTTTCCTTCATGTTTAAAGGGGGGTATTAACGGAGAAGGCCCACCCAATTTCCCACCCTCCCCAGGTACCGGATGTAGGGTATGCTCTGAGGTTCTTGCTCAAGTGGTTTTGATATTTCAACAGTTATGAATTGCTGTCAATCTTGCCACTCCAAGCACTATGAGGTCCTTGAAGAATCCACTGATTGATATAGTCCATCATAGCTGAGATGGTTGGTTGACTAGTTCTGTCCTCTCTCTTTTCTTGGTTAGGGTTCTGAGTCCAGCATTTTGATGGGGAGATCTCCAAAGAAACTGTCTGAGGTGTTCTCAAACCAGATTCTTGTATGTACTAGCAAGCAAAGGGCCCGGCACAGTCCATCACCCCGATCAACTGGTGGTTGCAATTGCTGGGTTGATTCTGTTTTCAGCCCCGACTTCCACTGGAACCAATGGGTGTTGCAGTCCAGCCTGTTTCTGCCCAGCACATACTTGGCCCTCGCATTAACCAGTGGGAGCTGCAGCCTACTTGGAGCAACCCACAATAACCCCCACCAGGCCCGCCCCCTACCCTGGTTTGCCAGTATGTGTAGCAGTAATCCCGCCTGTCCCACACCCCATTCCACCCCAGCCGCTGTCCTAGTTTTATGCCCTCCCGTGGAAGTGGTAACCCAAGAGGGGGGACCCACTAATTCCCTCACCAGGCCTCTCCCACTCCCAGATTATGCACCCTCCAGATATTTCTGTGGTTTGACTTGACAGAACTAGCCCCCAGTGCCAGCTTCTGCCAGCCGGTGCTATGGCTAAGCCCAATCAACCCTCACCCACTCTAATTCCAAGTTGGGCTGATTATTCCTACTGGTGCAAACAAAAACAAGAATATCACTTTTGAGAAACACATCTGCTTCCCTATCTGCTCTTAACAGAACTACAATTGTGTTAAAGTATTCAACCCTCTTCAGTTTGACCTAATAAAGGCTGCAGTTTCTCCACAAAAACAGACTATTAGGATATATTTACAAGATAGGGATTAATTTTAAGAATCTAACTTATGGGATTATGGAAATTAGTAGGTCTAAAATGTATTAGGCAACATGATCAACTGGAAAAATTTGATACACTGCTGAGTCAAATCAACAGGTTAAGCCAGTAGGCTAGGAACTCAGAATTTGCTTTTATAAACTTGTGGAATTTCTTCTTCTTGGGAAAATCATGGTCTTTGTCTTTAAGGTTTGCAACAGATTGGCAGAAGGTCCATTCATTTATGAATAATAATTTGATCGGGCCCGGCGCGGTGGCGCAAGTGGTTAAGTCCTCGCCTTGCACGCCCGGGATCCCATATGGGCGCCGGTTCTAATCCCGGCAGCCCCGCTTCCCTTCCAGCTCCCTGCCTGTGGCCTGGGAAAGCAGTTGAGGAAGGCCCAAAGCTTTGGGACCCTGCACCCGCGTGGGAGACCCGGAAGAGGCTCCTGGCTTCGGATCGGCATAGTATCGGCCCGTTGCGCTCACTTGGGGAGTGAATCATCGGACGGAAGATCTTCCTCTCTGTCTCTCCTCTCTGTATATCCGCCTTTCCAATGAAAAAATAATAAAAATAAATCTTTAAAAAAAAAATAAATAAAAAAAATGAATAATAATTTGATTTACTTAAAGTCTACTAATTGCTAATGAGAATCACATCTAAAAACCATCTTTGCAGCAACCTTTAGATTGGCGTTTCACACACATACACACACACTGCATCTGAGACTAGCCTAAATGACACATAAAACTAATCATTATGAGGTCCACATAGCTTAAGAAAGCTGACCTCATCACCTGCTCAAAGACGTGTTCTGATGATTTTAACCCAACCATAGTTATCTCTTCCCTTTTTCAGGTTGCTTCAGAATCCAGGAATACCCCAAACAGAACAAGACATCCTTCTGGTGGTTTTCATGTGTTCAGAAATAGCTATGTAATCCCAATCGTGGTGAATAGGTCAAGATCAGCCACAAAAATAGATCTTTCATAGAGTTAAAGAGATCCAACTCTGAATCTTGACCATGCACATTTCCCAAGGCAATTTTGTCACTCACTCACCTTGGAATCTGTAAAGAAAGCTTGCCTAGTTCTACCTGAGAATGCTCCTACAGATCTGCTGCCACAAGAATGCAGAACCCCTTTGTTGATTGCATCGATTGCATTCAATTTAGGGATCCCCAACAAATTTGTTGAGTTTTAATACAACTGCACAGCTCTCTAATCAGTTTTGCTCTAGTCTTTTGTCTTCATCTCCATCATCTAACTGTCATTCATGCTTACTGTGTTGGAGTCTAGTGGTACTCCAGGCATGCCTAGTTGCCTCCCTATTTTCTTAAACAAGGCACGCGACTCTCACAATATCCTTGCACATTGCATCTTATCTATATTGATGACAGCTTCTAAAAAATATGGACCATCTCTGAAGAAAATCAAATAATTGAGGGAAATAAATACACTGGAATTAATTACATTATATGAATAGTGGATAAATACTTGGCAAAACTCACTTATATAGGCTATAATTGAGTTCAAGGAGCCAGTACATTATACAGTTTTTTTCTTTTAAATTTATTTTATTTTATTTTCATTTTTCATTATATTTTTGACAATCTTTACATAGTTAATTAGGGTAAAAAGATTCAAGGGCTATAGGGAAGTGGGTAAGACTATTATTTCAATATTGTTTCTTTCATATATCTGAGGTAAAGGGGGATATTGAGGGAGAAGTCCCACCCAGTGGGATGTGGGACATCCAAATCCCGGATGTGGGGCATACTCTGAGATACTTGCTCAAGTGGTTTTGATAGTTCACCAGTTATGATTTGCTGCCAATCTCGCCACTCCAAGCAGGCCTGGGGACAGCTCACCACGTGCATGTGGTGGCTGGTGTGTGGGATCCAGGCATGAGACACTCTGTCCTGAGACCCTACAGTTTTCTTTTAATTAGGTTGATTTTCAGTACCTGACAACCGAAAGCGCACTATATGATGCTACTCCTTTAAAGAACTCTATCTTTAATATATATCTGGGCCAGTTTCCATGATATGGAGATCAATATCCTAATGACAGCTCAATCTTGCATTTCATTGGTTTTGAAATGTCAGAAACAATCACATTATCAAAAGATTTTTTTTTGCACAAGAAAACACAAATGGCTTCCATTTAAATAAAGGAAAATTCCCTTTATATAAAATCCTCCCCTGCTTTAAAAACTTTAAGTTTTCAAAGTAAAACTCTTTCATTGCATAATTCACAGCAGTAAAGTAGGCAATTCTCTGGAGGGCATTTGGAATGACTTTCATTACCACCTTTGACACATTCTTTTTGGCCCCTGTTCATGACAACCAATAATTCATTGATTGTAGAATCAGCTTATGGAAACAACCTAAATTTATTAAGCATCAATGTCATTGTGTTAATAAGATGGTGATTAAGATGACACCATTTTTTAGCCTAAAAATGATATTAGGCTATGAAGAAGCTATCTTAATTTTTTCCTATTTTTCAGCTGAACATAAAAAATATCATGCCTCTGGCCCTGGAAAACAAATTATTCAAACAACAAAACAATAGGAGAGGAGAGGAGGGGAAGAAAAGAAAGCGGAGGGGAGGAAAAGAGAGGAGAGGAAAGAAAAGTACAGAAGAGGAGAGGGGAGAGGAGGGGAACAGGGGTAAGAGAGGGAACAGGAGAAAGGGGGAGGAGAGAAGAGGAGGCAGAATGGAGAGAGAAGGCTGAGAGAAGAGGGAAGGGAATTGAATGTTTCACATAAGCTGTTATAAGGTTTTGAATGATACATGTTGAGTGCTGTACTGGGAAATAAAGAGGGAATTCTAAATAATGTAAATAATAAAATTGATTGAAATGTACTTTTGCTAACTCTGATTTTGTCTGTTATGCCTTGCCTTCTTACACTGAACCACCAGGGTTCCCACTGCTAACCTTCTTACTGCTTGTGATGACAATTGTACCTCTCCAACACTATGGAGCATAGGAACCCTTAGATTCATTCTCAGAGAATGCTACACATTTTCTAAGGCCTACAGATGAGCAAAGAATTCTTTATTGTTAAACTAGTAGTACTATAAGCATTTCTCTCAAACCATTCAAATTATTTTTCAAAATTGTATTTCACTTCTTTCTGAAAGTACTACATATTCCTTATAATATATAGTATATAGTTTATCTACATACTATCATTATATATGTATATACTATATATTGCTAAAATTGGACCCGAGTCCATTTGACATAAAATAATCACAAAAGTAGACTTAAAGCATTTGGGCATTAATTTTTTTTCTTCCTTTTCTAAACAATAAAAGCAAACTATTTACTTCAAGAGGGAGATTTTCTTTCTTCTTAGAGTGACACACCAGCAGGAATTTAGCACGGGGACTTTCATTTACAAACTGAAGGACAAGAAGTGTCATATGACCAGCCAAGTGTATATGAAATCAGGAAAACAACTGGATGCTTCCATTAATGAAATAAAGAAACTGTATAGTGACTCCAAATAACACCTTGATCAAAAGTAAGAATGCTTCTAAGCAATTTAATTATATTTCTAGAGTCAAAAAGAGTTCACATTTTTTTCATGCTTTCTAATCCAACACAAACCTATTACAGAAAACACTTTCTTTCATTTACAGCTATTCAAATTCATCTTTTCCTTTGGCCTTGATAATGCCAAGAATTTCTGCTTCCTGAACAAATAATGAATAGAACGTATAAGTGGCTTATACAAAGTCCTACTCAGTTTGTAACAGATGTGAGAACCCAGCACAGATTTGCTGACTTCATTCCTAACAACTCCCCTTTCCTTCTGTTAGTGCCAAACGTCGTGCCAAGATCAAAATGGGATTAACTGTCCAAAAACATCCTCCCTCTGAAATTAACAGTTCTTTTCGGCTAATCCTGTGCACATTCCTTTCAGAGGACTAGATGTGTGTGATGTTCAGAGGATCTAAATATGTGATATTCCTCCTGGTAGAAACAAAGTTTACTCATGATCTTTGTCCATCTTTGCTGTAGTGGGAAGAATTCAAACACAATCTCAAAATGACTCTTTCTTGTGTAATTTCCTTTCCTTGAGTCTATGAAGGAAAAGTGCAATTGCACTGTGCTCTCAGTGTGTCAAAGAAAATGATCATTATTTTCCCTTGTATGTCACAGTTGACCTTAAGATTATCAAGGTGAGCATAACCTTCTCACAAGAAACCCTTAATAAGTGTCCTCAGAATAGGTGCAGAAGACAAATCTGGAAAATTTGAAGCATAAGGAAGAATCTATTACATCTTCTTCTTCTTTTTTTGCTTCAAATGGGGAAAAGAGCATCTTAGGCAGGACCTATTAATAATATCTGTGAGTGTGGGAATCCGTGCAGTTGGGTCAGATGGCATGGGTGTGTGATGAACACCGCTCCTCGGTTAGCAGGGCTATGAGAAGTTTCTCACTGCATGGCAAGGCCCGGCAGAATGTCTCTGGTCACCTCATTGCTGCCTCACCCCATTGTATGGACACTCAATCACCTCTCTGATGTTTCATAGAATTCTCCTGAGGGTGTTGCTGTTATTTTTCTGCTAATGCGAAGTGATTCCTGTAACTGGTATGACACCTCAAATTGATCAATCATGTTATGATAAAAACACCTTTAGTAATGTAAGGCTATAACACACAGCTAAAAGTATACAATAGTACAATTGCGCCCACAATGTTTCCAAACATCTTTTTATGTGCCCACTTTTGTCCTGAAGTTTGCCCTAGTATAAGTAATGTTTTCCTTAAGAAATGGCTTGATAATATCTTGGAACAGATGGCAATCATGGAGGTACAAAGAGTTTGTTTACCATGCAGCCTTGAAGTGTTACAACATATGATATGACGCATTTTAGTTTCTCACCACAGAAAGCAAAAGTATATGGGGCATCTTCTAAAAGGAAAGAAATGTGAACCTCCTCAAAATGGCTTAAAATCTCTATCTTATATTGGCATTTATATTTATGCAAAGAAAACAGTTTATAAAGATAAAAAGAAATTTCTTGTAAAAGCCCTCTATTTGTAGATAGGCTGAATTGCCTTGATCCCTTTCACTGCCCTTTAACAAAAGAACGAAAACCAATTGAATAAGCATTAGGTGAAAGTGACGGTAATTAATGCATGATTTGATTATAAGATTTAGCAAAGAATCTATGTCATGTGCTTTCATGAAATCCTTTCATTTATGATCTTTTAATTCTGTACTCTTAATATTCTAAGCAATATTAGTTAGTTTTTGTTTAGTAAAAATTGATTTTGAGTATAAGTAAATCATTTGTCACTATGTAACCACATGCGCTGTCAACTGTGGAATTCCTGGCTTTAGCCAGGTGACTGCAGGTTTCAATGAGTCATGGATTGTTGAAAATATTTTCCTTAGGATTGTTTTTTGTATTCTCTTAGCCATGAAGTAAAAATGAAACAATTGGATATTGTGCAAAAGCTTCTGATGATTTGTGTATAAATAAAGAAGGTAACTTCTGAGTTGTCTATTATGAGCATCATGCCATAGTGGTCCGTGTCTTATCTCTTCTTCTTATTGTCTCGCTGATCCACACATCCTTTGCAAGCTCTCAGTCAGCTGGAGCTGGTCTCCAGCATGTGAGCTGAGAGTGACATGGATCAACAGTTCAATAAAACAGACCTCACTCCCAATGCCACACAACAAGTCATGACAACAATCTGAATTACCTGATTGATTTCAGAGTCAAATTTTTCAGATATCTTCCAGATGACAGTTGTCTGGGCTGTCACTTTGATTTCAGAATTGTAAAACAAAAAGTCAAACCAAGCCCATTTGAAGCTGACCCACAGAACTAACAAATAACATGTGAAATAATAAATGCCATTTTAATATGTCAGAAAACTAAGAAAAAAAGTGTTTTAAACCACAAAGTTTTTGAAGAGTTTGCTGTGCTGTAATAGAGAAGTAATTTCCCTACTTTGTCAGAGATGCTGCATCTTAAAATCATATATATATACCGTGATGTGGTGTAAATAATTCATAGAGAACTTGAAATTCATAGAGGCATACTACTAAGTAATTATATGACAGTTCAAAGCCTACACATTACCAAGTATTTCACTTTAATATTTAATATTTCATCTGTGCACATCTAAGGAAACACTTGAGACATATTACTGATTATTCATTACCATTCTTTGCAGAAGTATTCAATAATATGTTCCAGGACCTTTGAATTATTTTCTTTGGTTCTGATATCTAGCTATTCAGCAGTGGCCTCCATTCACACAGAAAAATACCTAGAGATTTTTATTAGGTCATAAATATTCAAATGGCACTGTAGGAAGCAAGCTCTCAAATCCTGTCATTTACTCTGCTGGCAAACCACTAATGAAAATTGTTTTAGAGATCCGTGAATCAAACTCCTTATTTCCCAAGCCCAGCTATCAGTTTAACTGGCTCATGTGAAATTCATTCAAGAAAATGGAGTTGCATTTCCATTCATTCCTTAACCTCCACCAGGTAGTGTATTTGATTGTCCATCATTCCACAAGTACAATTGTGTGAGGGAATTTCAGAAAGTTTGTGAATACAAAATTAATGTATGTTTCATTCTGTGAAAGAATTATTTTGAGAGTCATGTGTTTTGCAAAGGTGGCTAAGCACCACGTGGAATTGCTATTTCCCACGTCAGAGTGCCTGGGTTCAAGTCCAAGCTGTACTCCACATTCTGACTTCCTTTAAATACACGCTGTTGGAGCATCAGATGACTCAGGCAGCTGATTCCCTGCCACTCACTTGGGAGACCCAGATTAAGCTCCAAGCTCTGAGTTTTGTCTTGGTCTATTCCTGGCATTTAGGAAATGAAGCAATGAAAAAGATACAAATAAACTTAAAAATATTTGAGATCCATGTCATGAATAGGCTTCTCAAAATATGTATTTCCCATAAACTTTTAAAGATCTTCCTCTTCTACTGTGTGTATTCTAATGTCCTCTTGCTACTCCTTAGATGAGGTAGCTACTATCTTCCTTCTATTATCCTACTGTGACCTTGAATAACTGCTTTTGTATGCCCAATTATGGTCAAATATACATAATATAAAATCTACCATGTTATCATTTTGAGTTGTATACTTCAGCAGTGTTAAACGCATTCCTAATACTCTGTCCGAAACTCTGTTCATCTTGCAACTGAAACTCTATACCCATCAACAATTCTTTTTACCGCCTGTCCCCAGCCCCTGGTACCATAATTATACTGTTTTACCTCAAAGAATTTAACTACTCTAGGCACCACACCTAGTATTATAACCTAGAGAATTACACAACATGGTACCTGTGTCCAAATTTTCTTCCTCTTAAAAACTAAAAGGATTTTTGGGTAAGTACATATTGTGTTATTTTCATCTATGCATACATCCATGAATATGTCAAAACATGCCTATTGTGCATAATGCCGCTTTTTGCATTACTTTATTAACCTCTTAGCTCATATCGTTAATGTTTTTTATGGGCTGTTTCACTTGTTGCAAGTTGCTTGACCATCTTATCTACAGAATATTTCCAGGGACTAACTCTGCACTTGACACATTGTATCTGTTCACTAAATATTTATGAAAAAATAACATTCGCATAGGCATGAAAATCTGGACACAAAAGAGCCTTCAAATAGCTAATCCTTCAAGAAAATACATTGACAGGAAGTACTTTATTGCACATATCATGGTTTCTATATAGGAACTATGATCAGGTTGCTGAATGGGACATCTAACTACTGAGAAAATGATCGGAAATGGTGACCAGAAGATGTCCAGGCAGAGGAAGGCAAAATAAGCATTCCAGGAAAATGACAGGAAGATGAAGGGGTCACCATGAGGGAAGAGGCTAGAGAGTACAAAGAAGGCAAGTAACAAATGTTGAGGAAATTGGGCTTCATTCTTAGGAAAATGGGGCACCAAGAAGTTTCTCTGGGTTGTATACTCAGGGAGTATGTCATCTAGTACCGACTGTGAGCAGCTCATCAAATAACTGATGTCTGTGAGTCCTGACAAGCAAGAAGGAAGGCTGCCATGGCAGAAATGCAAAGGCTTCAAGACACATGTCAGATGAGGTTTGGGAATTCCTGGGCTTGAGAATCCAAACTATAGACTTCTTGGAAATATTACAGAGAGCAAATAAAAATCCGGATTTGTCGCAATGAGGCAGAGACTTAGGTTTATAAGATTAATTTACTCCTGTTGCTGGGTTGAATTAAGTTCTAGGCTGACAGCGTGATGACTCCCAGGAACAAGATAGAATTCAAACTGAAACTGAGGTATGTGATGGGATGGTATTGCTAGCATAGCCGATTACTAACCTGGGGTTATGCAAATCCTTCCTAAATATTTCATTGAGCTTCTGCTGGGACACCAACCATCCTGAAATCTAGTGACTTAAAACAACAACCTTTTCATTTCAGTCAATTTTGTGAATGTACAGAATGTTCTAGTTTTACTGGGTCACTCCTGAGTCTATGTTTATTGCCAGTCTCCTGGGCAGCTCTGCCTTTGGAGCTTGGCCCACACACTTCCCATCAGCGAAGAGGCTAACCCAAATGCAATTTTTGCAATTTCTTTTTATTTACATATAATAATACTTACACGTTTGTATAGGATAGTATGAAATGAACAAGCCAACAGCAGCTCAGAATTTGAAAAGCTCAAGATGCAGCAGGAAGACCTGTTGACACACAGGCTCAGAATTGAGCACTGCTTTTTCACCTCTGATATGCAGAATGTAGTTCTGCAGCACAAGTATAACGATACCTGAACATGTATTAGAAATGCAGACGCTGACTCACCCAGGCTAGATTCCTAAGTGTGAATCTACATTTAACCAGGTAATTCACTCGCACGTTAGAATTTGAGAAACACATCTTTGGGAGAGCTGACTAAACAGGTTGAGTATTTATAGTGTGTCTATAAAGTCGTAAGACACTAATTTGTGCATGTGTGTGTGTGTGAAAGAGAGAGAGAATGAGAGAGAGAGAGAGAAACATGGTTATAAAGCTAAAAAAAAAAAAAGAAGGTTATCAGAAAAGCCACCTGGAAACATTTATTTCTCCATTTTGCTTGGCAGTTCACACTTATGCTTAATCAAACCCTGTCTTAATTCGCATATTCATCCACACATTTGGAGTCAAAAGGCACTGATTTTGAAATTGGAATCCCTTGTTCAGGTTTCAGTTGGATAGCATAATAATTAAGTTACATTTATCTTCAATATGGATGCCAGGATTTCAAATACTTCGGCTACAGTCTGTTGCTTACCAGGAGTATTAGCAGAAAGCTAGCTCAGAAGTGTAGCTGACTCAAATCAGCATATCCAATATGGGATAAAAAAAAAAGATTCATATTAGAGTCTAAAATCCACCATGTATGCTTGTATTATTTATAGAAAATACACACACTAGTGGTTTGCATCTGAGTTTGGTTGTGATTACCTATCTTTCCTACTGATCTGTATGATCAAAATCATTCTCCTGGGGTCTGGATTTGTCACAGCTGGTAAGACACCACTTGGGATATCTGAAGTCTGTATCACAGTGTCTGGGTTCAAGTCCAAGCTCTGCTTCTGATTCTAGTTTCTGCTTAATGTCCCCCTTGAAATGAAGTAAAGGATGGCCTAAATACATGTGTCTCTGCCACCCACATTACTGACTTTAGTCTGACACAGCCATGGCTGTTGTATTTATTTGTGCAATAAATGAGCAGATAAAAGATCTGTTTCTCTCCCTTTCAAATAAAACATTTTGAAAAACAGATTCTTCCTAAGATGAAACTTAGATTCTTTAAAATAAGTGTAACTGGCACATAACTGGGTAAATTATAATTAAAAAAATCAGGAACTTGTGCCACTAGACTCAGTGTCTACACAAGCACTCATTTTCCTACTTCATCCACCCCTTATCATTGTTGCAAACTTGCAAGAACATGTTCTGTAGAATCTCACGTATCTTTTCACTAGTTTGAACACCTGTGCTTAAGTAATTTCTCCAGCTATTTGGCATTCAGTTTTGGTTTGTGAGATCCTTTGGTGACTGGGATATAGACAAAAGTAAATATAAACCAGTTTTGAACCAAGAATTTCAGAGCCTTTGTATGTTTCTGTTTGCCTCCTTGTGCTCCTGCCATTGCCGTGAGAACTTCCCATCACGTTGCTGCATCCACACAAGCCCAAGTTTGAATATACAAGGGGTTCAAGCTGCATGCACAGTGTGGAACAGAGCCATATTGCTAAGTCCTCCATAGGCAGCCATGATTTGTAGATTCATGAGAATGTGTGGTTGTTTAGTCTTGAGCCCCCAAACTTTGGGTGTGACCTCCAAAGCAGAATTTGTGAAGGAATGGCTAAAATTGGTCGAAGTCTGCATGAAGAAATTAAATGTTTGCAAATGTGTAAAGTCTGCAAAAACACTAAGCTTTCAAGAAATTTTCACAGAAGATGCAAGCCAAAAATGAGGAAGCTGGTGTATAAACCCAGATGTCAGATAGCTTCAGAAAACCTTTTCTCTAGATTTCTAAGCCAAACTCTGATAGGAAACTAAGGAGATTCATTGTTAGATTTCAGAACCGCCACATTCAACAGTGTTTGATGCAAAAGGACTGATGCCTGTTCCACACTTTGCAAACATTATATAACTGCTCCCAATTGACCCAGCTCCCTGACAAGACACAGAGAATAAATTTGTTGAGCTCTTACCCTTTCACAAGAGGGTGAACAGTGAAATTTAAGATATCTGATATTATTTTTGTTGATTTTCTGTGCTTGAGTATTTGAAATATCTAAAAATAAGATAGTTATCTAAAAGCAAGATTGTAGCACAACACCCCTGTAGTAGTGCTACTTTAAGGAGTGATGAAATAAGCCATTAAAAAAAAAGTCACATACCAACATAGAGAGGTTTATTCACAAAACCCTTTAAGTCACAAGTAAGGAAGAGAAAGTAAAATGTCGTGGGAAAGTAAGTGCCATTTTCAGAGTTCTGAAAAAAATAGAAACAAGAGGTTCTGGTTTTTCATTATTATATGGCATTAGGTCCAAATTATTTTATTTGAACATTAATGCAAAGAGAGATCTCTGAAAGTTGGAAGACTTGTGGACCAGCAGACAACACATGTAAGTAATCTGTGAGCACTAAACAGAATGTGCCCTGATTTCACGAGCGCCTGAGGACGAGCAGACTCTTTTTAATATTTCACTTCCTGTGTCCAATTGAATAGAAATATTCAACTATTTATATTCCAGTATATAAAAAGTACCAGAAATATAAAATATATACTTAAAAATTTGTCCCATGGAATATACTGAGCTAATTCAAGAACCACTTTAGAAATTCTCTCACATTTAAATACTAACTTAAAATTTAAGAAAAAAAAAATCAAAGCCCTAATTGCCCCAGAAGAGACTAAAACTTGGAAAAATGGATCTTGTAAGATTTGAGGTTTAAGCATCTGAAAAAGATAATTTTGTATAAAGAACATAGGGAGGTCATAATTCATTTAGCCCAAAGTAAAAAGAATAATTTTTCACCAAGTTTCTTAATTTTAAAATGCTTTGCTTTTTTCCTTTCTGAAAGTATGATTTCTTGGAAGTGGATAAAGCAGTTGGGTAATAACTACTTTTGCCTTCCATTCATTGATATTAAAATGATATTTGGGTGTTGGAGACACTTTTAGGTCCTGAATATGCTGGTTAGAAATGAAAGGACAAAAAGCAGACTGTTCTCCAAACAGACCTTGGAGCTTCAGGTAGAAAGCGTCTTTCTGGAGCATCTTGAGAGTCTTATTTCAATAAGTCATTGTCCTTTTTAGTAGCTCAATTCCAAATAAGTTCTACAATGTCACTTCTTTTCTCAGAGAAAATGGAATTATCTCTGGTTAAGTAAAGAAAAGAGAAGGGAAACGCCTGCTTCAGCCTTTGTCTCACGATGCACATGGAGTGCTTCCTCATCTTAGATGTCTTCACTGTCCCCTGCTTAGATTTCTATCAGTGTCCCTTAAAGGCAAAGAGTTCTATTTTAGAACCTTTTCTTCTTTGCAAGTGTTCTCAATTCACAGGAAAAAAAAAAAAAAGAAACCTCTTGTTCAGGATGACGGTGTTCACTGTTAGTATTGTGACAAATTCCTGACTTCTATTCTCACGCTACTGGTACTGGAACTCAAAAAACTCTCCGAATCCGACATCATGATCTTCTGTATTTCTTGATAGATTTTTAGTACATTTACACCATTAAGAGATGATTTTATATTTTTGAATATTTATTAAGTTATTAATATTAAGTTATTAACGTAAACTGAAAAGAAATATGTGAGATAGGCTTTTTGAAGTAGGCTATATATGATGAATAATCATGGAATAAAAATTAAGTAGTCAGATTTTAGAAAAAAAAAGTACTAATTGTTGTCTTATGTTTTTTTGAAGACTGTTTATCTGGCTGTCTATTGCACTTCTCTCAGTCACCTGACAGTAATATACTAAAACTTCCTAGGCACTGTTACTTTCTATGATCCAGGAAGTTTTAGTAAAAAATAAAGTATATTGTTGTGAATATCAGTGACTTCTAGCAAATCAAAGAACTCTCTCTTCCATATTTTAAGCAGCCACAAGTATCAGAATAAAGAAAGATAACTGAACGGAAATATATTAGCTAAGAGACACAAGACAACCATGCAACCTGTTATTTTATGAGGAAGAACTAAAAAGCTCTCATGTCATGCATTGTCAACAAGCCCACTGCAGGAACCCATTGTTAGGACATATGAAATAACATCCTAACAAATCACCCAGCTTCTCCTGCACCCGACCATACAAAATTCAGGACACAGGAAAAACATGAATCTCCACAGCCACAAAACTGGTCTATGAATACCAGTTAGACAGGATTAACCAGTGCTTATTCCTGGATCGTAGAAGGTAATAATGCCTAGGAAATTTTAATATATCAAGTAATTCACACTTCTCTGGTTTCACCATAGAAGATTGTTTCCAGCATTCTTTATATTAATTTGTGAATCCTCTGCAACACATTTGCTTAGTATTTTAGGAACACATAAAATCATAATCAGAATAACAACTGCTGACTAAAGTCTTTCAAATCCCAACATCATACTTAAATATATTTTATACTACATATAAGATTACATATTAAAGTTGACATACCCAGTCACCAACATCACATAATTCAAATGAAATATTTAGAGGTAAAATCACTACACAATATAATAATCTTGAACCAGCAGTTTACGTGGTTGGTATTCTTTACGTTTGAGCACCGTGTTATAACTTGTGTGAAAAACTAGAGCTGACAAAAAATATTTCTTTGCCAGTAATAATGTGGTAGTAGGAAATTAAAAAAAAAAAAAAAGAAATAGGAGTGTAATCATTGAGTCCAGAACTAGAGGCTCGCGATACATCTCAATAAGCGTTACTGCAGCAATCCTTGTTCCATTTGCAAGTCTCTGATGGAACTGTGTGTGGCCAAGTACCTCTAGTTCACTTTCCATTTTCATGTTTACTCCCTTAATATTTGAGATAACATTTTAAAACTTACATTATAGTCAAAGGATTACTACTGCACTAGATAAAGAGTTCAACAAATAAAAGGGTCATTGTTCAAATATAAGGGCTCTCAAAAAGATGTTCAACTTCCCTGACATGAAATACATTTGTAAGTTGTTGTGGAGTTAGAGGAGCTAATAGGCAATCAATCCAGTTGGAAGGTTGAGAGATCAGGTACCTTCACTTGGTTTTACCGAAATAAGACAGTATATTAATCCCTTGCTGTTCAGAAAGGGGCCAATCAGAGAAGCCACTTCATGTTTATAAAGAGTGGATATTAGCGAGCTTCTTTGGCAACTCCTCCCTTGCAGTCCCTCTCCTGACCATTGCGTCAGGAAGTTTCTCACTTCCAATAAACTTTGCTTTGCCCACTATTCTTTGACATGAGACAGGAACCAAAATCATGTTGGTCCTCTTCCCCCAACAACATAGTCATAGACCGTTATGCCTATATTAGTATCTAATTCTTCTTTTCTTTTAGAAATGCTTTTTTAAAAGTTTGACAGAATAAATTTGCAGAAATACTGATACACAAAGGCATTTTTTTTGTTTTTTTTTTTTAATCTTATTGTATAATGGAGAACATATTTTCACTCTGATTTCCAGCTGGGTAATGTTCCATGTGTGTTTGTGCATATATATCACATTTTAAAAGTTCCACTTTCTCCACAACCTTATCAGCATGTGTTACTCACTGTTTATGGATACCATTTCTGACAGAGATAAGGTGGTATTATATTGTGGTTTTGATTTGCA
Source organism: Ochotona curzoniae (assembly GCF_017591425.1). NCBI lineage: Eukaryota > Metazoa > Chordata > Mammalia > Lagomorpha > Ochotonidae > Ochotona > Ochotona curzoniae. Next base: position 6,393,393 of record NW_024466146.1, on the reverse strand, counting down.
TTTTCCTGATGGTTAGTATTGTTGAGCAATTTGGTTGGTAGTGTGTGTGTGTGTGTGTGTGTGTGTGTGTGTGTGTGCGCGCGCGCTTATTTATTCACTTTAAAGGCAGGGGTACAGAAATAGAGAGACAGAGACAGACAGATCAACACACAGTGAGAGAGAATTTTCATCCACTGGCTCACTCCCCAAATGACCACAAAAGCTGAGCTGAACTGGCCCAAAGCCAGGAACCAGGAGCTTCTTCAGGTCTTCCATGTGGGTCCAGAGGCCCAAGAAGTTGGGCAATCAATTGTTGCTTCCCAAGTGGCAGCTTTATCCATTACACCAGACCACCAGTATTTTTTCATATATTTGTTGGCCATTTATATTTATTTTGAAAATTATTATTGCCTATTTCTTAACTGGATGGTTGAGGTTTTTTCTTATTGATTTTAGCATGCTTTTTAAAATTTACAAGTATTTATAAATATTCTATCCTTCTTGTTGATTTCTAGTTTTATTCCTTTGTGTTCAGAGATAACATGCGATATCATTTCAACATTTTTGAGTATCCTGTGACTTAATTTGTGGCCTGACATATGACCTATCCTAAAAATGTTCAATGTGCTGATGAGAATAGATATTTTGTAACTGTTGGGTGAAGTATCCTTCAAAGATACATCTGCTCAATGATATGGCTCAACTCTGATGTATCTTTGTTGACTATCTGTTTGCATGATCTGTCCATTAATGACAATAGGGTGTTGAATTCCTCTACTACTGTTTTGGAATTGATCTCTCCCTTTCGGTCTTAAAGTACTTGCTTTATTTATCTGGTCTTGTGTTTGAGCACATATATTCATGGTTGTTACATTTTCATGCTGACTCAATATTTTTTTATCAATATATACTGTCGTTTTTCTGTCTCTATAGTTATTTGGAAGTCTGTGTTATCTGAAATAAGCATAAATACTCCTGCTCATTTTTGTTTTCCATTTTCCTAGTATGTCTTTACTCAACCCTTTATTCATTCAAGCAGCCAAAAGCTTTCAGCCATGGGAATCTGATCTATTTATGTTCAAACTTAATATTAACAGATAAGAATTAATATCTGTCATTTTCCTATTGGTTACTGGTCTCACCTGCTGTGCTAGTGACTTTATGGTGCCATGTCTTCAAGTCTTCCTGTTTATGGCTCCCTTCAGAATGTCTGGTAATGCTGGGCTGCTGCTGATGGATTCTCCGTTTTTCTTTTATCTTGGAAATATTTTATTTCTCCATCAGATCTACAGGTTAGCTTTACTGGATATAATAGTCTCAGTTGGAAGTTTTCTTTTTTCTTTTAAGACACTAATCATCCCACTGTTTTCTAGCCTTTGGGATTTCTGCTGAGAAGTCAACTGTCAGGTCATTGGTTTTTTTTTTTTTTCTTTGTATGGAATTTGGCCCTTTCTTTCACTACCTTTAGTATTCTCTTTCTGTTTATTACTTTTCACAGTTTTACTGTAACATGCCCTGGGGATGATCTTTTGCTGACCCTGTTTGGGTTTCTCAAGCTTTCCATATCTGGATGCCTACGTCCTATTCAAGATGAAAACATTTCAGCTGTCATCTCACTTGGTAAGTTTTCAATGCCTCTTTTCTTCTCAAGAATTATGAACGTTGGGCCTCTTAAAAAAATATTATGTTTTGCTTTTTTCATTCTTTCTATGCTTTCATTTTTTATCTGATTGGGCTATTTAATAGTCGTGTCCTCCAAACGAGAAATCCTTTCCTCCGCTGTTAACCTGCTAAAGCTCTAGATTGTATTTTTTATTTTGCTGATTGATATTTTCATTCCCAAATTTCTGTTGGACTCCTTTTTAATTGTTTCTATTTCCTTAGTAAATTTATCATTCATGTCATCTTTATTTTCCTCATTTCTTTTACTACCAGGTCACAAGCAGGGAGCTAGATGGGAAGTGGAGCAACTGGGACATGAATCAGCACCCATATGGGATCCCAGCACATCTAAGGTGAAGATTCAACTAGTAGGCTACAGCACTGGGTTCGCTCTAGCTTTTTCTAAAGTGTATTTTACTAGTCCACAGGCACACATCACACACATTCACACAGGAGCAACCTGCCCGTTTGCTTCCTGATGAGCATTTCCATGACCATGTGTGCAACAAAGAGCTCTGCTCCTTAGGATATTATATGAGCCATGTACCAGCAGCACTGCTCTCACACTTTACGATGTCTATAGAGCACAGCATGGCCAGGCCGAGGGAATTGCCCTCCAATATCCCTAATGCTATGCTGTTTCTGACACTGCCCATTCTGCTGTGGGAGTGGAAAACTGGATACTTTTGTGGTTCCCACTGTGGAGGCTCCTCTGCCCGAGCCAATTAGGGTACAGAAGTCAGGCTTAACATACTGTACCATAATGCCAGTCCCTCTTATGCACTTCTCGTAAAACCAGAAGGATCCTCAAAAAGGTCATGAAAATGTATATTATTTTTTTAATTATGCATGTATTCCAAAATGTTTTTCACTAAAATGAACTTTACTTTTCACCCACATAATGAAGGTCAAGACAACTTTCTCCATATGAAAATGTAGGAGGCAGAAAAAGAGAAAGAGAGAAAGAAAGAGGGAAGGGGGAACATAAAAGTAGGAGGATAAGTAGAGAATAACATGGAAAGTGAAGAGAGAGGTGAGGGGAGGGAGACAGACAAAAACTGTATTCAGGAAGGAACTGAATTCCTAAAGCACAGAGTTAAGATAAATTGCATTGGGTTTTTGTTGTGGTGTGAAAACTCGATTTGTTTTTACTTTAAAATTTGTTTTCTTTTTCTAAAAGATTTGTTTGTATTTGAAAGGCAAAGGATCAGTAAGAAGGAAAGACAAAAATCCTCCACCCAATGGTTCACTCTCCACAACCAGAGCTGAGCTGATCTAAAGCCAGGAGCCAGGGGACCTAACAATTCTCTCACGTGGGTGCAGGGTCCCACTGACTCGAGCCATCCTCCACGGCCCTTCCAGGGCACAAGTAGGAAAGTAAGAAATGGAGTAGCCAAGGTATGAACTGGAGCCCACATGGAATGCTGGCACCACAGGCAGAAGCCCAGCGCACTACACCATGATGCCAGCCACTTTTGGAAACATTAAACATGTGTTAACAGTAGAAGTACTTAGCTGTAAGCTTCAGTGAGATATTTCAGTACACACACACACACACACACACACACGCAGAGCTACTGATCCACTAAGTATAATCAACAATTCCCTTTTGTTGTTCCTTCCCCATATCTCGATTTGTGGTCAAAAAGTTCTGTTTGATTAAAGCCTCAGAATTCCTCTCTTTTTGTTTACTCAGAAAATGTAAAATAGGGCATGGTAAACTGTTGTCATCCCACTATACTGTACAACACTAGGGACTTATTCCTTCTCTCTTCTCTGGCTTGAGGCCTGTTATATAACATCCTTTGATCCTCCACCCACCTTTTCCGGACTAGAGTAATATATTTACTACATTTTCTTTATCCATTTACTTTCTTTTACTCTGGAAGAACTTAGAAAAGAGTAGATTGGTCTGCTTGTTGTCTGGGCATGAAAAATAGTTTGGATAGGTAGTTAGGCAATACATTAAAGTGCTTTTAATAAAGTCTGTAATTGCATAACCATTATTTCTCCAATCCAAGGCTAACAACAAGGATTGTTTCCATAAAAAGATAAAAATGTCTGCAATTAAAAGTGATTTATTGACAAATGAAATTATGCTCATGGTTCAGGCCCCTTTGTTTCCTACCCTTTGGCTTCTGCTTGCCATGAACAAGTTCTTTAATTGGTGAGAATTTGGATCAACAAAATTAAGTACAGCTAGGATGAACAAAATTCAGTTATTTCAGTTACTTTAAACTGTGGCTTTCAGACATTATGCCTCCGTGGTAAAATCTCAAGGCTTCAGAATTTTGAAAACTGTCCAAAAAGCACCCCTATGTAGTCAACACATTATTTTTTAGATATTATTATTAATCTGTAGTGCTTCAGAGTTTTGTTTTTACCAAAAAAAATCTTGGTTTTGCTTCTACATCCTACTCCTTCCCTAACCTTCGTCTCTCAAAAAAATCTAGATTTTTTTATTTCTAAAAGTCTCAAAAATAGATCAATAATATGATGCTGGTAATAACACCATACTGTTGATTGATAAAATTTATAAAATTGATATAAATTAGCACTTACATTAAGTCTAAACATTTATAGACTTAAGAAATTTTCAGTGACCAAGCATTAATATAGCTCGCTGGTGGCTCCAGATAAAAAATAAATTTTATTTTATAGTTATAGTTTAACATATATGTTCGATGTTGCATGTTAGTCACATATATTTTGAAAATTGTGACAAAGAAACTAGCAGTACTTACAGTCTCACCACCAAACTCACCCTCCAGCAATTATTATTATTCACATTTCCCACACATCCAATGTTTTATTCCTAGTTTAGTTCTGATTGCAAACAAAGTGAAGTTTTATTCTGTGTATTGCACTTATTATATCTCTTTTATATTGTGGAAATAACCCCCAAACTCCAGTGATTTGTGATTTCAAATATATGGCCACAGCAGCTGTCATTGCAAAGGGAAGAAAGACTTGATGTCATCACTGAACACATGCTCAAGGTTAGACTCACTTAATTTTATTAAGTGGGAAGGTCAGAGTAAAACTAAACTGATCTGCCTGTAGCCTGGAGATAAAAATATTTTTCACCAATATGTTTAGCCAATCCCAAAAGAACAAACACCATGCTTTCCTTGCTATGTGACAGTTGACATGGAAAACACACACACACAATGAAATGAAATGGTCACTTGAGGATGTAATTGTCATTTTTAGCCTATATTTACACTCCAGTGGAAATATGGTCTTGCAGTCTTTTTACTTTACACATGTTGAATATTACGATTTGTAGTAAATTAAGCCGGTAAATATGAGTGCATTATAATTATGTACATACAAATATGGTTGAATAGAGACAAGGGAGGAGTACTGTAGGAGAGCAAGGGAAATGGAATTGTGTTCTGGCTACCCATGAAACTCATTGAATCAACTCTCTTTAAATATGCAAATTTAAGAAATAGTTTGATTGGTTTATCATGCCTTCAATCTGGAAATGAACATACCATTTTAGCTCCTGTGTCAAGGTTATGAAATAGCAACACAACCTCAGTCAGGCGGGAATTTTGAGAAAGCATGTTGAGTACTTGGTAGGCAGCACTCTTTTTTTGCAATTGACCTTCTTTCTTTCCTAAGACATAAAATTTGTAGTGCTGGATAATACGCCTTTGTTTCTCTTTGATTCATTAAGTTTAAAGGAATGTAATACATACTATTCTTACCTATAAGCAAATGTGAAACAACCAAGAACTACTACTCTATGCCTCTTATGAATCATAAATGAGTAGATGTCTACTGAAGTAAGGTCAAGTGTTTCATGGCAATACAAGGATTCAGATGTGAGTGAAGTGGTGCCAGTGTTCTCTTGATATGTGACAAAATCACCATGAATTTAAGAGCTCAAACTACACACACATGCTTCTTACAATTTCCTTGGGCCATAAAACTAGGTAAGCGTAGGTGATATCTTTATATCAGGGTCACACTGTCAGCAATCAAGATATTAGCTGAAGTGGCAACCTTCTCTGGACTCTATTGAAAAGAAATGCCTGCTTTTATCTTTCCTCAAGCAGAATCTGCCTCTTTGCAGCTATAAAAGCTAGGTTCTGATTTATTTGCTGACTGCTGGCTAGGGACCTGCTGAATTCCTAAAAGCCATTATCAATTCCTTGTCATGGAGCTCACACCAGAGGCCCTCAGAAGTAGAAGCATATTTTAAAACCAGAAAGGGGAATCTCCCCATCCAGTCTGCTCACAGGAATACATGTTTAATGTAATGCAGCCCAGAACAAGACATTACCTCACCTTTAACATATAGTGTAGTTAGAAAAACATGGCTGGACCGGTCCACAGTCTGGTCTGGATATGGCTGCAAGGTCCTATGGCATGGATGTGGCCTGGGTCTGGGATGTACCAGAATGGGCTAGACTCCAGCATCTACTGGTACTCATGAGAACCAGGGTGGGTATAGGACAAGCTAGGCTAGGTTTCTGCCTCTGCTGAGCCATGTGTGCTGTGTCTGGGTGTGGACCAGGCTTGGCTAGACTGTAACACCCAACAAAAAGATCCGGACTGGGTTAGGGCTGGTCAGGAAAGGCCATTGTTCCTGCTAGAACAGGAAGTGGACTAAGTAGGGCTGGCCCATGGACCCACTGGTGTGTACAAGATCTGTCCTTGGGAGCAATCCAGATGGAGGAGGTTGGGGAATTCTTCTGTTGGAACATATTCCCTGCAGATGAGTGCAAGAACCAAGACAAGGAGCAGCCCAGACGAACCCAAAATACGGAACCCACTGGCATACATTTGGCACAGGTCGGAGGCCAGGCTGGGTCAATCCATATCCCCCACAGGCAAATCTGAGCACCAGAATGGAGTGTGGATTGGGCCATATTGGGACGCAATACCAGCCAGTCCACATTAAGGCTGGGAGTGGGGGCTGGCAGGGCTTGGCTAGACTTGAGCTGAAATTAGGGGTGGTCTGGGCCTGGCCAGGCTACAGCACCCACCAGCAAATGCCAAAGTGATGTGGGCCATGCCAGACTGGGCCATAGCAGGCAATCAGCACATGTGAAATTCAGGCGCTGGTGGGATGGACTCAGTGGGAAGATGCAGGGGCCTCCCTACTGGGCCACTAATCCCAGTGGTGAGCATGATAGCTAGAGTAGGGGGTAGAGGCAGACCAGGCCAGGCAGGGCCACAACACCTGATGGCCTATATGTGAACTAAATCAGGGAAGAGTCAGGCTGGACTGACTGTACCTTCTAGTACATGCACAAGCCAGTGTCAGTGTGGGTTGGTTGAGCTTTGCCTCAGCATCAGCTGGCAGATGCTGGAACAGGGAACAAATTCTTTTAGGTGCAGGGATGGCTAGACAGATGATGGCACCCACTGGCACCCGTGTGGATTGGATAGGGGGGCTGGTTGCGATGAACTGGACTTCAATGCCCATTGACAGATACCATGGCCAAATGGGATATGGAACAGGCAGGACCAGTCTGCTGCACATACTGCAAACACAAGAACCAGGGTAGAGGGCAGGTCTGGTGGAAGTTATTGTGGTTTGCTCCAACTAGACTTCAGCTCCCAATGGTTTGCATGAAGTATGTGGTAGGCAGGACTGAACTGGACTCCAACACCCATTGGTTTGCACAAAACATGAGGCTAGAAACAGATCTGACCTAGCATTTGCAAATGCCAGTGTGTATGTAAGCTGATTGGGACGACAGTTTGTGCCAGACCTTGTATTGGCAAGCACACACAACAACCAGGTCAGGGATCACTTCAGATGCGTTTTCTTTGGCAATTCCATACCAACTGAACTGCTGATCTCAGAACCCCAACCATGAAGAGGATTGCAGCTTCCACGGTCTGACCGTGGAGTGTGTGTGTCAGAGCTGGGCCTCCTCAGTGACTCAGACAGAGCAGTAGACAGCATTTCCAGATGCACATGGAGGATATTGCACTAGATTGAAGCCTGCAGAGAATACCTGGTACCATGGCAGAGGATGGAGGTCAGAACAAATTGCTCCACTATCCCAGCCTATCATTGGCAGTGAATATCAGGGTTGATAGAGACTCCAAAGTGGACTGTGTCAGCGAGTGGTTCTGGAGAGATTTCATCGTCATTGACATGGTGGGATCACCAGCAATTCAGGACTGTTGAACTATCAAAACCTCTTGAGAACTTCATGAAGTTGCAAATTTCTATTTTGTTTCCTGTTGTGGATTTTGTTTTCTGGCTTTTCATGTAAGAGAATGTAGAGTAACTGTGTAATCAAGACTATCATATCCAAATGTGAGGATAAAATGCAGTATGCATCTCTACTTCCAGCTCAAAGATGGACTCCCAATGAAACTGCTAACTGTATCTTGACAATAGGATGCTGGGGTCTCTGCCATCGTCGTGCCTTCAATGATGGACATATGGCTGTGAATGAAGAACTATACTATAGTAATAATATTGGGGAACTTACTGGGAGCGGGGCTAATGGAAGGAATAACAGAAATCCCAAGGCCTATGGAACTATATAATAAAATGATAATAATAATAATAATAATAAAGAAAATGTGCATCAGGCACCATTGCAAAGCCAATGACATCCCAATCTGAATGGACACACACATGTGTTGACTACATGCAAGCTATGATTATGCTTATACTTTATTGGTCTGAATGTGTCAAGGTGTACAACCTCTTTCTTGCTCTAAATTTCAGGCAGGAGTAGTCAAAATATTCTATGAAGTGACTTTTGAAACTCAATGGAGAGTTTTGCAATGTGTCAGAGTACAAACCGAACACACATAAATCTATAGCTTTTGTATACACAAGCAGTGTTATTGTTGAGAAAGAACTTGTAACATCAGTCCCATTCATAATGGCCACCTGAAATTAAATAGATTAAAATAAATTAAATGGGATCTGTGAAATACATCTAGAAGGAAAATTACAAAACATTTTAAACATAGAAGATATAGTGGCAGGTATAATAGCTCAACTGACTATCCCTCCACCTCCAAGGGCCAGCATTCCATTTGGGTACCAGTTTATGTCCAAGAAGCTGCTCCACTTCCAATCTAACTCTCTGCTTGTGGCCTGGAAAAGAATTGGGAAACATCCAGGAAGGACACAGAACTCCCAACAGACTTGACCAAATGTGATCTTCACCAAGACACATGATCATCAAGCTCTCTTCAATCAAACATACAGAAAAGATCCTTAAATGTGCACGTGAGAAAAAAAAATCAACTGACATTAAACTCATGGGAGACCTCTCACAGGAAACTCTACAGGCTAGAAGAGAATGGAGTGACATATTCCAGATTCTAAAAGAAAAAACTGTCAGCCCAGGATAACATATCCAGCAAAGCTTTCCTTTGTCTTTGAAAATGAAATAAAATTCTTCTACAGTCAAGAAAAGAATATGCCTCTTTCAAATCTGCCCTACAAATGATACTTCAAGATGTTCGCTTCACAGAGAAGAAAAATAGCGCCCATCAAAACCAAAGGCAAATGGCAAGAATATCCCAGCAAAATGACAACAGAAGACTAAATCAATGAGCAACCTGTTGCTAAAAGGACAGGACCAAGTTACTGCCCATTCCTATTAACCCTGAATGTAAATGGCTTAAAGTTATCAATCAAACATGGATTAGTAGACTGGATTAAAAAACAAAACACAACTATTTGTTGCTTACAGTAGACACATTTCACCAATGAAAATCAGTGGAAACTATCTCATGCGTTTTGATTTTTTTGCTAGTTTCATCTCTTCAAAACACTTTCTTCTCATTAAATTCTTCAGTGACTCATAGATCATGCAGAAGCATCATTTTCTTGAAGAAGATTCTTGATTTTCTTTTTCATTTCTTCAGCGACACGTTAGTCATTCATTAGCATGTTACTTAAATTCATGTCACTGTAAACTTCTATTTTACTTCCTGTTGTGGATTTGTATTGTGGCTTTTCATTTAAGGGGATATATAGTAACTGTGTAATGCAGACAATCATTTCCAGATGTGAGGATACAATAGAGTTTGCATCTCTACTTCCAGACAAAGATGAACTCCCAATGAAACTATTTGCTGTATCTTGACCATAGAATGTGGGACTCTCTGCCATTGTCCATACCCACAATGATGAACATATGACTGTGTATGGAGAATTGTGCTGTGGTAATGATATAGGGCAACTAAGTGAGTGAGGAGGGTATTGGGTAGGGCATAAGGGAAAATCCCAGGGTCAATGGAACTGTATCATAAAATTATAATGATAAAAAGAAGTAATAAATAAATAAATATTACCTCAAACGGATGAAGAATATGAACCTATGATCTGACACTATTAATTAGTACAGGCAAACTCAGTAAAACACTAGAGCAAGCAAAGACTTATTGGAAAAGGCAGCAGAAACACAGGTAACAAATAGACAAATAGAAAATTGGAATTACATTTGGCTAAGAAGCATCTGCATTGCCAAGGAAACCATTAACAAAGTTAAGAGGCAAATGAAAAAAATGGGGGGGGAAATGCAGTTTATACCACTGATCTAAATAAAATAAGCAATCTAGTTGAGAACTGGGCAAAGACCATGAAAATAAATTTTAAAAATGGAAATAAAATGGCCAGCAGACTTATGAAAAAATTCTCAAGATCACTAGTCAACAGAGACATGCAAATAAAAACCACAATGAAGTTCCACTTTACACCAGGTAGAGATACAATTACCATCAACCAAAAATCAAAAACCAAAAATCAAAAAACAAAAATGCTGGTAAGAATACACTGCTGATGAAAGTTTAAACTAGTACAAATGTTATAGAAAACATTATGGAGATTATTCCAATTTTAAAAATAAATCTACCAATTGACTGAGCCATTCCACTCCTGGGAATTTACACAAAGGAAATGAATTTAGTATATGAAAGAACATTCATATCCCCATGTTTCTTGAAACTCAGTTCACAGTAGCAAAGATACAGAATCAATACAAACTCCAAAGGCAGATGACTGAATAAAGAAAATCTGGCATATAGACACTATAGAATAAAAACCAACGAAGTTCTGTCTTTTGCAGCAAAATAAAAGTAACTGAAAATCATTTTCTTCATAAAATGGGCCAGTCTCAAAAACATAATCATCTTATGTATTCTCTGATATATGGCAGTCACAATAGGATCTAAAATAAGCATAGCAATGAAACATTCATTTTGAGTTATGATTGTCATTTTTAGCCCTTGCTTATACTTCTGTGACACTGCGAGTCTTATGACTTTGCACTTGTTCAAAGTTATGATTTATAGACAATTAAGCCTACAATGGAGTGAATCAAAATTATACCTTAGCAAAAAATAGATGAAGGGAAAAGAGAAAGAATTAATGATTGAAGAGGGAACAAGAGTTGGGATTGTTTTCTTGAATTCTGCTTATGGAATGTATAAAATTGGTTATTTCTATTAATTACATTCTTCTAAATAAAATATTTTTAATTGCAAGTATCAATCTGATGCTTAACTGTATATTAATCATTCTAACTTTAGGAATTCTCTACCAACTAAGTTGTAGCAATAAAAAAAAAATAGCCAATACAACTGCAACATGGAAAAGTATTTAATTGCTGCTAGTTTAGATATTGAGTTGTGTTTGAAACATTTCCTCTAACCCATCTCCACCAAGAAACAAATAAATGCTTTAAAAAATCAAACACATGTAGAAGCCTGAAAGTTGTAAATTTTAAGAGATTGAAAATCCTTTTTTTATCTTGTATGCATGCTTTACATACCCATAACTATCTATCTCAATGTGTTATTCATCCCTGAAAAAAAAAGACTTAAACCCTATTCCTCAGTAAAGTAGCTGAACAGACCATTTTCAGTGAGAAATCACTCAGTTTTGCCAAGTAGCATCCATTCTATCTACCACCAGTGTGGCCTCATTATCTGAAAGGTCAATAAACATTTCTCTGACCCTATCAATATAACATAACATTTTTGGAGACTTTAAAAGTTATCTTGAGCATTATGATTTCACATTTATTTATTTATGCTTTATTACATGCTTTAATGTAATTTTGGATAATTGCATATTATAGTTGATAAATGTAACATGCTTATTAAAGTAAAAGACATAATCTGAATAGTTTTTAAAATGATATAAAAGGGTTTTGCTGGGGTCTGTGCAGTAGGTGTGGATGGCACAATGTGTGAAGAGAACAGCTCCCCTGGTGGCAGGGCCCTGCGGATTTCTCTCTGATCACCTTAACGCAGTCTCACCCCCTTTTCACATGGACACTCAAGCACCCCGCTAAGAATTCTGTAACCTATTGAGGCATTGTTTGCCCATGTGAGATGGCTTTTACCACCAACGTGAGCTTGAGAGTTAATGTTATTGATCATGTCTTGGTGAATGGGCCTTTAACTGCGCACAGGAGTACAATTAAACCCATTCCATTTCTAGACACCTTATTGTGTGCCAACCCATTGCCCTGAAATCGGGCCCAGACATATAGCATGCCTTCTGGGAAATGGCTGAATAAGAATTTTACAAAGTTAAGAGAGCTGAAACTGCTATGGCAAAAAATATTGTTATCTCAAAGGCTAGCCTGTCTTTGCAATTTTTTGGAGCATAGAAAATGTAATTGTTTTAGCTGCTTTTATAAATTTTAGCTAGAGGAATTAAGGGTGCTTTCATTAAAGAAAAATGCTTTTGATTCTTGTTTCATTGTTTATGGGGTTGTAGAGCCTATAGATATAGGGAGATTTTACATTTGAAACTTTTGTTTTAGATTTTACTTTTTTTCTCTTGTAACCTATTTTCCCATTAAATAATGGGAAAATTGTAGAAACAGACATGTGGTAGGAATGTACTACTGATTAGCAGGCAATCACATGTGCCTTGGCCTTGGAGTTCTGGCTGCCGCTCCATGACTACTGCTAAAGAACGAATAATGGCTTGCTTTGAAGAATATGAATACAGTATTTTACAGAATTATCTTTAGGGGCACCTGCTTAGCCCTGAAGTGCATACGGAATGACCAAATGTCTGTACATGCCCTCTTAGTCTTGAAGTAAAAACTAGAACAGTTAGTTGCTTGTGCAGAAGTTTGTGAGGTGTGTGAGTAAATAAAACGGACAGCTTTTTCTTGAGCTGTTATGAGAACGCACCAAGTGTCAGTTTCTGTGTCTTTCTTTATCGCCGACTCCACACACCCTTCCCAAGCTCCGAACTTGGCTGGAGCTGGACTCTGGCAGGTTTAATATTTGGATAGTACTGCCAAATTATTAAGCTACGAGGGCTTGGAAACAATACCACCCACGGCCATGTGGATAACACATAATTCTTTAGCATTGATTTTTCTCCACTGCCTCACAGAATTGGAGGGCTTGTTTTACAAGTTGATAGGAAAACTACAAGCCAGATATCAAAATTTGTCCCCTGCCTTGCACCAGAACATGACTTTGGTTTTGTTTAATGTTCTTTTCACTTAGAAGAAATCTCAGAATTAGAGAAAAATCATAGCAAAAGTACAATAAATTTCTGTGGATTCTTCATAAGGATTCCTCAAATATTATTCTCTTATAACCTGTGATATAATTATCACAATGGAGAACTTAATGCTAATATAATAGTATTATAACCTAGAAATCTAAAAGGTTTGCAGTTGTTCCACAAACTTTCTATTTCTAATCCAGTCTAGAACCACTCATTGCATTTATGTGTCATGTCTGACTATTTTAATATGTAACAGGTCCTTAGTCTTTCTTCATCTTTCAAGTTACCTTATGGAATTGTCTTCAATATAAATTGATCTGTCATTTTATTATTATGAAATTAACATTATGCATTAGTTATAAATTCTCACAGAAGTAATATTGTGTCTTCCTTAGTACATTCTATCCAGAGCACATCATGACCGTTTGTTCACTTACTGCTTATGCTAACTGTAACCATTCAGTTAAGATTGTGTGTTAACTATCTAGGGTTGTGGTAACAAAGTACCACAGTTGGAGTGACCATAACAACAAAAATGTATGGTCTCAGAATTGTAAAATCAACAAGTCCAAGATCCAAGGTCAGCAGGGCGGGTTCCTTATGACAGACACAAAAATTCCAGTCTGCTGCCCTAGTTTTCAGAGGTTTCCCACCGTTGTTCTTTGGCAACATCCAATCCCTTCCTTCATCTTCACCTCCATTTTCCCGGTGGGTCCACCGATATTTAAATATCCCTATTTTGTAAGTACATCAATCACTCCCAAGTAAAGGAGCACCATAGGATGACTTCATCTTAATCACATGTACACCTAACCTGGTTCTAACTAAGATCCTACTCTGAGATTCTTAGCTGAAAAGTTAAGACTTCAATGTATGTATTGGGAAAGAACATAATTCAACATATACCAAATGATTTATATCTAATTTTTCATCATATAACTACTTCTCTTTTTAAATATGGTGTCTTATGAGAAGATAAATTGAGATAGTCTCGAAATCTTCCTTTTAATTTTATCTGGGACAACAATGTTAGGATCCAGTGATTATCTGCCCGAAGCAATTAGTACAGTGGGAATCATCAAAAGGAAAATTGCTGTTCACTTAATTCTTCTATATTTGAAATTCTATTATAAGAAAAATTTCTCTTTTCATCCATTGATTTTTTTTAAATTATCACTATTGATATGTATGTTCATATTTTATTCAGTGTATTAGAAATGACTGTAAGTAGTATTTATTATGTTACTAACTGGGTCATCACAATCTACTTTGAGTAGATTCTGGCTATTTTCTTCCTTAACATTTTCCAGCAGTTTTGATCACTTCTTATTTCTTTTATAACACAAAATATTGAAAACTAGTTATGTAGTTTACTACTTAGCTCTAAAATCAACCATATACCCAAGAGGTCCTGGTTCCTTTTATTAGAGAGTGATATTTTCACTGTCTATATGGCAATAACCATGCTTGTTGATACCAGAGATTCATTAGCTCTAGTCTTGTCCAACAGACAGAATCAATATGCATTCTGAAGACTCTCCAAAAGTTTATGGAAAAGTGCCTTTAAAATATGTTTATTTTGGTATCAAAAAATTTAAAAGCCACACATTTAAGAAGCCTGGATGAAGTTTATGGAAAACATACATTAGGACAAAAGTATGGATTTTAATTTTTTGCACAAAATAAAATATTTACTTTTTAATTCCATTTTATATTAGCTTTTAAAAGTGCCTTATGCATACACATATACCCACTGTGTTTGTATTTGCAACTTTTAAAATTTATCTTTATATCTAATTGTATTTCAAATATATATAACTGACATAAATTAAATTTTAAACATCACTTTATACTTATAAAATAATCTCAAAATCATATTTCTATATCTACAAGCAAAAAAATATAAATCATATTTTAGAAATATTTTCTTTCATTCTATCTTGTCTAAAAGTGATACTCTTCTTTATGAACTTTCAGATTTTGGAAGCAAAAACTGCCCACATGTTTAGACAGTTCTACCACTTCAAAGAACTCAGTGTTGATTACTTAAGAAACTGGAAGGAGGGTCCAATTGGCCCAATGGCTCAATCGGCTAATTCTCCCCCTTTAAATGCTGGGAACCCATATGAGTCCCAGCTGCTCCACGTCCCATCAAACTCCCTGTTTGTGGCCTGGGAAAGCAGTGGAGGATGACCAGGATAGACCCATGTGGGAGACCCAGAAAAAGCTCTTTGCTCTGGGCTTCGGATGGGCCCAGCTCTGGCCATTGCAGCCACTTAGGAAATAAACCAGAAGATAGAAAATCTTTATGTCTTTCCTTCTCTCTATAAATCTGCTCTTCCAATAAAATCAAATAATTTTTTTAAAAAAAAAAAGAAGAAGAAACAAGAAGAAATAATATCAGCAAAATTGAATCACTGTTTATGTTGACATTCTTAAAAGATAGTCTGCCTTCTATTTAGGACATTCAATTGTGATTTGACTTATATTCTTAGGGAAATTAACTGAACATTGTCAGTAGTGAGAAGTATACAGAGTCACACACTCTAGAAGGAATCTATTCTGAACAGTGTGAGACATCCACCTATGTACCCAAAGAGCATGATTTGTTCGACAAAATTGGTGTTGGGAGTTTGTAATTTCATTCAGAAATTTGAATTTTATACTCACAGAAAGAACAGAAGCAAGTGACTGACAATAATAAATGTTAGCAACAATGCATTTTCACTTTCAAATCCTTCTTAGAGACTAATAAAAATTCATTCTTCGGAAAACAGTAAGCATTTTGTCTGCTTACTTAACTGGTTGTTCTTTTGCTGACAAGATAAAAATATTAATAACCTGGCCTTCATCATCTTTGGAAAAGCAAATGAAGAGGAGTATGCTTGCACTTTGAGAGTTAGTGGGGAGCAGAGGACATTTATTTCTGAAGGAAATGTGCTCAACAGGAATATTGCCAAAGGCAAGAATATACATCGCCCAAAAACCCTAAACCCAAAACTCTCAGGGAAAAGCAACATTTCCTGTATCTGTAAAATAGGCAAGAGCACTTGCTTGCCAGATTTAATATGTTTTTCTTGAGATAAATAAAAATTGATATCGAGAATCAAGTGAGCTTAGTGATACATACTGGTGTCACAGAACTATGACTGTTTTATCTCTTAATTCTATTATATGATGCATTAAAAATAAACAAACCTGAACCCTAAAGATGTATGAACAGATGTCATGAGTGAAATACTGTTGAAATAATGAAGCCAGGCATAAACTGAACTCATATTCAATTTGTAATTTCTACAGAGATGACTGGTGTATGGAAGGGAGTATGTAAGGGACCATCATTATGGCAGAGCAGGTTGACCTGCTGTCTGCAATGCTGGCATTACATAGATATCAGTTCATGTCCCAGCAGCTCCACTTCTGATCCAGGTTCATGCTAATGTGCCTGGGAAAATAGCAGAAGATGGCCCAAGTGTTTGTGATTCTGCCACCCATAGAGGAAACCCAGATGTAGTTTCTGGCATGTGGTTTCAGCCTAGCTTTTGCAGCCATCCAAATAGTGAACCACTGGATGGAATAGTTTTCGCTCATGCTCTCTCCTCTCTGTAACTCTGACGTTAAATAAATGATTTTTTAAAGAAACAGGGAAAATAAATTAATCAGAAGCTTATCAGTCAGGAGACTGAAAAACCACATGGGTTGATCAGTGAGAATGCCAGTTAGGCCAACTGTATCAATTAGCTTCCACTTACAGAAGACAAGATTCTATCTCCCCTGAGAGGCTATGAGACAGGGGCTCTGTCCTTGCTGGCACTTGTTTTTAAAGGAATGGCTTGAGAAAAATACTTCTGAGCTGAGGAAGACACACAGACATCTCAACGAGACAATAAGAACTCAAAATTGTTAAGTAACTCTCATAAAGCGCTAGGAAAAAAGTGGTCAAGCATCTACCTTCAGCTGTTGGGTAGGACATATAATAAAATAATTTGACAGCCTTGAGCTTTCTCAAAAGTTTCTTTATCAAGGACTGAGATCATCCTAGAAGTGTAGATTTGACCTGTTCGAAACTGTATTCGTTTATCTCTTTTGTGTTGGTGAAGGGAGTAGCTAAAATAACTTCTGTAGTCAACCTACAGTCTATAGTACTTATAGGCTCCAGATGACACCTGAAGAAGGGGGCAGCATGGGACTTAAAGGAACCTGGCTAGCCCCCAGCCAAAGAGAGAAGCCAATCAGTAATTACACACACGCTACATTTAGCTACTGGAGGACACTGTGTGTAAAAGAATTTAAATGAATCATCAACTAGATGTCATACACAACCCTACATTACTTTCTATTTAGAATATAGTTCTATTTCTATATATATATATACATATATGTAGTTTATTTCTATTTTTATTCAGAATATAGTTCGCATGTAAAATTTGGACCCATCTATAACACCACTTATTATAGCAAAACCTTCATGAGATAAGCAAGACTTTTAAATTATTTTATATTTATGCAGCCAGAGACTGTGAAATTTACAGACCCCCCACAAATCTGCAACTCAGATATCTTGAGCCGTGAAGTGCTAGAGAAGCAGAGACAATACACCTAGCCCTGGTCCTGAGGGCTCCTAGACCAATGGATTCATCATCAGATTCTGCCAGGGCACTCCTACTCATGAGGTTTTTTTTGTTTATTTTTAAAGACAGAATCCCAAAAACTGGAGGGCAACACCACTAATAATTCGGCCAATGCATGTTGAATTGCAATGAATAATTATTTTACTATAATCAGAATGCCTATTACCAAAAAGGCAAAAGTGAGAATAAGGAATGAAGAAAAAGGGAACTCAGATACACTATTAGTGAGAATATCAATTAGTGTAGCCAACATGAAAAACAATTTAGAAGTCTCCCCCGAATTAGACACATGACTATTATAGGATGCCACAATATCACTTCTGGATAAATATCCAAAGGATATTATCAACATACCCTAAGGGAAATCTACATTTCCATTTCTATTTCAGCACTGTTTATTACAACCAGCTAGACATGGAATCAACCAAGTGTCCATCAATGGATAAATAGACAAAGAATACATGAGGTATCTATGAATATTACTCAGTCATAAAAAAGAATAGAATCGTCATTTGCAGCACTGAAAAGACAAACACTACATGGCTTTGCTCCTTTCTGCAATCTAGAAAAGCTGCCTGCACAGCATCCGAAAGTATGATGGTGGTTACTAGAGGCTGAGGAGGGCATTAGAAGCGACAGAATGTAGAGAGATCAGTACAAAATTACAGTTAGGAGAGACCAGATCTGGTGCCAGTAGTGCAACAATATGATAACAAAGAACAATATTGCATATAAATTTCAAAAATAACTAGGAGATAGGCTTTTGAATGCTCTCACTGTAAGGAATAAGTATCTGAGGGAACAGACATGCTAAGTACTCTGATTTACGTGTGTTTGTTCTGATTTACACCATATTCATGTATCAGAGACTAACACTGTACCTTGTTTTTGTATGGTTATTATCAACTAAAATGATATCCTTAAACACTAAAATTTAATATTCTAAAATTTTTAAGTCTGTGTTTTATTATTTCTACTGAGTCAAACAGAAGTGAGTTACCTTTGTTGCTGCTCGTAATCTGATTTTAATTACTTCCTATGCCTTGCACATTAGGAAAGATTTATCTCAGGCAGTCTCTGAGTGCGCTGGTACACAGCAACCAGCTACAATTTAGGATTATGTCACATCTACCTCACCCACCTCCTGCTCTACTCCAAGCCACTAGCTCTACTTTTAAAATTATGCTCCATTTCTCCAATTAATTCTTGGCTCAGTATTCATAATATGAATTGCAGTTTTATCATACATGTTAATCCCCAGGGCAAACCCATGGCACCCAGCAAAATGCCACACTGGTTCCATTTTTCCAGTCTAATGGTGCCCATCTTGAGTCTAGTTTTCTTGTATATAACTTACTCATTCTATATCAAAAATTCACTTCTAATACTGAATGTGTAATTATGGCCAGTTTTTTCTCAATTTATTTTCGAAAAAAATCCCTGGGGCGTAGAGATGCTTTTTATTATAACTCATGAGGTTGTGGAGAATCCAGTTCTCCGGAGCTGAGATGTTCATCTCCTAGAGAGTATCCTCTGTGTGGGCAATCCACATCACACATGGCTGACTACTTCCTCATGGCCATCAGGAAAGCAGCTTTCCCTTGAGCAAGGGCCAACCCTCTACTTTAAAGAGCTTTCATCTTATTGTCAGATCTGCATAGAGATTCTGCATTCTAGTTAACCAAAATCACCTTCTTTTGTCCCTTTGTTACATCTGTAAGTGCTGCCAGTTTTGCTACCTCCTGTAACTTAGTCATAGGGATGCCATTCAATCTTAATGATAGGTGCTGTCCACAGCGGAGGGGAGGGGATTATACAGGGTGTTAACACAGAATGAGAGAAGAATCACAAGTGCTGTACACTCATCTCATTTTCAGTTTCCCGAATTAGATTCATGTACAATAGAGAACATAATGAGAGCAAGTGCAAATGTTTCTAGACCACAGAATGAATACTTTTTAAAAGCTAGTGAGGTCAAGCTATGATGAAATAATTATTAGATTGATGTGTCTCTATATGACTAATTTGTTTCATTGTGTTTGTTATTTATTCCTCCCAGAAGAACACAACCACATAATCTTTGCACACAGTAAGCCTCCCACTCCGAATTTTAGTCCAAGAAATACCATAAGTAACATTAGAAAAATCTTTGTTTAAAATAAGCACATCTTCTGCTTTATAGTCCTTGAGTCCATGAGTAAACTGTGAATTAATAAAAAGAGAAATGACATTAATTAATCTTAATTCTATTTCTCATCAATTCAAAACTCATCTGTTTTGTATCAGCATTTAGATCTTAAATACAATTTATAGGAAAATTTTATTACAATGTCACTGCCTTTAAAAGGTAAACGGATAGTGTCTCATTAGGTTGCAGTAACACTGCTATCCACTCAATATTTGGCTCCTTATTGCCAATGCCCAATAGCCTATAAACAACGATGTTTTAATAATTGGTAATCTTGACTGCTGGTCTGACAGGCCTTGTTGGATTAAATCTAAGTACATTGACCTAATTTCAAAGATGTTTAGAAAGTATTATTATCATTGATGTTATATTGATTGCATTATTAAGATTGCCTCTGTGAAAGCTCTGCAGAATAAAACTGGATTGAGGACTTAACTTTTGCAATTTGTGATAGCAGGTTAATTATTCTGCTATTAATGAAAAGTGGTTTCTGACTTTCAGGCTACAGCAGGCCAGACATGTCCATTTACTCTGCCATTGCTATGCAGAATTGCCATCCAATTTATCCTGCACAGTCCACCAATGTGGCATCTGTAGAACCTCCATATTCCATTATTGTGGAAAGCTGGCCAGAGCACCAGTGAACAGAAATAACAGTTTCTCGCTAATTCTAAGACTGGTAGGACTTGCATCCTATTCTTTTCTGCTGGGAAAGGAACGTTGTGTAGTTCTGGTTATCTGTATCCCTACAACCCACATTGTGTCTGGTACTCAGAATTATTGGCATCAGCTTGGATCCCCTGGCCCACACACTGAATCATACTTTGCAGTGGAGCAGGATTTCCTTGTGTGCATTAAAAACTGAAATACAGTGTTAGTGTCTCAGGAGGTCCTCGTCCTGCACTGATAATCAGGATTACTATAATTATTAATAATCTGGAACTTTTCTGAGAGTCTGCATGCTTTAAGATAATAAGAACATCCCCAAGAGAGTCATTTCTTAAATGGCTCAACCTTACAGCTGCACAGGAGCAAGTCAGCTTTGAGCTCACTTCTCAGGGTTGGAGATGACGAACACTCCATTCCCCAAGGGACATAAAGGAATAGATTTCCTGTAGATCCTACCTGATTGGGTATCCAACTACATCATTTCTTGCCTTGGTTCCTGCCACTCACATATGAAACCTGAACTGACTGCTTGGCTCCTGACCTCTGTCCAAACTGTTGTAGCCATTTGGGGTGAACTAGCAGTTGAAAAATTCATCTCTTTCTTCTCCCACTCACTTATTCATTCACTCATTCCACCTCTCAAATACGCAAAGAAGTCTTGCAGAAAAGCACAGATGATTGGACTCCATCCACAGAGTTTCTGATTCAGGAGAGGTGCTGAAAATTTTGTGTTCCCAGAAAGTTCCTTGAGGGTGCTGATGTTGCAGAGAGGCGTCACACTTTGAGAATGACTGCTACAGAAATTGACTGCTAGACATTGGGAGGTCTAGTAGTTGAGGAGGCCTGGATTGACAAGTCCACCTTGCAGTCCTCCTTGAGCACGCCGTTGCTCTCAGCAGCACACAGGGAGCACAGGCAGTACACTCAGTCCCCAAAAAAGCTACAGTCAGGGCGCCGTCTGATGCGATGACTCGTCATGCTCCACCCATCTTTATACTGTTAGCTGTTGTCAATTCCCTAGTCTACAAAAAGTCACCAGAAACATTCTAGCAGCAACAAACTCCTTATTACAGATATCAAAGTAAGAAGACCACTTTATCATTTCCCAGTCAAGACTAAATTTGGTGAAACTCAGCCATCTTTTAAAGGACTTTTCATTGCCCGTTTCTTATATTGCATTACATATCTGCAATAACTTACATATTTCCTGCAATTCATGATCAAATGTTGCCAGGGCTACAGTGAAAATGAAGGTGATAACAACTGTCATGGGGAAAAAGATTAATGTGTGTATGCATAGGTCAATCTATTAAAATAATAGAGACGTTACAATTATATTTTATTGTGGAAAGAAATGAATATGGCAAGTTCTCTTCATATTTCTTTGGATGCCTTCTCACATGTACAGTTGAAACATGAACCAATGCATAATTAGAAACACTGCTGTACATGTGGACTGGAATTATTTCAGTCTTTATGCACTAAATTGAATTATGTAATGAAAAGATAAAGGTGCCTACTATGACAGTTTTAATCAGTGTTTTGCAAAAACAGGAAAGATATGAGACATTATTAAACTATGTTACAAGACTTATAAAGGGCTTTGCTTTTAGACTTACTAGTTAACCAAGAGAGCATGCATGTATGGAGAGATAAACCTTAAAAGTTTTTCTTGGGATTTTAAGTCAACCTTTATTATTTGAGCTGTGATCGCCTTCTAGAGTTTTGAAACATCAGGTCTGCATGGATTAGGTAATTCATATGAGTTTCTAACCCAGTCATATCCTATCTTTGTGAAGTATCAGAAATTACTGTCTGTATTAGAAGAGACTAAACTATATTAAGTCACAAAGAAACCACATATCTCAATGGTATGTATAACAAAGTGGTGTTTTTTTCTTCACATTACAATTCAGTTTTGATTGGCTAACACTGAAATAACTGATTCCTAGTGGCTGTAATCACATAGACCACTTCCTAAAGCTTAGCATCTGGAAATGCATTGAACTCAGCTATCTGGACAAACAGGAAGGTGACACACATTCTTCACTATTTGTCTTCACTATTCCCTTGTTGCAGATGAGTTACACAATGCCACATTGGAATGGGGAGAAGCACATGAATATTCTCCGAGCACTGAAAGAATCACCCACCCCCGTAGAACCTCTTCCTTCCCACCCGCTCCAGGGAAAATGCTGAGGGGCCTCAAAGCAGTCTCATGGAATCTCAGATCATAGGCTATTGTGGTCACCACACAAGATGTGTAGCCAGAATTCTCTCTGTGCAAGAGAATTCTAACTCCTGCTTTCCTATTTTTTCTATGCCTTTTCCCACTTCATTACAGAATAGATTAGTTCTGGGTTTTTGAAAAGCCCATGGCCTAGAGAACCTATTCTATATTTCATAACAAGATCTGGAACCCAAGAACAATTTTGGCTAGAATTGCTTTATATCATTTATTCCCCTCATTCCTCTCTTCCTTTATCCTTGTTTTATGTAAATTGCTTTTCAAATCTGTTGCTTCTTATTTGTTCACTGTTTGCTCAATGCTCCAAAGCCAGAGTGCTCGTGTGTGTGTGTGTGTGTGTTTGTGTGTGTGTGTGTGTGTGTGTGTGTGTGGCCAATGAGGAATGAACTGATACAAATGAAGTGCTGGGGGAAAAAAATAGCTACATAAAAGTTCTCTTGCCAAAGTAGAACAATACTCCATGAAAGTATAAAGGCAAGAAAATAATTTTATCACTGAATAGGCATTAAATCAGTACGTGATATGCGTGCCCTCTGCAACCCACTAAATAGATTACAAAAACTGAAAGCAATCAAATCTGCTCCTGTAACCAGGGAAACGTAGCATCTTACACCCATGTTCTCAAGCATTGCTTTGCTAAGTTAATAGTATAGGGAGATATGGAGGAAAAAATGGCATAGTCAAATCTGATATTGTTGATCTAAAATCATGTTGAGACAGTTAGTACTTGGCAGTGAGTGTAAAACTCCATGTGATTATAAAATTGTAGTGGGAATCCCAGGAATAAAAAGGCACACAGAGTTTATAACTAATTTATTCTTTGTTAAATTTTAATAATAGTATTATCTTACAAATGGTACTCAATTAGGATGTGACTCATGAATTACTTGGGGATAGTTGGCTAAATGCAGATGGCTCTCTGCCACAACATAGGATTTCGCAGACACTTCAGGTTATACCAAGAGAGAAGCCAACAAAAGCTTGAAACTTAGTAAGCAGCACTTAGGAGCACTTGGAGTTGTTTTTCTTAAAACCAAAGACTTGTTTAGGTAGAGCTGTTTATTGGTTCACATTGTCATGTGCTGTCAAGAGCTCTTCCTATAAAGCTACTACTCCAGATGCAGAATCTCTTAGCAATGCACAGCTCCTTGTGAATTGCCGCTAAAAGCCACTTCTCACATGGAGCTCTCAGTGATCCACCCTCTGGAACTGTTTTTTCAGTCCTGGTGCTGACTGATGCTTAGTCCAAGTTCTGCACTAGGCTTAATGGGGATTCACAAAACTGTCTGAGCAAACAGGAGAAGGGGACTGCCAGAATGTTGTCTTTTTATTTGTAAAAAGGAAAAAATTTACTTATCTGATACACAATTTTAAGACCATAATGTTTTCCACCTGTCCTTTTCCCTCCCCAACTCCCGTCATCTCTCCTCATTTTCATTTTTTCCATTAAGTTTTACACTGACATACTTTTAATTTTCTTCATAATCACATTTGACCATTCATTACATTTTTTTCAATTCAACAAATAGTAAATAGAAAAGCTACTGCTCTTCAAGAGTATAGACAAGGGATGTAGATAAGCATCAAACCTCAAACTGTCAATTTCGCTCATATGTTTTTAATACTCTGTTAGTTTCACTATGCCAGAAGAATCCTACAGCTTTCCCCTGCTTCAGATTTAATGTGGAATATGGAAAAGAGGAATAAAAAGAAGCGTGCAGTGAAGAAAACACCTAATGTCACACCTGGGCTCCCAAGACCAGAGGAATAAGTTAAAAGAAGGTGCTTAAGAGACAAACGTTTCCACAGAGGCTGAAGAGAGTAAGAGATTACGAGAAGGAGAAAGATTTCAAGAGATGTTGCTGAAGGCTGTGAATGAGATGTTTAATTTTCTTTAGGAGATACAAGTCATGATTTGTTTTCATAAACACATCACCACTGCACACTAACCTATGACCCTAGAACATGATCATGATGTTGTTCTAGAACATCACCGGAGGTGATTTGTTTTCTTATTGTGTGGAATGAAAAGTGACAGTCATTATATTTAACCTGAACACTTATGGACCACGTAGAAGATCTAACTCTTCTAACTTATTCACAAAGTGGAAGAAAGGCAGCTCAAGAAATAAAGACAGAAGAGGTGGGGAAGGTGAGAAGTTAGTTTATTTGGAAATGAAAATTTGTCACAACTCTTTGGATTTGAAATGCTAGAAGTTGGTCAAATATAAAGTAACAAATAGGGATAGTAGTTATAATTGCAATGAACAGGAATTGATGTTTAAAGTTTAAAAGTTAATGTAAAACTTTACATAATTTTAAAACTTACTATACCCATAGGATATATGTACATGTATATGTCACTGAAGTTAAGGCTATCTTCTCTGAAAAATATAAAATATGTGAACATCATGATGTTTCTTATCATCCTTGGTATGTACATGTATTGACATATGTGGTGATTTATATATTATATATGTATGTATAGATGAGATTATGTAAATGAAACAGAGCAATTGGATGTGGGTGGAGCCTTGAGTGGTGTTTAACATTGAGTGGATATAAATTTTTCCTTCCACAACTGAAGAGATCCTAGAAACTGGCATCGCAAAGCCCAAAAGAAAAGAACAGAAGGTGGACAAGGTTAAAAACAACTTGTGTTGGTGAGATGTGTGAACCACAGTTGGGAAGCATTTGGCTTTATTGTACATACCTCTGTGTTCACAGCTGTACCTGAGGTGAACAAAACATATGGCGCTGAAAACTTCCTTCTCCAGAGGATTGCAAATGGAGTTTCCTTCCTAGTGCTTCAGAAAGTTCTGCTTGTCTATCAGCCGGCAGAGTCTGGCTCACAACAGGGAGAACCGAAACCCTTTGTCCAATTCTCATGTCTTTTACTCAAGCCTGTTCCAGAAGAAGTCCTTGAATCAACATCCTCCCTCTTTTCTCAGTGTCTCAGTGTCTTTCCTGCTCTAAAACTTTCTATTTCTGTAATAATGATGCAGAAACTTGCATCTCGCACAAGCACACGTGCTTTGCTCTCAGGCCTCCACCCATGTGGGCCAGAGTAGAGAAAGATAACCTCTCAGGTCATTGTTCTGCTTCTGCTTATCCAGCTCCATCCAGAATATTTTTTATTTTAAGATTTATTTATTTTTATTGAAAGGCAGATATACAGAGAGGAGGAGAGACAGAGATCTTCCGTCAGATGGTTCACTCCCCAAATGACTGCATCTGCCGGAGCTGAGCCAATCCGAGGCCAGGAGCTCTTCCGGGTCTCCCACAGCTTTGGACCGTCCTCGACTGCTTTCCCAGGCTACAAGCAGGGAGCTGGATGGGAAGCAGGGCCTCTGGAATTAGAACCGGCGGCTATATGGGATCCCAGGTGTTTCTAAATTATGAGTGATGATCATCCTTCAAACTTCTGATATTACTTCCTCTACTGACCTGTATTCCAACAGTTTTGAAAAATAACCATCACTCAAAGCTCCAGCATGAACACTACCCTTTTTACTTTTGTTTGTTTTCCCTTTTACCGATATTAGATTTTACATCCCTTTGCTACAATCTTTTTTTTTTTACGTACAGTCCTTATTTTTCTTTTTCTATCATAACTAAATTCATTTAAAAAATTGTGAAATCCAAATAGCTGCCTAGTCCACCATAGCAATACATGGCAATTAAACATAATTAGAGAAAAACACGAAAGTGTGCTTTCTGATCTTTGGTCACAAAGCTCAAGTGGACACCTTGCACTACTTGGCAAGCCTAGTACATTGTTTAAATGACTTTGAACTTTATTTCTGAGATGGTAATTTAAAATCTTGCTTTCTCTTCCCTCTTTTTCTGTTTCACAGTTAGCTGATACTTTATTTTCACTGGACAAAGTACTATTCATCAAACAAAAACTGCATCATTATCCCAGACAAATTTAGCAACCTTCTTATGTTTGAGCATGTTCCTATAAATTCCACCTTCCCTTTAGTTATAATAGGACTGGCTCCTGGTAAATTGGATGAATAAAGGCATGATCAGAGCGTTTAGAAAATCTAGTGGTGTTAACTGCTGTTTCATCAGTGAGGAGATATTTTCCCAAGTTCTCTAAAAAAATCTAGGGGTCAGTCTGAACTCATTCATTATCCTTTACAACTCAAAGATTCAATTAAGAAAAATCTAAAATTAGTAGAGAAAACTACCTGCAGATTTATATCCATGCATTCATTCCTTAGATATGCTAGGACCTGCTTTTGGATTAGTCAGACTTACACCAATACATCTGTCTTATCATCATATTTATCCACTTTTATACAACAACATTTCATATGTATACCAACCTAAGGGAGAATTAAGATGGCAGAATAGGATAAGAACACATTTAAACTGAGAAAATCATGAGCAAGGGTGAGCACAGAGGACACATTCCAGGAAACAGGAGTGGACAGACTGATGGCAAAGGAGCACAAGGAGACTAAGAACACGAGGAAGCAGAAAAGAAAACAATATGGTGCTATAGTGACCAGATACCCCAGTGGCAGTCAGCGAGTGGCAATCTGAGCTCGCCCAGCTGTGGGAGCTCTACCTGCAGAAAAGTAGGAAAGAGAGTTCACTGGGAGCTCAGCAGATAAAGCTAGAGAAAACAACTGCCCATCCTGCTGAACTGCTTCATTCGACCAGGAGCAGAGACAGAGCAGAAGATCCCAAACAGGTGGTGTGGGAAAAGGGTGTTTTTCAAAGCCCAGACTTCAACCAGAGCCCCATCAGGCGCATCAGTGCAATGCACTGGTCTCAGAGGGAAAATAATACCACTTTGGTAGCCTATGGGTCCAAATAAGTCCAGGTGGCGCTTAGATCTCACAACCCGCAACATCAGCACTGCCAACAACCTAGCTATTTATGATCCCTGGTTCTCTCTAATCCTGGGAACTGCTTGGACTGGAAGTGGGAGAAAGGTTGTTCTGACAATAGTGCAACCATGGCATGGGTGAAGAGTGAAGAGTGGTAAGCCAGGAACTGGAGCTTCAAAGACCATGGTGGAAACCTAACACAAGAGCCCAGACCTGAAACTCACTGGAGGGAGTGGCACAAGTGATTGCAAACAAAGAACTGGGCACCAAGTGCAATAAGTAAAGTTGAACTATAGACCTGTGGGTGATACAGCTTAAAAACCTGCACCAAGGAGAAGAATCTGCTAACCAGAAACGCAATTACTAAGAGAAAAAGAAGAGACAATGGCACAATGAATATTACTGAAGATTCCCCTGCAAAAAAGTAAAAGCCTTTGTTAACCTCAGAGTTAACTGACGAATACATCGAGGAAATGGGGGACACAGAATTCAGAAAACTTGTTATAAAGTTTCTTATCAACAATGAAAAGTACATACAGGAGCTCAAGGAATTTAAGCAATATGTCACACAAGAAATAGCAACACTGAAACAAAATCAAGTTGAATTATTTGAACTGAAACCTACAATATAGCAAATTAAAAATACAGTGGAAAGCCTCAACAATAGAATGAATGAGGAAGAGGAAAGAATCTCAACCTTGGGAGATATTTCTTGTCACCATGGGAAAATAATCAAAAATTTGGAAACAGAGCTGGGGAAAGCTAAAAAAAATCAAGAATTAAGACACACTATTAAAAAGCCAAATATAAGAGTTATTGGGGCCCGGCACGGTGGCGCAAGTGGTTAAGGGCCTCACCTTGCACGCCCTGGATCCCATATGGCCGCCGGTTCTATCCCAGCAGCCCCGCTTCCCTTCCAGCTCCCTGCCTGTGGCCTGGGAAAGAAGTCGAGGACGGCCCAAGGCTTTGGGACCCTGCATCCGCGTGGGAGACCCGGAAGAGTCTCCTGGCTTCGGACCAGCATAGCATCGACCGTTGCACTCACTTGGGGAGTGAATCATCGGACGGAAGATCTTCTTCTCTGTCTATCCTCTATGTATATCTGCCTTTCCAATAAAAAAAATAATAATAAAAAATTTTTAAAACTTAAAAAAAAAAGTTACTGGAGTTCCAGGAGGCACAGAAAGAGAAGCTGGTTTTATAGATGTATTCAGTGAAATAATAAAGGAAACTTCCCTAAGATGGAGAAAGCATTGAGACAGTATACATTAATGGTACAGAACTCCCAACAGAATTGAGCAAAAGCAGTTTTCACCATGACACATGATAATCAAGTTTTCATCAATTGAACATAAGGAAATTCTTCATTGACAGTGCAGGTGAGCAGGTCAGGGATCAGTGACAGGCTGCCATACTCCTGCACCGGTGAGCCGACTTGGTGGCATTGTGAGGATTGGGGTTTGGGTATAGGGCTCAGCTAGAGGCATAACTCCAGTGGGCATGTGGAGACCTGGGAGCACACCTCTAGGCAGGGTGAGTGAACCTTGGGATTTTCTCATGTACTTGGTCCTGGGAAAGGTGAAGGGAGGGGAGCGGAGTGCCCCTAGTTAGCATGCTACACTGGCTAGCTGGTGGACTAGCTGAAGAACTTCAATGGGCCTGGATCTTGGATGTGTGGAGGGGTAAGGCACAAGGCCAACACATGAACCAGGAGCTTGGGACTCTGGCAGGCAGGCAGAGTTCCAGATCAGCACACTGGGCTTCTGAAGGCAGGGCTGGAGTGTGTGAGCTGAAGAGTGTGGCTGGTTGAGTTGAAGTAGGCTTCAATGCCCATTGACATGCACAAGTGCTGAATGAAATGTGGGACAGACTGGACCAATCTGCTGTACATACTGGCAAGAATGTGAATCAGGGCTGGGGGTGGGGTTGGTGGGTATTATTGCTGTTTGTGCTGACTAAGCTTCAATTCCCACTGATTTGCATAAAACTGAGTGTGTACAGGACAAGATCAGGTTAGGGTGCAACACCCATTGGTTCGTGTAGAAGACAGAGCTGGAGACAGAACTGACAAAGCAATTGCAATCACCAGCATGTGCATAAGCTGATTGGGACGACAGTTTGTGCCAGACCTTGTATTGGCAAGCACACAAAACAACCAGGTCTGGATCACCTCGGATGCGTTTTCTTTGGCAATTCCATACCAACTGAACTGCTGATCTCAGAACCCCAACCATGAAGAGGATTGCAGCTTCCACGGTCTGACCGTGGAGTGTATGTGTCAGAGCTGGGCCTCCTCAGTGACTCAGACAGAGCAGTGGACAGCATTTCCAGATGCACATGGATGATATAGCAGTACATTGAAGCCTACAGAGGACACCTGGTACCATGGCAGAGGATGGAGGTCAGAACAAATTGCTCAACTATCCCAGCCTATGGTTGGCAGTGAATATCAGGGTTAATGGAGACTCTAAAGTGGACTGTGTCAGCCAGTGGCTCTGGAGAGATCTCATCGTGCTTGGAGTGGCAAGATCAGCAGTAATGCAGAACTGTTGAAACATCAAAAACTGCTTGAACAGGACCCTCAGAGCCTTCCCTACATCAAGTACCCCGGGATAGTTGCGAATCTGTGTGTGAATTCTCCCCCGTCTTCCCACTTCCCCAGATACATGATGGAAAAAAGAGAATGCAGAAACAACAGTCTCACCCACTTTCCTCTTGTCCTTGACCCTTTGCACCCTAAGCAACTATGTAAAAATCATCCAAAATAGCATTTTAATTAATTAATTAATACAATAACCCTCAGGAATATTGTCAGGAAAAAGACTATCAAATGTGTAAGGGGAAAAATGTTGAATGCATTTTAAACCAAATGGCATACATTACAAATAACACTTGAGGGACAGGTGTGGTGGCATATCAGGCTAATCATCCAGTCACAGCATTGTCATCTCATATGAGTGCCAGTTCTAGTCCCACTTCCAATTCAGCTCCCTGCGTACAGCCTGGGAAAGTGGCAGAGTATGATTTGTTCTTTCACCTCTGCACCCACACAGGAGACATGGGAGAGACTCCTGGTTCCTGGCTGGCTTCACACTGGCTCAGTTCTGGCTGTTGCAGCCATTTGGAGAGTAAACTAGTGGATGGAAGATCTCTCTGTGTGTTTCTCCTCTTGTAACTCTGCCTTTCTAATAAAAATAAATAAATCTTTTCTATAAAAATAAAAAATAAATAAAATGTAAAAATTCTTCACCGATTCATAGAACATAAGGTAACGTGATTTTCTTCAAGGAGGTTTTTGATTTTGTTTTCATTTCTTCAACGGCACATTAGTCATTCATTAACATGTTATCTAAATTCATGGCACTTTAAATTTCTATTTTTCTTCCTGTTGTTGTTTTTGTTTTATGGCTTTAATTTAAGGGAATGTATAGTAGCCATGTAATGGAGACTATTGTGCACAGATGCAAGGATACAATGCAGTATGCATCTCTACTTCTAAATCAAAGACAGACTCCTAATGAAACTGTTAAATACATCTTGACAATAGGATGCTGGACTCAGCCATTGTCCATGTCCACAATAATAGACTTATAACTGTCTATGAAGAACGGGGAAGAGAGGATTTGAGGAGGGGGGTCAGGGAAAGCCCAGGTGCTATGGAACTGTATCATAAAATAATAATTTTAATAATAATAATAATGAAAATAATAACCTGAATCTAGTGATATAATATGATCAATATCATGAAATTTTTCAGTATATTTACTCAGAAAAGTACTTGTCGTGCAATTTTTTCTTTCTTCTTACAATTGCTCCATTATTTCTCCCATGATTTTTCATGTCAATTGGATTATTATTTGCAGTACAAGTTTATCCCGTATCATAAAAGGAAACCTGTCCTTGCCTACCCATCTTCTACCAAATACTGCCACATTTCTCTTTAAAGCAGAAAATCAATGATTTTCTTCACTTATCATCTGTACATCTTGTCCATCTATTCAGTCTTGAATTCACTCCAATCAAGATTGTATACACACATTGGCAGTAAAAATACTTTTGTCAATTTAAGTAATAATTGTGGCCTCTGTTTGACAAATGTGCTGATCAGTTCTAAATTATTAAAGTTGATCATTTCATCCAAATTTTAAGTATCCATAAGATAACAACTATTGAGCTTCTTCACTGTCTACACATACTGATTTCACTTGGTTCCATAATTCAAACAAAATGCACACTTTGGAGAATCCCAATTCTATGCCTCTTGCCTTTAAATCTCTTCTGATATTTATACTCTAGCAATCATCTGCCTTTTTGCCTATCTATCCACTTAGATGTCTGTCAACACCTCAAACTTATTCCAAACATTTCCTACACCCCGTAAATGGCATTTCAATTCTTCCAGAGATCCAGTAAAAATCCTTGACCATTGCGTATTCCTCTCTTTCTCTAATACTCCATCAAAAATTACTTCTGTCCATATTTGAAAAATATTCTGAATCCAAACAGCTCCCTACATTTTGACAGTGACCTCTCTGATGTAAACCAGCATCATATCCTGTCAGACTCTTTTTCAGAATCCTGATCTGCCTATACCCATTTATTGCATAATCTCAACTCAGCAACCACAATAATCTTCCTCAATAATCACTTAGAATAAAATGTTCCAATTTTTTCACGATATGGTTCCATGGTCACAGGTATTTCCCCCTCCCCATCCTTCCCATTCCCCCCCCCCGTTTTCTTGCATATTATGTGTTACAATAGTATATTATTTCAGCAAAAACCACAAGTCCAACATTCTGCTGTCTAAGTGTGTCAGGGTGTTGTAGGTGTACACAATGGTAGAAAATCTAGCATTCTATTGTCAAGATATATTTAACAGTTTTACCACTACTGTGATCTTGGAAGCAAAGTGGAATCAGGTCTGGTTAACACTTGGGGAAAAGAATGAAATCTTTTTCTCTCCTTCCTCCCAGTTTCATGGATCTCTGTGTCCCTGACAGAGCACACCATCCTACCTCAGGGATCTGGTACTTTCTTTCATGTTTTCTAACATTGATTCAAAGAGAAGTCTTCAGTGTCGACACTTCTGCATCTTCTCTCTGTTTCTTTGCTTTCTTTTTTGCTTCATACAATTGATCAATATTTGGCATATGCATTTTGTTTGTGTTTCCACTATAAAGTAAATTTTGTGAAGGCAAGAATTCCTTCATTTTGTTCATTACCACAGCTGAAACATCTTAAATAGTGTCTGAGATACAAGGACAGTTCAGACCAGGGATGGTCTCCCAAAAGAAATTGTTGAATTTATCTGGACAATAAGAGGCTGGACTCTATAAATGGTACATGCTCACAATGAAGGAATCATGACTGGATATGAACTGTACTACTGCAACAATGTGGAGGAATACAACATGGGGGGGAGGGCATGCGGAAGGATTGGGGGAATCCAAGAGCCTATGAAACTGGGTCATAAAATGAAATTTTAAAAAAGGCAAAATTAAAACATAAGTTAACTTTGGTACAAACATTTTAAAATACATGCAGATACATAAAATGTATATTCCATTAATTTTCTAATGAACCCTTGAATGCCAGGATTTCAAAATTTATTTTAGCAAATTAATTTTTCACTATTTTAATTTTTTGAACATTTGTGTATTTTTATTGGAAAAGGAGAGTGAGAGAGAAGAATCAAGATGGCAGAATAGGGTGAGGACACGTTTAAATGGATGGAAAACATTTAATCAGGATAAAGCAGAGATTACATATTCCAGGAAATAAAAAAGGACAGAACAACAGCAGAGGGGTATCTGGAGACTGACAGACACAGGAAAGCAGCAGACACAATGGTGTGGTATTGCAGTGACTGATAATCCAGCGGTATTCAACTAACAGCGATCTGAACTCCACCAGCAGCCGGAACTCCACCAGCAACCAGGTGGGAAAGAGACTAACACTGGGAGCTTGGGAGATAAACCCAAAGAACTGTCCATCCTGATGGTCCATTTGATTTGTCCAGAAGCAGAGACAGAGCAGCAGATCCCAGATGAGCATTGTGAGAACAGGGTGGATTTTATAGCCCAGTCAGCCCCCTAGAGCTGAATGGGGCGCCATTTTGCCTAAGGAGGCAAAGGCAAGGGAAAGGACTGAGCATAAGCTGAGCTGGGAGTGAATTCATTTCTGACTCAGTGAACTGCATCAATGTGGCATTCTGCAGGTTCTGCCCAAGACAGGCCTGGGTAGCCATAAGACCTGATGGCCAGCAGATTAAGAACTCTAGTAGTGGTACATCAGGTGCCATTTGTACAGTGCACAATAACTTTAGGACTTCAGGGGACAACAGTGAACTGCACATGTGCTGAGTTCACGAGAACTCACTGAGTTCCGTGGATTGCACTGGTCCTGCAGGAAAATAATACTGGCTGTGCCATCATACTGATCAAAATAGGTCCATGTGGCACCCAGACCTAGTGTCCAACAGGATCCGACAAGATCAGTACCACCAAAACTTAACTAGATAGAATGCCTGGTATCCCTCTGATCCTGGGACCTGCTCCAACCGAAAGTGGGAGAAAGGTTGCAGAGACAATGGTGCAACTTTAGCATAGTATCACAGGAGGTGAATAATGGTGAGCCAGGAGTTGGGGCTACAAACACCACAATGGAAATCTAACATAAGAACCCAGACCTGGAACTCCCTGGAGGGTGTGGCACAATTGGCTGCAAGCAAAGAG
This sequence comes from Ochotona curzoniae, assembly GCF_017591425.1. Classification (NCBI taxonomy): domain Eukaryota; kingdom Metazoa; phylum Chordata; class Mammalia; order Lagomorpha; family Ochotonidae; genus Ochotona; species Ochotona curzoniae. The sequence continues at coordinate 6,358,953 of NW_024466146.1, read as the reverse complement.
CTGTGTACCAACAGTAATAAGTAAAATCGCATTGTAGACCTATGGGTGACACAGCTTGGAGACCTGCCCCAAGAAGAAGACTCTGCTAACAAGAAGAACAATGACCAAAAGCAAAAGAAGAGATAAAAGCACAATGAATATTACTGAAAACTCCCCTGAAAAGGAGCAAAACCCTATGCCAAATTGAGTTCACTGAGGAAGACACCGGGAAAATGGGGGACACAGAATTCAGAAAACTCATTTTAAAGCTTCTGATCAACAATGAGAAGCACATACAAGAGTTCAAAGAATTTAAGGAAGCAATAAAGCAAATCAAAGCTGATACATCAGAAATGAAGAACACAGTAGAGCAAATTAAAAGTACAGTGGACAGTCTCCAAAATAGAATGAAGCAAGCAGAAGAAAGAATCTCAGAATTGGAAGATATTTCCTGTCATCAGAGGGAAGCAAACAAAAAACTGGAAGCAGAGCTGTATCAGGCCAAAAAATGTATTCAAGAATTGAAAGACACTATTAAGAGGCCAAATATAAGAGTTATGGGAGTCCCAGAAGGTGCAGAAAGAGAAGCTGAGTTTGCAAATGTATTTAATGAAATAATCAAGGAAAATTTCCCTAATCTAGAGAAAGAATTGGGAAACAAGATCCAGGAGGGGCACAGAACTCCCAACAGGGTTGAACAAAAGCAATCTTCACCAAGACACATGATTTTCAATCTCTTTCCAATTGAATATAAGAAAAAGATCCTTAAATGTGCACATGAAAAACTGACATATAAAGGAATGCCAATTAAACTCAAAGGATATCTCTCACAGGAAACTCTACAGGCCAGAAGAGAATGGAGTGACATATTCCAGATTCTAAAAGAAAAAACTGTCAGTCCAGGATAACATATCCAGCAAAGCTTTCTTTTGTCTTTGAAAATGAAATAAAATGCTTCCAAGGTAAAGAAAAGCTAAAAGAATATGCCTCTTTCAAACCTGCCCTACAAAGGATACTTCAAGATGTTCTCTTGACAGAGAGGAATGGCAAGTACCAAAACCAAAGGCAAATGGGAAGAACATCAGACAAGATCAGAGAGATTCTTCCATCGGCTGGGTTGCTGGCTAAATGGTCACAATGGCTAGAGCTAGGTAGGACTGACACAAGGAGCCAGGAGCTTCCTGTTAGAAAGCCCTTGACTGTTGTTTGGGTAGTGAGCAAGAAAATAAAAGATGACTCTCTCCTCTCCCCCTCTCCTTCTCAACCTTGTAATAAGTAAATCTCCTATTTAAATTTTTTAAATTCTCTAATGAATCAGTGTGCCAAAGAACTCACTTTTAGTTAGTTCAAAAGCTTTACATATTTAATTTAATATAGACTAATTATAAATAAAATTCTTATTAAAGTTTTGTGAAAGAGATGTTCAAAGGAGATAAGTTCTACCACAGCTCTCAAAAAACAGCTATTTTTAATGTCAGTAATTTTCTTTTCATGAATTTGTCTTAGGATTCTCACCAGGTATAAAATTAACAAAAATGTCAGGCTTGCCAAACTTGATAGATTGTGTTCTAATTGTAGCTTTGTATATTATAGCTTTATTTTGTCTCCTTTCCATCAGAGTCAGTTTTAGAATCACTTAACTTTATATAAAGCAATAAAGCAACGTATGTGACAGACATTAAGCCATGTGAATATTTTCACTCTATAGAGCAATAGAGCCAGTTAGGATCAACAAGGAAGTTAAATTTGACAGACTGCCCAGTTTCAGTTTGTGACATCATCACAGGTGTTATTAGCAACCCAGCTTTTTCATTTCCTAAAATGGTTCTAAGAAATAACTGCTGCTGAATCTGTTCCATTTAAAACAGGTTGACTAAGTCATAATGACATGAAGAACTCAAGACATAGACTGGTCCTAACATAGAATTTTCTAGTTCAAATATTCCTTCTCTTCCAAGTTTTAGGATTCCAACATAAGAATTTTAAGGGACAGATTCAAAATATCTCACTTTGGAACTCGAATATTTCTAGGAAACTGGTTCTGCACTAGGAATCTTTTTTTAAAAAATATCAATTTATAGGTTGCCAATGAATCACAAACCTAGGGGTTTGGTGATTTAGGATTCATGGCATTTTTTTAAGGTCCAAAGAACTCCATTAGCACTGAAAACTGGAACTATTGCTTGTAATTCTTGGTTTTGGTGTGACTGGATTCTCCTAATCTGATCATTTAAAGGTCATGTGTTCTAGTCTCATGGTGTAGTGACAGATCAGATAAATACTTCAACTCTTCTCTCCCTCTACATATTTGTCTCATAGATGTGTGGAATCTTCCCCTTGTGGGTGGGCCACACTTCAAACACCCCGAGCCCCTATTTCTCCATGTGTCCTGCTTTAGCCAGTAGAATTTGACCATATGTGATAGTGCAGAGGCTTGCAAAGTATTGGTGTCATCAGGCCTACCCACTGGCATCTCTATCATAACCTGGAGATCAATACGCTCTGTTTAGCCACACCATCTTATTTGAAGAGCATGTACAGAATCAAGTTAATCCTTCAAAATTCTACCTTCATAGCGTATCCCAGCCAATATCATCTGAGCTAGAAGAACCAAGATCATCTAGTTATGCCTTAGAGCAGGCCACTTCTGTCAGCCTGCAAATATATGAGCAAAATTGTTCATTGAAATGTCATGGTTGTAAGGCAACTCATAGAATCCACTTTAGCCAGGATTCACAGAACTAATAGAAAGCTCACTCGTCAACACAGTGGACACAGCTACAGGGACAACAGGACTCAAATATGTAAATGGCATTTTAAGAAACGTGGTTTATTCCCAGGCAGGTTCTACAGAAGTGACAGGTATCTTCAAATAAGGGGGTCACTAGAAGTTCCAAGTTTGCATTCCACTAGTTGTGCCATGTTAATGGAAAGAAAACACCACTTTATAATGTTTTTGTTAATATAAAGATAGTTGATATTATTTTATTTGATACAATTCTAAAGATGTAACCATATTTGCCTCCATTCCTTCCTCCATCAGCCATGGAATTGTTTGAAAGCAGATTTTATATCCTGCAACTTTGCCAAATTTTCTTATGAGTTCCAAAAATCCCTTAGTGGAGTCTTGCTTCCACTATGTATTGGATCATGTTGCAAACAGGGATAATTTGACTTTCTCTTTTTCCCATTTGTATCCGTTATATTTCCTTTTCTTGTTTAATAAATCTTACTAAATCTTCCAGGACTATATTGAAAAAGTAATAGTGAGAGTGGGTTTCCTCGTCTAGTCCTAGATCTTGAAGTAATTGCTTCCAGCTTTTCCCCATTGATTCAACATATGCAAATCAATAGGTGTGATATATCACATCAACAAACTGAATAAAAACCGCATAATCTGAATAAATACAGAGAAAGTATTTGATAAAATACATCATCTCATAATAAAAACCTTAAATTGGGTGTAGAAGGCAAAACAATCAAGGCAATATATGAAACCACTTTCGAAACAGTTTCAAGAAAAATCCAAATGCGATCATTTTCATTGGATTTAACTGGATCACTTGCCAATTTCAAAAATAATTATTAGAACTCTGATTTACCAAGCAGGGTATCATGTCTATTTGTTAAGCCAGAAAAGCATTGTTATATAGAGGAGGGAAACACAATGTTTCATCAGAAATTCTTGCAGTAGTTGAACAAAGTCAGCATTGTATTCATTGTCATAACTGATAAACAGTTATTTTGTAAGATAGGTAGAAGCTGCAAAACTTTCACTACTTGTCATTCCCTCTGTATATGGACTCAGTTGATACTTTAGGAGATTATAATACAAGGATCTAATTTACAGGAGCCAGTACATAGTCATGTTGTGAAATGTGGAGTAGTTCACATTTACAGTTATTGTTACACAACAATTCTGGAATCCAGGTAGGCATACATCAAGAATTCCTTAAATGGTTTGAAGTTCTGTTTGCTAAGGGTGGTTTTTCATTGAGCTTGGCTTGACCCCTTCGTTCTGGCTCGGAACACTGTGTTATTCTTCATGTGGCAATCACAGATCTGATTATTGTCTCTGCAGTGTTTCCTTTTCCAAAATGCCATACAAATACAATTCTTTTCTATTTCTTTGAGATCAACTTTAACTTTCACATATAAATGAAGACATTTGACATTTGTCTTTCTGTGCCTAGTAAATATTTATCTTTCTATGTATAATAAATGCAAATAAAGCATCTGATAAAATATCCTCTAAAATGATAAAAAAAAAAAACCTTAAACAACTTAGATATAGAGGGAACTTATCTCAACACAATCATGTCATTATACAAAAGCCACAACTTCCAAATACTTTCAAGATAAATCCAAATGCAATTAGTTCCACTGGCCTTACCTGAATCACCGATTTTTAAGTAATTATTAAAACTCGGGTTTACCAGATATCCTGTCTATTCCTTATGCAGAGGAATTATTCCAAACAAGCAAGGTGAACTGAATCATTTTCATTTTGTCATGAGCTTTTTGAAGAACCCTCATTCAGAGATTCAGAGATTGCTGAATCCATCAGCAGTTCTATTTCTAGTTCCTAATTGTTCATATTGTTTTTCACCATCATTGTGCTGATTTGCATTCCTAACAACAATGTATGGGACTTCTCCTTTATCTGCATCATCACCAGAATGCTTTTCTTTGTTATTTTGGTAACAACCATTCTAACTGGTGTGAGATAATACTGTGAATTCAAATTTTCTTGATAGTGATGTTGAGCAATAGTAGTTTTGATACACCAGCTGGTCACTTGTATATTCTCTTTTAGGAAACCTCTATTTAGATCATGGTCTCATCTTATACTCTCTTTTTGTTTATTTGTTTCTTCTTCTTTTGCTGCTGCTACTGCTACCTTGTTTAAATTTTTTTGCATATTCCAGAAATCAATTCATATCCAGGATTGAAAATGTATGAAAATATTTTCTTTCATCTTGTAGGTTGTCTGTGCACTCTGTTGATTGCTTCCATCACATTGGCCACGATTTTTTAATCTGATGCAATACCTTTTATCAATCTTTGGCTTTATTGCTTGTCATTTTGGAGCCACAAAAAAAAAAAAATCCCCAGATGAATTGCATGATGCATTTACCATATACTATTGCTTAGTAGTTTCATAATTCTGGGTCTGACATTGAGTCTTTATTCATTCTGAGTTAACTTTTTTAATACGTTGAAAAACAAATGTTTAATATCTTCTGCACATCCAGTTTGTCCAGCTCTATTGAAAAATTTTCTTTTCTCCAGTGAACAAACATTGTAAAACTCTGTTAAGTATAAAGATGTTGATGGATTTAGTTCTCCTGGGCTACATGTCTCTTTATATGCCAGTGCCACACAATTTTCATTGCTGTCACTTTGTAGAATGTCTGGAGGTCAGTAAAGTAATGTGTCCAGCTTTGTAACTGCTCAGGAGTGCTTTAGCTCTTCAAAGCCCTTTCTGGTTCCAAGTGTATTTTGTGATTGCTTTTCTAGATTTGTGGAAAAAAAAAAGTCCTTGGTATTCTGGCAAAAAATTGCATTGAATCTGTGGAGTAGAGGAAATAGTGGAGATATGTTTAAAATATTAATTAATTCTTCCAATCCACAAAAATGAGGTGGTTTTTCATTTTTGGCATGTTCTTCAATTTCTTTCCTTGGTGTTTTGAAATTTTTACTGTAGCTGTCATTCGCTGTCTTGGTTAAATTTATTACTAAGTATTTTATCATACTGTATTAAATACAAGTGGTGAAAAAGATTATCTTACTGTACTTTTGATCTGAAAGTAAATGATTTTAGCCTTTCCTCATTCTGTGTGAAATAAGATTTGTCATATATAATCTTTATTCTATATAATCTTCATCATATTGAGACACATTCCTTCTATATATAATTTTTAATGTTATATTATGAAGGATGGTGAATTTTATCAAATGTATTCTGCATCTATTGAAATTATTATGTGCTTTTCTTTATTGGTATGGTGTATTATATTTATGTTTTTCATGTGTTTCAAAAGTCAGTTTGATTTCTCCCTTCTTTTCCCTTTCTGGTACATCTATAATGTGAATATTTGCTCAATTAATAAGGACCCATAAGTCTTCATGGCTTTCATACTTCTTCCACATTCTCCTTTTTCTCCTATCTGGTATATTTCAAAAGACCTGTATTCAAACTCAGAAATTCTGAGACTTTCACAGCTGTTTTTTTAGCTTGACTCATTGAATTTCACATTTCCAGGATTTCTTCCCTTTAAAAAAAAACATTTATGGGCCTGACACAGTAGCCTAGCAATTAAAGTCCTCACCTTGCACACCTGGGATCTGATGTGGGTGCCTGTTCTAACCCCTGTGACCCCATTTTCCATCCAGCTCCTGCTTGTGGCCTGGGAAAGCAATTGAGGGTGGCCCAAGGACTTGGGACCCTGCACCTGCATGAGATACCCAGAAGAAACTCCCGGCTCCTGGCTCTTGGTTTCAGATTGGCACAGCTCAGGCCCTTGCAGCCACTTGGGGAGTGACTCAGCAGATGGAAAATCTTCCCTGTCTCTCCTTCTCTCCATATATCTAATTTTCCAATAAAAAATAAAACAAATCTTTAAAAAAATGATAATAACAATAATAAATCTTATGAATTCTTTGCTAGGCAATCGTCAATTCCAATGTATTTTTTATCTGTTGCTAGTTTTTGTATTTCTTTGGAAGCAGAAAATTACTTTGTCTTTTGGGTTTACGTAAATTGGCTTTGTGCATCTTGATTTAATATGTTTGTTGCTTCTACTAATTTTAGAGACTGCCTTGCATAATTTTCCACTGGTAGTGTCCTAGGGTGTTAGGTGCAAATGCCTTGCTGGCTTTGGCTACAGTGGGCACTTCAGTATCATTTCCTCAGTTGTAAGCAATGGTGGTCATGTGTGTATGTATCCCAGTGTACTTACATACAGGTGGAGCAAATTCACTGGCAGATCGGGTGAAGTGTGCCTTGTTGTGAATCTGGGGTGCCTATCCCTTTTCACAGGTCTTATTAGGGTGGGATGATCTTGTAGGATGCCCACCACTTGAGCCCACCAGGGATAGAGGGCTGCACAAGCAACTGCACAAGACCTTCACTGGCTGATCTGCACAGGGAGGTCTTTCCACCTTATTTCTAAGTCCAAGAGTGGCTGTGTAGAGCTCAGCAATTACTTCTCAAAGCTCCCATATATTGAGTTTTTGAGGATAAGTGGCTTTCCTGCTTCCTGTGACCACAGGATGGTATGTAGCCTAGCCAGCTTCTTCTTGGTGACTTCAGACTGCACATTAGGGAGGGCAATCTACCCTTCTCAAAGTCCTCAGATTTAAATGTTAATTTCATCCAAAATGCTGTCACAGAAACATATTTGAACAAATATGTGGATGGCCCATGAACCGATCAAGATGACACTTAAAAAGAACCACCACAAACTTGGATTGACCTTTACATAAAACAAAAATATAACTATTTTTACACTTATTAATAAGTCCTCAATCACATGATGGATACTGTGAGAAAACCATGCTTTAGGATATACTTCTGGAACAACTTGCAAGCACACACACTAATGAGCCTGAGAAAGTAACAGAAGACAGCCCAAGTTCTGGGTCCCCTGCACCCACATGAGAGACCTCAAAGAAGCTACTGTTTCCTGGTTTCAGATTGGCTCAGCTCCAGCCACTAAGGCCATTTGGGAAGTGGTCAACAGGATGGAAGATTTCTTTCTCTATTTGTGCCTCTCAAATAAATGAATCTTTCAACTATATGTAATTATTTACTTTTTTAATTGTTTATTTTTCAATAATAAAGGAAGTACTGAAAATGAGAAAACTGCCATGGGGATTAAGTAATATACAATGATGGCTCTTCTCTTTCCTCAGGGTAAGTCCACCATGAGGGAACTTGGAAACTGGGTTAAAATTCCTAGCTCTGCCCTGCCACTAAAATCTTGAGGCTGGGCAAGTTTGAGAAGGGTTCGGGCCTTGGGGTTGGGCCAGTGTGGCAGCTGTGGGGAGTGCCCCTGCAGGGTCAGACCCAATGCTGGGGACTCAAGCCAAAGACACTGCCACAAGGCAGTGAACGAGTCCTTGGCCTTGGGCGGCCAGTGCACCAAGTGGTGCCAGGCTTTGGCTCCTGACTGCCTGGTGGTGAACTCTGGGGTTTTTAAGATATGTAGTTGCTGCCTGGGTTCACCCATGACTAAGGCCAGTTTTAGTGTAGATGAGAAGTGAATTTTGGGTGATTCCCAGTGACAGGGTCATGAAAGTTTCAAGCATACATGGGGACTGAGACCTGGTGGTTTGGAGGGAAGTATCCAGAAGATAATTTGGGTTAGACAGATTCACCAGCCCAATTAGGAATCCAGAGATGAGCTGTTAGCATAGAATATCACTGATCGCCACACACCAGCCCACACCAAAGCTAAGGATGGGGGCCTCTTTGGCAGTGTTAGGTACCATTACCTAATTGGGTGGTGGAGTGGTGGAGTGGTCACATTTGGCAGGGTCAAGACACTATCCAGCACGTGAGAGAGCTTGGTCTAGGGGTAGACTCTGTGGGGTTGTGTGTGGGCCCAACCCTGTGGAAATATAAGTCCCCTGGTTAGCTTGCAAGCTGGGGTTGCGATGGACTAAGCTAGGCATGACCATGCCACCTGCCATCACTCACAGGTAAAGGAACTCACAACAGTCAGGGCAGGTCAAGGCAGCAGCAACACCTGAATGTGCATCCTAAAACAGAATGTGGGGTAGGCCGGGCTGCCACTGGAAGGGGGTAGAATGGACAGGGCTGAACAAACCTTAACTCACAAGGAACAGCAGAAATCAGGTTGAAGCATAGGTCATGCCAAGTAGGTCCTTGCACCTACTGATCTACATGAGACAGGGATGCTAAGCCACAGCATCCAAGGAGCCAGGACAAGTGAGGGGCTCTGCCAAGCTGAGTCAGAGCAACCACTGGCCTGCAAGTGATCTAAGACTGTGAATAGGCCTGGTTGGGGAGCTAAGGGGATACCCTAGCTGGGTTGAGTTTCCCACCAAGGAGCACATGGGCTGGAATTGAGGCTGCATTCTGATCAGGATACGATTGTAATCTCACTTGGCACAAGTGTGGACTAGGACTGGAAGCACCAAGCCAGGCCAGACTCCAACACCATCTGGTGCTCTGGAGGACCAAGGGAGATATGTGACAGACTAGGCTAGGTCTCAGCCCTTACTGAACCATGTGTGAGCTGTATGGGGGTATGGAAGAGCCGTGGCTGGATTGAAACATCCAACAGTAAGAACCAGATTGGGTTGAAGGCCAGTCAGGAAAAGCCACTGTTCCTGCTAGGACAGGAGGTGAACTGAGTAGGGCTGGCTCATGGACTCACCGGTATGCATGAAATCTGGCACTGGGAGAGTTTCTGATGGAGGAGCCTGGACAACTTCTCTGGCAGGACATAGTACCTGCAAGTAAGCGCAAGAAACACAATAGGGAACAGCCCAGAACAGGCAATGGAAATTATCCCACTGGCATACACGTGGCATGAGTTGGGGCAGACAGGCTGAACCTGTTCGCATCATCCGCTGGTGAATCCAAGCACCAGAACACAGTGTGGGTCGAGCCAGGTTTGGTTGCGGCACATACCAGTACACATTAAGGAATGCCAAGGTGAGATGAGCCATACCAGATGTGATTGCAGTAACCAAACAGCACATGTGATAATCAGGGGGAGGAGGCAAAGCCAACAAGGGAATGTGGGCTCCCCTGCTGGACAACTGCTTCCATTGGAAACTGTGAGTCGGGATGGGGACAGATCAGACTAGACAGGGCTATAACATCTGTGGGCCTCATGTGAGCTAGATAAGGGAAGGGCCACGGTGGGCTGACTGTTCCAACTGGTGCAAGCAAAAATTAGAGTGGGTGAGGTTTGGTTTGGGCTTAGCTGGAGCATTGCTGAAAGAGGCTGGCACTGGGAGCTAATTCTGTCAAGTCAAATGCCAGACCACCTGGAGACTGCATAATCTGGGAGTGGGTGTGGCCTAGAAGGAAAATAGTGGGCACTGCCCTTGGGGTTACCACTCTCATTGGACAGCATGAAAACCAGGACAGGGGCAGGGGTGGCTAGACAGAAAGGCACCTGCCAGTAGGTGTATGGGCAGGATAGTAGAGCTGGTTGGGTTGAACTAGGCTTCAATGTCCATTGACATGTGTGAGAGCTAAATGGGATGTGGGACAGACTGGACAAGCCTGAGGTACATACCGGCAAGTGTGGGAACCAGGGTAGGGGGCAGAACTGCTGGGGGTTGTGGGGAGTCACCCCAACTAGGCTGCAGTTCCAATTGGTTTGCATGAGGACCGAGTATGAAGTGGGTGGACTACAATACCCATTGGTTCATGAGGAAGACAGGGCTAGAAGCCGAACGGACCCAGCAATAGCAAGACCAGCCTGTGCATAAGCTGATTGGTGTGACGGAAGGTGTTGGAGTCTGTACTAGCAAACTCACACAAGAATCACGTCTGGGATCATCTCAGAGGAAGTTTCTTTGGAGATCCCTCCAACTGAACTGCTGATCTTGGAACCCCAACCATGAAGAGACTGTCAGCCAGTGGACTCTGAATAGGTTTCATTGCGATTGGAACTACAAAATTGGCAGCAATCCAGAACTGATAAACTATCAAAACTGTTTGAGCAGGACCTTTGGAGCGTGCCTCCTGTTGGGGATCGGGGATGGGTGGGAGGTTAGGTGGGGCTTTTCCCTTTGTTACTCCCCTAACCCCAGATATAGGGGAAAATGATAGTATTAGTGTGGAAACAATGGTATTACCCACTTTCACCCTGTAGCCCTTGACCCTTTGTACCTTAATCAACTAAGTAAGATTATTAAAAAATAATTTTAAAATAATTTTAAAAACAATTATGGCTCTAAGTCTTTGTGTTCCCCTTCATATTCATTACACTTACAATCTGGCCTTGCAGTGCCTCCTACTGAATAGGCTATCTATCCCTCACTCTTTTAATCTGATTTGATCCTATGATTTTCTATGACCAGTGTAATATAAGAAAATTGACATTCCTAGGTCTGAGTCTATTCTTGTTTTTATTGCTCTCTGTATGCAGATGATCATGAATGCATTTCTCAGCTACCCAAAAAAAAAGAAACACATAGAACAAAGTTGAGCTATTCTGAGCCTCTACTTATATCAGTATATTAGTTTCCTATGGTTTCCTTAACAACATACCACAAATTCACTCGTCTGCAAAACCATTTCACACTTCCAGGGATCAGAAGTTCAACAACAGGATGTCAGCAGATTTGATTCCTCCTGAGTACCACAGGGAAAATCTGTTCCATGACTCCCTGCTAGAATGTGATGGTGTCATGGAAATTTTTGCCATTTCTTGGTTTATAGAAACACCATCTTGATGTCTATTTTAATCTTCATGTGGTGTTTTTTGTTTCTCCTTGTGTGTATGTGTGTGTCCATATTGTCCCCCTTTACAAGTATACACTCGTACTGAGTTAAGTCCACCCGAATTTCTTCGTTATACCTAATTACATGTGCAACAATGTTTTTTCCAAATAACATCATATTCAGAGCTGTTTGGGGATAGGAATCCATCATCTGAAACTTGAAGAGACACAGTCTAATCCATGGCAAACAGCCAAGACTAATCAATAGCAAGCCTAACCCTAAGGATGTGAGCCAGTTCAGTTAAAGGTAGCAGAGCTAACTCGACTAGCGACCCAAACAACAGAGCAGTAACCAGTTATTGTTGGCATTCTCTGTACAGCACCATTATGACAATAAATCACTGATACATTGAACTATGGCCATGATCTTAGATATAAAGGGTTTTTTTTTTCCATTTCTTAATAGGACCAAAATATCTTTTTATACCAAAGAAAGTTTTTCTGAATAAGGCAAAATCCCTTCCTAGATTCCTAAGTAGCCAGGACAAGGTTGATAAAGATCTCTGAGAAACACAGGAAGACCAAGATGAATTTTGACTGACTCCCACAGAGCATGAGTGACGTCATCACCAGAGACTCTCATGGGCATTGGATAGAGCAGCCGAGGACTCATGAGTTCAGGTTTCTTATGAAAGAAACATGGAGGTTTACTTCAGTGATGTGGTACACTGATAAGCAGTATGCTAAAGGGATTTGTTCTGTTCTTGTGACTTCTTTATCCATGTGTGTATTAAAAACTCTTTTAATCATGGTGTTCCTGCAGAAATAAAAATATTCTGCTTCATTTCTCTGCAACCATTTCTAGAGAAAAAGATCAATTTCTCTGAGTATAGAGCTTACCCAATGACAGGCATCATCTCTTTCCAGGAACTACAAACTTGAATTGTAGCCATCACGTTTGAAGGAATTCAGTTTACACATTTATGATAGGAATTGTGCACCAACTTAAAAAAATAGAGGCCAATTTCATAACCACAGATCAATGCCCACCTAGAAAACTCAAGATACTGCTGATATAATCTGACATAATCGTAACCCAGCATCAAGTAATACAATGATTTGGCTGCCCCACCAGAAAAGCCACACTTCCCCATGGAACAGCCACATCCAATGAATCTGGAAAGTTAAATTTAGGTTCTGGCACAGTTAGCCTGTTTCCAGATATAAAAATCAATTTTTTAAAATGTGCTGATTGAAACACACTTCATTGCTTTTGGCAAGGCAAGGCAGGGGTGGATGTGTTTGTTGAAGCTATATTTGCTGATGAAGGATTAGTCATATATTACAGGATTTTGTTTTCCTCCATAATTAGTAATAGCCTCTCTTGGGTCCTGAACAAAAATATAACCATCATGGAACACCAAAGCCAATTGTAAATATTATGATTCATTTGACTTATCAAGAAGGTATACAGAATGTTACTATAATAAAAATACGTTCACCACAACACATTTTCAACTTCAAATTATATTTTAAATGTATTTTATTGTTTTATGATACAGTTCATAGGCTCTGGAATTTTTGTTACCCCTCACCAAGAACTCACCCACTGATTTCCAATACATTATTACAATAGCATGGTTCTTCATAAACAGTTATAAGTCTATCATTTTACTATTTAAACGTAACTTCACATTGTTGGCATGGACAATGGCAGAGGGTCCAACATCCTATTCACAACATATATTCAATGGTTTCATTGGGAGTCCAGCTTTGATTTGAAAGTAGAGATGCACAGATGCACACGGCGTTGTATCTTCACATCTGGATGTGGTAGTTTCTACTACACAGTTGCTATATATCCCATAAATGAAAAGCCATAAAACAAAATCAACAACAGAGAAAAATAGAAAATTTACAACATGAAGTTAAATAACATGCTACTGAAGGACCAATGTGTTACTGAAGAAATGAAAAAGAAAAAGAACCTTCCTGAAGCAAACAATGTTATTATGCTATGCTATTATGTGATCAGTGACAAAATTAACAAGAAAAACAACAATGTTTCTTTGAATGAATGAAAATAAAAATAAAAATATTAAACCCCTGGAGATGTAGCAAAAACAGTATTGAAAAGGTGATTGAGCTTGTATTTTGCATGAAGGTTGCCTTGTATCAGAGAGAATATATGCTATTTGTCTTTTTGGCATTGACTTGTTTCACTGAACATCATGGCCTCTAAACAGGACCATGTGGGTGTAAATGGTACAATTTCATTCTTTTAATCGCTGAGTAGTATTCTATGACGTACCACTGTTCCTTTATCCACTCCTCCTTTGAAGGAAATTTGGGTTGTTTCCATGTCTTTGTGCTGCAGTAAACACAGGATTACAAATTGCTTTTTCAGATGCAGATTTCATTTCTTTTGTATATATTCCCAGGAGTGGGATAGATGGATCAGACCATAGGTCAATTTTCAATTCTCTTAACAATCTCCATATTGCCTTCCATAGTGATTGTACTAGCCTACACTCTCACCAGCAGTGAAGGAAGGACCTTTCTCCACATCCACACCAATAGATGTTGTTTCGTATATAGGTCAGTCTCACTTCGGTTAGGTGGGACCTCAATGCAGTTTTCATTTGTATTTTCCTGACAGCTAGGGAGCCTGAACATTTTTTTGTATGCCTATTAGCCATTTGAATTTATTCTTTTGAAAAAGAAGTCTGCTCACTTTCTTTGCCCATTTCTCCATAGTATTGCTTCTTTTGCCACTACTGAGCTTCTGAAGCTCTTTGTAAATCCTGGATAATAATCCCATATCAGTTGTGTAGCATACGAAGATTTTATCCCATTCTGTTGGTTTCTTCTTCACTTTGTTGATCATTTCCTTTGCTGTTTTAAAGCTTGTTAATTTGATGTAGTCCCAGTTGTTTATTTTGGCTTTGATTTCCTGTGCTTTTGGTGACATTTCTAAGAGGTCTCTCTCAACTCATATATCTTTGAGAGTGCTATCTATGTTTTTCTCTAATAGTCTGATAATAACCTGGGTGTAGATTTAGGTCCTTGATCCATTTAGAGCTGATTTTTTAATAAGGTGACAGGTTAGGGTCTTTCTTCTTGCCTCAATGAGCTGCTATCCAATTATCCCAAAAGCATTTGTTGAAGAGACCAGGCATTTTCCCCGGATTATTTGCCTGAACATGTGTGGGCTCATTTCTATTCCATTTCATTGATCTTCTTCTCTGTTTCTGTACCAGTACCAGACTGTTTTGATGACTACTTCCCTGTAGTATGTCTGGAGGTCTGAAATTGTGATTCTTGCAGTTTTATTTCTGTTCTTCAGGATCCTCTTATGATTCCAGATGAATTTTGGCAATATCATCTTTCCTATTTCTGAGAAGAATGTTGTTGTCCTTTCACTTGGGATCTCATTGAATTTGTATATTACTTTCAGTAAAACTTGACATTTTGATGATGTTGATCCTGCCAATCCAGCAACATGGTAAATTTCATCATTTTTTTATGTCTTCTTCTACTTCCGTTTTAAATGTTTTGTAATTTTTATCAGAGGTCTTCCATATCTTTGATTAGGTTTATTCCAAGATACAAAAGGATCTTCTATACTGCTTTAAAAGAGATAGTACAAGTTCTTTCTTAGCCATGGAGCTATCTGTGTCATTAATTTTGTATCCTGCTACCATGCCATGAGTTCTAATACTCTATTAATTGAATTTTTTGCTTCTCTCATCAGAGAAACATGTCATATGTAAATAGAGATTATTTTAATTCCCCAGTTACAATTTTAATTCCTTTTTTTATTTTTCTTGCTTAATAGCTTAAGCATGGACTTACAATGCCATATTGGAGAGCAGTGGTAAAAGTGTACATCCTTGTCTAGTTCCAGATCTTAGTGGAAAAGCTTGCAGTCTTTCCACATTTAGTATGATGCTTGCAATGGATCTTTTTATATATTGCTTTGATTGTGTTGTAGAATGTTCCTTCTATGCCTATCTTGCTTAAAGTTTTTAGCATGGAAGAATATTACATTTTGTCACATGCCTTCTTTGCACATATTGAGATGATAGTATGGTTTTTATTTTTCAGCTGCTTGATGTGGCTAATCACATTTATTGATGTGTAAGTGGTAAACCATCCCTGCATGCCAGGGATAAATCCCACTTGATTGGGTGTGTGGTCTGCCTTTTGTACTGTTGGATCCTGTTGGTAAGTATTTTGCTGAGGCTCTTTGCATCTATGTTCATCAAGTATAATGGTCTGTAGTTCTCTTTTTCTTTTGTGTCTCTATCTGGCTTTTGTATTAAGGTAATGTTGGCTCCATAGAGTTTTGAAGGATTTCCCCCCTCTATGGTTTGGAATAGCTTGTGAAGGATTGAGGTCAGTTATTCTTGAAACACTTGGTAGAATTTTGCAGTGAAGCCATCTGGTCTGGGGATTTTCTTGGTTAGGAGTGTTTTAATTACAGATTGTATCTCATCCCTGTTTATAGGTTTATTTAGATTATTAATTGCCACATGATTCAATTTTGGTAAATTTTATGTGCCCAAAAATTTATCCATTTCTTCCAGATTTTCTGATTTGCTAGCATATAGTTGCTTGTAGTAGTTCCTAATAATTCTATTAATGTCCAAGATATCTGTTGTTATATTTCCTTTTTCATCTCTGATTCTATTGATTCATATCTTCTCCTTCATTCTTTTGATTAGCTGGGCTAGTTGGATGTCTATATTGTTGATTTCCTCAAAAAAACAGCTTTTTGATTCATTGATCTTATATATTGCTGTTTTGGTCTCTATCTGCTGCATTTCCGCCTATGTTTTGGTTATTTCTTTTTTCTTGTTATTCTCTGGATTGCTTTGCTGTTGTTTTTGTGTCACCTTCAGATGTATGGCTGGCTCACTTGGTGCTTTTCTAACTTTTAACATAAGTACTGATTGAGATGAATTATTCTCTTAACACTGCCTTGATCATGTGCCATATATTTTGATATGTTGTGTTGATTCCTTTATTCATTTCAAGCAAGTTTTTAATTTCCCCTTTGATTTCTTCAACAACTCATTGCTCATTTAGTAGCATATTATTCATTCTCCAGTATTTTACATACCTTCTGGGATGTTATTATTATAAAAATGTGTCATGTTTGACACAACATGTTTTCAATTTAAAAATAGAGTTTAAACAGTTTTTAATTAAAATCTGATGTATAAAATAAAGCTAGGAAAAATTTGAAACTGTTTCTGCATTTACAATATTATAAATCTTATCAAGTGCAACCCAAAGAGAGGAGACAATGTCAACCATAAGATGAAGTCTGAAGAGTCTGAATTATGAACAGCAACAAATTTCTCAAACTTTAGGTGATTAAGAAACTTTCTGGAGTCCATGGTGGTAGAAAATGGAAAGAAAATTTGAAATACTGGCAAAGGAAAGCAGTCTTCATCTTATTTTGGAGAGAAAATGAGATTAAATAAAAGCATAGTAACAGAATCAGAATTATGAACTCAAAGTTTTTTGAGCACTGAATTTCTTCTTGACCAAAGAAACTATACCTCAATACCAACACCTGTTTTATCATGGAGCTTCATTTGTCAGATTCCCCACTGTAGGTCTGTGTTCTTGTCACTGAGGTAGAATGGGCATTCCAGGGTGACCTGATTTAAATTTGCTCAGCAGAATGTCATCAAATCATCATTAGCACACTCCTCACTTTTCCATTGCATTAGAAAAGCACTCCACGCATATCTTAAAACTTGTGTACGTTTACCTTTGATGGCATAAATTAATAGAAAATTAAGGAGAATCAAGATGGCACAATAGGGTAAGGACATATTTAAACAGATGGAGAAGTATAAGCCAGGGTGAAACAGAGAGGGCAGAGTCTAGGAAAAGAGGCAACAGGCCAACAGCAGAAAGGCACCAGCAGACTGATGGACATGGGGAAACAATGAACACAATGGAGCAGTGCTGCAGTGACCAGTCACCCCAGCAGCAGTCAGTGAATGTTAATCTGAGTTCTACTGCCAGCCAGAGCTCCACCAGCAGCCAGATGCAAAAGGCAGTTCACCAGGAACTCAGCAGGTGAACCTGGGTAAAGAACTGCCCATCCTACTGATTTGCTTCATACAAACAGGAGCAGAGACAAATCAGCAGAGTCAAAGCAGATAGCGCAGGAACAGGCAGATTTCATAGCCCAGAACCCCACCGTTGCCAGCCACAATCTGCACCATTTTGTGTAGTAAAGCAAAGGCTGCAGGACTGGAAAGACAACATGAAGTTATGCATGAATTAAATGGGTAATGAACTCATTTCTGGCTCCATTCATTGCACTGATCCCACAGGTAAAACAGTACCAATAAGGCGTCCCATAGGCTACACACAAAATGGGTCAGGGTACCCTCCAGACCTAACAGCCAGCAGATCCAGAACTCCACCAGTGCCTCACCAGGTGCCTTTTTGTACAATGTGGCAAAGGCTACGGGACTTAAGGGACAACAGTGAGCTGCACATGTGCTTAAGCTGGGGAAAAAACCCACTTCCAGCTCAGTGCATTGCACTGGTCTCACAGGGAAAATAATACCGTTTTGACATCCTATGTGTCAAAATAGGTCCGGGACACCCTCAGACCTAATGACCTGCAGGTTCCGCCAAGATCAGCACCACCAACTGAGTTATTTAGGATGCCTGGTGTCTCCCTAATGCTGGGAACTGCTTAAACGGAAAGTGGGAGAAAAGTTATACAGGCAACTGTGCAGCCACAGCACAGCATCACAGGAGATGAAGCGTAGTAGCCAGGAACTTGGGCTTCAAAGACCATGGTGGAAACCTAACACAAGAGCCCAGACCTGAAACTCACTGGGGAGAATGGAACCAGTGATCACAAACAAAGAACTGGTTACCAACCACAATAAGTAAAGTCAAATTGTGAACTTGTGGGTGATACAGCTTAGAAACCTGCCCCAAGTAGAAGAATCTGCTAGCCAGAAATGCAAAGACCAAGAGCAAAAGAAGAAACAGAGGCACATTGAATATTACTGAAGACTCTCCTGTAGAGGAGCAAAAGCCTTTGTGAACCTCAGAGTTAACTGAGGAACACATCAAGCAAATGGGGGATACAAAACTCAGAAAACTCATTATAAATCTTTTTATCAACAATGAGAAGCACATGCAAGAGTTCAAAGAATATGTCATACACGAAATAGCAACACTGAAACAAAATCAAGCAATGTTATTACAAATTAAGGACACAATGGAACAAATTAAAGGTTCAGTGGAAAGCCTCAACAATAGAATGAATGAGGCAGAAGAACAAATCACAGAATTGGACAATATTTCTTGCCACAATGGGGAAAAGCTGAAAGTGGAGCTGGGTCGAGCTTAAAAAGCATTCAAGCATCAAGAGACACTATTAAGAGGCATATAAGAGTTATGGGAGTTCCAGAAGGCACAGAAAGAAAAGCCAAGTTTAAGAAGGTATTCAGTAAAATAATAAAGGAAAACTTCCCTAATCTGGAGAAAGAATTGAGAATCAACATACAGGAGGACCAGAGAATTCCCAATAGGACTGAACCAGAAACAAAATTCTTGTATCTGTTGCTTGCAGAAGATACATCTCACTAACAGAGGTCAGTGGAAATTGTATCTCATGAATTTTGGTGTTTTTGTTTTTATTTTTATTCATTCAAAACAGCTTTTTCTCATATTAAATATTTCACTGACTCATAGGTCATAAGGTAGCACCATTTGCTTTGTGAGGGTTCTTTATTTTCGTTGGCAGGAAAGACACAGAGAAAGATCTTTCATCTTTATTCCCCAAATGACCACAATGGCAGGAACTGAGCACACTGAAGCTGGGAGTCAGGATCTTCTTGTAAGTCTACCCAAGGCTTTGATATGCTACCACTGCCCTCCCAGGCCACAAGCAAGGAGCTGGATGGGAAATGGAGCAGCCAGGACAAAGACACGAACTGGCACAAATATAGAACACTGCCACTTGCAGATTAGCCAATTGAGTCATCACACCAGATTTGAAAGAAAATTATTCTAACATATACTTTGGGAGGAGAGGAAGGGAGAAGACAGAAGACTTGGGGAAAGATTTCAGTGAAAGAATAGAAATCTCCTCACCAACATTTCGTAAGTTTAGCATAAGAAGGAAAATATTCAGTATTGCTTTTATTTTTATCTTATTCCACTTAGTATGATATTTTCCAGTTCTACATGTTTTGCTGTACATAACAAGATTTCATTCTTTCATGCCTGAATAGTAACTCATCGTTTGTTTATAGTACATTTTTCTTTATCCATTCATCTGATGATAAATGCACACTTTGGTTGATTAAGTATCTTGGCTATCATGAAGAAACATGGTAGAATAGATACTTTTTGATAGGATGATTTCTTGTCTTTCGATTAAACCAAGGAGTTGTGACTGCCAGATCATATAGAAATCTTTATGGATTTTAAGAAATATCCATCCCATTTTCTGTAATGACTACATTAATCTACATTTCCATCAATAGAGTTGCCCCTCACCACCAACCCCCAACACACACACACCCTGGTCAGCATCTGTTACTTTGTGTCATTTTTATACCAGCCATTCTAACAAGGTGAGGTGATATATTTCACTGATTTTGATTTGCATTTTCCTGATGTCTACTGATCTTGAGTTTCTTTGTATATTGCTTGGCAATTTGAATTTTTTCTGTTCAGATGTTCAAGAGAGTTTGGTCAAGTTACAAATGCTTCAGGTCCTTTCCCCATGCATTAACCATTTCCTAACTGGGTCACTTTTTTTATTATTATTGGCTACTTTGAGGATGTAATATATTATGCATATTAATTTTTTGTCAGATAGGTTGCCTGCAAATATTTTCTCTCATTCTGTCAGATACCAGTTCGCTCAACTAATTTCTTAATCTGTTTTGCAGAAACTTCTGAGTTTTAAATAATCCTATTTCTATTATTTCATTTTCATTGCCATTACTTCTGGGTCTTATAAAAAATGTTTTCCTTGAAGTGTTTTCTCTGTTCTACAAATTTTATAGTTTCAGGTCTCACATTGAGGGTTTTTTTTTTAATCTAACTTGCTTATTGTAAATGGTGTAAAGGATCTAATTTTAGTCTTCTCCATCTGTATATCCAGTTTTGCCAGAACCATTTATTGAAACACTAATCCTTCTCCAATGTATATTCTCAGCATCTTTGTCAAATACCAGTTGTCAAGGAGCTAGAATTAAGAGTGAAGCTGAGAATCACATCCAAGCAATTTTATGTGGGATGCAATCAACTTAACCAGTGTCTTAATTGCTGGGCTAAGTACCTGTCCCCTATCTAAGTAGAATTAATCAAAATATGCTTCCAATTTTTTTGACTCTTCTTTTGTCAATCTGTCACTTCTCATGCAGTCTTTAAGTCATTTCAACTAATAAAAATAAAATAGAGCAGGTGAAATCTTATAAATTCCTTAATGATGCCAGCTTGATCACCAATATGTCTAGCTATCTTATAGCTTATCAAATCCATATTATCATCATGAAAAGAAGCCATTACCTTCTGAGTGGGACAACTCACACCTATGCCTGCCATCATTTTCCTTCTGCCTTCCTGTTAAGCCATGTATTTCTATTTTTGCAAAGACTCAAGGATTTTCCTAATGCTTTACTTTGCTCATTGTAGGAACAAATTCTCAAAAGTATTCCATATTGCCACCAAAAAAATGTTTCTTTTACATTTTATTTTATGTGAAAAATTGTATTCATCCGGTCTTATGTAAGGAAAGACCTGTCCTGGGGAACTGAATAGCTACTTTCATTGTTCCTCTTACTTCATCCTCAACTTACAAATCCAAAGTTTTTTCCTCTTTGTATCTGTGCCCAAAGAAGCAATTTGTAAAATTATTGACTCAATTTTCCATGTCCATTGTTTACTTACATGGGGCAGGTCTGTGGGGCAAAGGCTGGCTATGACTTGATCCATCAATCGGAAACTTCAATGATTTGATCACTGCACATATAGGGATTGTTATGTCAATGGATAAGAAATTAGATACGATAATTAAAACAGATAACATAACCAGAAGAGGCACAAGTTGTGCTTGATTTGTTCAGAATAAGTCTGATAAATCTGAGTTCTTTCAATTTCAGTGTTTTTTAGCATTGTTTGAAATGACCCCATTAAGTGGAGACCAGTGAGTGGCAGGTGAGTTGCCCTGGGCAAATAGACATAAGGATTTAAAGTAGTTTGTTGAACATTGGCTCAGGAAGCGTGATAGCCCCTTACTAACCTTTCTAGCTACTATATGAAAATCAGGCATTTTAGGAGAAGAGGGCTTTCACTATTAGTGAGGAACAAAGTCAAGGTCCACAAATTTAATTGGAACTTAAAATTCTGATTAAGTAATAAGATGCAGAACCAATTTTTAATTTTTCAGATTGTTGTTATACGATTCAGCCCATAGAAACCTTTTGCCAAGATTTTAGAGTGGGAGTGGGAAACAATGTGCAGAGGGAAAACAATAAATTAGATTAATTAGCCATTGAGTAGAAAAGCATCCAAAAAATACACAAGAATCTGAAAGGTCTAAGCAAACTCTATTTTTGGTTTTGAACAAGTGGTGTTAAACAGATGAGAGTAAGGTGGATGGAGGTCACATCAATTGGAGCAGTCACCATAGCAACAAGATAGGTACTCCTGAGGCAACATCATGAAGAAGAAGGCATACACTAGCCATTCTGTAATTGTTGGGAAATAAAGGATGCCCCAAAGTGGTCAAGAGAAAGGTGACATTGCACAGCATACAAAAACATCCTCAAGGGCTCTAAATGACAAAATAGCAGTTAGCATCAGGCCATGAGTGAAATGACTGAGGTTTTGAAAACATGGCCAATTAATAAAACTGGGATGCGGCGCGATAGCCTAATGCCTAAATCTTCACCTTGCACATGCCAGGATCCCGTATGGGCACCGGTTCACATCCTTGCTGCTCAACTTTCCATCCAGCTCCCTGCTTGGGCCTGGGAAAGCAGTAGAAGATGGCCCAAAGCCTTGGGACTCTTCACCCTCGTGGGAGACCCAGAAGAATCTCCTAGCTTAAGATCAGCTCAGTTCTGGCCATTGTAACCACTTGCGGAGTGAGGCAGCAGATGGAAGAGCTTTCTCTCTGTCTCTCCTTCACTCTATAAATCTGACTTTCCAATAAAAATAAATAAACCTTAAAAAAAGAATTCATACTAACCTTAAAAATGTTGAAATAAGATACAAACAATTCACTTACTTGGGATTATGCAATTATGATGGATAAGAATTTTGTTGTATTGCATTAGATGAGAAAAGAGAAAAACATAATATTATCTGCTTTACCCTTAAGAAGACAATTTATTATTTCAGTGAAATTATAGGCCATTTAACATCTCTCCAATGAAGCTGAAAATGGTATTATACTACGAAGAGCAGAAAAAAGAAACTTCTGAGCTTGTGTTATAACCTCTGATACATTAACCTTGTTGCAACTGCACAACACTTGACTCAAAATTACTTGTAAATAAAATATGTCATAAACCTCGAGTCTTATCTAGGGAACAGAATTATTCATCTTACCTGGGGAACAGAATTAGACCACAAAAATAGATAACAAGAAGAGAAAGCAGGAAAAGGTGCCTTAACCTAGATTTTAACTCCCTATCCAAGCAAAAATAGAAAATATCTGATCTAAGCAAAACCAGATAATAGGATAGAAATGTAATTAGTATCTAATACATGTACCTTTTAAAACTCAGTAGTCAAATTTGCTTGTTATGAGCCTAAAACATACACAGCTTTTCCTCCTTGACTGTTAAATCCCAAACATGAGTTGAAGTGGCATTTGACTCCTTTGGAGTGACAGCATGGTGATATATAGCCCTGGCCTTGAATTGTAGTGCACTGAGCTTTCTGTCACTTATTTATTTCTTGACCCTGGGCAGTTCTCTTAACCTTGATGGGTTTTGTTTTTCCAACTGAAAATATCAATGATATTCTCAAGGTCATTTATGTCAAAGAACTCTGAAATTAGGATCTAAACTAGCTCAGGCAGCCAAGAAAAATAAGCTTGGTCTTACAAGAAGAAATGTTTAACATAAATAATTATGAAAAACAAAGAGTATACAAATTACATAGTATAGGGGCCAGCATTGTGGACAATAGGCTAAACCACTGCTTGTGATGCCAGTATCACGTGTCAGAGCACCAATTTGAGTCCCCGCTGCTCTGTTTCCAATCCAGGTCCCTGCCAAAGTGCCTGAAAATGTACAGAAAAGGGCTCCACCCACAGAGAAGATTAAAATGGAATTCCAAGAGTCTAGCAATGGCCTTGCCTGGTCCTGTAAGGCATTTGGTAAGCACATCAACAAATAAAAGTTATCTCTCTCTCTCTCTCTCTCTCCTTCTCTGGCAGTCTTTCAAATAAATAAAGTTAAAATTCTTTTTTTTTTTAGAAAAATGATATATTATAAATCACTGTATAGAAATGCATTATAATTATAAAGAATAAATACTGAGTAAAGAAAAACAAATATAAAGACTCTGATATATTACATTAGTGGCCCCAGTTCTTCACGCCCCCCTCTCCCCTAGACCAATACAATATATCAAAGCACATGGAAAAGTGAATGTAGCAAAGGTAGTGAGAAATGTTGAGAATATAATTCAGGAGATTGATTTCTACTTAGTCGTGTTGATGATCAAACTCATAATTCTAAGCACTGGGTCAATAAATTTACGTGGAATGTTTTATAAATCAATACAGCCATAGATGCTGAGTCGTTTACTCCTGGAATTTATGGTATTTCACACTGTGATTCTTTCCCTTGGCTCTTTGAATGATCCATGTCCCTTTCATCCCTGAAGGCAAAGAGGCAGACGACTTTAAATCAAATGATGAATTCCATAGTGGATTCAATTAAAAAGAACTCAACACTTCTGATGTAAGAACTCTCTGGACTTACAGATAATAAAGAATATCAGCGTTTTGAGACATACAGCCTGGAAAGCTTTTTAGAGAAAGATAAATAACAGCTGTATTTAAGTAGTTTCACAGCTGCTTTGTTCAAAAACCTAGGGAATGAAATTAAAGCAAATATATTAGATGAAGTAATTTCTAAAAATTCACTGAGGAGAGATCCAAGATAACCAAAAGGAGTTGCCCAGCACCCACCTCATCCACAGAGAAGAATCAATGAATCAATCAATAGCTGCATCTCAAGATAAATGTCCAATGAAGAACACCTTAGAAAGCAGGGATGGCTATGTCAAAAAAGATTAAAGGTGAATAGCCCCATGACCCATGGCAATCCCAATTATAGGGAAAAGGGTCATCAGGGAAGCAGAGTCTGCATGTAAATTGATTATGTGGAAAATCATAGCTATGGAAATAGTGCACAGTCATCATAGACTAGGAACCCATCAGGACACGACTTAGGAGTCAGTCACTATGCTTCAGAGAAGGAAGTCAGCATTGAATTCTCCTTAATCCCCAGACTACAGGCTGTAGTAGAATGATACATCTTAATAAAGGAATGGCAGTTTGAATCCACACTGCTGTAGGAGAAAGAAGCCCCTCATATCTCCATCCCTGGCATTCCAAACACTTTGCCAAACACTTACCAGAATCAATAGTCTCCTTAAAGCAACCAGTTGTAACAGAAAAACAGGGATCTTCATGCCTGGCTCACACAGCACTCTGCACTACAAAGAGTTGGGGATTCAGAACAAAGCCAGGATCTGACTCCTCAGATTCTTAAACAGTAACACCTGCTCCCTCACATTTGGGTTTTTCCTCCCTCCCTATTTCATCCTCTCTTCCTTCCATCCAGGGAATTGCATGCTGCAGTTAGGACCATGCAGGTAAATACCCCACAGTCACATCCAGTCTGCCTGCACTCTCAAACTCTGAATGTGTCCAGTACTTTGTGCACAGCACTAGAGTTAGGAGTGCTTGGGAGTCTCTGAACTCAGTCTTCCCCCATTACCTGTCTATTCCATCCCCAGCATGAGCACTGATCTCATAGCTCTGGTTCCTAACTTAAGTAGTGGCCCTAAACTGGTAAGCCTAGACCATTCACAGCACCAGCAGGAAGTGTCTGTGCACCTTAATCAAGATGCAGCTGGGGACTGTGTGATACACACCACCCCAATGAACATGAAAAACATCCCAGAACCCGATCCTCACCTCTGCCACCACCAACCACAGCAAAATATATAGGGAGACTACACTATGGCATTCAACTAAAACTTGAGCCAAATTAGCTTCACAAACATCCACCTTCAGGAAAAAACCCTCAATATACGACATTACAATCAGTCTACCAAGACTACAAAATAAATGGAGAACTCTAAAACTTACAGGAGGAAAGCACAAGGACGGGAACACTTTTCAGAAACTCTTTCCAACCCCTTTATATAAATAGCAGATACCAGAAGAGAAAGGAATTTCATATTTCAAGTTCTGAGCTAGAACACAATACCATAATAAGTAATGTAATTTGTCAAAATGAAAGATTTTATCACCATAAGAACAAATTTACAAAAGATACTTACAGTATCCTACAGTCAGAACACTGAAAGATAGCTTCCATCACAAAAAAAATCAGGCAGAAGTATAAAACTCACTAGAAAAAGAACAAATGATTTGCAAAACAGAAGAAACTGAAAGGGAAAATCACAACATTGAGCCATTATTTGTCATTCAAAGTTTTGAGTAACAGCCCGGCACAGTGGTCTAGAGGCAAAAGTCCTCGTCTTCAATGTGCTGGGATCACATATGGACACCAGTTCTAATCCCGGCACCCCAGCTTCCCATCCAGCTCCCTGGCTATGGCCTGGGAAAGCAGTCAAGGAAGGCCCAAAGCCTTGGGACCCTGCACCCATGTGGGAGACCCAGAAGAAGCTCTTGGCTCTTAGCTTTGGATTGGCGCATCATCGGCTGTTTTGGTCATTTGGGGAGTGAATTGTTAAACGGAAGATACTCCTCTCTGTCTCTCTTCCTCTCTGTATATCTGACTTTGTGATAAAAATAAATCTTTAAAAACAAAAACAAAAAAAATGTTTTGAGTAACTAAATTTGCTAACTGAAATACATAGACTGGGCCTGGTAGCTTTAGCCTAGTGGCTAAAGTCCTCACCTTGCACTTGCCAGAATCCCATACGGGCACCGGTTTGTATACTTGCTGCTCCACTTCTCATCCAGCTCCCTGTTTGTCACCTAGGAAAACAGTCAAGGACAGCTCAATGCTTTGGGACCCTGCACCCACATGGGAGATCCAGAAGAAACTTCTGGCTTCAGATCAGCTCAGCTGTGGCCATTGGGACCACTTAATGACATCTAATTGATTTCCTAAAAAAGATAAGAAAAATTGTCAAATGAGAAAAGAGAAAATTCAAATAAAATCAGGGATGAAAAGGAAATACTATATATGATACCATAGAAATACAAAAGATCATTAAAAACTACTGTGAACAGGATTGCTTCACCAAATTAGAAATCACAAAAGAAATAGATAAATTTCTAGATGCATCTAACTTAACAAAATTGAACTGTGAAGACATAGAAAACACCAACAGATCAATAACGAGTAATGATTAATAAGACTGAATCAGTAGCTGAAAGTCTTATTCAAAAATCCAGGATTAGGTAGCATCAAAGCCTTACCTGTCTTCTAATCCAACCAACTACCCCTCTTTCAAATGTGTATCAAAGGAAATTACATCAGCACATAAAAGAACATCTGCAGCACTATTTACAAGAGATAAGGCATGGGACCAACCCAAATATCCAAAGATATGGTTGTATGTGTGCACATTTCTGTATATATACACATATATCATGTCAATGCAAAAAGAAAAGCATAAAATACTTTGCTGATGGAGTTGAAGATAATAAGCATTTTTATTCAAAATTAGTCCATAATCTATTTCTTTCCTTCCTATCCAAATCCTGATGCAAATGAATGAACTTGACCAATTCCTTAACAAATATCTAATATCTACTAGTGAAAAATCTCTGCCTATAAAATGCCTTTTAATTGCCTCTGTTTGACGTAAGTAAACCTGTACTTCATGCATTCAGGGAGCACATCTAGCTGAAAGATATATAAACTATGTAATTAATGAAGCATGAGATTTAGGTATTCCAAAATCTTAATGACTCGAAGGAGCAATATTTCCAGTACATTGTTCAGAATTCTGAAACAAAAATGTGTAATACGGACAAAAGAGAGATTTAGGGTAAGTAAATCCTATGGTTCCGGGCTCCTATAGGAGTAACCCATTAATCCATGTTCAATTCTTTCCTATATCCAGTCAGTTATCCTGAATTTTGATGTTGAATGATTTCAAGTTTTATATAAGTCAACTTTGACAACTCAATGAGCTTTTTTAGCTCACAGAGCAACATACACAATAATTAAGTGTAAGTTTCAGCATTTTGCACTCAGAGCATCATGTAAATATGTCTTAATATTCACCAGCTATTTTCTTCCTTGACTCTTTTGGGGATATAACCAATTAAAATTTTACCTTTTCTATTTTATATAACTTTGATAACATATAACATGAAAACATTGATAAAAATGACAACAAAAATCAAATGGAAATGTTCTAGCATATCACAATTTGGCTCTGACAAAAAATCAGTTTGCTCAATACAAATAAAAATGGGGTACTGAAAGTATGATAGTTGTAAAATATAAAATTAACATATGATCTCAATTTTCTCCAAGGTAAATGACATCTCAAATAATGAATTGTGTTTTATTGACAACAAAAGTCAAGGGTAGCAGTAATACATGGAGAAATTTTTGTTTGAAATTGAGAAATTAAAACCAATTTAAACACCAAAGTAATCCAGCTTTTTGATATTCTAGTCCTTTTAAATAAGTTTTAAATAAGTTTTGGAGAAAGACTAAAAGTAATGCAAAAGCATCTCTAAACAGGTAATGAAGAAACCTATTTTATTCCTGACTTAGATGCTAACAAGATGGGTGTACATGAATGGGTTATTACCTTAAAGCGAAATTCCCCAGAAGAAAGCTCTGAGAAATTGTTTAAGAGCAAACAATTTACTACACATGAATTCAGTATGTCTAAGAGTTTGTGGAAATTTGACAAGCAAGAGAAGAAGGCCAATAGGTATGTTAGTATAAAGATTATTGCTTCCAGTGAGCAGAGTCACTGCAGCTGAGACTCGGCGACAATGCATAGAACACTCTAGAACATGCTTTGGAGTTTTCCCACTAGGGATTTAAATGAACTGCAATATGGATTGCCCAGCTCCCTGCATATTTGGTTAAGAGGAAAATGGTGGTATATGTCAAAGACAGCTGTAATGTTTTGGCTGAAATACACATTAAATACTACATGAAGGATAAAAAATAAGTTATACAATTCCCAGATTTCCCAGCCATAGATCTTGCACATGACAATGATTGCTGTGACCCAGCTCTGCATAGCTCATCACTTATCTTGACCTTTGCCATTGGATGCTGCAGCCTGGCAAGGCCCAGCCTGCCCTCAGTTCCAGCTCTTGCTAGTGAGGGCTACAGCCTGGCCCTGCCCGATCCCTGACTCACAGAAACCAGTAGGTGTGATAGCCTAGCCTGGCATGCCCCACATTCCAACTTGGCTCCTGCACTTGCCAGTGAAATAAAATTGACCTGACCTTGCCCGTTCCTCCCTTTCCAAAACCACCCCACACATGCGTGGGCAGGTGGAGCTACCATTGCTGGTCTGATCAACACCCAGTCCCAAATCACATGCTTATCAGCAGGAACAATGGCCCGTCAGAGGAGTTTCCCTAGTTCCCCACCAGACCCACTCTCAGGTGCTGATCTTGCCCATGCCAGTGGGTGCTAGGCCCTTACCCATCCTAGCTACCCCCACCATCTTGCATATGTGTAAGTGGTGAATGTTGTGGCCAGGCCCAGCCTGCACCATATTCTTGGGCATACTACAGGTGCTGCAGCCTGGAACAACCCAACAAAGCCAATCCCAGTACCCATGAGTATCTGGGTGTTCCATGGCCATGCCTTGCTCAGCCTGTCACCACACTTGGCTCCAACCAAATCAGCTGAAAATGCAGATCACAGTGGTTGGCCGACACATACCCCACCGAATCAGCCCCCAGACCCAGTTCTCTTGTGTGGCTAGTGCCATGCCCCAGCCTAACATTACCCATTCCCTGTTTTTACTCTTGTTGGCAAATACTGTGATCCAGCCCTGCCAGGTAGGCCCCCAGCTTTAGCTTTAGTGTGCACGGATGGGTGATATTCAACATTAGTCAATGCTAACTTCCCCAGCTCTGCTATCCCACAAGGATTGGCATTTCAGTTTGAACTGTAAAGGTCCTTGTGTTCCCCCCTCAAATCCCACCTGGCCCCAGCCCTGCTGCCTGGGAACCCACTTCCCGGACTATCCAGCCCCTCCGGCTCCGAGCATCTGGCAGGCTAAGCTCAAGCCTTCATACCCAAGCCCTAACCCTGGGACGAACTGAGTGTCTTTTACTTTTAAACTAGTAATCCATCTTTTCTAACTCATATCTAGAAATACTCCAAGCTGATCAGATTTCAGATATCTAAAATATATGATTTATACTCTATCACGGTACACAAAGTACAGATTGGAAATGTGTATCAGAGAGAGTGCTATATTGCTATTTCTGTAGCTTATGTGACTCATAGTTTAGGCTTTATTTGGAATTACATCATTTCTAGCTAGAAAAATTCAGTCTCTGACACAGGTCTTGCATTCTCCCTGCGCTCAAAGATGTTCTTTCGATTAAGTTCTCTGCTTTGCAATCCATCTCTAGTACCTATAGACAATGGAGAAGTTTTAGAATTGAATCTCAAAGCAAACACAAAACAATCCTTACTTTTGCTTCTTTTCCACCAAAAAAGACTGCTTTTCTCTTTTTAAACAAATAGGGAAACAGAATATACATCATTGCTGCATTTGTTTTTCTTTTCTCACTGCAAGCCTGAGTCACTGGAGTGATTATTATAGCTAACTGTCCAACTTCTAGTAGAGGATCGCACTGAAGTCTCACTGTCAAAGCAGTACGTCCTTATCGATGACAGGAAAATCACATGACTTATTTAAGGCAAATTATGAACATATTCTTCAAGTTTTCTGGAATCACAGTTTTAAGTTTCTTTATTTTATCAATTACATTGATAAAATACACTGATGTCAAAGCCCATCTTTCTCTCAGTGTAACAATTATGACACCTATGCAATTATTCACTAATATCACCAATTATATTTTATCATTTTCCAATTTTTAATTTTTACTCAATACTAAGGAGAAAATGAAATTTCTGAACAGTACTGCAATGCTGCCATACTGAATCACTGACAGGAGATGCCACCAATTCTACAGAGTGAAATAGCAATTTGTGAATTGTGTGTAGAAGTATCACTTGAGTGAGTAAAGAAAGATATTTGCTTATGTTACCAGAAAAGCTCAGTGGGTTCTTTCCTCAGCATAACATAGAAGTAAGAAGCTGAAAACCAATTGCAGACAGAGAAGTTTATTTGCAAAGTGATGACCAGGGAAAAGGGAAGGGAAAAGCACTGAGAGAGAGAGAGAGAGAGAGAGAGAGGAGGTGGGGTACCTTTTGAAAGGAGAGAGATCAAAGGCTTGAGAAAGAGTCTTGGGATTTTAAGCATTCCCTGACCCCTCCTTGTTGGATGGAAGCCTACAGGTAAACGGTTCCCCATTGGTGGTCTCTTAACCAACAGGAAATGCTTGGGCAATACTTATGCCACAATTTTGAAGGTGTGGCCAAGATTTCAGCAGGCTTGGAGGGTCTCAGCTTAGAGGTGCGATTATATAAAACTTCATTACTGGGATTTCACAAAGCTTAAGCACATAAGTAAAATACAAATATCAATACAAGCTAATATAAATATCAATATAAGCTAATACAAATATCAATGTAAGCTAATTATTATTTATATTGTCCATGTTAGCTTAAAAGTACTTTGGGAAAAAAAGGTTTAAAATTAATTGCTGTTGCAATAAAACAGAATCTTGGAATTCTGACTTTTCCACATCAGACAAAACTGAGTCTCCTGAGTTCCTTTGGTGCTGACACATTTCTGGCATGTCTAGAGGGTGAATACAGACATGTCTTACACTGCTGAAAGCATCTGAGTGTTACTCATTCCCTGTCAAGGAGAGTGCTTCTAAATGCTTCTTCCAGTGTTACTGTCCATTCTTGTATTTGCATGGCAGATCTATTTCTCTCTTTGAACATTGTTGCCAGAGCACACAGCCTCCATAATAAATATAAGGTTTGAAATTCTAAGATGATTTACCTCTTAAATTCTGTTAGGATAAGTTAAAGTCATGGTCCTTAGTGAAATTTTCCTTCGAACATATAGAATCTTGGTTGTCCTGTATTACTCTTTCGAAAGACAAATTCCTCCTGCTCACTGTTGTATGTTAAGGATTCAAACATCTTGGGAAGCCAGATGCAGCCCCTACTAAGATGCAAATCCTTCTTCCCTGAATTTCCATCTTTTTTTCACAAAACAGCAAAAAGGTCATGAGGTCTTTTGAGGGAATTTAAAGGACCTGTCTCCCCAAAACTATCTCTGGCAGACTCAAGGTGTCAGTCCCATTTCTTTGAAATTTTATCATGAGGAAGCAAAGAAATGGTGCCTGAGATTCCAATTGATGATAAGAATGGGAAGGAGGCTACCAGTTACACAGTTCGGATGGCCTTGATGTTTTGAGCAAGCTAGACAGTATTAGAATTTGGGCTTGTGATTGTTAGTTGCTATTCTAGTTCCTTTTCAGTTTTCTCTCAAACTTGTTCTTGAAAGAAACCAGTTCTGCCATAATCTTGGGTAGAAGTCCGCCTCCTCCTGCAGCAGGAGGTTTTCATCTTTACTATCTTTGGTAAATTTTGCTTTAATCAGTGAAATTGTCCACATGAAAATTTTTCTTTTATGTTGAGACAAGAGCTGACATTGCTTTCATCTTTCCATGTGAAATTCCCTGGAACAATTGCACCTCAAGATAAGTTTTATCATTTCTCCTTTCATGCTGTGGAAGTTTTTCTGAGTAATGCAAACTGCTTTAGACCAGCTGATAACACATTAAGTCCTTCAACAGCTTCAACAAATCAGAAACAGAAAGAATGTAACAGAAACAACCTAGAACATTCCCAGATTCATATTTGAATTGTCAAATATGGGGTCAGAGTTTCACAACTATGTCCCTCAAGTTGGTTCCATACTTTCCAGAAGACACATCTTCTAGGTAGGACACAAAGATTAATTACTCTTCACTAAGGTGTTGAAGATTTCTCTGCACACCCCTCCTAAAACTGTCCTGCACCTCAATTGTTGACAATTGTCTTGTTAGAGTTATAAGCCAGTTTAGACTACCTGAAAATCTGCCAAGTTCAGCAAAATTATGCTTCAACACTATAAACTGCTAAATACTAAAATGAAAATAGACATGAGACAGCTGAATAGTGCCCTATAGCCATTTTAAGGTGTGTAACAGCCGGTTCTGTGTAGAAACTAAGATTGAAATGTCAATGAGGTAGTCACAGGATGTGGTTAAGAACTTGCACAGTTTTAACAGATTTGTTACTCAAAACCATGTCAATTAATTCCATAATGTTGTAAAATGTTGTTGATGTTATGTTGTGGCTTTAAATTGATCGGGATGATATTCTGCCGGCTCTGCCTTCAGACCAGAGATGGTCTCCCCAAGAAACCATTGAATTTATCTGGACAATAAGATGCTGGACTCTATGCTTGGTATACTCTTACGATGAAAGTGTCTTGACTGAATTTGAAATGTAATACAGCAACAAGGTGGAGAAATCCACCATTGGGGGAGGGTACAGGGAGAGATTGGGTAATCCCAGGACCTATGAAACTGTGTCACATAATGCAGTGCAATTAATAAAAATATATATATTTTAAAAATAGAAGACACATCTTTTCACAAGGTTTCCTTGTTTGTTTGTTTGATTGTTTCTGGAGAATCACCTGCACCATGTTAACCTGGTGGATTTAAATCAAAATCTACCTTCTCCTCTGAAATGTTTTTCTACTAGTAGACAAAATAAATGAATGGAAAAATAAGTGAGCTTGGAGATAAAGGCCATCCCCATCTTGTTCAAGACAAGAAAGGATCCTGGCGCAGTGGCGCAGTGGTTAAGTCCTCGCCTTGCACGCCCGGGATCCCATATGGCCGCCGGTTCTATCCCGGCAGCCCTGCTTCCCTTCCAGCTCCCTGCCTGTGGCCCGGAAAAGCAGTCAAGGACGGCCCAACACCTTAGGACCCTGCACCCGCGTGGGAGACCCGGAAGAGGCTCCTGGCTTCGGATCGGCATAGCATCAGCCGTTGCACTCACTTGGGGAGTGAATCACCGGACGGAAGATCTTCCTCTCTGTCTCTCCTCTCTGTATATCCGCCTTTCCAATAAAAAAAAAATAATAATAATAATAATAAATCTTTAA
Source organism: Ochotona curzoniae (assembly GCF_017591425.1). Lineage (NCBI taxonomy): Eukaryota > Metazoa > Chordata > Mammalia > Lagomorpha > Ochotonidae > Ochotona > Ochotona curzoniae. The sequence continues at coordinate 6,325,005 of NW_024466146.1, read as the reverse complement.
AAAAAAAAAGACAAGAAAGGATCCACAGAGATCCACCGCATGGTATCTTCATTGTTAGACTCGGGGAGAGTCCAACCCCGTGGAGGGGAGCCGCACAGTCATTGGCAAAACAAGTCAAACGCAGAGGCTGCAATAAGCATGAGGGTTTTATTGAGCATTTGTGAGTGGGCAACAGAGTCTCTGGAGGCACCCAGGACTCTGCGCGCCTCACAAACATTTTGGAACAGTTTTTATAGGGCGAAATCATAAACTCTGCATAACAGTCAGCATTTCTCACTATCAGATTAGATAGCCCGGGGGTCCCTTAACTTTGCATATTTTCCCAACTGTTGACAGTCTGCATTCCTCGTCTTAGGACTAGGTGACCCGGTACTTTCTCACACTTCTTATTTCTCTGTAACTGTCTCACTTTCTTATTTTTTAATTTCTTGCATCGGCCTTGTTGCATTGGCCTTGCTTCCTTATCTTCTCCATTCTTGCAGCTGCCTTGTTCATGTCTGGGAAATTGAAACTTTACTTGTTTCATGAAATGACTTTTCTATACTTATTCTAACATGGCTCTACTCTTGCTCAGCAGAAAGCAATATACAGAAGCAAAATCAAGCGGTTATTCTAAACTCTTACACATGAGGACTTAGTCACAAGAGCATAGTCATGGAAAAAATGCCTGACTTCTACAAATATATCTTTAAAAACATAATCTCTACTAATCCAGAAATAATACAGTTCAGACATTTACTCTGGAAAAAAAACCATGTATGTTATTAATCACAAAACTGTTTGGAAGCTAAATTACTAGCTTCAGTGGAAGTTAGAGAGAAAACTAAAATTAAAAAAAAAACCTTGGTCCTAGGCATTTTCACTTTATTTTTTAAGATGTATTCTCATAATAGACAATGTCATGAAGACTACCTAAAATACATACTGGAGACAATATATCTAGAATTACATTTCCTCAGTGTCTTATTTTAAGGACAAAGATATATAATCCTGTGCTTTAGTTGGCACAATGTATGTTCTAAAAGCATCAGATCTCAAATATTGTGGTCTCAAGACCTTTTTTGCAATTTAAAAGTTAAGAATTCTCAAGACATTGTATTTGTGTCAAGTACATCCATATTAATTTCCACATTAGAAGTTAATAACTGTGGCATTTAGAAACATTTATAAATCATTGAAAAATCATTATATATATTAAACATACTATGCCTATGAATTTTTTGAAAATACTTAATATTTTCCTTACTAATGGACAGTTGGTTTCGTGAATTGCTTTTGCGTCCAATTTACTATGAAGTACTATTTTTAAAAATCTGATCTTATCCAAATACATAGTTGGCCGAAAAGAGAACTCCCGGGCCCTGTGAAAGGGATGTGGGGATACCTCAGGGGCTTCGAGAACATAATGGGTACAACCAGACCAGCTGAAATGCAGAAATCATTTTACTGCTACAAAATAAGAGTGCTTTCCACAGTGTAATTCTAGTAGTCATCTAAAACCCTGGCTAGTGGTGTTGCTGACAACAAAGCTGAAGGCCTTGTTTCGCTTGCATGACAGTGTTAGTCAATTTTGCATCATTTCTTCCCTTTTACTAACATACTTGCCACACAAGCAGAATAACTATCTGCACAAGTGATTTCATGTTTCACGAGTCTTCACAGCAGTTGTGTACCTGTGTCAAGTCAAAAAGGAAAAAAAAAAAGAAAGCACAGAAACAAAGTAGCCCCATTGTGGCCTAATTTGGTCCAATATTTATTGCTTAGGGTCTGGCCTCATGCTTCAAGAACATTTTACGTACGGGTACCGACATGACTTAAGAGAGTGGTAAGGTTTATTCAGAGTGAGGTACATAGACATACCCCGGCCATATTCAGGCAGACTCAGCCCGGAAGGAGAAAAGGGTAAAAAGGCTACTCTGTCCTCAGAGTCCATCTGCAGCATGCAAGAGAGCAAACAGGTACTAAAAAGGTCGAGAGACTGAGTGCTTGAGCAACGAAGGAAGTGAGCAAGCCCTCCTAGCACAGGCTTTGAAGGGGCTTTAAAAGAGCATGGTTATACAACACCCTCCCACCCTGAGCTTCCAGGTAATGACTCACAGGTGGGCAAAAAAGAGTAACAGACTGGAGGGGGGCGGTCCCACTGTGACCTCGAACTAGTTACCTTCCTCAGACCACGTCAGCATCACAAAATGAAAATGAAACGTATAACTTGAGTTGCTAGACAACTTTACAATATTACATGTTGGGGAAAGTGTATTTAGGATGATGATAAAATACTGTGGTAGATTTATGCTGAAGAATAGACATTTTCAGCCCTAATAAAATCACAATAGTCTCCATTATATGATTTTTGCTGAGAGTAATATAATGGATAGCACCAGCCCTGAGAGTTCTTTAGCTGATTTGGAATAAGAAAAAAAATCAAAATATTGACATATGCTCAGAAAACCAAGCTTTAAAAGCCCCATTCATGTGCCCTATTTTTCATGAGAGCTTTCCTTTTTCTCACACTTTTAAATCATTCCCCCCTTGATTTGGAAACATTTTCAATAGCCTTTTCATTTTCAAATGTGAGGCTTATAAAAGATGGAGAAATTACTATATCTTTTATTTGTAAAATAATATACTGCTGAGAAGCGCAACAAATGAATTTGATTATAACACACAATGCATACAATCATGCAATCCAAAATCACATCAACCAAGGACCCCATCAACAGCAGTGGTCCTATAGATTACAATGAAACTGAGAAATCCCTGTCACCTAGTGACATAGCCACCACAATGTTACAAGATAGCACGTGACCCATATGCATCCTGGATCTGTAACTAACCAACATCTTCTCTGCCCTGTAAACATGCCCCCTGAGTCCCATCTTCACACATACACATGCACCAATGTACAAAAATACAACAGAAACGAGGAAGAAGGGAATGGCTTGGGCCTGCTTCCTCTGTGTCTGCTTTTAGTTCTTACTAACTGGGGGTAAGAGCTGTTCTCCATCACTATAATCATAATATAGTCTCTTCAGATTACTCACAGGTAAGCGCATCGGCCTCACGTTGTAAGACACTGCTCTACAAAGTAGGGAATGCTCTTCGGCATTTCCCAGAACCGTGCAGTCACACAGATTCCTGACATTGCCACTTTTATTCCATTTTAACATAGGATATACCTTTTCCAATGTGAATTATACAGAATTTGCATATGATTGACAACTATATGTGTCTGTTACTTCTCAAAATCTTAAATGTATACAAAGTTAACCTCTTGCCTTAAAGCCTTAAGATACCCTCTAAGTTACTAATCTCTCACAGTTCTGACAAAAAAGAAGTATGCCTTATCTTGTCTGTTATTCCTGAGTAAAGGCTAAGAAATTAGCCTCAATAGGCCGTAATATATTTTCTTCAATTACAATTCTGTACCTCACTATATTCAATTCCTTTTTCCTTCTGGTTTTCATTTTGATGCTAAAAAAAAATAGATGTATTGCTTACATATCCATTTTGACTGTTTCAGGAGAACTGAGGTTTTAAAGTGTTGCTATGGTTACACATGAGCCATCCTCTTACATGTTTTGTTTCACGTACTGTATACCAAACAGTGTAAGACTGAAATGTGTCCTTGCAACTCAGGATTTTCCAGTAATGAACATCTGTGTACAAAATGGACCCACTTGCTTACTTTTTCATGTTAACAGAAGTTTGCTATTCTGCAATGCATATGTTAAGCTCTATGTCTTTCAGAAAGCCCTTCCCAGTGACATCTCTTGCCTGGGACCCCTCTCTGGAATTCTTTCTGCTCATAGTTCTCAAGAATGACCATCTTCACAGGGAGTGCCTGACCCAGACCAAGCAACCGGAATTTCTGCTGTGAAACAGGGCAACTTAAATATTTAACAGACACCCCAGAGAGCTTAAGGAAATAAGTTAAGAGTTAAGGAAATATACTTTCCCAGAGTTAAGGAAATATACTTTCTAAACTACATATGTGTTGAATTTCATGATATATTAATTTTTGCTTTGAATAGCAAAAACACTTTCAAGAAATATTATCCATGCAGTTTTAACACGTATGTATACCTCATAACTTCCATCTGTATTGTGAAAGAAAGCATTTCCACGTCCTCAGAAAATCAAATGCATATGCTCAGCTCCCCCGCCCTCAGAGCCTTGTTTTGGTTCTGAGTTCCTCAAAACTCCTGCTTGTTTTCTATCAGTGAATGTGCTGCTGAAATGTTTCCTCCCACTGGTGTTTACGGCAAGAGACACACTCACCATTCCCAAGCAAATGGCTCTAACTTTTTCCATGGCTGATATGAAAAGCTGTTCTTTTCATTCAACATAGAATTTTACTAAGAACCCAACTCATTTTTAGCAGTTATGGTAGATTTCGGTGCAAATTGAATATGACTATATCTCAAAAAATTCTGCCACATCTGCTTTGTTATTCATTTTGAGTGAAAATTACATAGAATATTGAATAAAGGATGATTGCATTTCATGGTGGAAAAGCCCCAAAACTGCCATCAATGTTATTACCAATCTGTGCCTCAATGACTATTGCTACAAAGATGTATGATTATCCAAATAATTGTTGAGATCATCCTATGTTAACCATAATTAATCTTTTAACAGATATTTGAGTATATCCCCTTCAAGTAAATGTGGAACACTGACAAAATTAGACCCTACAGTATTCCAAAAGTCAAATTTCCAGAGATGCAGTGCAGTAGTTCAGAGTATGTTCATATATCACAATGAAATTAAAGTAGGAAAAAACAGAGGAATAAATCTGGAAAATTCCAAAGTATCTGAAAACAGCGTAGAATGTTAAGTAAACCATTAATTAAAGAACTTACAAGACAAAACAGAAAATATTTTGCAAAGAATAAAATGAAACTCAACATACCAAACCATGCAATCTTAGTAAGTAGTGCTTAAACATAAATTTCAAGGGCCCGGCGCGGTGGCGCAAGTGGTTAAGTCCTCGCCTTGCACGCCCGGGATCCCATATGGGCGCCGGTTCTAATCCCGGCAGCCCCGCTTCCCTTCCAGCTCCCTGCCTGTGGCCTGGGAAAGCAGGCGAGGACAGCCCAAAGCTTTGGGAACCTGCACCCGCGTGGGAGACCCGGAAGAGGCTCCTGGCTTCGGATCGGCATAGTATCGGCCCGTTGCGGCTCACTTGGGGAGTGAATCATCGGACGGAAGATCTTCCTCTCTGTCTCTCCTCTCTGTATATCCGCCTTTCCAATAAAAAATAATAAAAATAAATCTTTAAAAAAAAACATAAATTTCAAAACAGGAGGAAATTCTAAAATTAATAACTTTAATCACACTTCATGGAGCTACACAGGGGAGGAAAGTAACCTAAAATAGAAAATTACAAGGAGAAATGAAAGCTGTCAAATAATAAGGAAAACCAAGGAAACTAAATGCTGTTGCTTTCAAAACATTGAAAGAACCAGCATGGTAGTATAACAAAGTAATCTTCCACCTGCAGCATCGGTATCCCATGTACCACCAGTTCACGTCCTGGCTGATCCAGCCCCTGCTTCTGGCTTGGGAAAGAAGCAGCAAGTGACTCAAGTCCTTGGGCCCCTGTATCCACGTGGGAGTACTGGAGGAAGTTCCTGACTCCTGGCTTCATCATCTCAGCTCCAGCCAATTAAAACAGCTGCAGCTCTTAGGAGCCATTTGGGGAATGAACCAGCAGATGGAAGAACTTTCTGTCTCTCTCTGCTTCTCTCTGTATTATGCCTTTCAAAGAAAAACAAATATATCTTTAAAAATTTATTATAATAATGTGCCACTAGTTTGGCCATTTACATAGCATTAACACTGACTGACAAAAAAGTGAAAGGCCAAATAACCCATATCAAAATGTTAAACAACGGACTTTATAATTTAAACTTTTGACATATGAAACTGTGTCACATGATGCAATGTAACTAAAAATAAGAAGAAAAGAAAGAAAAAAAGATTTCCACATTCTGAGAGAAGAAAGAAAAAGACTTGTGTGTTTGTGTGTGTGAGAGAGACCTTCTCTGTGTAAATCTACCTTTCAAATAAAAGCAAATGCATCTTTTAAAAAAATCAAAATAAAAATAAAACTTTCAGCAATTTAGAAAAGAAAGAAGTTTCCTAATTCAGAAAGAAGACATTTATGAATAGTCTACAGTTTCCACCATGTTCAAGGGTGAAAGAATGGATGCTTTCTCTGAAATTGCAGAAGAAAATATACCTGCTCTCAAGACATTTAGTGAACATTGTTATAGAAACCCCAGCTACTGTAAATAGGCCAAAAGAAAAAAAACTAAAGGAATCCATATTGGGATGCCTCCCACACACATCCCAATCAGAAGGGTTTGTGGCTCTGCTATACTACAAATTCCAGCCTTGTGCTAATGAAGACGCAAGAAGGAGGCAGGTTACAGCTCGAGTAGTTGGGTCCTTTGAAACCAAAGTAGGAAACCTGACTTGAGTTCTTGGTCCCCAATTTTAGTATGGCTGTCTTGGCCTTTGTAGACATTTAAGGATATGAATTCTGCAAATAAAAACCCATTGTCATCATGTCTCTTTGACTTCCAAATGGTTTATAAAGGCTGGGAAAAGGAATAATAAAGTAAAACTATTACTAACGTGATACTTATATATCACTTTCCATTAGAATAGCTAATATTGGACCCGGAGCGGTGGCGCAAGTGGTTAAGGTCCTCGCCTTGCACGCCCGGGATCCCATATGGCCGCCGGTTCTATCCCGGCAGCCCCACTTCCCTTCCAGCTCCCTGCCTGTGGCCCAGGAAAACAGTCGAGGACGGCCCAAAGCTTTGGGACCCTGCACCCACGTGGGAGACCCGGAAGAGGCTCCTGGCTTTGGATCGGCTTCAGATCGGCATAGCATTGGCCGTTGTGCTCACTTGGGGAGTGAATCATCGGACGGAAGATCTTCCTCTCTGTATATCCGCCTTTCCAATAAAAAAATAATAAAAATTAATCTTTAAAAAAAGAATAGCTAATATTAAAATCCAGTATTAATGCACAATTGTTCACAAACATGTGGAACAAGTCACCTTTCATGTATTGCACGAGGGTGAGTACAAAATGATATAGTCATCACAGGTAAGTAGGTCCTTAACCATACACTTAACACACTAACAGTTCTAACATTTATGCCAGAAAAATAAAAGCACATATTCACACAAAGACTTCCCTACAAATGTTTATGATAGCTTTATTCATATGGCCATGAAACATAAACAACTTGTTACAACAATTATGTCGAAAGTTCACAGAAAAGATGTAACAGGACTTGGGGTGGGAATGACAGGTTATGGCAGAGCTGTTGATGACTGCCAGGATGTGGACTTCATGCTTAGAGCCCTGAGAATTGGCACAAAACCAGAGAAGTTCTTGACATTCTAGGAGTTTTGAGTGAAAAGTACTCTCAGGGACGATGACATCTTCCAGAATAGGAATGCTGAGTGATTCATCCCTTTTATGTTGTACTCATCACTGGCACATGAAATTGCACAAAAGTCGGTGGAATGAATAATGTGGGGATGAGGTAGAAATCCCTCTGGGGGAAGGATTTGTTCACAGGGAAGGTACATCAGGCTCACCTCTCGAGTCACATTTCTCTCTCTTTTTCTCATTATTTTCAAAATGCCAACTTTCATCACATTTTTTAGAAAATGCAAAACCATTCCTTGCTGCAGAACTTGACCTTTATCGTGTAGCTGCCTCAAACATGTTTCTACAGCAGCTCCTTTCCCACCTGGTGTGGCGCAACACAAAAGCCACATCATCTGCAGACACTGAACAGTGAAAGCTCTCCCTTCAGTAGTACCTGCTGTTCTGTCCCCCTATCAGATTTATTCTCAGCCTGACATTATGCCATCTTTACAGGACTTTATCTCTTTATTGTCTGCATTCATTTGCTTACCCAAAGAATGCAACCATATTAAGAATAAAAATCCTACCTTGTTTACATCTTTAACTAATCTTTCTTGAAAATAGCTTGACACATACTACACATTTGTTGAATAAACACTACACACTTCTAAACAAATTGTGACTCATTAAAAATCAAGATAGTGGGGCCAGCGTTGTGGTGCTGTGGGTTAAGCTACCTCCGTAGATGCCAGCATCCGAGTGCAGACTTGCGTACAGTTGCTCCATTTCTGACTCAGCTCTCTGCTGATATACCTGAAAAAGCAGTGGAAGATGTTCCTAGTAGGAGGAAAGTACCTGGACCTCTGTCATTCATGTGTGAAATCCAAATGGAGTTTCAGACTTCTGGTTTCAGATTGATCCAGCCTCAACTTTTACAAGCCATTTGAGGCAAGAACCTGCAGATGAACAGTCTGTCTGTCTCTCTCTCATTCTCTCTCTCCACCTCTGTAACTGCTTTTTGCATTTTAAGTAAATGCATTTTGAAAAAAAAGAAAAAAAATCCATGCCCATTTGTTTTACTAGAATTTGAAAATTTAAACTGACAAAGTAAGTTATATAGTTTTACCATTAAAATATTTATATAGAAATGTGTCAAAAAATTCATAGAAAATGGAATTAAAATATATTTTTGGTGCCAAAAATATTAAACCTATGCCTAATTTCCTAGTACTATGTGTGTTCTGTGAACCTTCTGAAACCCCTCTAACAAGGTGGAGAGGTTCATACCTTCAACAGAACAGCCAGGATGCGTGTGTTAGCTGTCTTTTCAGGGCTGGCTCTGTTGGGGAATTCTGTAACATCCGCTTCAGTAATGCAGCATTACTATCAGTCCAGTAGGGCAGACAGTGTCTCTTCCCCAGAAGCCCAATCCATTTCTCCTTGGAGTGTCATCATCACCAATTCAGTAATTTGCCAGAGGGTAAGAGCACAATGCTTTTTCATTTTATTTGTCTGAAAAACAGACATACAGAGACAGCTACAAAGAGATCCTCCATTTGCTGCTTCACTAACCAAACACCCACAACATATAGAAGCAGGCCAGGCCAATGCCAGGACTGTGGAACTCCATTCGGGTCTTCCATGTAAGTGGCAAAAACTCGAATATTTGAGCCATCACCTGCAGTTTCCCAGGTTTCTCATTAGTGAGAAGCTGAAACAGAGAGTGAAGCCAGGACTCAAACCCAAATACCTGACACAGGATGCAGGTATCTAATGGTAAACCATCCCAGTTCAAAGCATTATCACCAGAAGAAAGAAGAGTTCTGGGTAGGAAACACAAGAAGTCCTCTAGAGCATCTTCTAGCCCTTTAATTACCATGGAGCATAGCATAATTCAAACCTTCCTCTACGTAAATATTATTTAGCTTTATAATGTTCTGTTATTTCTGATCAGAATGATGAAAATAAAAAATACAGTGGCTGTGACTCTTAATGTTCCTTCTTAGATTATTTCAACAACTTCTAACCACTGGTTGCCACTATACCTGAATGTCTCCACAGACAGGGAAAGTACCAGCCCTGTGAAGCCTTACCACATCCTTTAACAGCCTTGAAATATTAAACTGTGACCCTTTCCTTTGACTGAAACCTGAGAGATAATACTGAAGAAACTCTTGGGACAGCAAGCAGCCGAGCACTAGACTAATGGCTGCTGAGTGGGCTTAGAAGGGGCACCAAGACCATGGCGGTGTACTCTATGAAGTTATGTTCCCTATTTTGGCTTCAACTACTTTAATTTTAAAACTTTAAGCAACCAGTTTTTTCTATTTTTAGACGACACAAGTGGTTTCTTTCCATTTTGGCAACCATGTAAAAAAATACACATTTTATGGGTTACCATGTGCTTTTTAAAATATGTATACATATTCAGTTATTTGAAAGGCAAAGTTACAGAGAGAAAGCTCCATCCACTGGTTTATTTCTTAAAAGGCTACAACAGCTTGGATTGGGGCAGACAAAAATCAGAAGCCTACAACTCCATCCAGGTTTCCCATGTAGGTGGTAGGAGTCCAAGTAATTGAGCCATATTTTTCTGTTTTCCCAGATACATTATCAGAGAGTTGGGTCAGAAGTGCAGCAGCTGGGATTCAAACTGGCTCTCAATTGGGACGCTGGTATGGCAGGCAGTGGCTTAATGTGCTGTGCCATATGCTAGCCCCACAAGTGACATTTTAACAATTAGGTTGACTATTATTTAAAACAAAATTAGGCAGTGATGGGGTGAGAAAGAAACCCTTGCACACTGCAGTGCGAATGCAAATTAGTACAGGTATTGTGGTAAACAGAATGGAAATTCATAAAAAGTTTGTCATAACTTATGGGGAATTTTGCATTATCAAATAAGGACATATTTCTTGTGAAAACTATTTTTCTATCTTCTTACTCAAGCACAGACAACACAATAAAGAAGAAATGTCCCTGGAAATGAATGCTAGAGTGGAAAAATCTGAACTGTAATTGTTGTTACTAAAAAATCAGTATCAACAAGTCTGAGAGTTTAAAATTCCAGATTTGTGTGTGAATTTTAATTCCAGACTTTCATCATTACTATCTAAGAAAAATTCTCTTGCTTCCAACATTGGATGGTGGTTGGATGTGCATTTTGAAATCCACTAGAACACTGTGGTCTTCAAAACATACACTGCCAAACAAACGCAAGGAGTCAATCATTTACTTTTGTTTGTTTGTTTGTTTGTTTCATTATTTATTTATTTTTATATCATTTTATGACACAGTTTTATAGGCTCTGAGATTTCCCCCAGCCCCTCCCCAAGCCATTCCCCCATATTGAATTCCTCCATATTGTTACAGTAGTACAGTTCATAACCAGTCATGATTCCTTCTTTGCAGGCATGGACCATACAGAGAGTCCAGCATCTTATTGTCCAGATAAATTCAACAGTTTCATTGAGAGACCATTCTTAATCCGAGTGCAGAGTTGGCAGAATATACCCTCCAATAAAAAGCCACAACACAAATTCATCAACAGGAAAAAACATGGAAGTTAACAACATCATGAGGTTAATTTACATGGTACTGAGTGACCAATGTATTAGAAAGTGCAAGTTCTTAATCACATCCGGGAACTACTTCACTGACGTCTCAATGTTAGTTTATACATAACCGACTATAAACCTTTTTTTTCTGCCAAGCTAACATGTTTTTGAGTTTAACTTAAATCAGAGTGGCACAGGAACAGTGAAAGGATCAATATTAACATCCATCATATATATAACAGCTGCGTACAAACTTAACATCAAGGTTTCTATGCAGTTACATCTTGTTTAGTATTAACAGTCATAAATTGGTAAAGTATTCCAGGAGAATTTTAAGCCACAATTTAAACTTTGCAGTATATAGTGATTAAGCATGGTTTTACAGAACTTTGCATTTTAACCATTGAAGAATGGAAAAATTTTAGGCAGGTGAGCAGGGAAATCCCCAACAACCTAGTGAGTGAGGAAGAATTTAACTCTACATCCTACCTAATAAAGTCCAGGAGAAGCAAATAGGGAGCCTGATCAGTAAGTACAGGCTAAGCAATTATAGGCTAGTTGGCCTTTTTCCTGACTGTTCCAGACTTTCTATATCTATATCTATGTCTCTGTCTGTCTGAAAAGCCAAATGGGAAGCCCGATCAGTAAGGTACAAGCTGAGTGATTATCAACTAGCTGAACTTTATTAGTCTCTGTCTATCTAAACTAATTTTTAAAAATAATTTTGGGGCCTGGCGCGATGGCACAAGTGGTTAAGGTCCTCGCCTTGCACACCCGTGATCCCATATGGCCGCTGGTTCTATCCCGGCAGCCCCGCTTCCCTTCCAGCTCCCTGCCTGTGGCCCGGGAAAGCAGTCGAGGACGGCCCAAAGCTTTGGGACCCTGCACCCGCGTGGGAGACCCGGAAGAGGCTCCTGGCTTTGGATCGGCATAGTATCGGCTGTTGCCGTCACTTGGGGAGTGAATCATTGGATGGAAGATCTTCCTCTCTGTCTCTCCTCTCTGTATATCCGCCTTTCCAATAAAAAAAAAAATCTTTAAAAAAATAATAATTTTGGGGCTCACAAGCAACCCTGATGGTCAGTGTAAGAGAGGGCTGGGAGCCAAGGCTGGAACTAGATAAGGACCAGAGAAAGCTCCCCTTCTGAGTCAAGAAGGAAATTTGCAACCCTTTTATCTCTGAGTGCCACCCAGGGCTCCTGGCTGTAGTTCCTATGTCACCAGACTCTATGAGATGGTTTTGGGCTGCTACCATCCCATGTGGGAAATCCAATAGGAAAGGACTGACCACAGAGTTCTCAGGCTCAGAGGGCATTTACATTCCCTGTAATCTCCTAGGCAGTTGGGATAGGGTTCTCGGCGTCCATACTGACAATCCTCCACCAAGTATCCATTGCTTCCATGGCGAAAGTACTTGGGAGGCCTCCAGGGTTCTCCGGGACTAGGATACAGACCTCCTCTTATCCTCCTGTTCCACCCTGAGATTCCCTCCTGCTCTGTACACACAACCTCCTTTTAAGAGGGTGTCAGGGTTGTTCCCACCACAAATTTATATGGTTTTTCTAATGTCTAAGGCCATTAAGAATTTGTTATCTATAAATAATAAGTTACACTTAAAGTCTTCCTCAAACAATCTAAGAAGTTGGAGAATTTCTCTGCACTCCTGACCTATAGTGGAACAAGAGGAATATTAAACAAATTTAGTTTTTCAGTTCTTAGAGGCGGTTCCACTGGGGGTTCCATTTTCTCCAGGGGCAGTGTTGTATTCAAGGAAGTTGCTGCACTTCTGAGGTCAGATGAGCCATAAATCAGTTATTAAAATAAATCAATAATTAACAGTCTTCCATAACAGAAATCACAAGGTTTGAATGAGTTCACTGGTGAAAGTTTCTACACATATAAGTGATAAATTATTACACTTCTTACAATCTATGAGAAGATAAAAACATACTGGAAGCCTTCTAACTCATTCAATGTGGCAGGCATCAACCTAACACCAACAGTCAATTACATTACAGGGAAATTACAGACATATTTCTCATGAACATAAGTGCCAAAGCCTTCAGCAAGTGTAGCAAAACAAATGTATTTGCATTTTTTACTTTGTACAACTAAAATAACTATGCACTGCAGTAAATGAGATTTATCCTAATTACAAGTCACTGGTTCTACATTTGAAAATCAACGAATGGGATCTGAGTGCTTGGTTCAGTGCCTAGGACACCCCTGGGGATAACCACATCCCATGTCGGAGTACTTGGGTTACACTCCTGCCTTGAGTCTCAACTCCAGCCTCTGTGAATTGGGCATTTTGGGCGCAACCAGTGACAATTTGAGTAATTGTGTCTCTCTCATTCATGTGGGAGACACAGATTCAGGCGGGGGTGGGGTAGGGTGAGAAGTATCTCTATGCTCCTAAATGTTTAGTGTGAAATACATCAAATTGGTTCACCTTATGTAAATGAGACAATTTAAAATATTTTTTAAAACTCTTAATAATGCAGACTTAGAGAACTTTTTCACTCGATAAAGAATATCAACAAGACTGAACCTACAAGCTAAATTTATACTTAATTGAGAAACTTGAATCTTCCCCTCAAAGATCAAGAAAATGGTAGATTTTTACCTTTTCACAATTGCTTTTTAACACTATTCTGGAAGATTTAGATAACACAACAAAACACTAAAATGAAAAAAATGTATGTTAACAAGATGGAAGGAACAACAAAAGAAATAAAATTCTGTTCACAGATGGTCTGTATAGATGAGCCTAAAGATTGACCAAAAGATTCCTAGAATTAATAAGTGATTACAGTGAATTCATGTGATGATATAAACCCAACCATACAAAAGCCAATAGTATTCCCATATTTACCTGTGATGAACAGTAAGATTTGAAATTAACTGGACAATAAGTTTTACATTAACACTCCTTCTAAAAATGCAATGATTAGAGGAACTACAATACAGTAAGTAGAAGCATATAAAAAAAACAGCAAAATGGTGTTGAAAGAAATTGAATAAATAAATGGGCAACTATTGCATTATGGGTGATAAGAAGATAATGATGCCATGACTTTCCTGAATTTTATCTGTAGTTTTATTGCACTCTTAATTAACACTTTGGCAAATTCTTTACAGGTATCAACAAACTCATTCCAAAACTTACAGAAACAAAAAGACACCTAATAGTCAGTACACAGTGAGCAAGTTGTGTGCCTGCCTGGGCCCAAGAGGCATCTCCCTCCCTAGTGAGTATGCTAGGAGGAGATCTCTTGAGAACAAAGGCGGGCCTAAGCTCCACCTGCCACCAACATCCTGCAGTGAGAGGGACCTAGGGAAGTTCAACCTCAGGGCCTGGGTGCAGAGAGCTTCCAGCAGCCTAACACCTGCTGGGAGTACCCAAGCAAGGTTGGACTCAATTCTTGGGGACCTGGCCACAACCACTGCTGCCACACAGTGAGTCCTAGGCAGCCAGTGTGCCAATTGGCATCAGGCTCTGCCTGCTGGCTACCCAGTGGCAAGATCTGGGGGTTGGAGGTGTGGAATTGCTGCCTAGGTATGTCCATGAGTGAGGCCACTATCCATGTTGGTGCGGAATCAATCCTGGGGGACTCCCAACAACAAGGTAACTTTTCCTTGAAGGTAAGCAAGGGTACTGAGACCTGGTGGATTGAAGGGAAGAGACCAGATGATCTGTATGGGTCAGATTGACACTAGCCCACTTGTGAGTCCTGTGTAGGACTTGTTACCACCAAACAATACTGACCACCACACACACACACCAGTCCATGTGAAAGCTAAGACTGGGGGGTCTGTCTAGCAGGGCTAGATCCTAGTACCTGACAGAATGTTGGATCAGGGAATGGGTCACACTGGGCAGGGCCATGACACTAGCCAGCACACAACAGAACCAGATCCTGGGGTAGATTCGGGGACAGGAGGGTCAACCCTGTGTAAATACAAGTCCCACTGGTTAGCTCAAGAGTTGGGGTGGTGATGGACTAAGCTATGTGTGACTATGGAACCTGCCGTTACTCATGGGTAAAGGGACCCACAACAATGTGGCAGGTCCAGGCTGCAGCACCCGCACATGCATCCTAAAACAGGGTGTGAGGCAGGCCAGATTGCAACATTCACCAGTTCATACAAGGCCAAGATGGAAGGGCAGATTATGCAGGGCACTAGCCTAACAACCACTGGCATCTATGAGATCTGGATCTGGGAGTGGGTCAAGTGGGAAAACTCTGGATACTTCCCTAGTGGGTCATAACTCTCACTGACGATCACTGTTCCAGGCTTGGTCATCAGGCAAGCTGAACAAAGTAGCTCCAACTGTTGGCTAATGTGCAAGTTGGCTAATGGGGGTGGACTGGGCAGAGCTGAGCAAACCTTAGCTCATCAGCAAGAACAGAAATCAGGATGGAGCACAGGTTATGCCAAGATAGGCTCTTACACCTACTGGTTTGCATGCGCCAGGGTTGGGAATAGGCAGAGCAGGGTCAGGTTCTACCGCCCACCAGCAAGAATCAGGAAGAGGATGGGGGGCAGACTGGGCCAGGCCAGGCTGCAGCATCTAAGGCAAAGGCCAAGAGAGCTGAGGGATTATGCCAAGCTAGGTCAGAGCAACCACTGGCACACATGCAATCTATGGCTGGGAACAGGCCCGGTTGGGGAGCAAAGAGGATACCCTTGACTGGGTTGGAATTCCCACTAGTGAGTGCTGGGGGTGGCACAAATTCAAATTCAGCTCCTCCTTTGGCAGCAAATCTATTCTAAAACCTTCTTTCATTTTGGGACGCTAAAAGGAAAAATATCTGCTGCATTAATAATATGCACCTCAGGATAATGTGTTAGAAATAAGATTTTGAATAATACCCCTGGAATTGGAATCATGAATACAAAAATCATTTTTTAAGCTTTCCTTTTCGCAGGGTCATACAAGCATCAATGTGTCAACTTTGAACCTATACGATTACACTTTAATTTCATTAGAAAAAGTAAAAAGGATAGCATTCTTTCAGAGTATTTTTAAGCTACTGCCAAATTCTTCAAGAACTAGATGAAAGAGAACAACTTGAACATGTCTGGAACTCAGGAAGGTACAGGAATAAAATGGATACAGAGAGGTGGGTCCTGGACAAACTTCAGGCCTTATTCTGTAGCCAGCCACTAAGCAGTTCCAGCTGAATATTATCACACATGATCCTCTTACATTTCCATAATTCTGAAATATCATTTTAATATGGTATTGTTCAAATTTCAATCTTGGCAGCCAAATAAATACATCAGGCCCCTCAACCAAGCAAGTAAAGCACAGCTATGGAACAGAGTTATCTCACGAGCCAATAGTTGTGAAGCTGCAAAATCAGCCAACCCACGATTTTACTGTGTGAAGTCAGCACACTACTACCCTGCACTGTCCTTGCATATCCAATTGAATCTGACATTTCCAAAACCTGGCAGAAATCAGATGCACACACTTGAGGGAGACAAACAGCCTTAGCGACTGAGTGGTTCTTCGTTCATTGTTCTTGCGGCAGCTTCAGCTTGAATGCCATCCATCACATCACAGGTTCTAAGTAAATGTTGGGAGTAAATGAGGAAAAACAAACCTGAAGGACAACTTTGGCTACTCTCTTTTCTTCATGCCTACAAATGCCCAAGCAGTTAGACAGCCTGACATTTTGTAAGTAAAAACTTAAGAACTCATTATTTTTCATAATATCGAAAACAGATCTAGTCTATTATTCTGCTGCAACGACTAATAATGACTTTCATAATAAAATGAGAGAGAGAGAGTTAAATTAAGACAATGTCACTTCACTGCTTGCATGTTGGTTAAATCATTCAATAGATTGGCATGTATCAGCATTGTCTGTGTCATTTTGCCTGGAAATACATCACTTTGAGTTATTTTTTTATTTCCCATAACTTACCTTTTCTTAACTACATCATAATTGGAAGTTTTTATTAAATGCTAATAACTACAGCTTTTCAGAAGGGAACTTTGTTCTGTGTGGTGCACTCAAAAGGAAATTATAGAAAAGTGACCCAAATTGTATTTTTAAACAAACTTTTAATTTATCCCCCATGCCATTTGTAGCAGAATAAGGAACAACAAAAAAAAAAAGGATAGAGACACCGAAATTTACAATCAGTTTGAATTATTACAAACAAAAATTACTTTGCAGATATAATCACACTGGGAAAAAAAGCTTTTGAAATGTCATCACTTATTAACAGGGATTTGGCTAGTTGCAAGGAAACATTTGAAAGAAGTGATGTGTAAAATATTCCTTCTTGAGTAAATGTCCTTGTTCCTGGAAAGAATCAATCTTAATTGTCACAGATTTATCATTTTATCAAAGTGCAGCCAGCTAACTTCCCAGTGTGTTTGTTTTTATAACCTTAGTCTTTTAAGATACATTTTGCAGTCTCTAAAAGCACTGAATGCACAAACAAAACGAATGCAACAAGAATAAAGTAAAATCATGAAGAGAAAAAATGATCACCGACTTCTTAAAGGAAATTGACACATATCACTTTCTATTATAGTGTGATAATCATGACAGAATGGTACAATCAAGCAAAAGAAGTTGTTTCTACCCTAAAGTAGCACAAAAGTTGATCGAGCAGGTTTCACACCTCAATTCAGAAAACAAAGCTCTGCCAAAAGAAGTTAGAAAACCACTCCACTGATGCTTGGTCTTTTTGTGTTGTTAGTGTTTAAGAATGAATTCATGGAACCTGAAAACATGTTGAACAATGTCTCAGCCCACGATCTGCAATTTTCAGGCACAAGCAGGAGAGCACCAGTCAACCTTCTTCACACACCCAGTCCCACGAGCCCATAAAAGCCACGAGTGATGGCTCAAACAGCATCCTCAGTGACACCTTTGCATCCTTCAGCGTCTGGGTTGACTTCCAGTGCTCCAAAACTCTCAGCCACTGGAGCACCAAATACCTGGTGCTCATGACCCTCCTCGGTCTCCTCTTGGACTGTGTGTGGCAGGCACTCCTGTTCAGAGTTACTGCGGACATAGCCAGGTAACGTCACATGGCTGTCAGGCTGCCTGGGGATGGGCTTGGAGGCTCTGCCTGCAAGGAGCACTATGTGAGTGCTGGCTGCCATCTGGGACTGGCTGCTGGAGCTGTGAGTCACGGTTGTGAGCACGGAGCCATATCTATGGCTGCCACATGGTGGCATCCTTTTCCAGTCCAGGGATGGGTTCCAACGGCTCCACAGCTTCTTCACCTCAGCCTGAACCTAAACCACAGGAAACACGATGTGCATCAGACAGGATGAAGCAGATCCTGCAACCTTGCCACAGGGATGCCTATCTTGATTTCAATAGTAGCCACAGTCAGTGACTGAGCTTCTTCTTTGAACTTTTTGAATAGTGTGGGGAAATAGAAAAACGTATTTATTAATTATTGTTTGGATGGGTGTGTTGGGTGTTATATTTTTTAAGTGGTGTTGTTTTTGGTGTGTTTTGGTTATGATGAGGGGGGGGGTTGGGGGGGGTGTGGGGTGTGGGTTATATTATTGTTTGTTGGTGACTGGGTGATTTGAGGTTAGGTGGAGTAGTGTATTAAAAAAGAAGATGAAGGAGATGATTGAAATGAATTTTTAATGATAGATTAGTTGATGTGATATGATTTGGGATTAAAAAAAACAAAATTTAATATTGTGTTGAATGTGTATAGCTATGGATGAAATTGTATAATGAGGATTTGGTTAATATTACATATATATGGAAGATGTAGGGCAAATGTAAGAAATAGAGGAGATTTTGAAGTTTATTATGGAGTCATCGGTTATATTTTTTGTGTATGAGTGTGAAAGCTGAAGAGTACTCTCTAGTTGAAATGGTGGCCAGTAAGTGCAATATTAATAGATTATAGATTGGACTGGACGATGTCTCCATTCTCAGTGGAAGGGTGGGACTCTATCCTAGATAACTTTCAGTTAGCAGACACAGTGCCTAATCATGTTCACACTGAATGAGTCTTTGTAATGTTTCACTGTTTTTGACTCTACTAATCCCTCACAACTCCCACCCCATCACTCTTCCTTTAAAATGCCCAGACTATGAGCGCCCGTTGAAAATGGGCTCAGCTCCTTCTCTGACTGTCAAGTGTTACTAAATATGCTCTATTATCACTGCTGTAACATGTAGCAATTTTGACACCAGCTGAAGAGGAAGAAGGTTTGGAAAGTACACAACATGAAACTTAACTGCCATACTCTATTTGTGTATCCACACCAAAAAAGGGAAAAAAAGAGTAAAGAAAGGATCTGGAAGACAGACCAACCAAGACAAATCAGAGGCAATTCTTGTGTAGGTGGAAAGCAAGAAGCGTCAGGATGGGGCCCTTGTTTGTTTCTAATCCTTCTATTGGAGACTCAGTTCTACTGCTGTCATCCCTTTCCAGAAGAGACTTAGATGAATGGGAAGCAGGGGAACCCTGGAAAGCTAGTATCACCTGAAACATCTAACTTCTGTTCTTCTGACTTGCTTGCCCCACCAACAAATAAGGTAAAAGCAAATACAGAGGTAAATCATGGAATTAATGAACTACTCATTAATTGAAACTGTCTCTGCAGGGTCTGAAAAATGCCAATACAACCAAACTCGAATGTGGATGTCATCTGGGTCACTGAGGGTTACAAGTGTCTTGCATTTAAGGGACTAGTAATAAGTTTAAAATTGGAGAAAAGAGAGGAGCCGTCTTATCCAACAGCAAGACGAGCTAAAAGAATGTTAAAGATATCATACAATGAGGTTACTTCTCTTCAGTCAAACCCTAAAAGAACTGACACCATCTTATCATTTAAAAATTATAAAAATATTTGAATGGTTTTGGCACAGGACAACTTATACTTGATTTCTTATAACAAGTGAAACAATAAAAATCTCAGTATTGACTGAAATAGCAGTTCACTGTCCAAGCAATTATTAACTCATATTCTACTAAAATATGTTTAACATCAGAGCTTATAACCAACATTTAAAAGTGCTGGGCTACAAAGACTAATTCTTGCTCCATCAAGATAATTTATGATTATCCCTTTCCATTCTGTCTTGTAACTCCTGGAAATCCTCTAAAGAGATACAGGTCACATTGTGATGGCCATTGATACCTGCTATGGTTTGGATGTGACCTCAGTGCTTACATGTTGGAAGCTTAATCTCCAATGCAATCATGTTAAGAGGTGGATCCTAACGGGTGATGCTAACATCGTGAGGGCTTCACTCTCATGAATGGGTTAAGGCCAATTATAAGCGACTTAAGGTTGTGGACTTAATCCTTTCATTTCCTCCTTTCCTTCAAATGCTCCCCATCCTTCTTGTCTTTTACCATGGGGGTGACGTGACTTCATCAGGTGTGGGTTCATCAACTTTGAACTCCCCATCTTCCGGAACTGTAATAAATAAATTCCTGTTCTTGATAAAGTATGTAATTTCAGGTGTTCTGTTACAGTGGCATGAAGCTGACTAATACACTGCTAACTTAGAGCTAGACTGCAGGGTGTCCAGGGTCCCTTCTGGCACACCTACCTCGCCATTGCAGTAGCAGTAGATGATTGACACAAAGAAACCCTGCAGAACCAAAAAAGAAGGTTAATCCAATTGCAACTCACGTGCTTGCACTCAAGTGTCTAAATATATGACTTAAAAAGCTATTTCTATTATATTAGATTTGATATTAGCACTCAATGATCACATACCTTCCATCCTCTATTTGGTGAAAGATACTTATACACAAACTTTTAATGTTAAAAACTATGGACATATAATAGTACAGGATAAGAACACAAAAAATAATGTTCATCTAAAAATAGTATTGAATGGATAGAACATGCTGCTGCGTGTGTGTCTATCCCTGTTTTGAAATAAGAGGCATGGAAAAAATACAAACAAATATTCATATGAGAAAAAATAAGACAATAAGGTTTATGCATATAAATAAGTGATGGTAATAAGAACTTTGGAGTGGATATATTAGATATGGACCTTATCAAAGACTCTTAAGCTGGTTAGAGTGTTAGAATGACAAAGGCAAGAAGTCAGCTCTGTGAATACCGGTGGGGAGACAGCATTCCAGGCTAGGGAGACAAGAAGGGTCGGCTTCTGAGACTGCAAGGTCTAGAGAAACAGCAAATGTAGAAGAAACCAGACAGTGAAAACTTAGGAGGTAATTTGGAGCATGGATGAGTCATGCAGGTTGCTCTGCACATGGAGTTGTGTAGGCCAGAAGCCAGCATTTGGGTTTTATTCTGAGAGCAATAGAAAACTTTTGGATGTGTTCAGCAAGTAAAAGACATAAGCAGATCGCTATTGTTAAGATTATTTAGATTGCCATGTTAAGTTTTAAGGCAGCAGAAAGAAAGAAAAGACAGCAAATGAGTGAGCAAAGAATAATCCACATGGGAAATGACAGCATATCACACTTCCAAATGAGATACATCAGTGACAGCAACCTCTTCCTCTTTGTGCCTCCCTTCCCTTTTCATTCCTTTTCCATGCCAACACCTTTTTCATTCTCATTTATTTTCTAATCTATTTATTTTCAGAGGTCTCTACTCATAAGGTGTTATATATTTAACAACAGTGAGCCTCCTTATCTTGCTGCCAAGATTTGTGTGTGAAACAGCTCCAGAATCACTCTTGCTGTACTCCAGGGATTAACCTAAGTACTATGAGACAGAAAAGCACAGTATCCTACAATTTTACCCTTTCATGATGCAAGAAAGACAGGTGCATCAAAGCCAGAGAGAGGAAAAGAGGGGAAAAGTTGCCAGGGACAGTGTAGAGGATGCAAGTCACAAGAATCAGGCAACAAGGCAGCACTTCTTACCTGGAAGGAGTTGAAGAAGAGCTCACAGTGCATGCGGATCTCCCAGCCAAGCCCAGTGAAGGAGTGTGGCAGGCAAATGAACACGATGTAGTGCACTCCAAAAACCAAGACAAGCACTAGCGTTGACTTGGCGAGTTTCCTGCAGATAAGAACAAACCTTTTCATTAATAACCTAGCATGCCATTCAGAACCAACAGTGTGTGGAGAAAACAGAAACAGCTGGGCTGATAGCGATGACTGCCCCAGCTCTCTCTGGTCCCAACACTTCTGCTAGCTTTTCATCCTCCCCACCTCTGTCACTACTTCAGGTGGTTTCTTCTTATCATGAGTATTCCCCAAATGTTCTCTATCATATTTATTTTGCTTGCTTAATGTACAATATTTAATAAATTGGAAATGCTTTGATTTCTTGTCTCAAAACTTGAACTTCTGGTGAAACTTAAAAAAGCATTAGCTCCATCTGTGTTGATGGCCTTTCTTTTCATAGACAGCATTTTAAAATAAGCTGCTTCTTATTTCTTATTTCTTGTGTCTTAATTCTTCATTTATCATTGATGATTATTCCTAGGGACATGTTACACTTTCTTTGAGCTACATCTGACTTAGTCCTCTTGTCTCTCTGGCTATTCCCTGTCAAATATTCTATCTCAAAATGCCTATGGTTCTATTTTATAGTTTTGATTTTTTGCAAGATGGTTTGACATAATTTCCCTTATCTGCCTCTTCATAAAAATTTTCTTGTGCATATGGAGAAATCTTGAGTTTTCTCAAATGATAATGTGGTAGTTAACTTTAGATGTCTGTGTGGCAGGGCTAAGGAATCCCTAGAGAAGTGGCAAAGTATTATTTCTTGGTATATCAGCCTTATTTTCAGAGGAGACCGTTTCCTCTGTAAGGGAACTGAGTGAAGAACACTCATTCTCAATGTGGCCAGAAATTGTCCAATGTAATGGGGGGGGTGGATTTATGAGAAGATGATGGAGAGGAAAGATGAATTAACTCTCCTACAGTTGGAGTACCCTACTCCCTTGGTCAGGCAGCCCCTTAGATTCTCAGTACTTCACTTCAGAGTTACATTGGCATCCCTGGTTTTCATAATCACATCAGCTAATCCCTCTAAATGCCCACCCCCCCATACACCCATATGTATCGATGAATATACATCTGTGTCTTTTTATTTGGTCTCTCAAGAACCTCGGCTAATGCATTTGGCTTACTCTAAGTGACTGCCAATATCCCACGTCCTCCTATTTCCACCATCATTAATGTTCACTCAGTGAGCATACGCAGGACCAGGAATTCACTTATTATGGCATAATTCACAGATTATGGCAATAACAGTAGGATGTGCCACTTTCATGATTGTTGTTTAACTTTCATTTTATCTGCAAATTCTCTTCTTTGTCTTTCTGACAAAGTAAGCCAAAAATCACAAGAACTTAGAAGTGAAACCCTCCCTAGTCCAATTTTAAGATCACAGGCCCAATGGCATCCCAACTGGAAGAGTCCAAAATGGGACCTACAGAAACTTTGAAATACCAAGTGTGTTTTAAGTCATTAAGTTTGTGGCAATTCATTTTACAGACATAACTAGTTAAAACATTCAAGCAAATCATTTTATGGTTGTTGACTTTTGTTTTAAAGGTTTTTTGGGGTTTTTTTTTTTGCGTGTGAGGGAAGTTTTTTCATGTGTATGGTTATCTAAGAAATTGCAAAAAAACAAAAAAGTGGCTTGTTTCTTATTTCTAAAATATCTCTCTTGTTCAAAATAATTTATGCCATGAGTTCATCATGACCTTCTTTTCTTGCTGGTCTCCTCCAGCTGCTTTATCTGTTGATTTTTCTTTTTGTAAACAATCTATTAGGTGACTTGAGATCACACTGAAATAAATCTACAACTCAGCTCAGCTTCTATACCTGATGTTAAAGCCAGGTGTGAATCACGATTTAGTCATCTTGCCTATAAAGTTAGGGACTAGCGCCTGGAATTCTCTAAGAGCCCTGAGAGTCTATGGCTTTACTAGACAAAATTTCCATCATATATACAATTTCCTGCTTCAACCCTCAATCCAACTCCTACATGATGAGATGCCTAATTTAAACATCTGGGGTTTGTCATCGGCTCCATGCCATCTCCCTTTGCGTGTCTTACCTTCCAATAGTGTCTAAGCCATCTGCTCCTCTTGGCACAAAGCCGAATACTTTGCTTCACAAAGTTTGCCCTGTAGTCTTTTGGCTTTTCCTGGCACTGCTACAAGTTGTTCAACCTTATATCCTAACTTAACTACAGTCCACTCATTTTGGAAGTTCTGTCTTAAGCCTGAGGGTTTTGTTTTGGTTTTCCGTGTGTTGCGGGGGGGGGGGGGGGGAGGGTGGATAAACAGATTCAATATAGTTCAAAAATACAGTTCCAAGAGCATATAAATTGGAACCAACAAGATGGTTCAATTGGTTACTCCTCTGCCTTCAAGTACTGGAATCCAATAGGGTCCAAGCTGTTCCACTTCCCAACCAGCTCTCTATGTGTAGCCTAAGAAATCAGAGAGGGGTCTGAGCCTTGGGACCATATACCCACATAGAAGACCTGGAGAAGACTCCTGGCTCCTGGCTTCTGATCAGCTTAAGTTACTGCAGCCATTTGTGAATGAACCAGTAGACATAAGATCTTTTTCTCTGTCTCTCCCTCTCTCTGTAACTTTATCTTTCCAATAAAAAATAAATCTTCTTTTAAAAATGTAATGACTCACCCTTTCTCCTTCCTTTCTTCCCTTCTTTCATTCTTTCTTAATCACTTTGGGAGGTAGCAAATGGTGACTCATGTGCTTGAGTCCAAGTTTCCAGCTTCTGAATTGCGGCCTAGTGTAGCCCCAGCTGTTGCACGCATCTGAGGAATAAGCCTCAGTGTGTGAGTGTGTGTTTTGTATATGTGTTTTTTCTCTCTGTTCTTCCCTTCCTCCTTCCCTCTCAACTGAACTAATCCATATCCATTTCAATATTGGACATTTGTGTATAATTGGCTCTTGACTACTATTTAGAATTTCTAAAATGATCACTATAAGAAATGGCCACACCGTTAAAACATTTTGATAGAGATTACAAACATTCAACTTTCTCTTTTCTTCATACAAGAATAAGTAATGAATCCCCTTAAATCTGTGCATTTGAAATTAAAATAATTATAATGGGTAGGTACCAACTTGAAAGTTAGAGACAATACAGCACATTCACTTTCTTCACTTTGTAGTAATGTGTTTCATTTTCAGTTAAATGGTTTTACAAAAAAGATAAAATTTTCCAAGATCATCAACTAATTATTTGGGGGGTTAATTTTATTTATTAGAAAATACAAATATGCTCAGAACATATTTTTAGATATATATTAAATTTCAGCACATTGTGAAGGTTTTACATTTTTAAATTTTTTAAAAAAAAACTTATTTTTCTAATAAGCCACAAAATTCAACTCAACACAAATATTTATGCTTAGTCTTGCACAGACACTTCAGACAGTTCATATCTCCCAATAGACATTAAGATTTGTTCCTTAAATAATAACCAAAATGCTTCCTTTGATGCGTGCTTGTTTTTGGAATTACCTGTACTGCTTTCTCATGTCATGCCCAAGTGCATTGGTCTCCCAAAACTTGGTAGCCAAGATTCTAACTGTGTTCAGAAACAGAATAAAATTCAGCTGAAAGAAAAGGTAATATCACAAAATAGTTAGCCTGCAGAATGTTTATAAAAACCTACATACATTGAACTTACTTGTATTCAAAGATTGATCATTGCTCATTTCATAAATGTGGATGTAACGCACTGATACTAGAAGGATAGAGATTCTGGTTTTGCCTTCATAAAAACACACAAAAGTTTTACAAGCTCCAACAGCCCCGGAAATCAGAAATATCACAGGGTAATACGAAGAGCCACAAGAATTTCCAAACCAAGGCTCAAAGGAAATCTCATGGAAAACAATCAGTAAAAAAGAATAATTATTGTAGAAATTAATTATTGACTTATTAAAATGAACTAATTTCCAGAATCTTTTTATTTTTATTAAAAGAAATAACAAAGTCATTTAGGAGAAAGTATTGTTTCCCGTTAATGTATGAAAATCGCTGGGAATAGTATATCAAGGTTTAAGGCAAAAGAAAAATGTTGTATAAGAAATGGTCCCCAGCTTAGGCAACTGAATTGAATTTTTTTTTTTGCTAGTCCCATATCTCTCTTTTATTCTTATCATCTTTTTATGATACAGTTCCATAGGCTCCTGGGATTACTTTAATCCCCTCCCCAATTTTCCCCCACCCACCCACTTCCTCTATATCATTACAATAGTACAATTACTTATACGCAGTCACATGTCCATCATTGCGGGCATGGACAATGCCAGGGACCCCAGCATTCTATTGTCAAGATACGGTAAACAGTTTCATTGGGAGTTCATCTTTGATGTGGAAGTAGAGATGCATGCTGCATTGTTTCCAGTACAGTTACGATACATACAGAAACATCATTTTCTTCAGGAAGGTTCTTGATTTTCTTTTTGATTTCTTCAGTGACACATTAGTCATTCAGTAGCATGTTATTTAACTTCATGGTGTTGTTAATTTGGTTTTTTTTTCTTCCTGTTGTGGATTTTGTATTGTGGCTTTTCATTTAAAGGAATGTATAGTAATTGTGTAATGAGACTATAATATCCAGATGTGAGGAAACCTCAGTGAGGGAGGAGGGAATTGGGGAGAGAATAAGAGAAATCTCAGGGACTATGGAACTGTATCATAAAATTATAATAATATAAAGAAACAAATTTTTATATATACAAATATATAAAATATATTATATAATATATAATATATATTACAAATATATATATTTGTAATAAAATTTGTATATTTGTATATATATTTGTAATTTTTAAAATTCTTTATTTATATATAAGTAGTATACATTGTTATATATAAATTATATATTATAATTATATGTTTTATATAATATATAATACAGATATTTTATACATTTGTATTTTATATGTTTATTTATATTTATGTAATATATAATTTATATTTATAAGTTTGTATATATTTATGTATTTATATATCTATATGTAAATATATTTATATGTTTATAAATATTTATATTTTATGTTTTATATAAATATATATGAAAATGTTTATATATTATTTATATAAAATTATTATATATCATTTATATATAAATAATATATTTGTATATATATATGTATTTTTTTCACAACAAAATGAAAAAAGAATCTAAACCATAGCCAAGTTTTAAAAGCAATGTTGGGTATAGCAAACAATGGATCTGACAGAACAGGAAGTAGATTCATCAATTTAAGGTATTTGAGAGTCCTCCCAAACTGAGGAAAAGAACTAAGATTTGTATAATGAAGGATAAAATGATTACACAGAGGGTTGTAACCAACCACCACCAAACACATTACCTCTCTTCAAGTAGAAAAGATAATGGTAAGCAGAGTCAGCAAATGAAATCATACCAGAAAACAAGTCATTAAAAAAAGACCCAAGCCTACAGATGGGGTCATGGCAATATACACCAACAGGAGGCATTTGATGAGATGGTACCAATATTATTTGAACTATATTTTTTATTTGAGGATGAAAGAGGTAGAAAAAGAGGCAGGAGAGTGAGCAAGAGAAGGCTCCCATTGGATAGTTTACCCTCCCAAATACCCCCAACATCCTGCTAGGGCTGAGTTAGGCTGGGCTGCAGGTGCAAATCTGAAGCTCAGTCTAGGTCTCCTACCTAGTGCATCCAGGGCCCAAGTGAGTTATCACCTATTGATCAAAGTTCAAAATGACACGAAGAGTCAGGAATTAAAATTAGGAGTCAAATCCCCTTAATCTGATACAGAACACAGGCATCTTAATTGCCAGATTAAAGATTCAGTCATTTATTGTTATTTTTTAAAGAGTCTAAAAAACAAGTTCAAGAGAGATCATGTAGAGAAATATCGCATGTTTCATGCAACTTTCTTGAGTGAAAAAATTTGCTTGAAGTTCTGTTTCAAGCAAACTACAAGGAAAAGAAAAAGTTTTAAGAGAGAGAGAAGTGGGATAAAATGATCGTTAGAACCATTACAGCCAATAAACATACAGTGAATTTTCTGTAAGATCTTTTTTTTAAGTAGGACAAAAATAGAAGTGAAATTCTTTCTCAGAGATTTAGGGGGCAGATGTATGATCCAGTATTAAAGACACAGTTTAGAATATGCACATCTCATTTCAAGAGTACTGGGTCTAAGTCTTAGCCTCACTATCTATTCCAGCATCCTGCTAATGAGCCACATGGAAGACAGCAGATGATGGCTCAAAGCCTGAATTGAGCTCCATTCGACGGGTCATTGCAAATAGTGAACCAGCTGATACAAGTTTCTCTCTCTCTCTCTCATAGATAGATAGATAGATTTATCTGGCATGAACCATACACCAAACCATGAGGTTGGCTTGCACCCAGGAACTCTGGTTCCTCAGGCCCTCCTACCTCTGAGACTGCTTTTGGAGATTCCTATGCCAGGTTCCTACTCCTCCATCTGTCCACTTACTCAGCCTCACCAGCTCAGTGCATTGTCAGGCATAAGTCTGAATGTCTTCTCAGAAGTTGTGCCTGATGCTCATCCCCTACCAGATCATTTGTATTTAAATTTGTGCCTCAATGATTATGCTTAATCATTGTGAAGAGAAACCAGGGTGTTTCTCCTCTGCCTCCCATTTGCATGGTCTCACAAGGCCTGAGATGTTCTTGCTGCCTAATCAGAATGTAATAAGTGAATGACAGTGTAAATGACCCAATGAGAGATGCACATGCTAAACACTACTGATATTGTGATTAAGTTAGACTATCCCCTTTGGCATAGAATTTTCACTTCTAGGTAAGTCTCATAATAGATACAATCAGAAAAAGAAGTCTGCCTTTAGGTAGAGGAAGCTGACTGTGATTAAATATCTGTAAAACTACCCTCTCTCTTGCAATTCCCATCTATGCCTAGGATATTATTATTATATTAGGTCCTACAATTCTGAAATCACTGGTTCCTTCTGGGTCTATACTGAAATCTGTAGTTACCTTGAAAATTGATTTATTTTAGTATGACTTTTCTGACCATACATTACAATTCTTCACACGTTCAAATTTAGGTTACCTTGTATATCACTTAGAAATTTTGAGCACATTTGATCATCCAAAGATAAATAGATGTCCTACTAACAGAACCTATACTGTTAGAATGAAATAAGCAGCCCAATGTGAGTTTAAATTTTTGAGTATATAATTTTGTGATAGCACACATGAAATACAAGACCAAACTCCTATAATGTAAAAGCAGGACACAGCTTCTCATCTGTATCCCTTAGTGCAAGGTGTTTTGCCTAACCTTTATCAAAGGGAATTCTCTGAATTGAGGGAGTGATAAATATGGCCAACACAACCACCAGACTCAAGAGCCAATAGCTAAAACTCATGACCGATATTGTCACGGTTTGTTTGGTAGGATACCAGATACAAGCAGGGAAACCCCAAGCCTGAGACAGAAGGTAATAACTTGGTTGTAACCCCACCTTCCTACTACTAGACCAACTAAGCCCACCCAGCCATCAAAAATTCCCTAAAAAGCACATCACCATTCAACCAAAAGAAAGTCACAAGCACCACTGACCAACCAGGAGCCTGGACATGAGCTGAAGAAGCATCTCTCAGCCCCAGTTCCAACCTGTAAGACTCTTCACCTCTAATTCCTTGGGAGAACAGGAACTAAGAAATACTTGTCTGCCTCATTGTTTCACGCTTTGCAATGAATACCTACTTTTCTACCATCCCAGTGTCAATCAGCAAGCAGACTCAGGGTTGTAATTCCAACTGATTGTTCAGTAACATATCTACTCACATAAGGCCATATCACGCACAATACAAGATTTTTGGGTTAAAAAAAAAACTTTACCCTAAAGTTAATATATTCTCTGAAATTACAATTGTCAAATAGATGGAAAAAATATTCTGTAAATTCAAGAAATAGCTAGGTATGTTGTGGAATGGACATGCAAAGGACATAGTGGGGGGAAATGCAGGTAATAGCTCTTCTTTGTTGTTCTAACCATATGACTATTACCTGCATGAGCTACCATTTCCTTCCCTAGAAAATGAAAAGCATTCTGAAGTTCTATAATTTACTTGTTTTGTGTTCTCAGTTCCCTAGAATATCAATTATGCATGCAGGTCTAGCTTTTTCAACAAATATTAACTGACTGGCTACTATGTGCCAGGAAATTCACTTAATACTAGGAATAAAAACTGGAAAAAAATAAATTATTCTTATACAATAAACCTTGTAATTTAGTGAGCAAGATGAACAAACTGCCAAAAATGTTATACAGCATGGTGATATTCAGAAGAAAAATCTCACTGTGCTCTGGGAACTGGAATAGGTGATAATTTAGACTGAGGAGAGGGCCTTAAAGAGTTACAAAGAACTTAGAATAGTAATGTTCTACAGGCTGAAAGGATGTGGAGGGTGAGGACAGAAAGAAGTTGCATATTTGGTTCCAAAATACAATGAGATGTAAGTGAATTTCACAGGCCCATAATGCAGTGGCCTCCTATAGTTCTCAACAATGCAGTATTACTATATGAAAAAGCTGAAAGGGAGGGTCTGGAAGACTTCCATCATAAGAAAAAAAAATAAGGACATGGAGAGACTAGTTTCCTGGTTCAGTCAGTTCATGCTGTACATATGGGTTGAAATATCAGAAAGTAGTTCATAAAAACATACAAACATTGCATGTGAACCAAACACTATTCACAGATCCAGATTTCCTAAAAGTCATATGAAAATACAACAAATCCCAAATATCTGCAGCAATCTTAAACAATAAAAAACAATGCCAAGACATAATAATACTAAATGTCAATATATATTACAGGACAGTAACAATCAAAACAGTCAATCAAGTAGGGAAAAGTGAATCTCCACGCAAACGGATAAGACAGAACCCCTACTTTCCAACAGCAAAATAAAAATCCAGTTAATAAATAAGCAAAGGACATGAACTCACATTCCTCAAAGGATGAGACATAAATAGCCAAAAGATACATGAACAGCACCACCAGGTATCAATGAAATGCAGGAGATTAGTATATATATATACATATATATATATATATATGTATATATATATTTATATATATACATATATATATAGAGAGAGAGAGATACATATATATATATATATATATATAGAGAGAGAGAGAGAGAGAGAGAGAGAGAGAGAGAGATTCACTTCATTAAACCTAGAATGCCTATCGTCCAAAATTTTAAAAATTATAAACATTGGGAAGTACTTATATACTGTTCGTAGAAATGTAAACTAGTACATGCATTATACTAGGTAGTGGAGATTGCTCAGAAACACGACAACAAATCCACTATATGATCCAATCACTTCACTCTTCAGAATTTACCCAAAATAAATGAAATCAGCATAGGAAAGAGTTATCTCTCTCCCATGTTTACCACTGCTGAATTCACAATAGCTAATACATGGCCTCAACCCACCAACTGTCCATCAACTGATGACTTGATAAAGGAAATGTGCTATATATACATTACAAATATTACTCAATCATTTTTTTAAATGAACTCAGGTCTTTTGCAACAAAAGAATGAATTTGGAAACAATAATGTTTAGTGAATCAAGCCAGTCCAAGAAAGACACATATCATATACTTCCCCTGATTTGGGGTAATTAATATGCAAAGCACAAAATATGTATATATATATATATATATATAAGCAAACTTGACATTTTGAGATTTGGTTATTACTTAGAGATCTTGTCTATACTCTTGAGAAACAGTGATTTCTCTACTACTTGTTGAATTCTTTAGTTGGTGGAGTTAGTTTTGTGATTATTAACTGAAAGTATTTCACAGCAAAAATGGAAACAAAAAATATAAGAAAGGAAAAAGAAGAGACAATGGGAGTGTGGGCTAGAAGGGAGGACAGGGTGGAAAATGACCATTATGCTCTTAAGTGTGCATATATGAAATATGTTCACTTCAAGTAAACTTAAAGATGCAGTTAAAATTTTAATTAGTATAAAATGCCAATACTATCCAAAGAAATATACAGATACAATGTAATCCCTATCAAAATCTCAACTGCACATTTCACAGTTAAAAAATTCTAAAATTCGTATTTTTGTTATTTAATGCACTTAACATCTGGGTGACATATTTCAAATAGTAAACAAAGTTTTAGAATGAATCATACTATAATTCTTTCCCAGAAAGTCATTTGTTGTTCTCCTGCTATTCCATATTTCTTACTCATCGCCATGAACTAAACATTAAAAGGAGATACAACACAGCAGTTGGAAAAGGAATGATATTTTACCTTTGAACTCCCTATACACAAATTTTCACAGGTATATTTAAGACTAGAAATTAACTCCATGTAGTAGCAGATCAACAAAAGGAAACATGCTTTTGACATAGATCCCAATGTTCATAAAACAGTATAATCTGTAGCCCCAACTCTCCCAACAGTTATTGCTGTTTGTGTTAAACTCTCAAACCTATTGTAGAATAAATTAAACAAACATACACACTTTCTCTGTTTTAAAAGGAGTTTGGTTACTTTCTTGAAAACTACACAAACTTTTAAACTTACCCCAATTGCTGCTAGAATGGGGGCTTGATAAATCCACTTGTCTTCAGCAGTAAGCTCCCAGCACCTGAAACATGAAAAGGAACTTTCATGAATAGACTGGCAAAGCAAATAGGCAATGAGGACTAGGCAGCATTTTAAGTTTTACCAAAATTTGCAGCCCCAAGTTTTGCAAGGAACAAACAAATAAAAACCTGATCTTAAAACATGCAAACAAGTGAAAAAAAAAAAACACACATAAATGGGTTCTGGTTAGTCTCCATGCTTGTAGATCTCTCTTGTGTGAATAGTATATCATAAATATTGGTGAATAACTTTTTTTCAGTGAATTGTTGTTTGTAAGCGAAAAGATGTAAATAGCTAACATGTCTGGTGAATAAATGAAAATCATACAATAGAAAAATAACAACTGCAAAAGACTACGAATGAACTGACAAAAGTATTTGCAATACATTGTCAAGTGAAAAGAGCAGGTTATAAAACAATTTGCACAGTAAGCCCATTTTTATGAAAATATGCCTGTTTTGTAAAGTAAAAAGACATTTGTCAAAATATTAACATTGGTTATTTCAATACAATAGGATGACAGTTGATTCTGCTCAACTACCCATCACTATTTTTCCTATTTGCAGTTGTATAATGAACAGGGAGTAGGAGGAGGGAAATTATTACCTACAGTAGCCAAAACACACCCTGGAAGTCTCCTGGGAAAGTCAGAGGGGGCTGCTTCTGCCTTATGAATCAAAGTGCCCTTCAAAGACGTCAAACATCTTTTTAGACAAAATACACTATAGTAACTTGAGGTGTTAAAATTTTAAAAAACTACCTTGAGTTAATTGTCACCAAAAAGAATGGATGAGAAAATACTAATCCTTATTTTTTGACTAAATGTAAATTCATTATCTAAATACAGCTTATTGCAAAGATAAAGACAGCACATGAAGTCCTGGCTCCCACTTCACGCTGTGAATAGCATTCACTCTGTTCTCATTCTCATTCAGTCACCATGCAAAAGGTTTGTACATATACTGATGCTAGCGTTCATTGGTTACCACAGTACAATAAGAAACTTGACATTTGAATAAAAAAGGTAAAATAAGGACATTTGCCATCAGATGACAAAATCTCTCTTCTGGAAGACAATACATTAATACTTGAGGTATGCTTTGAAAAAAAATCATATACCAAATGAAAGGGGAACCATTTTTAGGGTTTTTGAATGCTAACACCAGAATAATGTAGCTAGAAAACAAAGCTAGTCTTAACAAAATATCTAACAAATAAAACTATGTTAACAGTCCTAATGAACAATGTTAACACTGATAACACACACTGAGTTTTAGTAGGGCTGATAATAATTTCTTCAGCAGTCACGATTTTTCCATTGTATTTTTGGATAGTGTTATTTTTGAATGTTTTCCCAAAAGTTAATTTTAATAAATATAGAAAATGCTTTAAAAAAATCAAGCTGGGTTATGATATGACATAACATATTACATACAGCCAAGACAAACTCAAATTTATAATACAGGCAGTTTGAATTTAAAATTAATTCTACCCTTATATTTCATTAAGAGGGTAAACTTCATCAATTAACACAGTTGCTTACTTGAATTACAAAGAACTATGCTTCAATATGAAATAAAGAAACTGACTACACATCTCTCACCATAACACATCACAACATAAAACACAGATAGGAGTCACAGACAGCAACAATGTCTCATATAAAAATATTTTAGTATCTTTAAAATCCAAATTTTTCATTACATTCATGAAAGAAGACTAAGAAGATTTTCAGATCAGAATTGGTGCTTTTTACTTTTACTTTTTAACATATTTTTTACTTTTTAACATATTTTACTTTTTAAACTTTTAATTTATACTTCTTTTAATTGGCAAGTATTTTGTTTTGTTAATATGGAGTAGATTTCATTTCTAAAAAGATAAATATATTTCTCTTATTTTCTTTCTTTTAAAAAGATATTTATTTAATTACTTCATGACACAATTTTATAGGTTTTGGGAACTCCCTTCCCTCCTCCCCAAATCTCCAATCTCCACTGATTTCCCCCATATCACTACAATAGTCTAGTCCTTCACAATCAGTCATAAGTCCATCATTCTGCTATTTTAGTGTAGCCTGGCATTGTAGGTGTGGACAGTGGCAGAAAGTCCAGTATCCTACTGTCAAGATTCATTTAACAGTTTCTTTGGAAGTCCAACTTTGGAAGTAGAGATGCACACTGCATTGTATCTTCAAATCTGTATGTGATAGTCTCTACTACACAGTTATTATACATCCCCTTAAATGGTAGTGTAAAATTCTTAACCATTTTTGACAAGATATGAGTGCTCGCTTCAGCAGCACATATACTAAAATTGGAATGACAAGATATGAAAAAAAACTTGTCAAAATATACTTGCAGCAGTACTGATATGCACAGACATTTCTTTGTGCTTTTTGCTTTTCCTTTTTTAATTTTTTTTCTCCCACATGGAAGGGAGAACATGTGGTATTTCTCTTTCTGTGTTTGGTTTATCTCACTCAACATGACATCCTCCAGTTACATCCATTTTTAAGGAAATAGTAGAATTTATTGCTTTTTATACTTTAATAGTATTCTACTATGTACACCCAACACATTTTCAACCATTCATCTAGTAATGGACACCTTGATCAACTCCGTATTTTAGTTATTGTGACTGTGCTGCAATAAACATGATGATGTAGGTACCTGTTTAACACCATAAGTTCATGTCATTTGGGTACACACCCTGTGGGATTGCTGGTTCATATAGCAAGCCTATTTCAGTTTCTTTTTTTTTAAGAAATCTACATACTGTTTTCCACAGTAGTTGCACAAAATTACATTCCTACCAATAGCATATAAGTGTTCCCTCTCTCCACATCCGCACCAGAACTTGCTACTGACTTTTGAATAACAGCTATTTTAATAAGGGTTCAGGTGACTTCTCACTATGGTTTTGATTTACATTTATCTGGTGGCTAGTGATGCTGAGCATTTTTTTCACACACTTTGAGACATCTGTATTTCTTCTTTTGAGAATTGTCTATCAAGATCTTTTGCCCATTTCTTCACTGGATTGACTTTTTTTAGTTGTTGTTTTTTTTTTTTTTTTAAGTTACTGGCATATGCTGGATACTAATCTTTTGTTACATATGCAACTCGTATATATATTTTCCCCATTTGGGGGGAACATCTCCTCATTCTACTGACCATTTCCTTTGCTGTGTAAAAGCTTCTCACTTTGACATGAACCATTTGTTTAGTTCTCTTGTAGGCTGTACTTTGAGGGGCTTGTTCAGCAAGAGATCACCTACAGCAATGTCTTGGAATGCTTCTACATTTTCTTCTAACAACATCACAGTCTTAGATCTTAAGGTTTTTGACTGAAAAAGATTTGATTGTTATTGAAGGTGAGAAGTGTGGATCTAAATTTATTTTTCGTGCATATACATGTTGCTTTTCCAGCACCATTTGCTGAAAAAGTTCTTATTCCAATGTATGTCTGAGCACTTTTATTGAAACTTAGTTGATCAAATGGATTCATTTGATCTATTGAATTAATTTATTTATATTAATCTATTCAATTGATTTATGTCTTTCTTCCTACACATGTCTGCTGTTTTAATCACAACAGCTTTGTGTAATTGGAAGTCCAGTATTGTGATGGTTCCAGCTTGATTTCCTTGGGATTACTTTTTGATCACTTGGGTCTTTCGTGATCACACATGATTTTTGGACTGTTTTTTCTAATTCTGTAAAGAATATCATGGCATTGGGGGCCCGGCGCGGTGGCGCAAGTGGTTAAAGGTCCTCGCCTTGCACGCCCGGGATCCCATATGGGCGCCGGTTCTAATCCCGGCAGCCCCGCTTCCCTTCCAGCTCCCTGCCTGTGGCCTGGGAAAGCAGTGGAGGACAGCCCAAAGCTTTGGGAACCTGCACCCGCGTGGGAGACCCGGAAGAGGCTCCTGGCTTCGGATCGGCATAGTATCGGCCCGTTGCGCTCACTTGGGGAGTGAATCATCGGACGGAAGATCTTCCTCTCTGTCTCTCCTCTCTGTATATCCGCCTTTCCAATGAAAAATAATAAAAATAAATCTTTAAAAAAAAAAAAAAGAATATCATGGCATTTTAATTATACTGAATTTGTAAATTGCTCTCGGAAATTTCAACATTTTCAACATTTCAACATTCAACAATTGTGTATTTCTTACATGTCTTCTGCTTATCTCCCACTGTAACTAAAAGTTAAATTCCATATGAGTGGAAATTATTATTGCCTCTGTGCTATGATATGTTACCATTACCAAGAACCTAAAATAGTATGCAGGTCATCAATAAACACTGGATTGAAATCACAGAAATTGGATACAGGTAAATCTGACCCAGCCTCACTCAGCCTGGGTTCATTCAATGAAGGTCTCACACTAGAATTAATAGCACAGAGTGGATTAAAAAATTACTTCCACTCAAAACATCAATGTACATCTTTCAAATCAAAATACATAATGAAAGCCTCAAACTGTATTCTCCTTAAGCCTGACTGTGGCAACAATAAATGGCATAAGGAAATTTAAAGAGGACAATAATAATTATTAAATACTAAACGGCAAACTTATCAAGAAACTATTTATATTAATAAGAAAATAATATAAAAATGCTATTCTATTCATAAAGGTAAAATGTTTAATGAAAAAATCTACTTTTTAACAATGGAAATTATTTTGAGTATTTTATGCTTTCAATTTTTGTTTTATAGTATGATCAAAGGCTTCATGTTCCACCAGATAAAGAAATCAACAAATAAAAAGTACAAAGATCGTCACTGAGCAGGAAAACAGCCATGTATTATGAACAACAATCAAATGAAAGATG
Source organism: Ochotona curzoniae (assembly GCF_017591425.1). NCBI lineage: Eukaryota > Metazoa > Chordata > Mammalia > Lagomorpha > Ochotonidae > Ochotona > Ochotona curzoniae. The sequence continues at coordinate 6,287,581 of NW_024466146.1, read as the reverse complement.
TTCAACATCAATCAGGTAAAGTAATTTTAAAATACAAAATCATTAACACTATATAACTACATCTTTTTAAAGTTCAATTTTTATGTATAGGTAGTTAGTCCCATTTTCAAAGTCATAGTACATAAAAATATAGATGTTACTCCTGTCTATCTCTGCCCTACCTTACATATAAAATACCTTTTGTTAACTTATCATATGGAGAAATCTACCCAGATTCCTATGCCACAGCCTAATCTTGTTCAGCAAAAACTGAAATCTGTCAATGAACTTGCAATCTGAGCAAAATGGAAATCTGAAACATAGAAATTTACACTCACGTTATTGGCTATCGCTAGCATTACATACAGGCTTCTATTGTTCACATTATTCAGTCATACAGGAAAGATAAGATAGCACTACTGAGTTGTGCAGAGTGTGGGCCAAATGCCCTGATAAAGCTTTCAGCCATGACATGGGACTTCAGAATATATTTATGTTATAATCGTGTCAAAAATGTAAACAAAATAACTAAAAGGGCTTTCACTGTAAGGAAGGTGTCATATGTACTTGTGAATATAAATTTTACACTGATATCTGAGTTACAAGGCTTCCATAAGCTTTCTTCTCAGTTTCTGACACTTGGTAATATCTTCATAATCTTCTTTCTTCGCATCAGTGACATATCATCTTGCTGTCACTTATACCCCAGAATTCAATTATACACTTCCAGCTCTGCAAAATGCATTTGGAAATAGGTCAAAAATCATTCAGCTCAAAAAAAAAAATGAAAAACTTAATTTCAATTGTGGTCAGTGTCTATGTTTCAAATTTTCTCTTTGATATGGAAAGGCAACTTTAGATTTCAGACTTCTCAAAGAAAAGGCTATGAACCCTTATTTTTAATGAAGTCCCCTATGTCCCAGTTCACACTATTTTTGTTTTGTAGCCCAGCAATCACCCTTTGCTCACATTTTTAAAATGTAATTTGGCGTTCTAATAAATGCAGTTCTGAATGGTAGAGCATGAGGCACAAAGGCCTGATGAGAAAGCAGGGCTTTCTGTAGCGTGGTTGCTGTGTCCTGCCTGAGGGAACCAGTGAGTGCCATCAATACCACATTCTACACCTCACAAACAGGAGCAGAGGGGCAGAGAGAACCTGCAGGCGTCCTAGGTGTGTCACAGAGCGTATTCTCTTGGTCCTCTCCCCTGCAGACCGACCTTTCCTGCTGAATGTTGAAGTAAAACATAGCAAAGGAGTTAGAGATATTCCATCTCACTGGCATTTCTGAGTGAGGAACGGAGACGGCAATTAGGGTATCTCATAAGGTGTTTTTGGTTTTGTAAGTAACAAAAAAAAAAGGAAACAAAACACTCATATTTCATTTTTCCAACAGGAACTATTCGATTGCCTTATTTAAATAGCATTCTTAATAGAATGGTTGAACTGGAGGAGACTTCCTTTGAACTTTCAAGAGTTCGGGATGTCTTTTCAAACTGGGCCTGATCTCCTCACCTCTAGATCAGAGTGTGATGAGCAAGATGCAGAGTAAATCAGGAATCTAGCTTTGGCAAACTAGTAAAAAGTGTAAAAGTAATGCAAAAATCATAAATATGGATCCTGTCTGTTCTTTAGAGATACTCAGAGTCTGTTCTTGTCACATGAACTTCATGATATGTAAGTCAGATTACATCCAAGGAAACACTCAAAACTTTCTGTCCATAGAAGCTGAACTTTATGAGAAAATAAAGACACAATTTTTAAATGTCAGATGTGTAGTAATACTACTTAGTTTATTTGCAAAAAATGCACATAAAATGATTCCATCTGGGCCTGGTACTGTGCCATAGTAAGCTAAGTGGCTACCTGCAGTGGCCTGCATCCTCGTAGGGGAATGAGTTCAAGTTCCAGATTTCTACTTTTGATCCAATGTCTTGGCCCAGGAAAAAACAGATGATAGTCCTGGTGCTTCAGCTCCTGCCACTCACAAGGAAGACCCAGATGGAGGCCCCGGCTCCTCACTCCTAGCACCATCACAGTCATTTGCAGATGAAGCAGCAAATACAATATCACTCTCTCCCTTACTCTCTCTTTCTTCCTTTCCCTCTAAGTTTGCCTTTCAAATAAACAAACAAATCATTTTATTGTGGTTTTTTTTTTAAAGAAATTACTCTCTCACCCTTTTATTCCACACTAAAATTCAGGATTTTACTCTGAGTAAGGTTATGAAGCAAATGAAATCATTTTCAGTGCAGTTCACTGTTTTAGAACAATATTTAATATCTATTATATTTTCAATGCATGTGTTTAACATACTCTGCTTCACAAAAATAAACTTATATTTCTTACTTTCAGTGGAAAGAGATGATTATTGCCTTAAGACAGTCATGATCTTTAAAAAAGAAAACAAGTAATGAAAACTAAATCTCTAAGTCGGTATAAAGTACATTTCAAATATAGTTGCTTTCTGTACTAAGGCCCAGAGTATCTGTTAAGCACATGGATGAGTCAAAATTCTGCTCCAGGCCAGCTATATGCCATGAGACCGTGTCCTGGTATCACTTAATCTAACTGTATTTGACTCTAAAATAGACCAAACAGTGCCTTAGGTCCCACCATTTCCAGAATTTCAGAGCCAATTTCACATCTCAAATACGCTTTTTGGAGTCCTGATTAGTTAGCACTCCTTTACTTTCCAGTAATCAAAAGGATGTGCTTGAAGTTTTCCCTGAGATTTCAACACCTGTATGCAAATATGGACACAGCAATATGACGTCCATAGCATTGCCCCTCCCTGTAAAGAAATCCAAATGACCTAACTGGACAAAAGCATTAAGAATGCAAATCTGTTCTGTATTGGAACTCAGGGGATCTGATGAAAAGAGAGCTGTGAGGCAGGTAGCAGGAGAACTGGGAAGCAAGTAGCAGGAGAGTTGCAGCTAAAGGCAGTGACCCTGGAAAGCTTGGACCCTGGAAAGCTTTTGTGAGGAAGAGCACGTATGGAGTAAGGAGCTGAGATGGTACGATGTTTTTTTCCAGTGCATTTTCCTGTCTAAATACCATGACATACATGTACGTGTAATTTTATTGTCTGAACAATAAAAAATGAACAGTAGACAACATTGTATATATGCAGTACAAATACACATGCATGAGCTCATATCTCAACAAAAAATGTGATTCGTTAAAAAATCCATGGTACACAATAAACCATTTCTGATGAAAGAACAGAAAGAACTAGCTACAGCTAGGTGGGGGAAGAACAACAATCTAGACAAAGTAAGAAGCTATCTTGATAGCATGTGCATTGTCCACTGTACATTTCTGATTATTAGATTAAAAATGTATATATTATTCACTTCTTATAAGCTGCCTGATTTTCTCTTGATATGCATGTGTTACTGTCATTTTCCCATTAAATTGTTGTAAAAGGGATTTATTTTCCATTCTTCTCCACAGACAATAAAAATGCCATTTATCTCAATATAACATTTCAGCTTCCCACAACTATTTATTGAGTCCCTTCACTGACCTTCCTGAAAGTACATCCTTAGACACAACTGCTCTGGCACTGGGTTCATAGGGTTCCTGGGAGGTCACATTCACTTACTATACAGATAACTTCAAAAGTACCTGGAATATGCTCATGAGCAATTTTTATTATTACTTTCTTCCAATATTCTCATGTCTTAGTAAAGGATTTAAGAAACATGCACATTTGCTGTCATTATCACTAAACAAAGACCACGTATCGAACACAGTCTCATCGGGATCTAGAAGGGCTTAGCCTCATTTTCTAATTGTAAGCTCTAATTGAACAAAACCAGGGCTCCATCAACCTTGACTTAAGTCTCCATCAAGACTTGACTTAAAATGTCGAAAGACAGAATTCATGGAAGCATGAGTTCTCCCTTTTTATGAAATAACACAGAAAATGAGGAGGGGGTTAAATCAAATATTATCTACAATGTAAACTCATGAAACAATTGAAGAAATTATACATTTATGTGAATATTTAGCACTTATTACTGGTATAGTCCAATCTCTGTTCTATGTGTTTTATGTTTTATCTCATTTAACCTAACAGCCCTGTGAAGAGTAGTACCGGCACTATCAGTATCTGATAGACGAGAAGATGGGGAGTCAGAGCGATTCTATCACAGAACTGAGAAGTGGCAGTCTGTTGGCCACCTGTGCCTGAGGTCCTCCTCCTCACGCTCCCACTTAGCGCCTCTTCTGCTGGGCACTCTGCTACACATATCACTGTCATGTATACATTATTATGTCTATTATATAAGTAAGAAACTGACATTAAAAAAGAGATCACGTCTTTCCTGTGATCCCAAAACTAGCATCATCTAGGTTGAGATTTTGCACTCAAAGTTTTAAAATCTAAAAAGTTCTTTGGCATCACCAATATCATTGCCTTGTCTTTTTAAATGCTACAAGAGGCTAATAAACTGCCATTAGAAGTGAATTCCACCTGTACTACATACGTTTTTTGGTATTTTAAAATATTCAGCTCTACTTTTAGAAGACAAAAGAATAAACGGAATGGATAAAACCCATATTTTACATTAAATATGGGTAAGTGATAAATAATTACAACACATGTACATTAACCATAGATACTAAAGATGTATGAGGTAACTGAACATGAAACAATCATGATGTATTAAATATGCAAGAGACACAAAATACCCCTGGTATTACAGAGGAAGTGCTCAACCTTTATAAAACTCATCCCGGGTGGGTCTCAAGACGGGCGTCTCATGCCTGGATCCCGGACAGCCACCATGTGAGCATATGGTGAGCTGTTCCCGGGCAGCCAGTGCGCCATTTTGTGTCAGGCTCCGCCTGCTGGCCGCACGGCCAAGGAGCTCTGTGGATTTGGTTCTTTGAGTCACTGCTTAATTAGCTCCAGGTTGAACCCAGTGTGCTTCTTGGACCTGTACAGGCAGTAACTCTTCCTTTGTAAAACTTGTAATCACTGAACAATGCCGACCATCAAACACCAGTCCATGCAGAAGCTACGGCTTGGGGCTTGTCCTGCAAAAGTAGCTCCAACAGCTGGCTAATGTGTCAACTGGTAATGGAACAGAGTAGATCAGGCAGGACTGAGCAAACCTTAGCCCACAAGTAAAACTAGAAACCAGGAGGGAGCAGAGGTCATGCCGAGCTAGGCTCTTGTACCTACTGGTCTGCAGGAGCCAGGGACGCTAAGCCGCAGTGTCTAAGGCAGAGTTCGGGACAGGGGAGGGGCTGTGCCAAGTTGAGTCAGAGCATCCACTGGCAGGCAAGTGATCTATGGCTGGGAACAGACCCAGTTGGGGAGCAAAGGGGACAACCCTAGCTGGGCTGAGGTTCCCACCAAGGGGTGCGTGGCCTGGAAGGGGGGCTGCGTTCTGATCTGGAAACGGTTGTAGTCTCCCTTGGCACAAGTGTGGACTGGAATTGGATGCACCGAACCGGGCTGGACCCCAACACCCCCTGGTGTCCTGGAGGACCAGGGCAGATGTGCAATGGACTAGACAAGGTCTCAAACCCCTACTGAGCCATGTGTGAGCCATACGTGGGTATGGACAAACCATGGCTGGGCTGGAACATCCAACAGCAAGAACCAGATTGGGTGGAAGGCCAGTCAGGAAAAGCCACAGTTCCTGCTATGACAGGAGGTGGACTGAGTAGGGTTGGCTCATGGACCCACTGGTAAGTGTGAAACCTGGCATTGGGAGAGGTTCTGATGGAGGAGCCTGGGCAACTCCTCTTGCAGGACACAGACCCTGCAGGTAAGCGCAAGAAACATGATAGGAAACAGCCCAGAAAAGGCCATGGAAAGCTACACACTGGCATACACTTGGCAGACGTGGGGGCAAGACCAGGCTGAATCTGTCCACGTCATCCACTGGCAAATCCAGGCACCAGTGTGGGTCGACCCAGGGTCGGTCGCAACAAAGACTAGTGCAAAATATGGAATGCCGAGGTGAGGTTGCCTGTACTGGAAGGGACCGCAGCACCCAACCAACCTGAGAACAGGAAAGGAAGTGGACAAAGCCAGCAGGGGAATAAGGGAGGGTTCCTTTGCTGGACAGCTACTTCCGTAGGAGAGCATAGGCTGGGATGGGGGCAGACCAGACTAGGCAGAGCTACAACACCTGTGCCTCATGTGGACTAGATCAGGAAAAAGCCGGGCTGAGCGGATTATTCCTACTGGTGCAAACAAAATTAAAGTGGGTGAGGGTTGTTTGGGCTTAGCCACAGCATCAGCTGGAATCTGGGTGTGGGAGAGGCCTGGGAGGGAAATAGTGGGCTCATCCCTCTTGGGTTACTACTTCCACAGGAGGACATAAAACTAAGACAGTGGCTTGGGTGGAATGGGGTGTGGGACAGACTGGATTACTGCTACACTTACTGGTAAACCAGGGTAGGGGGCGGGCCTGGTGGGGGTTATTGTGGGTTGCTCCAACTAGGCTGCAGCTCCAACTGGTTTATGTGAGAGCCAAGTATGTGCTGGGCAGAAGCAGGCTGGACTGCAACACCCATTGGTTTGAGTGGAAGTCGGGAGTGAAAACAGAACCAACCCAGCAATTGCAACCACCAGCTGATTGGGGCGATGGATGGTGCCGGGCCCTGTACTTGTTAGCACATACAAGAAATTTCTTTGGAGATCTTCCTAATCTAAATGCTGGACTCAGAACCCTAACGAAGAAAAGAGAGAAGACAGAACAGGTCAACCAACCATCTCAGCTATGATGGACTATGTCAATCAGTGGATTTTTCAAAGACCGCATAGTGCTTGGAGTGGCAAGATTGACAGCGATTCATAACTGTTGCAATATCAAAACCACTTGAGCAAGAACCTCAGAGCATGCCCTACATCCGGGACCTGGGGAGGGTGGGAAATTGGGTGGGCCTTCCCCCTTAATACCCCCCTTTAAACATGAAGGGAACAATATGGAAAACATACTAGTATTATCCACTTTCCTGTAGCTCTTGAACCTTCTTACCCTAATTAACTATGTAAAGAACGTCAAAATAAAAATTCATAATAAAAATTAAAAAAAAACTCATCCCATGTTCTATGCTCAAGGAATGCAAATAAAACTCTGAACTGTTCAGCAGGATAGCTAGGAAGCTACAGCCATGGCTTGCATACCAGCCCCTACATCTCCCTGAAACAGCAAGCGTGTGTCATTGGCCTAGGGTGCTTTAGCTCTGGGGGTTCTACCTGGCGAACCTCACCTCTTATTTGCATAACTGCTATATTAGGGAGAAAGATGATTTGGCAGAGAGAAAGAACAAGTATAAATGCTGCTCATCTCAGCAGTCAGCGTGTTCATCTCACCTGCTTGCCCCATCCTACGTGTTCTTCTTTCCTTACGTCTTTACCTTTGTTTCTCTCCACATGCTGTAAATCCATCTCACACACCATGGAGCTCCAACATCCACATGTGGCACATGAGCCGCTGTGGTCTGTGAGCTCGTGGAGGCTCCCACAGTGTCCAGGTTACTTTCCACATCACTCCCTGAAGGACAGTGGCATCCAGAACAGCAGTGTGGCTTTCAAACAGGAAGTCGGAGGACATCTCAGGTTCTCTCTTCACTCCTACACTTTTTTCCACTCACCTTGCATCAGCCAGGGTGGCTCGCTCCACAGCCCATGCTGCCACAAATACTGCTGGAAACCCTGTAATCAGAAAGGGATTCAGACAACACATTTATGTTAAGATGATTTTTTTTTGTCTCTTATTCGCTATCTCTGGGTATGATATTAGCAGATGAGGGAGAAAAACAGACATGGAAATGTTGGTAAAAGTGCATGAAATAATTTTCATTTTTTCAATTTAAGACCGAGAAAATTCATGCTATTTGTCCCTGGAAGTCCGTAGATAAAGAAAGAAAAGAAAGACTAACCCAATTTTCATTGAGAGACTTGGGTCAAGCAGAAGATTCAAGTTCCTCAGAACAGAAATAGGCAGTGACAGGTACAAGTGACTCTTGCCATACCAGACAGAAGCTGATACAAGTTGTTGCTTCAAAGGATAAGATTTTTTTTTTCAGTCTAAAAAAATGGAAGGCTTAGGGAGTCTGCCCAGCAACTTAGAAAATCAGGAACTCTTAACAATTGAACCTCCTCACTGATGCTTTATACATCTCGAAAATGACGTATTTCCCTGCATTAGTAGCTTAATATAAATAGATCACTATGTTAGTTTGATGATTTTAGTATCATAAGTGATAAGCACATTTGGGCTTGTAACAACATTTTCATTGCACAGGCTTTCCACTAGTTCTTTACTCCACGGTAAATTTCATATTATACCTAATTTAATTTTGACAATAAAAAGGAAAAATAAGCCATAATTTTATAAAACAATGCAATAGAAGATTGCAAGATTTAATAGATGACTTTTCATTTAATTGTTTTCGTGACGCAAGTTGAAATAATAGAGATATGTGGAATACAATAAAAATACTTCAGAACTGGGAAGTACCATGCAAAGAAAGAATGAATTTAATAATCTACTTTAGGAAAGCTTGATCAAGCATAATCAAAAATTCTTCACATTTTAAAAACACATTTATGACTTTTCAGATATTGTTTTTTGGCAAAAAAAAGTGAACAGAGAAATAGGTTCAGATGAAGAAAATGCTCACAAAACAATGAAAATATGATGAGATCCTTAACAGAGAGTCATTTTGGCCTCCTCGGTTAAAAGGCCATCCAGCTCATCTAATTCAGCCTCAAATGATCTGGCTAACTGTTCAATTTCATGAATCTGTATTCTATATTTATTTCTTGTTTTTTTAACTTTTTTAATATGACGTTTCCACATTCTAGTAAATTTTGTCACAAACTGACCTAAATCTATTTAATCTTTTAATTTTTTATTGAAAGGCAGATTTACAGACACAAGCAAAGACAATAAAAAAGATCTTCTGTCCCATTTGGTGGTTCACTCCCAAAATGACCATAGCACCTGGAACTGAACCAATCCAAAGCCAGGAGCCAGAAGCTTCTTCAGTTTCCCACAAGGTACAGGGGCCCAAGGATTTGGATCTTCCTCCTCTGCTTTCCTCAGTCATTAGCAGAGAGCTGAAACAGGAGTGAAGCACTTGGGACATGAACAGGAGCAGCCAGGACATGAACTGATACCCACATGGGATGCAGATGCTTGCAAGATTAGAGTCAATTGAGCCATCACTCTGGTCCCAATTCTTGTTATTTCTTAAGAAAATCTTGTTTGTTCTCTCATCTACCCAATCATTAATCCATCCATCCACCCATTTATCCATGAAGCATGTATTAAGAGTTCACCTCTATATCCAGGATTATTGTTGTCTCGGAAGATGAAACACTCAGAAAATAGACCATACTCTTGTTTACCTGAAACTCAGACTGAAGTGAACAAGGTAAAGGCGACGATCCCTGTAGTTCTACCTACTTCCATGAAGAAAATGATCGATACTATGTAATGAGGAGAGCATGGCTGCTTCCACTTTTCACAGGATGACCAAAAAAGGCCTGACATAGCCCCCTTGGCTATTCTGTCTTGGTGAAAAGTTTTCCTCTGTTTCTTTATAATCACCTAATCAAATCAAACAGTTCCTGGATGAAATTCTATACATTCTTGTCTACTGGCACTTGAGTTGCAGTTTAGTTTTACATTTTGCCAAATGTCTTGTATCAGACTGTGTGTATGAATGAAATTATTTTTCTCATCCCAAAGAATGCTATTCACAAAAACAGAGATCATCACGAAGGAAAACGGAAATCACCATTTTTGTGATTTTTTTAAATTTTGTTCATCAGCATCCCATTATTACATAATCTAGAATACATACAAAGAAAAATATTTAAAATTTAAAATGCTTAAATTCAAATATTAAATAATTTTAATAGAAACATAAGTGTTATTCAATATTTACATTCACTAGAAACAGCTATTTTCGTAAGACACATCGGTGTGAATGAGTCTCGTGAGCATTTGGCTCAGTAGTTAAGGTACCACTTGGGATGCCTCATCCATATCTGGGTAGCAAGATTTCAGCCCTGGCTCTGCTTCCAATTTCAACTTCCTGCTAATGTGCATCATGAGAAGCAGCAGGTGATAGCTCAGATAGTTGGGTCCCTGCCTCTATTTGGGATACCCAGATGGAACTCTGGGCTTCCAGCTTTAGCCTGGCCTAGCCCTGGCTGTTGCAGACACCTGAGAGAGTGAACTCGCAGGTGTAAACGTCTTCTCTCCCTCTCTCCCATTCAAATACATAAAAGCTAATTGATGATATTTTTAACCTGATACATAGCATTAAAATAAGGAAACAGGTCTACGGCCATATCACCCTGAACGTGCCCGATCTCGACTGATCTCAGAATAGGGAAACAAATAAATTAACATTTAAAAAAAATCTGACTCATACTTCTTGGCAGGGAACTAAGGTTTGGATGTGTTGCCCCCTCCCCCAAAGGTTCATGTAACAGAAGTTCAGTCCCCAGCATGTTCGTATTGGCAGGTAGTGGAATCCTTGAAGAGACAGGGCTTAATGAATTGTGAGTGTAACATTAATGGAATCTCATGGGAGTAGGCTAGGTCTTGAGGAAAATGCGTTGTTGTAAAGCTGGTTGACCTTGTCAGCTCAGTCTCACAGCACTTCCCTTGTCATGTAATCTCTCATGTACACGCTTCCACCATGTGAAGTTACCTGCCACCACAACCTCACAAAACATCCATGTTCCCAGACCTCCAGAAATTGAAGCCAAACAAACCTATTTTTCTTGCTACTCAGCTTCAAGAATTTGATCATAGCAACACAAAATGTTCTCAAACGGAGACTTTCACACATATAACTGTTCTAACAGATGTTCAAAAAAATGTTTGCCAGATTGAGACCATGTTATAACAGGAATAATAATAAAACTGGAAGTTAATGCCTTCTTCTGATTACTTTCAAAAACACAAGATATGAAAACAATCTATTTGAGAATCTGAAAAGAGAGATGTGACTATGCAATATTACCTAGAGGTACTTTTACATGATAATATAAACATACTGGTACCCCATCTAACAGCTGAAAATTGAGGGTACTCGCTTATATAGAAGCAAATTATCACATTAGATAAGGACAAAGAAATAAAGCTGACACCTTTTAGGAGTATAACATAAACACAGGGGAAAATTTTTGGTTGAAAGAAAAAACTCAAATTAATAAAATGTTTGAAAAGTGTCGTTGACTAAGGAGACCATCCCATCAGTATCTGTATTCATTCTTTTATGCATCTGTTTTGTGATAAAAATTATAATACAGTCATTTCAAACATTTGTTTCTAATAAAGGCAAAACATCTATTCCTCTTCATTTTGCAATTTCCTTTTCTTCCAGTTTACAGTTAAGAGGCATGAAAATCAGGGTAAATAATGCAATGGCAGACAATACTCCAACGCAAGTAGTGTTTTTCTGAGCTTTTATCTAGCTGAAGAGACCTCAAAATTACAAGAGTGTGGTCCCCAGAGTAACAACGGAATTCAAGCAAGGTCTTTCCTCAGCTGAAACCAATAAATCGCATCACTAGAAGAAATATGAAACCAGTCCTTTACGAGTTACTCTTTCAAGGATTCTGCTATATCCAACTATAATGTTTCTGATTATTTTGAAAATGAGTTTGTAAAATCAAATACAAAAGACAATATTTTTAAAATAGAGTTCCAGTACAGAAATAAGAGAAAAACTACTTACTAATCAAACAGATTTCACTATGGCTTTTCTGAAACTGTTTAGGAGCAGAGAAATAGTCCTAAAGAATCTTTTCTGCAACTTTTAAAGAAAAAATATTATTTTAAAAAACAAAATCAAGCCTCTAGTCTTACAATGCTAAATTAAAATAACTCTCTTTGCACCCTTCCTATATATAGGAAGCAGCTCATCAGAAAAAAAAAAAGACCTAATTTCAGCAATATTATTCTCATTATATATGCCCCAGACTAGAATATCTTTTTTTTTCAAATCATGAAGTGGCAGTGATAGTCAGCAGGCAGACTAGCTTTAAAACTGGAACTCCATAAGTCCTGGGTCATTGCTGTTTAAGGCTGGCTAACCAAGCATGAAAATGCACACAAAATGCTTTCACAGTGAGTACCCGCGGAAATCCCACTTGCTCTCATTTATGCTTTAAACTATTCAATAAAATGGAAATTTCAAGATAATTTATATCAATTGTAGTTCACTCTTGTGCCAAAAATTTTTGAGTCAAATAAGTGAGTTTTTAAGCAAAGTAAGAAATTCATGAAGCATGGAAGCTCATTAGAATCCTGGCTGCTTATTACTCACCTTTTCACAAAAAGATGTGGAAACTAATTTGAGTTTGAGTAAACTTTTTGCTTTAAGAAGGGATTGACTGAGTGATACACACCCAGTAAAGAGTTAGAGGACTGTATGAGTTAGCTATCAGTACGACCAGTAAGTAAAGAGAAGAAAAGGCTGATTACCAATGTGATAAGCAATGTAGAAACCAAAATAAATAAATAAAATATATTTCAGATACTTATATTAACTCCTGAACTTTTTAGAAGACTTAAAAGAAAAGGTTTTAAAAATGTATTTATTTTATTATTGCATGACAGACTTCCATTCCCTCTCCCCGACCTGTCAACCCTCACTGATTTCCCCCATATCATTACAATAGTTCAGTCCTTCACAGTCAGCTGAAAGTCCATCATTCCGCTATCCCGGCATTGTAGGCATGGACAGAGTTCAGCATTCTATTATCAAGATACATTCAACAGTTTTATTGGGAGTCCAGCTTTGATCTGGAAGAAGAGATGCGCATTGCATTGTATCTTCACATCTGTATGTGATAGTCTCCACTACACAGTCACTGTACATGCCCTTAAATGAAAAGCCAAAAAGCAAAATCAACAGCAGAGAGAAAACTAGAAAAATGTACAATGCCATGAAAATTAAATAACATGCTAATGAATGAGCAATGTGCAGCTGAAGAAATAAAAACAAAATCAAAGACCTTCCTGAAGCAAACAATACTATTGTGTGACCTATGCGCAAGTGAGAAGAAAAATAAAATCTTTTATTTGAATGAAAATAAAAACAAAAGACTCAAACCCCCTGGGATGTAGCAAAAAACAATATTGAAAGGGTTATTGATCCTGTATTTTGCATAAAGGTTGCTCTGTATCAGAGAAAGCATATGCTATTTGTCCTTTTGGGATTGACTTGTTTCACTGAACATAATGACCTCTAGGCAGAAATATTTGGTTGCAATTGATAGAATTCCATTCTTTTTAATGGCTGAGTAATATTCCACGGAATAGAAATACCACATTTTCTTTATCCGCTCCTTTTTGGATGTTCATTTGGATTGTTTCCATGTCTTTGCTAATATAGATTGTGCTGCTGTATTTATAGGATTATTGATCCCCTTCTCATATGCATATTTCATTTATTTTGGATATATTTCCAAGGATAGCTGGGTAATATGGCAGGTCAATTTTTAGTCTCTTAGCACTCTACACTTATTTATTGGAAAGAGAGAACGAAAGAGAAAACACTCTATAGTTTGCTCCCAAAATGCCTTTCTTGAAACAGCCAGGAATGAGTCTAGCTGTAGCCAAGAAATAGGTCCCCCCTTAGGTGGCAGGGACCCAATTACTTGGTCATTGCTTGTATTTCCTAGGATATGAATTAACGAAAAGCAGAAGTCAGAAGCTGGAAGCAGGTATCAAGTCCAGGTTCTCAGGCCTAGCGTCACCCACATAAATTACACCACATGCCACATGAACACTTCACATGAGAAACCTGGCTGGTTCACTTTGATCCAGCCCTCTGACAAAATGGCTGGGAAAGCAGAAAAGACAGACTTGGTACTTGGATAACTGACAGGCACAGGGGAGACCCAGATGGAGTTCAAGGCTCTTGATTTTGACCTGGCTCAGCCCTGAAAATCACAGCTGTTTGAAAAGCAAACCAGCAGATGGGAAAATTTCACTGTCTCTCCATCTCTTGGTAATTCTAGGTAATTCTATCCTATATGTATGTATATATATATATGTAATTCTATCCTATATATATTTTTAAGATAAAATGTATGTATATATTTTTTAAAGATAAAATATATGTATATATATCTTATCTTAAAAACATGTACTCCGATATGATTTACAAACATCTTAATCACTACATCAAACATTGACTTTCACCTGCATAACTGAAATTTTTTCCAACAAATCTAAGAAACTTTAGGAATTGCTGCATGTGGGTACACAGAAATAATTTTCAAATGAAGACAAACTATTGAAAACTTGTGAAGGAAATTTCTAAAATGGCCTTAGAAATAATTTTTATGAATTGCTAGCCAAAGATAAGGGACAGCCCTAAAACTTGAGATGCCTTCAGAAATAACACTATGTTTTTAGCAATTAATATTTCAAAAGGAAGTGCTGCAATAAATTTTCACTTGGTATTCTTAAGGGTTAATAATTAGCTACTAGGAAATTAATATTTCTTCACATTTTCAAGTGTTAAAGTAAAACAGGCACTGGAAAATCCTTATTCTTGAAGGGGAAAAAACTTCAAAGTCAGTACTTTTTTTCGTATTGAGAACTTAATAGTTTAAATATGAAAATAGCAACTGAGATCTGTGAGTTAGCTTTCAGAAATCTCTTAATTTTAATCACACACAAGTTTTAATTTCCCTTAAATTTGAACAAATAAACAGCATCCTCGTCTCCTTATCAATTGAGTTCGGGTTGGATCCAATAATCACTCCTAGATGAATAAGTGATTTTTAAATGCAAGCTGAACACATTTTTATAATTATTTATAGACAACATAATTTGAATGATCGCCTTCTGAAAGAAACGCTAAATCCACATTAGTTCCTAATTTGCATTTGTTAAATATAGTTAACTTGATTATATTAATTTTTTTCTAGCATTCGCCTCATCTGTCTTAGGAATATAAATCAAAGACACATTACTATCGTGTCAAATTTCAAAAATGAAAATTTATAGAATGAACTTATGTCAAGGCAGAACACTGACTTAGGACAACAAGAGTAGCTGGGAATGTGCACAGCTAGCAATATATTTTCTATGATTTCCTCCAATAATTTAGCCAAAATGCTAACCTACACTTGAAATCATTGCTGCCAATGAGAGAACTACAAAATCATTCTGAATTATTTCACCTAGGAACAATGAAAGAGAAAGACGGTGGAATAAACATAAAATGGAGAGGTGGGTGGTTTCAAAAAAATGGTGGGAGAAATGCCAGGCTTGAAAGTAAGCCCTTAAGTTTCACAGTAATTGAAAGGAAAGGTGATAAGGTGCCTTACCCCATCCTATTAAGATGAAGCCCCACAGGTATCTGCTGTCTGAAAAGAATGCCACGAAGATGAGACTGTGCAGGTAGAGACCTTCCACCAGGATCCAATAGTAGTTTGTAGCCAAGAAGTAAATAAACATTACAACAGCAATCTTGCAACCAATCTGTTTTAAATAAACAGAAGTGGATTGTATTAGAATTGTACAGGCTGCCCACATTAGACCATTACAAAAAGAGTTCTTCAGTTTATTTATAATCACTATATTATATTAAAAAAAAAAATGTCTTCTGTTTGCTGGAAGGCCAACATTCCAGGGAGAGATCAGACGTTATTTTAACATGGCTTTTTAAACACAACAGTTTCAATTTCATTCCTAAAATAAAATGTTTTCCTTCAGAAATTAAGAACAAAATCACTTTTTAACTTTTTACCTTTTTAAAAATAATACATGAGCATCAGATGAAATTTTAAAAGCATGAGAAAATAGTACTTACTTTTCTACAATGCATTTATTTATTCTGATCTTTTAAATGTAAATATTGCTTAAAATGACCAAAAAAAAAGGTAATAACAAAACCACAAACATCTAACAGGTCTTATAAATCTGTGGATTGTGGAGGAGCTTTGAGGATCTAAGCTGGCTCATCTCAGCCAGACTTACTCTCAGAGACCACTTCACCTGACACACTGGCACCTTACTTCCTTCTGCTGAAAAGGAAAACACCAAGGCCAGTCCAGAATCAGAAACAGCAGAAACTGCAAAATCACAGTGAACAGGCATAGCTATGGGCAAGGTACTGACCCATACAATCGAATCAGTAACTCATCCACTTATCCCACTTTGTGACCTAATGAACTAAATGGTTGTGTGATTCTACCTACAACCACCAAGACATTTAAGAGCAAGATAGATTACTACAGAATACTATGTTGGAACAAAATTTCGTATCCATGTCGAAGAACTCAGTTCTATGGGCCTTTACATCCCAGGTTTCTTATGTTTGTTGATGGGTTTTTCATTTTTGAAAGCAATGAGCTACGACCATTTTTACAGAACATGCATTCCATGCCATTCCAGCCATGTGCTTTCTATAGTGTCCTTTCCAAAACATTTTGGAAGACCCAAGCACTTTCAACAATTAAAATGATGCATGATTAGACATGAGAGGAGTGAATAGAGGTATAGATATGAGTATACAGATTGTCAGTCTGATTCATTTAGTTAGGAGATAAGACAACCCATAGCAAGTTAACAAACATTCAGTGGATTGCAAATTTTTACTTATTCATAACATCGTACAAATCAGCAGTGAGCAACAATGGTGAAAATACTTACATACTGTGACTTGTCCACAGATGGTGCCTCAACGGAATTTTGTAGACCGTCCTGCATCAGCAGAGACTTCAGCTCCTTGACACCTATGTGAGCGTGGACCACTTTATCCTTGACAAAGATGCTGGTGGCTCTCATCATGAATGACACAAATAAGTGCATGTGGATATAGTTCCTAGTGCAATGCAAGCGTCTGTGGGGAGAAATATTCACTAACTGGATCTGGGCAAAATTAGAAATAGGGACAGACTGTAAGCACAAAGACCTCCCCAAAAAGAAAGTATGATAAACCCAGACAAAAACAGAAGCTCATTATTAGATGTTTCCAAAAAAGAAAAACATCTGAAACTAAAAAGTAACTTTTGGAGAATTAAATTCACATATATCCTGATCTTCTGTCATGTTCATCCAGATGTTGCAGTGTTAATAGTAAATATCAGTACAGATGATACTATCTATTAAAGTGATAAATGATTCATAAGAGTCACCTTGAAAAAGGATAAGCATTATTGAAACCTGAACTCCCAATTTTTCAACATATTCTGTATGAGGAAAAGATACTCTAGAATGACATGAATTTCCTAAGAATAAACAAGTTTATTTTTAACTTAAGCTTACAACTACAAAGGAATGCTAGACACAAGATAAGCCAAAAACACACTTAAATTAGATATAATTAAATTCTTGCACAGAAATTTATAAATAAATAAAAATTATATTTTATATTAATGAAAATCACACATTATGAAAATGATTATATTTCCTTGTCAAAAGGTCTGAAACCACCATTTATTAATCATAAGAAAGCCAAACCCAAATGCCCAACTTTTCTGTTCAATAAATACAGTAATATTGCTTTTCTTCTAGAAAGGACAAAGTAGGCAAATATAAGGGAATAAGATATATTAATCCATTAATATATTTTTTACTCTTAGTTATTATAATACACTTATATTCTCTTATTTTAAAATCACTCTTATTTTTAAGAGTGATACTAGATCAAGTATATACCATGATTAATATTTTCAACTTTCTATAATATATAAAATTTTATAATATAAAAATGGCATACAAGCCAGCAAATTCACATATATACTTCACAGGGTAATCAGAACCCAGATGAAGAAAAATAATATCCACTGCCAAAATCCACCCTCACGTCTCATTCCAGTCACTGGATTACCAAAGGGAGCATCAAGAAGAAGCCCTCCCATGTCCACCTTTTATAAAAATGGAACCAACTACTATGTTTTCTTTTGTGTCTAGATTGAATTTCATAATACGGGGGACAGTCTTAGTGAGAACATGCTGAAGTAAGACATCTGGGAAATGGCTGGATCAGTATATATTATGGGCATATGTTTATATCCACCATGCCCGGACAGCTCTCATTCACCAATTCCTTACAATGAAGCCATATACAGTCAGATAGGCTATCATGTATACGTGACATTTTCTATGAATGGAGCTATCACAGGATGTAAGCAGACTTTACTGTCCTAATAAAGGAATACCTCATTTTGTGAAATAGAAAAAAGTTTCTGAAATTTTTTTATGTTTTGTTATCAAGGATAGAAATGACAAGAAAGTATATAAAATGTGTAAAGAATACGTAAATACTATGATGAGTTATGGAAACCAAGTAAGTTTTACTTATTCTATCCTGCTTAATTTTCACGTAGCTTTGTTTCAGAACCAGGTGTGATTTAATTGAACCAGCTCTCTATGAGAAGCCAGATGATATAGGTTCTATCACCAGCTCAACCACCTGTCTGACTTTGTGATCTCAGACACAGAGCCTCAAGCACCTGTGCCAAGCCAACCTCTCAGGGCTGTTTTGAGGAAACCTTCTCCACTCCTCCAAATCTGACCATGGGGCTCTTCTACACAAAAGTAAAAATGCATTAGCTGTTATCCTTATGTGGCAAAATTCAAAGGACTTGATGAGGGTTTACAAGACCTTGTGCTGCAAAATCTAATTCCTTCCTGGCATCAAATGCTGCATATGTGTGGGCCTCTCCTATGTTCCCTAAGTGGTCTGCTTCTTTACACTTGTGAATCTCTGCACATCCTCCCATGCTCTACAGTGGAACATATTACTCAATACTGGTTCAAATTTCAGTTGCTCTAGGATGCTCATCCTCTCTCCCCTCCCCTTTCTTTCCTCTCCTACTCAGGGTTAGACTATTATCTTGGTGCTCCCCAAATCTTTCATACAAACACAGTATAATGTGTACATTGCATAATGTAATCATGCAATGGTTCACCCTCTTCTCTGGCCTAGAGCATAAATTATCTTAAACTTCAATGACACGTGAAAAAAAGGTCTGTTGCATGGAAAAATTTTTTGCGTTAATATTGAATCATTACAGAAATCCTAAATTCCCAAATTTTCTTTGCTTTTTCTTATTCTAAACACAGGTTTCTATCACTCTTCACTATTCTCTTATTATGATTTTATTTATGCCTGAATGTGAATTGAAAATTCACTTCATCTAAAAGACTTTCCCTCTCATTTTTCTCCTGTCTAAATTAATATACACCATTTGCATTCCACTTTCCATGAGCTTTTTATAGTGCTTTTGCACTTAGTGCAGAGCTGTTATCGTAGAGTCTTTAAACTTTTAACCAAAACAAAACAACTGAGTTAATCAGAAAAATTGTCAGTCAATATAATCAAAATCTGTACCTGGAAAAAATATTTGGGGCAGACACAGAGGAGATCCCCTCCATCTCTGTGGGTAGAAATGGAACATGTCGCCTCCTGAAAACAGTCCGTGGGGGCACCTTACCTGAAGTAACCAATGAGGAGAACAGCCACCACCAAGGAACCCAAGGAGATAGAATAGCCAACAGTGTACACAACATAGAGGCGCTCAAAGAATTCTTCCTATAGAGAAGAGACAAGAAAATATAATACATTAAAACACTGCTTTACCAGGAAACTGGTATAAGCCAACGTTATTTGGGGAAAATCATTTCTTCTTTAACTTTTTTCTTTGTTTCTTTCAATTCTTCTTTTAATGTACCTTGTTAGTATACAACAATTTTCTTGGAAAATACTGATCATCCTAGCATTCTTTTTTTTTTTTCATTTTATGACACGGTTCCATAGGCTCTGGGATTCCCCCAACCCCTCCCCAAGCCTTCCCCCTATATTAATTTCCTCCATATTGTTACAGTAGTATAGCTCATAACCAGTCATAATTCCATCATTGTGGGCATGGACCATGTAGGGAGTCCAGCATCGTATTGTCCAGATAAATTTAACACTTTCATTGGGACACCATCCTTGGTCTGAAAGTAGAGCTGGCAAAATATCATCCCCTCCAATGAAGAGCCACAACACGAATTCAACAACAGGAAAAAACATGGAAATTTACAACATCATGAAGTTAATTGGCATGGTATTGAGATCTCTTTTAACTTTTAAAACGGCAACTTATATGCAGTAAGATTTAGAGATTTTGATTTACTAGTTTAGTGGGTTTTGACAAGCCATTTTCATTTCTGCCCCTTGCCAACAACAAAATGGTCCACCTTCTACCTCCAAGTAACCACTGCTCCAATCCCTGTCACCCAGAGTTAGCTTTATTTGTTCATGAACCATATATACTCCTTGATTGTTCTTAGCCTTCTTAGCGTTACATGGTATATGCCCTTTTCTCCACACAGTGTTTCTCTTTTCATCAATATTGTTACCTGCATTAATGGTTAATTCCTTTTTTAATTTTTTGATGTTAAAATTCTTTTAGATTCGTGGAAAATACAGTAGGAAAAGTCTCATGTATTCATCACCCAGTATCCTCCATTAGTTGTATCTTACATAATTAAACCATCAAAAGCAGGTATCTGACATCCGTGTAATGTGTATATTTATAGTCCTGTGTCATCTTATTACATATGTACAGTTTTAGAATGCCCACTGTAACCGTGTTGCAGAACAAACCCACCAGCACAAAGGCCACCCTTGTGCTGTCACTTCACAGACACACCCACCCTCCTACTCCCCACCATCTGGGCTGACAATCCTTACTTTGTTTCCTTCTTTGTCATTGTGTTCTTTCATAACATTGTATTAGTTACGCAGTATGAGACCTTTAGAGATTGCCTTGCTTACTTAGAGTAATGTACCCAAGATCCATCCAAATTGTCACACATAGCTCTGTTATGCTGATAAATAGTACTCCATGGTACATCTGCATATTACATGGTATATTTGAGCTCTTTTAAAAATACTTATTTGTTTGCAACTCAGAGTTGCAGAGAGAGGGAGAGACAAGGAGCTCACCATCTTCTGATTCATTCTCCACAAGCCTCAACAGCTAGACCAGGCTGGAGTCAGGAGCCAGGAGCTTGTTCCTAGTGTTCAGGGTGGTAGAAACTCAAGCACTTGGGTCATCTACTGCCTTTCCCATTACCAAGGAGCCAGATTAGAAAAGGAGCAGCCAGCATTCGAACGAGCACCCACTTGGATACTGGCAACGCAAGCAGCCGTTTTACTGGCTATACCACAACTCTTTGACCCCTGAAGCAGGCTTCTTGTAGATAGCATTAACTTGGGTCAAAAATAACTCACATCTATTGATTCAATCCCCAAATGCCCACAACATTCAGAGCAGGATTGTGCCAAAGCCAGGAGCTACAATCTTGATTCAGGTCTTCAAAGAAGGGATGCAGGGAGCTCAGTTACTTGAGCCACAAGCTCTGCCTCTTGGGGTCTGCACTAACAGGAAGCTGGAGTCAGAAGCAAAGTGAGATAGTAAACACAGACACTCTGACACAGGACAGCAGCATCTCACCTGCTGGCCTAAACGCCTGCTCCCAGGCCATTGACTTGTAATATCACAGTGACATATTAAAGCAATGTCCATCTTCTCACTTTTAAATTTATCATCCTATTTTTTTTTTTACTTATCTGGTTTATTTTTCCCTCTATCCTGTTTTATGAGTCATTTTTTTAGAATTCCATTTTATTGCATCTTTGTATTCTGTTCCTAATGATTGCTATGACGTTAGGGTTAGGATAATATGGAAATGGATTGATGAATTTTCACCTTTCTTCTTTTTTTCTATTAAACTTACCTCTAAACTCTAACTTCTTATTTACCCACAATTTTTCATTCAATGTATTTTCAGATTTATTGAGTCTGAAGTTCTGTCATTTGACATGTAATTTCTTATTATGAATTGCCCATACATTTCATTTTAATTTCTTTCCAATTAAGCCATTTGTAGCGAGAGTTATAATCTTTTACTTAAATGTTGAAATTCATTCACACTTGTTTTGGTGAACTTTTAGTGCGTACCTTAAAGGAATATGAACATTGCATTGTTTATTATGGTAATCTATTCTTTTTGCCTTTAATTTCACATAATCTGATACCACTATATATTATCTCACAGGTCTCAGATTATTCTGATTTTGTCATTTATGTTTCCTCTTAATACTTCAGTCAGATCATTTCCATTGGCTTTTTGTCAAGTTTATCAACCTTTTATCACACTAGGTCTAGAACATCAAATGAATTCTTCATTTTTTATTTTGCAGTCTTAAATTTCTGAATTTTCCTTTGAATCTCAAAAAATTTATTGACTTACATATCTACTCTTGTTTTTTTGTGTTTAAAGGATGGATGGAAATCTCAAATTCACTGGTTCACTTTCCAAATGTCTGCAATGACCCATTGGGAGAGGTCAAATTTAGAAACCTCAACGTGGCTCTTCCCCATGGTGGAGGGTCTCAAGTCCTTGAACTACAACCCACTGCCTCCAAAGTGCAGATTATTAGGAAACTAGAACTAGGAGTGAATCTAGGACTCAGATCCAGGCATGCCAACATGGGCTGTCTAAGCGGCAGTTTTCCAAACTAAGAACCCAGTGTGCGTTCAAGCCAAGCCATAGCGCTGGCAACTTCTGAGGCTTCACTTTGCCCTTCAGCGCCGAATCTCCAGGGATATGGTGCCATTCTCAGCTAACCCCACTTGCTTAGAGGAAGACTCTCAGTGACTGACAGATCTTTCCTCCTGTCACTTTGTCAGCCGGCAGCCTTTCACTCAAAGACTTGTGCCTCTCTGGGGATTTCTCTTTCCCTGGCAGGTGGGCTGCGGAAGTTACACACCTGGTGAGGCCCCTGTGTGCCTCAGGGAGAAACGCCTCCCTGTTCCTTTGCTCCGCCCCTTGCCTTCAGCTAACCGGGGTCTTCCTTCTGAATGCCTCTGCTCACCAAGTCCCAGCCTTTGCTCCACTGTCTCCATGAGCCCCCCAAAGGCTGCAGGGACCTCACCGCGGCCAGGACTTAATCATTCAGTTTAAAGGCTTCCCTTCTTTCTTTTTATCCCCTTCTGCGATCTGGTTGCTCACCTAATGCTAGGAACCCAGGGAGAAGTGCGTGGGTTTCTTCTCCCATTGGAAAGGTTTGTTCATTTCTGGGATTGAGTTCATTGAAATTTCACAGCCACCTTGCATTTGTCAGGACTGAAGGCACACGTTTTTTATAAATTATTGACTTTATCTCTTACACAACGTATTATTATGCCTGCATACATTCTGACTAGAAGCAGAACACTTTACTGCTTATTAAATGTTTTAAGTGTGGTTGAAGACATATTATTTCTATTAACTTTATCACTTATCTTTAAATTTTCCATAGGAAATACTTGGATAATGTTTAAAATAGAAGAAGAGGAAAAGAAAACCTGCTAACATCTCAGTCACCGAAAGGAAACAATGTTGGCATCTCATGTATTTCTTTTCAGTCTGTTTCTGTGCATCAGTTTCTATTATTATAAGTATCTGCATTCTAAATTTATATGCAAATTTATTAACTGATTGTTTTTTCAGTTAACAATATGACAAATGAAACTCTCAAGATTGCAAGTTATTTATTAAAAATGCATGTTTGACCTCACCTCATCAGTTATTTATTGAAAATTTAAATTCTTCAAAATAATCATTGCAATAATTAACTGTTAAATGACATTTTTTTCATTCATTTACCTCACTCCAAATCTTTTCTCACTATTCAGCTTAGATTAAGACAGAAGCACACTGCCTCCTCAAATGTTTTGAAAATACATTGAAAAACTACCATCTAAAAGTAGCCAGCTTATTTATGAATAATGTTATACAATAATTTCTATGGTATGATACTGGTTTTTTTAAAATATTTATTTTATCTTTATTGGAAAGGCAGATATACAGAGAGGAGAGACAGAGAGGAAGATCTTCTGTCCGATGATTCACTCCCCAAGTGAGCACAACGGCCGATGCTATGCCGATCCGAAGCCAGGAGCCTCTTCCGGGTCTCCCACAAGGGTGCAGGGTCCCAAAGCTTTGGGTGTCCTCGACTGCTTTCCCGGACCACAGGCAGGGAGCTGGATGGGAAGTGGAGCTGCTGGGATTAGAACCGGTGCCCATATGGGATCCCAGGCGTACAAAGAGAGGACTTTAACCACTACGCTATCATGCCGGGCCCTAATTAACTTTTGCATAATTTTCACAAATACATTTTGGGTATATTATCCATCTTCAGTTGTTTAGATTCTTCAAATACAGGATTATGAGTGTTTATAAGATTAGCATGAATAAAGACATGATTTAATTTAATGACCAACTAAAAGCTTTGAAAACTTGAATTTGTCATTTTAAAATATTTTAATTATTTGAAAGGCAGAGAGTCAGACAGACAAACAGAAAAGAGACAGGAAAGAGTGCCTACCTTTCCATCCCTACATGCCTACAACAGCAAGGAACCAACGGAAACTCTCTAACTGGGAACTCAAAACTGGTCTCCATGCAGGTGGCAAAAGCACAAATCATGTAAGCCATCAGGTATCAGCCCTGCCTCAAGCAGTCTGCAATAGCAGGAAGCTCCTCAGGTGCAGATCCCAGTGTCCAACCAAAGCCTTCCATATGAGACGCAAGGATCTAAGCACTAGGTTAAACACCCACCTTGCATTCATCAGGACTGAAGGCACACAGGAAGAGCATCAGAGGATATACCAAGTATCAGTGAATGTTTGCTACTGCCAATGAGCTAAAGATTATTTCTGAAGCATCTAAATGTAAAATGCACAGTCCTTCAGGAACATGAAATGAGACAAGATGCAGCAATTCATGGGTCACTAAATTTATAAAATCATTGAGCATGTTGCAGATTAGTTATTGTGATTTTCTATGCTTGTAATACAATATAATGAAAATATAACATAAAATGTAAATATAACATAATACATGTATTTACAAATATCTCAGCCAAGTAGCTCATCTAAAGAAAATACCAACACGTTTCAGATACATTTGAAAGAGTCCAACATTGCTTTTATCTTTAATGACCTCTGTGCCACAGAATGAAAGCATTTTTCAATAATGATTGATAACCAACAATCACATAAAACATTATTCTATTTTCCCTTAAGGTTCACAAATAAAAAAATTTCATTACCTTTCCAGTGCTGATATCTGACTGCATAAAGCGAAGGCAGTCTGAATAATTAGACCATGTTTTATTTAAGCTATGAACAAAATCCCATGTTCCATTGCGGTTACAGTGTCGGAAAGCAACGCCTGTAAAGACATAAAAAATATTTACATTACTCAGCTCCTTTGGAATCCATTACAACAACAAAAAAGCCAAGTACATTTCTGTTTCACATTAATCATTGCAGAACAATTCATTACCTTTATGATTGAAGTCAAAAATATATGAAGGGCAAGGGACAGCTAATATTTTCCCCACTGTTCCTCTGGGCCAGCAAATGAGTCCATCCCATTCAGGAAAACAATTGCCTTCTGACAAGGAAAGAAAAAAGAATAAAAAGCAAATAAACTTTAAAAAAAAAAAAAAAACAGCCAGAAGCATTACAAATGCATTCAAAATGCAAAATTTCAGGTCATTACCTATGCCAAAATACAAAGCAAATTGTTAATCTGTCAAGCTAGAATGGAACAGTTAGATAACATGCAAATGTCTCAAAATTTTCTACCAGGCCTGTAGGAGTATTTTACTAGCATAAATTTCAAGAATTCATTTTTGCCAAAATATTAGTTATGATGATCATAACAAAGCGTATTTAAGAAACATTGGAAATGAACTTCTATAGATAAAGTCTTCCCATTATTGTCATTGTAGTTCTCTTTTTATCCAAGATATTTTTCAGTTGTTGTTTTTAAAAAAAAAAAAAACACAGATGACACTTCACAGATAAGCCTCAAAATGAAGTTCTTTCCACCAGTAATTTTAATAATTTCTCTGGGTCCTGTGTACATTTCAAGCATAATTATCACAAGCTCTACCCTCGTCAAGATGAATACACATTCCCACCACTTCTTACATCTTCCACTGCCACAAAGACAGTCCACATCAAACAGAGTGTGGGTCATGACAAAAGCAGTGCACAACACGGAATGCCAAGGTGAGGTTGCCTGTGCCAGATGTGACCGCAGCACCCAACCAGCACACGTGAGAACCAGGAAGGGAGGGGGCAGAACCGGCATGGGAATAAAGGGTGGTTCCCTTGCTAGACAGCTACTCCCACTGGAGAGCATGAGCTGGGATGGGGGTAGACCAGACTAGGCAGGGCTATAATACCTTTGGGCCTCATGTGGACTAGATCAGGGAAAAACCAGACTGGGCTGATTATTCCTACTGGTGCCAACAAAATTAGAGTGGGTCAGGGTTGTTTGGGCTTAGCCGCAGCATCAGCTGGCAGAAACTGCCACTGGGGGGCTAGTTCTGTCAGGTTAAACCACAGACCCACTTGGAGAGTGCATAATCTGGGAGTGGGAGTGTCCTGGGAGGGAAATAGTGGGCTCCTCCCTCTTGGGTTACCACCCCCAACGGGAGGGCAGGAAAACTAGGACAGGGGCTGGAGTGGCTAGACAGAGAGACACGCAACAACATCTGATGGAACAAGGTTTTAATACCCATTGGCATGTATGAGAGCAGAAGGGGATGTGGGACAGACACACATACTGGTAAACCAGGGTAGGGGGCGGGCCTGGTGGGGGTTATTGTGGGTCACTATCACTAGGCTGCAGCTCCGACTGGTTTATGTGAGGGCCAAGTATGTGCTGGGCAGAACCAGGCTGGACTGCAACACCCATTGGTTCCAGAGGAAGACAGGGATGGAAACAGAACCAACCTAGCAACTGCAACCACCAGCTGATCGGGGCGATGGACTGTGCCGGGCCCTGTGCTTGCTAGCACATACAAGAATCTGGTCTGGGAACACGTCAGACAAAGTTTCTTTGGGAATCCCCTCAATCGAGCTTCCGAACTCTGAACCCTAACCATGAAAAGACAGAGAACAGAACAAGTCAATCAACCACCTCAGGTATATGTTGGCAGTGAAAATACTTGGCAGAGACTCTATGATGGACTATGTCAATCAGTAGATTCTCCAACGACCTAATTGTGCTTGGAGTGGTGAGAGTGGCAGCAATTCAGAACTGTTGAACTATCAAAACCACTTGAGCAAGACCCTCAGAGCATGCCCCACATCCAGGACCTGGGGTTGGTGGGGTCTGGGTGAGGCTTCTCCCTTAAAATCCCCTTTTACATCAGATATACTAAGGAAACAATACAGAACTAATTATCTTGCTCATCTTCCTGTAGTGCTTGAATCTTTTTACCCTAATTATGTCAAGATTGTCAAAAAAATAAATAAATATTTTTTAAAAATTTTTAAATGGGGAGAACAGAAATGAATGGGGTACTTAGCAAGCTCATGCTTGTATTCTACATTGTCTTCTCATTATATAGTATGTTATGGCTGAAAAAAATTTCATTGCAATAATTTCATGTAAAAGCATGAAATGTTAGATGTTTAAAAAAAAAAAAAAAGACAATCCACATCATCTCACATCCATCATCCTGGATTACTGCAATCGTCTCCAGCTGGACTTCCTCACTCTACTCTTGATCCCATAGGACAGTTCTCTGGATGGCTTGAAACCAGCCCAATTCTCTCCACCACTTTTGCCATAGTTCTCAAGAATAACTCTGGGTGTGCTGGGAATACAACATCCAGACTGAACACCCTGGGCTCTGTTCCATTCCCTCCCAGCAAAGGTGTCTTTGCTAGTTTGTCCCAGTGAGTCTCCTGTTCCCCAAGGCAGATAATCCAGTGTCTGTTCTTTGGCAAGCTTCACATACGGTGCAGGTAGGGCATGTGCAGTCAACATTCCATCCACTCTAGGCAGCATTCTGATCCTTGGCAGACCCAACTTGCAATGGTTCCTGACGTTCACTTGCCCTATACAGCCCCAATAAACCCATTTTATTTAATCTGTTGTATACTTAACTGTACTCTGCACCATTGGACTCAGACTTAAGTCTGTAACTATGCATTATGAACAAGGTTCAAATCCTCATTTCCTTTATTTTCAGCACCATAGCTCCAAATCCTCCCCAACTTACTTTGTGCAAAAGACTGATCTCCAGAGTGTCTGAAGACAACACACTCTGCTACCTTCCCCATCTTGCTGATCTTAGCTTCTGTGTGGTTCTTGCCCCCAGCCAGGACTCTGCCTGCCCTTCCTTGGCATCAGCGCCTTTTCCCCGAGACAGCACCAAGGCTTATGCCCTTCCTTCTTTTAATGTTCACTCACATAAACTTTTTCATAAAATTTTTCCATTAAAATAGCATTCTGAAACACTACCTATCCTGTTCCTTTTCCTGCTATATTTTCATCTGAGTTGTATCATCTTCTAGGATTAAGTGTTTTGGGAATCCAGCATGCTGACAGATGACAGCAAGCAAGGAGACTGCTGTGGGGACTTGAACACATTTGCATGCAGGCCCTGGGAAGATGGGTAGGGACTACCCCACCGGAAGACTGGGCTCAGAAACCCATGCACTTGCAGACAGGGGAGCTGTCGATTACTCAGGGAAGAAGGTATGAGTATGTGTGGGAGAAGTGCTAAGGAAGCACATCACAGGTGAGGAATGACTAATGAGGGACTCCCACCAACCCTGTACTTGCAGGTAAACAA
Organism: Ochotona curzoniae; assembly: GCF_017591425.1. Taxonomy (NCBI): domain Eukaryota; kingdom Metazoa; phylum Chordata; class Mammalia; order Lagomorpha; family Ochotonidae; genus Ochotona; species Ochotona curzoniae. Next base: position 6,258,936 of record NW_024466146.1, on the reverse strand, counting down.
GGGGGCTGAGACCAGGTAGTTTGGAAGAGGAAAACCAGAGGAACTTTATGAGTCATACCAATGTACCTGGCAACATGAAGGACCTGAGCTGGATTAGTTAGCACCAGCCACCATAGGTTATACAAGAGCCCAACTGGGAGGCATCATGGACCAATTTGCTGTACACACTGGCACATGCAGGAACCAGAGCTGGAGGTGGGCCTGGTGGGGTTATATGGGGTCACCCTAATTATGCTATAGTTCTCGCTGTGTGACCAAGGGCCAGCTCTGTGGCACACTGGGTTGGGCTTGGCCACAGCACCCTTCAGTTTGCATAGGACATGGGACTGAGGCCAGAACTGACTAGGCAAATATACTCACCAGTGCATACATAGGCTTATGTAGTTGATGGACTGAACAAGAACCTGTACTGGCTGACACATACAAGTTAAATCTGGGGTCACCATTGGTGAGGTTTCTTGGAGGGGAGAGAGTGGTTCCCTAATTGGACCACTAGAGTCAAAACTACAGCCACAGGGAAAATCATATGATTTGTGGTCCTATCTTAGAACGCATGTATTGGGATTGTGCCTTCTCAACTGCTGATGTCCATGCAGTGGAGAGTCTGCCCAGGTGCATAAGGGGGACATGACTGCCCATTTAGGCCTGCAAAGGATGTCAAGTGCCACATAAGAAGATGGAGAGTAGAGTAAGTTGGACAACTCTCCTGGCAACTTTGGCAGCAAGGGTCTGAGTGAGTGGATGCACTGAGGTGGACTCTGTCAAAGGACATTGGAAAGATTTTCTCAACTGTGAAGCAATGAGATTAACAGCATTTCAGAAATATCAAAATCACTCAAGCAATACCATCAGAACATTCTTCTCCACATTGGGGTTTCTAAGATAACCATCAAGTGGACATCCCCAATACCTGATGTAGTTTGGCAGCTACAAGCAATCCCCTCCCTTTCCTTCCCCTACTCCCACCCTAGATACACGGAGAAAAGAGAAGAAATGGAAAGCTAGAAGCACTTGTCTCACCCATGCCTTGGCCCTCCTCACCCTAATCAGTGGTCCTCATGGGCATGCATCCTTTTCAACTATGAGATGACATCAACAACAAAATACTGTTAATTCACATATAATTTTTTTAAAACAAGAATAATTGATTTGGGGTTGGCACCATGCCCTCATAGGCTAATCCTTCAGGCTAATCCTTCACTTGCAGCACCAGCATGCCACATGAGTGCTGGTTCATGTTCCCGCTGCTCCACTTTCCCTCTAACTCCCTGCTTATGCCCTGGGAAAGGAGCAAAGGATGGCACAAGTCCCTGGGACTCTGTACCCCCAATAGGAGACCTGAAAGAAGATTCTGGATAATGGCTTTGGATGGGCTCAGCTCTGATCATTGTGGCCATTTAGGGATTAAATATATATATATCTCTCTGTCTCCTCTCTAGCTCTGTCTTTCAAAAAAAAAAAAAGTGTTTTTAAAAGTATTGTTTTGTTAAGCCCAAAGACGTGAGAATAATGTTGAGCATGGTTTTTTTTTTTTCTGTTTACTTTATCTCTCATTTTAGCCACATTCCTGGAACAAAAACTAGCACTCAGCTGGGGCGTCACATAATTTTCAATGTCAATACTTCACTCTTCAAGACTCCTTTCCACCAGCCACATATTTTCTTCCAGGAAAAGAGCTTAGTAGCCATGTCTTACCCCAACTCTCCAAAGACAGATGCTTACAATAAGTGCTGTATTTGTTTTCCATTGCTACAAGAAAAAGATTTTTTTAATACCACAAACTTAACAGCTCAAATTTATCTTCTCAGCATTTCTCTAGTTCAGAAGTCTGGTGGTCTTGGCTGTAGGTTTACTTGCAGGCTCTCAGGTCCACAACAAGGGGCTAAGCAGGGTTCCTCCCCTTTTTTGGAGGTTCTGGTGGGGGAGAATCCACTTCATTGCTCATTCAGGTTATTGGCAGAGTCAGTTCCTTGCAGCTGTGGAACTGGGGCTCACACTTGCTTTCCGGCTACTGATCATCAGCAGGAAGTCATTCACAACTTCTAGAAGTCTCTAACACTCCTCAATTCATGGCCACTACTAGCCTGAAGTAGCTAAGTCAAGTGCACCAAGTGCAGTCCTTTTCACAGATGAAATCCTCCTCTCGCCGTCCTTTGTGACCACAGCCTCTGACCAACTCTTAGAGCCTTTGAATTCTACTCTCAAAGATGCAGGTGCTTACACTGGACCCACCAGACAACCCAGAACAACTCCCCAGTTTAAGTTCCATAATCTTAATATTATCTGCTAAATCTCCTTTTTATTATTTTTTTAACTTTTTAATTGACACATAAAAATTGAACATATCCTGGGAGTCTCAGCATGCACAAATAGAACACCTGCTTTTAGGGCATAGACATCTCTGAAGAGCCAGCATTCTGGGCCTGGCATGGTGGCCTAGCAGCTAAAATCCTCACCTTGGACGCACTGGGATCCCACATGGTCACCAGTTCTAATCCCAGTGGCCCTGCTTTCCATCCAGCTCCATGCTTGTGGCCTGGGAAAGCAGTCGAGGACGGCCCAAAGCTTTGGGACCCTGCACCCACATGGGAGACCTGAAAGAGCTCCTGGCTTCCGGCTTCGGATCGGCACAGTACTGGCCGTTGTGGTCGCTTGGGGAGAGAATCATCTGACAGACGATCTTTCTGTCTGTCTCTCCTTCTCTCTGTATATCTGACTTTGCAATAAAAATAAATAAATCTTAAAAAAAAAAAAAAGACCCAGCATTCTGCCACCACAAGTACTATCCTTAGTAACTCTCAAATTTCTTAGTGACTGATGACACTAAACATGACTCAGGGTGTTTTTCTAGGCAGTATGTAAGACTTGAAGTATTTTGTTGGGCTTTGAATACTCCGCATAACAGAGCCACACAACTACTAATCTCTATGGAAAAGAATTCGCCAAAAACCTGAAATTAACCTCTAAGTGTCTATCATATCACAAGGAAATAACTATTTGATTTTCTCTGTGGCTTGCTGGGACACTTGATCAAAAAATGTCTACCCTCACATGCACTAGTCTCACACACAAGAATGTGTTCTGAGAAGCAGTCCCACTACGCTCCACACTTTGCGTATCTGAGACAACACAAGGACTTACCACAGTGGCTCCTGCTGCAGGTGCACAGCCTCCCCTACCTCACTGTCCTCTATTCCTATTCGTTTATTTTCCTTCTCATTTATACAGAGTGCAATAATTGGTGTTTCCCAAGAACTTGGCCTAGACAAAGGTCCATGTATTGAAAGCAATCCATACAATTTCCTATCGATTTACTTTGTCATTAATAAGTCATATGCCTTTGCACATCTGGATTGGACAAACCAACACTGCACATGCACCCAGGAAATACTGCACCATCTGCATAAACTGGACCTGAACATATAACTGCAACCCCACTAAAATACATGCTGCAATGTTCTGTGCTATTTCCTGCAACAGCTGGTCACATGATGCAATGAAGTCTGCATAATAGATGAGAATCCAGCAAACAGTGTATTCTATAATTACTCAGTTTTAAGACTTTCACAGAGTTGAACTGGCACTATGATACAGTGGCATGAGCTGCAAATTCCAATGCCATCTTCTTGTTTTGGAGTGTTCAAGTTCCAACAGTCTGCTCTTGATTCAGCTCCTGGAATAATGGCAGAATAAGAACTGATAATGTAACTGGGAAAATAGCAGAATATGGACTGAATACTTGAATTCCTGCCAATCCATGAGGAAGACGCAACAGAGTTCTGAGCTCCTGGCTTTGTTCTATTTTTTGTTTTGTTTTTGGCTTTGGTTTTTTTTTTTTTTTGGTTTGTTTTTTTGCAACCATATAGGGAGTGAACCAGTGAATGCAAAACCTCTCTCTCTCCCTTTGTTTAGTTTTATGTTTTCCCCACTTCCCCCTCTTTCTCTGTCGTTCTGTCTTTTAACTAAGAAAGTAATCTCTTTTTAAAAATGTTACAGGAAAGATTTTTTTCTCATGCAATAAACAGGACCTTTTCTATAACTCCCTGCAAAAATGCCTTACACATACACATGCAGACATGAACCTCCCACCAGAAAAACACTGCACACTTAAAATTATATTTGTGTGGATCTTACTGGTTCTCTGGTGGCTCTTTCACAAAGAGAATGACAATATGAACAAAAGGTTGAAAAGGTTGGGAAAACCATGATCTCACACTTAAAACACAGAGATATTAATTAGCATCTTCTCTTTGGCCACCATGTCGGTAAGTACTTCACTATTTAGCAAGAAACTAATTGACTAATGATTCACCAATCTCTCTTTAATAAATTAATGCCACTAACAATAATCCTGTAGTTCTTTGTGTATGCTAAGACAAAGTAATTGCTAGATGTAGCTCTCTAAACCACTCATTTACTAAGAATAATATGAAGTCTACAGAACAATTAAGATACTCAAAAGCAAATACAACCATATTTTTAAGGGAAGTTACGACCAATAATATTTTGGATTTTTAAATGTTAGGCAAGTTTTATACCTAAGTATTTTTCTTTATATTTTCCTTTCTTTCATAAACACCGGGGAAATTTTTATGTTATATTTATTATACTTTTTTTCAGAAATAACACATAGCACTATACCCCCACAACATAGAATTGACAATTAGTAATGTTTTATAACTTTTATTTCCTCTAATTTATAATTTGCTATCATTTAAAAGTAAATTGTAGACAACACCTCACTCCGAAATACTGTGACATGTATCTTTCAATTTTAAAATGAAATTTCTTCAAATAGCTATTGAATTCAGATGGTCATGCAGGTTTTTACAATTTAAAAGTGAATTGATTTTATATATTAGCAGACATTTCCATCGAAAGGTAGATCAAAACTCAACTACCGAAGTTCTAGGATGGCGAAATAGGGTAAGGACACATTTAAACAGACTAAGAAAGATTTAATCAGGATGAAGCGGAGAGGACATATTCCAGGAAATAAGAGAGGACAGAACAGCAGAGGTGTACCTGGAGACTGGCAGACACAGGAAAGCAGCAGACACAATGGTGTGGTGTTTCAGTGACTGATACTCCAGCATGGTAATCAACTCCACCAGCAACCAGGTGAGAAGGGACTATCACTAGGAGCTTGGGAGGTGAACCCAGACAAATAACTGTCCATCCTGCTGGTTCATTTGATTTGACCAGGAACAGACACAGAGCAGCAGATCCCAGACGGGCAGTGTGAAAACAGAGTGCATTCCATAGGCCAGTCAGCCCCCTAGAGCGGAATTGGGTGCCATTTTGCCTAAGAAGGCAAAGGCAAGGAAAAGGACTGAGCATAAACTGACCTGGGAGTGAACTCATTTCTGACTCAGTGAACTGCATATATGTGGCATTCTACAGGTTCCACCCAGGGCAGGTCTGAGTAGCGCTCGGATCTGATGGCCAACAGATCAAGAACTGTAGTGGTGGTACATCAGGCACCATTTTGTACAGTGCGGAAATAGCTTTAGAACTTCAGGGGACAACATGCTGAGGTCCCGCAGGAAAATAATACCAACTGTGGCATCGTATGGGTCAACATATGTCCATGTGGCACCCAGACCTACGTCCAATAAGTTCCAGCAACATCAGCACCACCAACAACCTTACTGTATAGGACACCTGATATCTTTCTAATCCAGGTAACTGCTCCAACTGAAAGTGGGAGAAAGGTTGCAGAGACAAATGTGCAGCCCCAGCACTACAACACAGGAGGTGGAGACTGCTGAGCCAAGAGCTGGCGCTATAGAGACAATGGTGGAAATGTAACATAAGAACCCAGACCTGGAACTCCCTGGAGGAAATGGCACAATTGGCTGCAAGCAAACAGTTGTGTGCCAATGACAATAAGTAAAATCGCATTGTAGACCTATGGGGGCACAGCTTAGAAACCTGGCCCAAGAAGAAGACTCTGCTAACCAGAAGTACAATGACCAAGAACAAAAGAAGAGACAAAGGCATCGTGAATATTACTGAAAACTCGTCTGCAAATGAGAAAAACTCTATGCCAAACTCAGAGTTAACTGAGGAAGACACCGGGAAAATGGGGGACACAGAATTCAGAAAACTCATTTTAAAGCTTCTGATCAACACTGAGAAGCACATACAAGAGTTCAAAGAATTTAAAGAAGCAATAAAGCAAATCAAGGCTGATACATCAGAAATGAAGAACACAGTAGAGCAAATTACAAGTACAGTGGAGAGTCTCCAAAATAGAATGAAGCAAGCAGAAGAAAGAATCTCAGAATTGGAAGATATTTCCTGTCACCAGGGGCAAGCAAACAAAAAGCTGGAAGCAGAACTGGATCAGGCCAAAAAAAAAAAAAATTATTCAAGAATTGAAAGACACTATTAAGAGGCCAAATATAAAAGTTATGGGAGTCCCAGAAGGTGCAGAAAGAGAAGCTGAGTTTGCAAATGTATTTAATGAAATAATCAAGAAAAATTTCCCTAATCTAGAGAAAGAATTGGGAAACAAGATCCAGGAGGGGCACAGAACTCCCAACAGGATTGATCAAAAGCAATCTTCACCAAGACACATGATCATCAAGCTCTCTTCAATTGAACACGTGCACATGAAAAAACTCAATTGACATATAAAGGAATGCCAATTAAAACTCACAGGAGATCTCTCACAGGAAACTCTACAGGCAAGAAGAGAACGGTGTGACATATTCCAGACACTAAAAGAAAAAAATTGTCGGCTTAGGTTAATATACCCAGCAAAGCTTTCTTTTGTCTTTGAAAATGAAATAAAATTCTTCCACAGTAAAGAAAAGCTAAAAGAAGTCGCCTCTTTCAAACTGGCTATACAAATGATACTTCAAGATGTTATCTTGACAGAGAAGAGGAATAACACCTACCAAAACAAAAGGCAAATGCAAAGAACATCCCAGTAAAACGACAACAGAAAACTAGACCAATGATCAACCCCTTCCTAAAATGACAGGACCAAAGTACCACCCTTGTATATTTAACTCTGAATGTAAGTGGATTAAGCTCAAACATAATAGATTAATAGACTAGATTAAAAAATAAAACCCATACGTTTATTGTCTGTAGGAGGCACGCTTCAACAAAGTCAGCGAAAAGTATTTTGCATGGGTTTTGTTTTTCTGTTGGTTTCATCTCTTCAAAACACTTTCTTCCAATTAAATCATTCAGCGGCATCATTTTCTTCAAGAAGGTTCTTGATTTTCACTTCTTCAGCTACATGTTAGTCATTTAATAACATGTTGTTTAACTTCTTGGTGTTGTTAATTTCTTTTTTCTCCCGGATGTTGATTTTATTTTGTGGCTCTTCATTTAAGGTGATGTCTAGTAGCTGTGTAATGGAGACTGTCATATCTATTAACTTGTCATTTAACTTCATGGCATTGTAAATTTCTATTTTTCTTTCTATTGCTGATTTTGTATGATGAGTTTTTATTTGATGGGATGTACAGTAGTTGTGTAATGGAGACTGTCATTTCTAATAACATGTCATTTAACTTCATGGCATTGTAAATTTCTATTTTTCTTTCTATTGTTGATTTTGTATCAAGACTTTTCATTTGAGGGGATGCACAGTAACTGTGAAATGGAGACTAACATCCAGATATGAGAATGCAGTATGGTATGCAATTCTGCTTCCAGACAAAGATGGACTTAGAATGAAACTGTTTACTATATCTTGACAATAGGATGCTGGGCTCTCTGCCATTGTCCATGCCAGCAATGATGGACATATGACTGAGTATGAAGAACTATATGTTAGTAATAATATAGAGGAACTATGTGGGGGGGGAGGGAATTGGAGAGGGGATAAGGGAATATGGAACTGTATCATAAAATGATAGCAATAATAATAAAATGGAAAAAAACTCAACTGCCCCTAATTCAATTTGTATGGAGAAGGATGTCAAAGCAAGTATTTTATTTCTTTAGGTAGTTCCCCATCTATATATTTCATATGATTCATGCCTCATGACTCAGATGAGTTTATATTTCACTGATTTATTCTTTTACATACCATTCACATAATGATGACACATTCACACTTACCACTGCCCATGCTATTCCCTCTACGGGAGCAGTCTTTCAGCTTCCATGTCTAATTTGCCTTTGATTTGAAGATGAAATAATTAGCCTTCCAGGAAGCCTTTCCTGATCGTTCCCTGATTAATCCAAATGCTTTCAAGATTGCCTTGGTTTGAAGATCTCTGCTAAAATTACACAGCATCCTGAAAGATATCATGTTCCCTTTCAAACCCTTCAACCACACAGGCCAAGGCTGGAATCTTATTGTTTGTCAGTGTTTACTACAGAAACAAAACTTTGTAGGTGCCTGAAAACATTGGCTGAACTGTTAAAAGCACATTGAAGGGGTTAGACCAGATAATCACCAAGAAAATCTTCCAGCTCAAAATTTCTTCTATTTCTTTGTTTAATTATATAGAGATTTTTTTAGTCTTTCACCATACAGTTCCATGGGCACAGGGATTCCCCTTCCACCCTTGCAGTCACATTTCCACCGCTATTTTCCACCATATTATTACAATAGTATAATTCTTCAGCAACAGTCATAAGTCCAACATTCTGTTATCTAAGTGTACTATGGCATTGTAGGTGTGGACAATGGTAGAAAGTCTAGTATCCTATTGTCAAGATATACTTAACAGCTTTATTGGGAGTCCTTTAATTGGGGAGTGGAGATACATACTGCAACATATCTTCACTTCCAGATGTGCTAAGAATTCATCGAGCCTTCCAAGGTAACAGTCCTTACCAATCGCTTCTACTACACTGTTCCCTGTTAGATGTGCATGTCAGTGACAACAGGGTCAGTGTTCCCTTTTTTGTTGACTTATTTATTTATTTGAAAAGCAAAATAAGAGAAATAAACAGAGGGAGTCTTTCCTTGCTACTTCACTCCCCAAGTATCCATAGCAGTCAAGGATAGGTCAGCCCAAACCCGGGAGCCAGGAACAGCAGGTGGACCTCCCAAAAGGTTTGGAGGAAGCAAAGTAATTCAATCATCAGCTGTTGCCTCTCAAGTGCAGGAAGCTGGATCAGAAGCGGAGCAGCCTGGCTGGAATCATTTCAAAATCCTTGTTTGTTACAGGCATCTTTCTTTAAAGGTAGCATTGTGATTTCTTTTGAAGACACTAACATACAAAAACTCCCTCTTAATTCAAGACACTCACCAAGGCTGGTTTAATACAAAATCTCACTTAAAACATGAATTATCTAACCAAAAGGTAAAGGAAAAAAAAAAGAAATGTGAGGCCAAAAATTATTCCATAGAGACAGCAATGACTATATTTGGAACTTATTTTATAGAGTTTTACTATCCTATTGGCTTATTTGGGGGTGTAATGACTATCTAGTTTGAAGTTTATATCTGCATGTGTATGTGTATGGGATGGCTTTGTAGGGAGCTGGAAAATGGTCCTGTTTAGAGCAAGATATGCGCCGATGCTTGCTGTGTTGAGGAATTAGATGAAAGACCCCTTTGTGAGATTAGTATTCCCAACAGATGACCCCCTCCTCAGCAGATAAGAAACAAAACCATCTTCAGAAAGAAACTAGCATGTTTCATTCTGAGAAACATTTAGTGTAGGATAAGGAATGTAGGGGGAAACAATTAGTCTCTAAAGCTTTGTAATCACAAGCCCACAATCATGTCTGAATCAAATTAGTTCAAGGTACACTTAGGTTAAAAGTTCCTCCAGGCACCTTCCATATTTAAACACAATTTGTAAAACAGTAAATAAACAAAAGTTGCATTTCAGGAAGAAAAAAATTATAATACCAAATGTAAGATAGAACTAAAATCCTATATATAAGTACTATATAATTTGGAAGCAAATAAAGTATCTCAATTAAAGTAATGCAAATATATTACTTGTAAGAAGAAAGTTATTGATACTTTAAATATTAGAAAAAATACCAGGGTAACAACTAAAATGAACTAAATATATATTCTCCAAGTCAGTAGAAAAGAATGGAAAAAATGGAATAAAATCAGAAGTCACAATCAATGCAAAAGAAAGTTGGGGTAGGAACAAGCACAGCATTCTATCTGGGCACCGGTTCTAATCCTGGCTACTCCACTTCCCTTCCAGCCCCCTCTTGTGGCCTGGGAAAGCAGTGGAGGATGACCTTGAGACCCTGCACCCATGTGGAAGACCTGCTTGGCTCCTGGCTTTGGATTAATTCAGCTGCAACCTTTGCAGTCACTGGGATAGTGAATCAACTGATGGAAGATCTTCCTCTGTCTCTCCTCTCTGTGAATCTGCCTTTCCAGTAAAAATAAATAAATCTTTTTAAAAACAGTTGGGATAAAGGAAGTAGGGAGATAAGTGAGAGAATCTGGTAAAACTAGAAACCCAGACAAGACTGTAGAACTGAATTTATCATGTGTATGCCGATAATCACAACAATGTAATTGGGCTCTCCTCTTCAGTTAACAAGGATTAGCATTAATTAGAAAAAGAGGTTCACATGTGTCCTATTTATAAAATATGCTCCGAGATCATAAGTATACAGGAAGGTTTCTTCAAAAGGATGAGGAAATATTAGGTGTCATTTTTCACTCACTATAGGGTTTTAATTTTGCAAGATAAAAAATTTCTGGGGAGTAATTGCACAACAATACAAATACTTTTGAAACTATTGAACAGCACACTTAAAATGGATGGAATACTAAATTTATTGTTGTATGCACTCACCATAATTAGAACATTTTTTACTTATTTTTTTATTTTTATATTTTATTGTTTTATGATACTGTTCCATAGGCTCTGGAATTTCCCTTTGTCTCCTTCCTAAGTCCCGTCCCCTTACCCCTCTAATTTCCGCCATATAATTACAAAAATAAGTCCTTTATAAACAGTCGTAAGTTTATAATTTGAGCATTTTAAAGGAGAAACATGGACGTAGCACAATAGCCTAGGTTGCCTTGCAACCGCCAGGATACTAAATAGATGCCAGTTCATGTTCCCCTCCACTTCCCTTTCAGCTCCTTGTTTGTGACCTGAGCATGGCCCAAAGCCTTAAGACCCTGCATCTGCATGGGAGATCTGGAAGAAAGTTCTGGTTCCTGGCTACAGATCAGGTCAGCTCCTTCCGCTATGGCCACTTGGGGAGTGAACCAAAAGAAGGAAGATCTTTCTGTCTCTCCTCTCTGTAAAATCTGCCTTTCCTGTAAAAATAAATAAATCTTCAATAAAGAGAATCATGCAAAGCAAATACCAAATGGAGGAGAAAAAATGTGTTGTTCATTAAATGTTGCTGTCAATGTGATAATTTTATATCAGACATTTTTAATATTTAAAGCAAGGGCATCCATCTGATCAATAAAGAAGTATGTTTCCTATTGGTGAAAGCCTTAATTCACAAAAAAAAATACATTCCTAAACTTTTATAAACAATAACTTATTTTCAAAAAACACAAAGAAAAAAATGCTGCTTCAATGAGAAACTAAAATATCATGTTCGGATCCTTTAAGATATTTATAACTGAAGATAGGATAGTTAAAGCACATTAAAAGAATCACTATGATTACAATGCATATGGACCCCATAACTAATAAGCCTAATCAAGTACATACCATAAAAACAAAACACTGTCATACATTCCTTTAAAGACCTAGTAAACATTTATCAAATTTGATACAATGTAAGCCATTCTTGGTAACTTAAAAACTGAGTAGCATGCAAGCCACATTCTCTGATTATAACCAATCTGATAAATCAATCACAATGCATTTCATATGTACAGTATAATATGAAACATATCAAACTGCATATTTTATTTCAGGAATAAAAATTTTAAAATAATGCTGTCTTTAGTTAATTGAGAATTTGGGGGAATTCAATAGATATTAACCCCTTCCCTTTGGAAATAATTGAAAATTGCATAAAGTTTCAGACAAGGGAATAAAATCATGATTTAATTAACAAAGAAGTTTCTTGAGAAACATTACTTGGATGTGTATAAATGGACTGACTTAGCACTGCTCTGAATTGCTCTTAAAGCACTGCTCTTAAAGCTGCTGGCAATAAAGGCAGGGCCCCTTCTTCCAAGGACACTGCATGGTACAGTGCTAACCAACATACATGGTCTCTGCAGGCAGATGGATCCCAAAGCAAGGCTGAGGCTGATATGCCTAGGCTTAGCTGATGTTCCCAAACTCACTTCCAAGTCACTGCTTTCATGGGGAGGCAAAAACAAGGAGGTAACGAGATGAAAAGCATGTTCTGATTTGATTATTGTGTGTAGCCCTTGTCGACTTTCCTGTTTAAAATTGGTCTTTCTACTGTTTTTTCTTTTTGTCAAATGCTTTATGTAGATGAGCTTTAAGTCTGTGATCACAGGTAAATTGAAAGTAGGCTATCAAAAAAACAAAAAGAACAATAGGAAAAAAGGAGAAAAGGAAGGAATGCTGGAGATAAACAAAGTCATCCTCTTAGAATTATAATTTGAAACACATTAATCTGTTCTGCTTATATTTATAAACAAAATATAAAATTCTTAAAAAGAGATGGAAAGAGTGCTATTCTGTGAAACATCCCTCTCCAAGGAAACATGGACTGACAGATAAGCACTTCTCTAACACTAAACAGGGACAGCAATCTGCAATGTTTCAAAACATTATGATGAGGAACACAGGAGAACAGAAAAATTCCCTTTCACACCTTTACCTCCTTCCTGGAGCTGTGCTGTGATGTTGCGTTCACACTGTACTTTGGCTTTCATCATAAGCACAATCTGCTCCTCGATCGTAACAGTGCCAGAGGAATCCAGCTGTACAAATGAGCAAACCACAAGCAGGTTCAGCATCATGTCGAAGTCATGACATAAGCCTTCATTATTTCATCTCCCAATCTTTTAAAATAAACTTTGATACTATGTTATTTGGAGTAGTCCTTTATCTGAATCAAAATTCCATTTCCATCCATGTATAAGATCTTAAAGCAATCACTCATGTACCAGAACAGTGTAAAAAAAAAATCCATGCTAGAAATGTGCGGAAATGTTCACCGTAGTTAGTTTTTTAAAAACTTAAAAAAAAAACCTGGAATGTTATGGAGACCAATATTTTGTTAATTTTTTTTAAAACAGTCAAAGCACATAGAGAAATGAATTAAAACACTGCATTTACATGTTCCATAAAACTACCAATGAAATGTGGGGGGAGAGGAGGAACCACTCAATATCTTTTTTTTACTTTTTAAAATTTTTATATTTTAAAATTTAAAATATAAAGGAAACAAATTTCATGTATTTTAGATAAACTGTTTTAAGATCATGATAATACTTGCCACCTTCCCTTCTCTTTTTTTCTTTACTTTTTTCGAAATTTTAAAGGCGCTCATTAACTGTTTTTGGTGGTCCATGTATTCTATTTCTCTTTTTTCATTTATTATTATTATTATTCCATGATAGTTTTATAAGCATAGGGATCCCCTCCTTCACCTTCACTTCCTCCCTCCACGTTCTATCAACTACACACCAGTTTCTTCTATGTTATTACAAGAGTATAGTTCTTCAATAATAGTCGCAAGTCCAATATTCTAATATTTAAATGTGTCATGACAATGTATATACTGTCAATGATGGAAAACCTGGTATCATATTGACAAGGTATATTTAATAGTTTCATTGGGAGCCCTCCTTTTATTTGGGAATAGAGATGCATACTGCAACTTATCTTCACTTTTATTTGGCAAGGTAGGAGGATACAAAATTAATTAACACAAATTGAATGCACTAGAATACACAAATAACTCCATGGCTGAGAAAGAAAAAATATCAATTTCTTTTAAAATAGCATATAATATCCTTAAGTAACTTGGAATAAACCTAACCAAAGATATGGAAGGCCTCTGATGAAAATTATAAAACATTAAAAAATGAAATAGCAGACAGCAAAAGGTGGAGAAATTTACCATGTTTCTGGATTGGCAGGACCAACCTCAACAAAATGTCAAAATTCATCTGGAAACAAGAGGTTCACTAATAGTCAATGCTATCCTGGACAATAAAAATAAAGCTTGAACAATCACAACTCAGACCTCAAGACACTGGTAATCAAAACAGTCTGTTACATAAGCAAATAAGATCAATGGAACAGAATAGAAACCCTAGAAGGGAGCCCACACATGTACAGTCAACCAGTCTTCGACAACAGAACTGAAAATAACCAATGGAAAAAGTTGGGCTTTTCAACAAATACTGTTGGGACAATTGGATATCAGCCTGCAGAAGTAAGAAAAAAGATCCTCATCTGTTAACTTCATTTAAAAAATTAACTCTAAACCTGCACCCAGAAAGTCAAATTGTTAGAAGAAAATAGAAGAAGCATTCCATAAGATATAAGAATTGGCACAGACTTCCTAGAAAAGTCCAAACTCATAGACAGTCAAAACCAAACTAAACAAAAGGGACTGTATCAAACTAAGAAGTTCTGTACAGCAAAGGAAACAATCAATAAAGCAAAGAAGCAGCCAACAGAATGGAAGAAAAGCTTTGCACACTACAAAACAGATAAGAGACTAATATTCAGGATTCATAAAGAACTTCAGAAACTCAACAACAGCAAAACATACAACCCTGTGAAGAAATAGATGAAAGGAAATGAGCAGGTATTTTTCTAAAGAACAAATTAAAGTGGCTAATATTCATTTGAAAAAAATGCTCAGCTCCACAGCTATTAAGGGAAATACAAATTAAAAACAGTAACTTTGAGCTCTGGTTTGTTCATCTACGAGATAAACGATACTTCAGAGTCTATTTTCTTTATACATCGGGACAGTCAGTTCTTTGTTTATGTTTACCTTCTAAGCTCCTAGTGATAGTCCCTTCCCACCTGGTTGCTGGTGGAGTTCCGGCTGCTGCTGCCATTCAGATTGCCATTAGCTGAATGCCGCTGGAGCATCAATCACTGCAACACCACACCGTTGTGTCCGCTGCTTTCCTGTGTCTGTCAGTCTCTAGGTACCCCTCTGCTGTTCTGTCCTCTCCTATTTCCTGGGATGTGTCTTCTCTGCTTCATCCTGATTAAATGTTTCTCTGTCTGTTTAAATATGTCCTTACCCTATTCCTCCATCTTGA
The DNA here is from genome assembly GCF_017591425.1 of Ochotona curzoniae. NCBI lineage: Eukaryota > Metazoa > Chordata > Mammalia > Lagomorpha > Ochotonidae > Ochotona > Ochotona curzoniae. The sequence continues at coordinate 6,243,794 of NW_024466146.1, read as the reverse complement.
TTCCTCAGGGAGGTCTTTGATTTTTTTTTTTTCATTTCTTCACAACATTTTCATGTTATTTAACTTCATGTTGTAAATTTTCCATTTTTCTCTCTATTATTGGTTTTGTTTTATGGCTTTCATTTAAGAAGATGTGTAGTAACTGTTTAGAAGAGACTATCACATCCAGATGTGAAGATACAATGCAGTATGTCTATCTACTTCTAATCAAAGCTGGACTCCCAATAAAGCTGTTGAATGCATCTTGACAATAGGATGCTGGACTCTCTACCACTGCCCATGCCTACACTGTGAGGATATACTTAAATAGCAGAATGATGGACTTATGACTGATTGTGAAAGATTATACTATTGAAATGAAATGGAGAAAAATAAGTGGGGAAGTGGAAATTTGGGGAGAGCGGAACAGAAGTCCCATAGCCTTTGGCATCACATCATGGAATAATAAAATAAATAAATAAATTTTAAAAAATAATAACTGGGTCCACAACTTTGCATTTCAGTTTACTGCTAAAACCTTGCAAATTCTTACACAGGATTTAAAAAATCAATTAATTTACCCAAGTGACAAGCTCCTGACTGACAATACAAAATCCACACATTTCACATCATGCTATAAACATACATATTGTCTAGAATCATTTAAAAATTATAAGTGGGTCCTGCGCAATGGTCTAGCAGCTAAAGTCATTGCCGTGAACAAGCAGGGATCCCATATGGGCGCCAGTTCTAATTCTGGCAACTCCATTTTCCATCCAGCTCCCTGATTGTGGCCTGGGAAAGCAGTCGAGGATAGCCCAAAGCCTTGGGACCCTGCACCAGTTCAGGAGACCTGGAAGAAGTTCCTGGATCCTGGCTTTGGATCAGCACAGCAGTAAGAATACAAAGAGATCTTCAATGTGCATGTTTAAAAAAAAAGACCTATACAAAAATAAATTTGGCAGACCCGTAATCGTAGCTGGAAATCTCAACACTCTTCTCTCAACAATTGCTAGAATAATTAGAAGAAAACCTGTTAGCACAAAGAACTCACAATGCTATCACCAAGAGGAGAAAAAACAGACATTTACAGAAGAGCTCACGAACACTGTAGAAAATAATTTCTTTGCAGGTACACACAAAACATATATCTAGTAGACCACATCCTGAGCCATGTACCAATTTCAACAATTTTTAAATGCAGCAGTCACAGAATGTATTCACAAATTATGTTATAATCAAATGGGAAATTCATCACAAAAAGAAAACATGGAATCTCCAGCTATTTAAAAAACAAACACACATCTGAAGAATCAATAATTAATAAGCCTCAAAAGAAATTTAAAAAGTTTATGTGAACAAAAAATATTAAATTTTGTCATATAGCTAAACCGTTACTATGAAGAATTCATGCTGCTATACATATCCACTAAGAAAGAAGGAAAATCTCATTCTCTCCCTTTAAGAGTCTAAAAAAAGAGCAAAATAAAATCAAAGCAGATAGAAAGAACACCTTACACGTAAGAGGAGAAATCAATGGAATTAAGAGAAGAACAATACAGAATTCCAATTCAAAAAAGAGTTGATTATTTTAAAATGACAAAAAGAAAAGGCAACCATTTTACAAGTTGACAAAGAAACAAAGGATTCAAACTGATTTACAGAAACGGAAAACAGATGAGAGCTTGAAAAGAGTTGAGAAATAGTAGATAGTAGAAAGCAAGCAGGACCTGTGCATGAAACTGCAACATTAGTCCAGAAACAGCACTATATAACAGGCTGCAATGTGTGCATGCTAGCTATGAAATGCAACAGTCCTGCTATAAAGACTGTTATAGCATTCAAACTGAAGGACACCAGGTAAATGACACACAGGTTGTCTATTTCTTACAACTCATTTGAACATACAATGATGGGAAGAAGTTAGTTTTCTACAGATGAAGCATCCTGTCCTAACTTAGAAACACAATATGTTTTAAAATTACTTAGTCCAGTAAACAAAAATTTGCAGGAGAATCAAGATGGAGCAATGGGTAAGGACACATTTAAATGGACGGAGAAACATTTAATCAGGATGAAGCAGAGAAGACACATCCCAGGAAATAGGAAAGGACAGAACAGCAGAGGGGTACCTAGAGACTGACAGACACAGGAAAGCAGCGGACACAACAGTGTGGTGTTGCAGTGACTGATACTCCAGCGAATTCAGCTAATGGCAATCAACTCCACCAGCAACCAGGTGGGAAGGGACTATCACTAGGAGCTTAGAAGGTAAACACAAACAAAGAACTGACTGTCCCGATGATCTGCTGTTTGATTTGACCAGGAACAGAGACAGAGCAGCAGATCCCAGATGGGCAGTGCGAGAACAAGGTGGATTTCACAGCCCAGTCAGCCCCCTAGAGCCAAATTGGGCACCATTTTGCCTAAGGAGGCAAAGGCAAGGGAAAGGACTGAGCATAAACTGACCAGGGAGTGAATTCATTTCTGACTCGGTGAACTGCATCAACGTGGCATTCTACAGGTTCCACCCAAGCAGGTCTGGGTAGCCCTCAGACCTGACAGCCAGCAGATCAAGAACACTAGTAGGGGCACGTCAGGTGCCATTTTGTACAGTGTGGCAATAGATTTAGAACTTCAGGGGACAACAGTGAACTGCACATGTGCTGAACTCATGAGAATTCACTAAACTCAGTGCATTATTTCCATAGGAAAATAATACCAACTGTGGCATTGTACAGGTCAACCTAGGTCCATGTGGCACCCAGACCTACGTCCAATAAGTTGCAGCAACATCAGCACCACCAACAACCTTACTGTATAGGACACCTGGTGTCTCTCTAATCCTGGGACCTGCTCCAACCGGAAGTGGAAGAAAGGTTGCAGAGACAAATGTGCAGCCTCAGCACTATAGCACAGGAGGTGGAGACTGCTGAGCCAGGAGTTGGGGCTACAGAGACCACGGTGGAAATGTAACATAAGAATCCAGACCTGGAACTCCCTGGAAGAAGTGGCACAATTGGCTGCAAGCAAACAGCTGTGTGCCAATGGCAATAAGTAAAATCGCATTGTAGACCTATGGGGGCACAGCTTAGAAACCTGACCCAAGAAGAAGACTCTGCTAACCAGAAGTACAATGACCAAGAACAAAAGAAGAGACAAAGGCACCGTGAATATTACTGAAAACTCGTCTGCAAATGAGAAAAACTCTATGCCAAACTCAGAGTTAACTGAGGAAGACACCGGGAAAATGGGGGACACAGAATTCAGAAAACTCATTTTAAAGCTTCTGATCAACACTGAGAAGCACATACAAGAGTTCAAAGAATTTAAGGAAGCAATAAAGCAAATCAAGGCTGATACATCAGAAATGAAGAACACAGTAGAGCAAATTAAAAGTGCAGTGGAGAGTCTCCAAAATAGAATGAAGCAAGCAGAAGAAAGAATCTCAGGAAGATATTTCCTGTCACCAGGTGCAAGCAAACAAAAAGCTGGAAGCAGAACTGGATCAGGCCAAAGAAAAAAAAACGTATTCAAGAATTGAAAGACACTATTAAGAGGCCAAATATAAGAGTTATGGGAGTCCCAGAAGGTGCAGAAAGAGAAGCTGAGTTTGCAAATGTGTTTAATGAAATAATCAAGAAAAATTTCCCTAATCTAGAGAAAGAATTGGGAAACAAGATCCAGGAGGGGCACAGAACTCCCAACAGGCTTGATCAAAAGCGATCTTCACCAAGACACATGATCATCAAGCTCTCTTCAATTGAACATAAGGAAAAGATCCTTAAATGTGCACGTGAAAAAAATCAACTGACATATAAAGGAATGCCAATTAAAACTCACAGGAGATCTCTCACAGGAAACTCCACAGGCAAGAAAAGAATGGAGTGACATACTCTGGAATCTAAAAGAAAAAATTGTCAGCCTAGGATAACATATCCAGCAAAGCTTTTTTTTTTTTGTCTTTGAAAATGGAATATGTTCATCAAGGATATTGGTCTTTAGTTCTTTCATGGCTGTATCTTCTTCTGATTTGGAAATTTAGTTAATGATGTTCTCATACAAGCTGTTTCTGAGGAATCCTTCCAATTAATTATTTTCAATAGCCTGCAAATAATTGATGTTAGCTCTTCTTTAAATTATTGGGAGAATTTAAAAGTGAATCCATCCCCGGTGAGGTGCTTTCTTTGTGGTAAAGTCTGTATTACAGATTCAATCTACACTTGGTTACTGATTACACAGAATTAGGCCTACATATCACCGACAGAATCTAACCCTGGACCTGGCTCTCTTGCATGCTGATTAGTATCATGACCTAGCCTACTGTGACCTGTCCCCTGTTGCACCATTCACTGTCTGGTGCTGGGATCTGGCCTTGCCAGACAAGACCTCAGCCATAGATTTCATGTGGACTGGTGCGTGGTGGTCAGCAATGATACATGTTAACAAGCCCAACTCAGGTCTCCCATGTGGACTGGTCCATTGGTCTGAACCATAAGGTCTTCCAGTCTCTTCCCTCTAAACACCAGGTCTCAGTCCCCTCACTTACTTGCAAGTACAGTGGCCTTATTGTTGGGAGTCCCGCAGGAGTCCTGCTCACCTAAAAGATATTCCCACGGTGGTCCTCCCTGCCCCATATCTCCTACTCAATCCACAATCCTTGCGCCCAGAAACACTTTGGTTCTCCATTGCAGCGTTTAGCAGCGCAGCAGATGGTGTGCTGATCCAAAGCTCTTCCCACTCACCAAGCTCCCAAGCTACAGGCACATGTGCTGGCCTGGTGCCTTACCCCTCCATACTCCTAAGAACCAGGCCCACTGTGTTCTCCAGGCCTGGACCACCAGCAAACCAGGACAGCATGCTGACCTGGGGCTATCCCCCACCTTCTCCCTGCCCAGAATCAAGCATATGGGGAAGTCCCCAGATTTGCTCCACCTGTGTAGATGGGAGCTCTCAGATCCCCACATGCCCACTGGTGCTATACCCCATCCTTCCCCTTAGCCAAGCCCACATCCACAGACCCCACAGGCTTCCCACTGCCCCCAGCCCATTCAAGAGAGCTGTATCCAAGCAAAAAAAAAAAAAAAATGGCATGTTAGTATACACTTTCTCCTTTCTTTATACTCTGGTTCCAATATATCACAAAAGAAAAATTTTATATATGTAAACTGAACCCTTAATGAATTTTCAGAGATCAATACTGGGATCCAGTAAATGTAATTCAGTAGCTTCGAAAATTTTCCTGACGTTGATGTGAAACTCTTTCACCAGTACTGATGTAAAAGTCCTTTCTAATGAACCAAAAATTACTGAAGTTCAAGAATCACTTTAGACCTAACACTAAAATTTTTCTTCATTCCTTTTTGTTTTCCCAAGCTTGACTCTAAGAAGTATATAGTGGCTGGTATAGTGAAAACACCAATCACATACCTTAAACAGAAGTACAGAGTGACTGATATATAGAAAACACCAATCACTTACTTAAAACACTATAACCCTAAGCTCAAAAAAACCATAGTTCAAAGTTTACCATGGCTAGGCCATAGTAGAGCAAGTCAAAGTGCTCAGTTTTTAGCTTTGATGAAAATGTAAATAACTGATGATAATCAAGTCCAGAAGAGTGGGTTAATTTTGCCATTCATTCTACTGTCTAAATAACACGCAAAAGATTCAAATATTTCCAGTAAAGTGCTTGCTCATAAATAATACAACACATAAACATAGACATATTTAGACATATTACACTGCCACAAGCTTTAGAATTCATTCAATTAAACCATTTTCTATTAGAAATAAATTTCTATACCATCAACCGTAACGCATCTTAACAGATTCTACTACAAACTGCCTTGAATTTAGATTTTTCTCAACTTCTTTGACAATTTTCTCACCCACAGACTACATAAAGAAAACCCTTTCAGAAAATCACTCAGCATTCACTCCTCAGATAAACACCACTCAATACCAGTAACATTTGTAACTCATCAGAGCCAATGACAACATATCAAATCATTTTCTTTGCTCTTTAATTGATTATTTGTTTCTTTATTTTTGATAGTCTTTACATGGTTAATTAAGGCACAAAGGTTCAAGGGCTACAGGAAAGTGGATAAGACTTGGGATGAATGGGAGGTTAGGTGGGGCTTCTCCCTTTATCTCCCATTTGCCCCAGATCAGAAAAAGCAGAGAATGTAATTGATTATTTAAAAGATTTACTTATCTATTAAATGCTTTAAGATGTGGAGTTACAGACAGAGAGTTCACCAGAAGCTTCATCTGAGTTCCCATGTTGATACAGAGGTTCAACAAGCTCTTACATCATCTTCTGTTTTCCCAGGCACAAAGGTCAGAAGGTGAGCAGCTGGGATTTGAACTGGTCCCCATATGAGATGCTAGCACTGCAGGCTGTGATGTAACCCAATACACCACAACACCATCCCCTTTAATTGACAATTGATGCTGTTGAAACATCTTCAGTTCTAAACAATATTCTCTCCAATAAACACACACCACGTGCACACACACACACACACACACACACTTAAACTTGCTGTATTCTCTGGGCACATTGCTTTATGACTATTACAATCATCACTTCACTAGTTAATCATTGATCAGTGACTTTCCTTTCTTGACTAACAAATCAGAACCTTACTTTAGTCAGGGCCTTCTGGCCGGTGTGCATGAAGGCCGAGTGTGTGGTAGGCAGAATTAGACTGGGCCGCAGCATTTGTTGGCTTGCCTATGAGCTAGAGCTGTGGTTGGCGTATGAGATAGGTGTGTGTAGGCTAATGTGGGTGATGGACTGAGCTGGACCCCGCACTGGTTGGCACACAGAGGAGTCATGTCTGGGGTCACCTCTGGTGAGGTTTCTTGGGGATTCTTCCTCCCTCCCTCCGCCAGCTGGATCACTGGACTCAAAACTCCAACCACAGTGAAAATCACAAGATCTGTGGTTTGCTCATGGAGTGTCTGCGTCAGAGCTGGGTCTCCACAGTTGCTGAGACCTGTGCAGTGGACAGCATGCCCAGATGCTCATGGGGGAATATGACAAGCAGCTCATTGAGACCTGCAGAGGACATCTAGTACCATCGAGGACAGAACAAAATGGACAGTCCTCCTGGACAAGGATTAGCAGCAAGTATCTGGGCAAATGGAAAATCTAAGGAGGACTATGTCAGCCAATGGACCTTGGAAGGATTTCCTCAACCCTGGAGCAATGAAATCAGCAACATCTCAGAATTTTCAAACCACTTAAGCAGAATCCTCACAATGCTCCACTCTGGGGACCCTGGGATGACAGTGGATGGCTGCCCCCTATTTCCAGGTACTGCTGTGCTTGGGTTGCTGGGAGCGGCCCTCTCCCCTTCTCTCTCCACTTTGTCCAGAAACAGGAAGGAAAAGGAGATTGGAATCAGTTGTTGTATCCACTTTCTACCATTCCTTGACCCTCCCCCACCATAGTTGGTGGTCCACACGGACATGCATCACTCTCAACTATGTAAACATTACCAAAAATAAAATGAACTTCCTGTTTTTTAAAAAAAGAAATTATATAGGGGCCAGCACTGTGGCACACAGGGTAAAGTTGCCATGAGCAGTGTTGGTGTCCCACATGGGCACTAGTTCAAGAACACACTTCCAATCCAGCTTTCTGCTAATAGCCTGGGAAAGCAGCAGAGGATGGTCCAAGTACTTGGGTGCCTACATCCACAAAGAAGAGCCAGAATTAGCTCCTGAATCCTGGCTTCAACTTGGCCCATACCTAGCCTTTTCAGTCATTTTGGGATTGAACTAGAAGATGGAAGACTTCTGTGTGTATGTGGGGTATATGTATGTGTGTGTATATGTATGTACATGTATAATTCGATTAAAATTTTTAAATAAAATAAATAAATGAATTTTTTAAATAGTTATGTTGTGAAATTCCCAGTGTGAATTTTCTAATCTTTTACTGACTAAATTAACATTTTAATAACAGTTTAGTCTGGAATTGTCAACATACATTCATATATTGCTTATTATTAGCATACAGACATTTTTATTTTACTTCATTATGAAAGAATCCACATTATACTGTGACATAGAAGCAAAATGTTTAGTCTATGTTCCTCTTCTTATTTTGACACAATAGGTTTGCTTTGGTAATCTTTTAAAAAGCAAAGCAAATGTTGAGCAATATATGTGGAATAGTTGAAACACATTAAATTCACAGATGCACTGTAATTCACAGTGCGTCAAGCATCCACGTGAAGCAAGGCTCTGTTAAAACTACTCCACTCTGCCAATAAGCATCCAAATAGCCACTACTCAGCCTTAAAGAATGGCAACAAAATGGTTGCAACTGGAGACCACTAGGCTTAGTGAAACAAGCCGGTCTCCAAAGCACATAGTATGTTTTTCTAACTTGTGGCAGAATCTGCCACAAAACTCTGATTTGGTATACAGAATACAAAGAAGGCGTAAGAATGGCACTGACGTCTCGAGAGCTGATCATTGCTTATAATCCTTGTCTAAACGCCTGTGCAACAGCTGTCTTTCTACTTTTTGGTTGCTGAACATAATCAGCGTTATGCCGTACCTGTGATTAGAAAGTAAATTGAAAACACATTATTACAAAAACTAAAGAAAAGAAGGAAGGAGGCAGAACTATGGAGAAAAAAATCATCACCTTCTTACAGAACAATGTCTATGAAATACATGAAATTTATCTTCTTTATATTAATTAAAGTTTTAGAAACAGCCACAAGATAAAATATGGTCATGTTCAAATATAACTTCTATAGACACTAAAATTCTAAGTTTAAATGTTACAAAATATTATCTTTCTCATGATGATTAAATGTTTCACATTTTAAGACAATATTAGAATCACAGAAAAATTCTAAATTTTAGAAGATTTCATTGAGTGTCCCTGATGACTAATACTGGATATTGGTATAGTACCAATGTTGTAAGTCATAAAACTATCAAGGACTGATGCATTATCAATTAGAATTCATATTCATTCAGATGTCCTTCTTGTGTAACTAACACCTTTTTATTATCTATTATTTTTTAAGTTTTATTTGTTTTTATTGGAAAGGCAGATTTACAGGGAGAAGAGATATCCCATCCACTGGTTCCCTCTCCTAAGAGCCGCAGTGGCTGGAGATGAGCTGACCGAAAGCCAGCAGCTTCTTCTGGATCTCCCACACAGGTGCAGGATCCCAAGGCTTTGGGCCATCCTCTACAGCCTTCCCAGGCCACAAGCAGGGAGCTGGTTGGGGACTGGAGCAGCCAGGACACAAACTGGCACCCATATGGGATCCTGGCACATGCAAGGTAAGAATTTAGCCACTATGCTATTGCACTGGGCCCACATTTTTCTACTCTAAGATTCCATCAGGACATCACATCTCACTGACATGTCCCTGTCAGCTATTCTTAGTTGTGACTATTTCTCATTTATTCCTTGCTTATAATTATCTTGAAAGTTTGGAAGTTCATTTATCAGTTATTTTATATAATGTTCCCGAGCAGAGATTTATGATTGTACTGGAGTAATATACTGTTGGAAAGAAGACCACACAGGTAGAATGTCATTCATGTAATATCATTTGAAGAGTACATAATGTGAACAAGATCACTTCCCTCAGGCAACTGGCAATCAGAACTTGAAACCACAGAAAATCGAGTTGCAGGACAACTTACAACCCAATGCATAACAGTGGCAGTGGTCAATGTTACACCTATTTCTAACTAGTGTCACCTCTGCCACTGGACAACACAGCTGGCACGTGGCATAGTTGTGCCATTGAGAAAGAACAGCAACCGAGACAAGTCACACAATGATGCACCAGCATCAGGAAAGCCAGTTTCAAGAAAAATCATCAGATAAAATCACCATTCATATCAAGTTCAAAGAACATACATTTTCACACCGTGGAAATATTTGCACTGATTAGCTATAATAATTATGCATATAATAAGAACATTAAAGAAAATTGCTCTGAAAACTTGTAAATTTTATGACTTTTTAAGGCTCAGAAAAAAGATGACTAGCAGAAGTAAACACAGCTTCCCAATTTCTGGTAGAAAGTCTTTCTGATAGAAAGACTATCCACCAGGAAAGACAGGCCAGAAAAGTGAAAGAGAAGAGGTCAGAGAGACATTGTTGTCAGCTGAACGAAGAGCAGAGAAAGTTAGAAGAGATAGGCAGGATCGAGCTACTTGGCCAGAGGGTGGAGGTGGAAATAAAGGACTTCTAAAAAAGAGTGTGTGCTGTCGCTGGGAGACAGATGAGCTTACTCCAGAGTGGACAAGAGGAACAGCCAGTTGTATTTGATGAGTGTGAGAGATCGGTGTAACTTGGAAACCAAACTTTTGCACGGATAAGAGGAAGAAACAATAAGTATCAACTGAAAAATAAGACCCTATGAGGTTCATTTCTCCTTCTAAAAGGACCATCATCACGCCAAGGCTCTTGTAAATATTAACTCAAACTTACATATTAAAATTCTGAGCACGACGTCTTTTGGAAAATATGCGCAGGTGTTTCATTGTATTTGCAGTTCCGGTGATTATTACATTGTCTAGGACATGAAAAACACTTGAGGTACTTTCTAATTTGAATTGTCATGAGTTGTGTTGAGTTGCTGCAGTGCGTGGTTGTGGTTGTTTGGATAGGGTATCATTGATTTTCCCATATTTAATCAAAATGCAAGCCTCCCTTTGCTTTCTACATAAAATTGTACCTACTGTGTAATTAACTACAGAAAATGAATATGCAAACTGCTTCAGAATTAGAAAGCGTAAATAAAGTGGTGCATTTTAATTGACATGAAGAAATCTTAAAATATTTAAGCAAATTATTAAACTTGCAAAAAATTCTTGACACGCATATCTTAATTTTCAGGTACCATGGCCTTCTCAAAAATGAAGGAATGGGTACATGATGAGGGCAAGAACTGTTGCTGTTGTGCCTTGTTCATAGTCTATCCCAACTACCGTTTGGCATTTCTTGCTACGCAGTTACTTTAATGAGGAATGGAAGAATGTTAGACAGACAATCAGTGCCAAAATGCATAAAATTGTGGTGATGATTAAAGAAAGTAATGTATAAAGAGTCCAGTGAGCACTATGTAAGTGTGGCCATGATTACTGCTCTTATCATAAATCCTATATTCTATCACTGTCTAAATACAGTTGGCCAAAGTAAACAGTGAAGAAGCAGAAAGGGAAAAAAAAGTGTTGAACATCAGCAAGTTTTGGCAGACATCCAGGAGACTTTCCCATTCCCACCTGAAGATAAATCATTTGCACTGTGCAAATATGAAAGTGAAAGGCAAACAATATATAACAAAATAAAGAGAAAATTAAACAGCCACCGCAGGAGGAAAAGCAGAAGTCGAGAGCCGAGAGAGAGCTCTCCCTAGAGACTAGCTCCTCGTCCCCTGTAGGGTAGAGGGTCTTAAGAGGCAAGGGCCATGCCCTACTCTCCCTGAGAGTCTACAATACAGGGAAGTTGTAGTTCATTGCAGTTTGCTTGAACTGAAAATGAGAAGATCTAAAGAAGAAGAAATGTAATTATTGGCTTTTCCTTGTATTTCCGGAATAGTCTTTGGTCAGTCACCTGAGTGTGCTGGTCTGAGTGAGAAGTGGTGAACATATTTACGCTACAAACATTTGGTGAGACCTCCCCTTTGGCAGGACACTATCTAGGGCAACTATGGCAGAAAATACATATAAAGCAATTCCGAAGCACAGAGCTAGCCCTCAGATAGGACAGAAAATACAACACGGTTCTTCATAATGTAACTGCCACGAGTAGCAAAAATCACTATATTCATGAACAAAATGTTATTTCTAATACATTGTCAACATTGCAGAAAATGCAATGTGCTGTGTCTTTAAGGTCGGTTCTAAGAGACTTTTCTTTAAAGCTGTAGGAAAAGTTCTACAAATCTATTCAATTTGTGTTCCAGTTTCCACAAGCCTCTAAGCTAATTAATCAACATGAAAATGGTCTTAAGTTTCACTTATACAACTTTCAAAGTGCTGTGTTAGACTATACATTGAAAGTTCATCTTGGTGCTCATTACATGCACGAATGTTCTCCTCAAGTCATTTCCTAGAAGTGTAGGCAGATGGATACGCAAGCACACACATATCATGCCCACAAAACTGATTTATCAGCATTGTCAAACAATTTATGCTCTGAGAGAAAAAATATATATACTTAAAAATTTTTGTCATTGGAGCTAGCCCAAGTATGTTAAGAAAGTGGAAAGTACCATAAGTTATTCGAAATTAACAGCCCATTCACAATTTCATATAAATTACTGCATAAAGGAGAGGCACAAGCAAATCTATTCCAATTAGTAAACAAATTTTTGTCTGTTCTAAAGTGTGCTAATTTTTATCAATGTGTATTTTATTAGCAACATGAATATTTTAGCTATTAAATTATATGAATCACAATATATAATAACATTTATTCTATGAGCTTGCAAATACTTTATCATGGTTTTAAAAAGTATCTTCTGACGAACATACATTGTGAAAAACTGATCAAGAATCACTTTTAAGAAAGCTGAGAATCACTTCTTAACCAATATTCTTTATATGCACAAATAATCACATGGCTAAGAAAAAAACTTGTATGATCAGTCCCAGTCATAATAGTTTCAAAAAATGTAAATACCTTGGAATAAATTTAAGCAAGAGTGTGAGGGGTCTCTACAATAAAAATTATAAGACATTAAAGCTAATGCAATAGAATGTAATAAGACAAACAATAATAGATATATATTGTGACTACTCAGTAATATATTTTGTAGACAACAATAGAATATGAAATCATATTTTCTATATTAACAGTAACTAGTTAGAAAATATAACAGCAATTACAATGATAGTGATGATGACAACAACGTTGACAAACATGATGATGACTAATATTCATGCGAACAAACTGGGATAGGCACTCCTTAAGTGCTTCTTCAAGGTTATGCACATTCAACACACCAACAAATGCACTTTGGCATTTGGCTATCCCCATTTTTCAAATGCACAAACAACCTTTTTGAGATGCTAAGTAACAAAGAACAGGAGATAGAGAGTCCACATTTCACTCTGACATAAAGCTCCCTAATTTTAACCACTTTGTATTGCCACTCCTCCAATCTGATTCTCCTTCTTTGTGTTTTATTATCCAAAGGAATAACTGTTAAGCTTCACCCTTAACCTGCTTGTTGATCATGAAGAGGGATCCCCTGCTGGGCGGCGATGGTAAAGACCTTTCCTTTAAGACCTTCCTGAGGCCAGCGTCACAATACAGCATGTGCCTTACCCTGTCTGGGACACTGGCATTCCACATGGTTGTCAGTTCAAACCCTGGCTGCCCCACTTCTGATCAAGCTCCTTGCTAATGCCCCTGGGAAAGCACTCGAAGATGGCCCAAGTGCTTGGGCCCTTGTACCCATGTGGGAGACCTGGAGGAAACTCCTGGCTACTGGTTTCAGTCTGGCCCATCCCTGGGTGTTGCAGACATTTGGGGCAAGAACCAGCGAAAGGGAAGATCTGTCTTTCCCTCTGTCTCTGTAACTCTGCTTTCAAATAAATCAATCTTTTTAACCAAAAAAAAAAAAATGTTTTAAAGACCTTTTCTTCCGGCTTTTTCATAAATTCCATAATCCAAATTTCAATCATCTACTGGGTAGTTAAACCCAGTTTACCTAAGGATGTAACTCACCAAACCTGCCCTAACTACTCGGACGAGTGCATCTCCCAGATCTGCTGCATTTCAGCTTCCCCAGAGGACACAGTAGTGACTCTCCAGACTGCTGCAACAACCCTTTGATGAAAGGAAGGCAGACACTAATCACATCCTCATTCATAAATGCAATATTATTATAGCTATCAAAACTCTGATGAAATAGCCAACTGCCAGTAGAAAGGTGTTGGAATTTGAATGACAAAGATTAAGAAATAGCACAGAGTCCTGCAGGCAGAAGGAGCAGCCTCACAAAGTTCTCTCTCAGACACAGTGAGAGAAGCACCACACACACACACACACACACACACAAGCTCACATTGGGTACCAGTCAAGTTCAGAAGTAACCACCATCAAACAGTCATAGTACAGAAATTCTCCAATTGATCTTTAACGGAGAAGGAAGGAACTGATACTTTCACTTTCAGACCTTAAGGTCTTTGTTGGCATATTCATAAACTTGAGATTGTCAAGTTCTATGTGCAAAGGCTATCATTACCATGACTGTACGATTGAGGAAACGATGACTGGAAGAGAGGGCACAAGCTTCCCCAGTCGCACGGCCATGTCAAAAATCTAAAGAGCAAGTCAGAGAAAACAAAGAAACAAAATAGAGGGGGAAAAAAAAGACGTGGGGGAATTCCAACAGAATGACAGAACCAGTTGATGTTAAGACTGGAAAATAAATTGAACGCATGGGTGTCAGCTGGGCATGTTCTATTCTTATTCCCCAAGAATTAAGGGAGTTCTGGAGAAATAAATCCTGCTCTCTCTGCATTGCCAACACAGCACCCAGCCCCCTTCCATCCCACTGCTCCTGGACTGCAGAGGCTAAAGCACACCACCAGAAGCACCGCAGTCCCCTGGAAGCCCACCCTGAGGGAGCTGAGACTGCAAGCAGACCCAGCTGTCAACAGGCAAGGAAACCACCCCAGGTGGACTCTACCACAGTAAGCACATCGCAGAGCTAACCAGCAGCTGAGCTCCCGTCTGGTTTTGCTAAGGCTGGTCCCCACCTCCCACACTGGAGAAACTCCTGCAACCCAGAACAGTTCTCATTAATCGACCAGCAGTGGCTTACTGGTAGCACCATCTGTCATCCATCCACACAATCTCCAGTTAACACCAGAGATGAAGACATAGAATGTAAGTGTACTCGATTTACTGATTAACCTCATGTATCCTCTCTTAGCTCTGTGTCCCATCTTAGCTGTGTCCCATTCCTACTTCTCTACCGCCCACACACAGGCATTAGATACACATGCACACACCTTTTGCCTAAGTATGTTTACACAATATGAATGATGAACTTATGTGCATTTATTTTTATGCACATAAACATCACATATCTCATTGTGTGTGTGATTTCTTATCCTGTTTTTACAGTCATATCTATCCTGGCTTACATACATTTAATCAATGGTTTTTTATTGCAGCAAAATATCTCTACATGACCTTCAATTCTCAAACTCCATAGTATTAATGCAAAGATTGCTATAGACCTGTGTGAGAATTCCTTGGGCTAGAAGTCCAGGCATGCTTATTGCGGCAATAGAGGGTCCAGGGTGCATGTATGCGTAGGTGGTGCCCAACTGAGTTCTCCAATGAGGACACCAGCTGGGGGCATGCACTGCTGAAGAAGCAGCCCCAGTGTGTCTCATGGCTACTCCACTGTAAGCTTTATCAGTTCCGCAGCCGACCAATATCCTTCAGCCCCATTTTCTGACATAGGAGTATGAATGATTACAGTAGAACGAAATGAAGAACTGGAGTGCTTAGCAGTTTTTGACAACTAACAAGTAAATAAGCATCATAATCAAGCATAATTTTTCCTGCCCTTTAGGAGATGTCTGAGTTTCCAGTATTCTCCAAATCACCAAACTAGGCGAGTAAAGCTCACCCTCCTCACTGCACAGATGAAGAGGAGGACCAAGAGGACACCAAGAGATGGTGTCTTGCCCGGGGAGGTCAAGTGCTACTTGCTGAGGAAAGCGATTGTGGCAGAATTTCAGGTTCCCAGGCTAAACTTCTGCCCCTACATCAGAGTGTTCACAGCAGAGCTAGGACGCCACTGAAGCGACACTAAGTGACTACCAGAAAACACATCTGCTGTTCAGGATCTGCTCACACCTGCTACTGCACGGAGGGCATGTTCTGGGAATGCATGTCATGAGTTCCTTGCGATTGTTCCCAGTGACTGAGGACAATTCATATCCATTTCTCAGCAAATGCTGTGTCACGGTCACACTCTTCCATGGCCAGTGGGCCTTCAGAATCAGGACCAGCCCATTCTCAAGCCAAGCACTGCCAACATGCTTCACCGATGTGAAATGACCGGGCAATCATCTCATCCAGGAGCTAGCCACGGAGGTGCAGCAGCCTCCCAAGAAAGAACTTTCAAACATTTTCTCAGCTTTGGAGCAAACCTGCCAGATTCTGCAGACTAGGATCTGGCCCTCTTGGCAAAGCCTCAGGATCCTCAGATGGACAATCTTCACCACAGAATTCTCCAAAGGTCTTTCGGGTGCTTTTGCTGGAGTGAGACTGTCCGTGTCCAGCCCTGCCTCCTCATCCTTGTCTCCGTCACAGCATGATCCTTCACCCCCTTAAACCTGCACCTTTATCTCCAGCTCCACCTGTCTCCAGCAGGACCCACTGGCACAGCAAATGAAAACACTGAACATTTCCATGTGTGGTCCTCATTACCACATGATAATGTGGCTTTGGGAGATGCAGTGATGAGCCCCAGCGACACCTGAGGTGCAATGTATGAGATCTGAACTGTGTATTCAGACAAAAACAGCATCTTTACCAACCCCATCAAAAAGCAAGAGATCTTCAAAGCAATCGATCAATTAAATACATGAACAATTTAAATACATGAATTAGCCAAATGCATCATCGTTAAATGGGTACTCTAAAGATTTGAGTCAGGCTCATTGTTCACACATATCCTACATCTCAAAGTTGAGCTAATAAAACCATCAAGTGACCCACTAGAGTAAAAAGTACCCAGAATATTTTTAGGCTTCCATTTATTCCCAAATTAATTTACCAGATTTCAGAATAGAGATTGACCATGACTTAAAATAAAAAGCAGGGCCCGGCGTGGTGGCGCAAGTGGTTAAGGTCCTCGCCTTGCACGCCCAGGATCCCATATGGGTGCCGGTTCTATCCCGGCAGCCCCGCTTCCCTTCCAGCTCCCTGCCTGTGGCCCGGGAAAGCAGTCGAGGACGGCCCAAAGCTTTGGGACCCTGCACCCGCGTGGGAGACCCGGAAGAGGCTCCTGGCTTCGGACAGGCATAGTATTGGCCCGTTGCGCTCACTTGGGGAGTGAATCATCGGACGGAAGACCTTCCTCTCTGTCTCTCCTCTCTGTATATCTGCCTTTCCAATGAAAAAAATAATAAAAATAAATCTTTAAAAAAATAAAAAAATAAAAATAAAATAAAAAGCAAATAATTAGAAGTGGGACAATCTCCGTCCAATCTCACTCTTTGTAAGACAAAATAAAGTCAGAAAGTGTGTCAGCATGTCATTGTAAAGCACCCACGTTGATCTTCAGATTTTATGTAAAGCGCCAAGAAAGTTGACATGTTCTAAATTATCGCAGACTGTCGTTTTTTCACAGTTCTTCATCTATAGACATAAGTAAAATAATTTTAAAACAGTGATGCTCTCCCCGGAGTGACTCTGCCACCTTGGTAGTGACTGCAGTATGTGGGGGGTTAGGGGAGAGCCAATGGCATCTGATGCGTGAAGGACGAGGAACGGAAACATTCCAGTGTACAGGGCAAGGCCCACAGCCAACAATCACAAGGTCTGGCATGTCAACAGCATCCAAGGTGGGAACCCCTGGCTTGAGGCTGCTCTAGGAGAACTACACGGTGCCTGACCGCTTCATTGAAAGGAAAGGAAAATATCCTCCACACAATCCCATTGCAAATTGTTCTCCTTATTACCTCAGAAAAAAAAAATCTAGGACAATGAATAAAGAAAATGATTAGTTTGTGCCTTACACAAGGCGGCAGCGCATTCAGCATCCATCTAGGACACAGGGACATAAGAGGGACCCTAGCAGTCGGAGTTCTAAAGCTGTCATGTAAGTTCAAGTTCTAGGGACTGCTTTCTCATGTAAATACTGTTCTTTCTGTTACCTTGGTGAGTTTGCCCATGTTTAGTTCACCTTGCTTTGAAGTCTCTGATGTTAACAGTGTTGGTCAATGTGCCATCCACGAACTCACGCTTCACAATCTCGACCTCCAGCATCACACACCAGGTAAAGCTCAAAATTTAACAGTGCACCCGTTTCCTGGAAGAAATCCCTTTAACGTAGTAACGCATGCCTAGCCTACAAGAGATAGGCCTTTCTAAATTGAACCTTGGAGAATAATTTAAATCAAACTGGTCTCATGAAATCCAAGAACAAAGTACAGTAATAAGTTTAGATCCTATCCGTGCATAAACTTCATTTTGATTCTTTAGTAGTCGGGACTCTATTTGACGGTCTACCTGCGCCCTCTGCTGCACAATCGAGGAATAGCCTATTCATTTTAAATCCACACGAACTGCTACCAGCATCTCCGGCAGCTTTTCTGAAAAGGGGGCTGCAAACCCGGCATTTTACATGATTCTCAAAGGAAAAAAAAAAGTAAATTGTTCTTCCCAAATTTAAGGCATTCCGTTGGAATGCCATGCCCCCAAAACATCCCTAAATGACATTAACAGAACGAAAACAACACTGCTCATTCTCAACCTTAACGACTGAGCTGCGAGGAGCGCGGTGTGCTCACTCTCCCTCGGAGGACCCTTGCGAGCCGCCCCGGTCAGAGAAAGCCGGCGAGGCACCTGTCGGACAGGGCTCCCCGCTTCACGCTGGAAGTTAAAGACCACAAACAGCGCCGGTAAATCGCCCCCAGGCAAGAACTCCTTGGATTTCATTTTAAAGGAAACACGGGGTCTGTGAGGAAGAAAAGTTCCTTTGCCTTCCAGCCTCGCCCTCCTGACCCAAGACTCCGCGGCCCGTGGGGGTCTGCGGGTCCCAAGGTGGCTCTCGCCCGAGGCTCCTCGGTGCAGACCCTCCGGCCGCCTGCCCGGCCCGGGTGCCGCGGGACGCCCGCTCTTACCTGGGCTCCGACAAGGAGGCAGCCGCGGAGCAGCACCCACACCCAGAGGTGTCGCGATGCCCCCGGCCAGGCCATTCCCGGCCCCCAGTTGAGACGCGGGAACCTCTTGGCGAGCCCGTGGGAAGCTTGCAGAGTCGCCCACTTTGCCGGCGCGGGGGTCAGAACTTGCGGGCGAGAAGCGGGTCGGTGAGCCCGGGCTGCGGAGGCCGAGGCCGCTCGGGGGTGGGAGCGGGCGCCCCGCGTGTGTCCGGCCGAGGCCCGCCGCCCCGTGGCCCCGCGCTGCGCGGCTCTTGCAGCCCCGAGCACCGGCGCCCCGGGCTCGCCTCCTCGCAGCCCAGCGCGCCCGCCGCGGGGAGGGGGCGGCGGGAAGGGGGCGGACTCTGAGCCCGGAATCGGGGCGCACCGGGCGCCTCTGCGGGGGCCCCCACCCGAGGCCTTCGCGCTCCTTTCTCAGCTATCCGGGGTCCCCGGGAGCAGGGTCACCCGGGAGCAGGGGTCCTCGGGTCACTGTTCGGGGACGTCGCTGCCGCCAGGCGCAACCTGCTAGGTTTCAGCGCCGTCTCCAGGGGGCGTCCCCAAGGAAAGCGACCACCTGCTCTAGTTTTGCCGGTCAGGGTACTAACAGGGCTGTGTCCTACGTTTGCTAGCCCATTCCAGTCCCTCTCCATGAACGTTGTCCTGTCCCTGCCTCCTGAGGGTCGAGACAGAGCGCACCTGTTCGTAAGCCAGACGAACCAGGCTTAGACTTGTTCTCTGCAACTTCCTGGCAAATGACACAGTGGTCCGGAACCTTCCTGCCTCCGCTCCGGGCGTTTGACAAACTACCGTGAATGCTGGATGGTTCATAAGCAACAGAAACTTGTTTCTGGCCCAAAAGCAAGGTACCTGGTGGATGTGACGTCTCCTCACTGTACGCTGGCAGGGCGGGCAGGCTGGGGCATCTCTGAGAAGCACACTTGCCACCAGGGCTCCACATTCCGGACCAAAGCAGCTCCTGGAGGGCCCGCCATCCGGTACCAGCACCGGAGGGTTAGGAGTAAGACTTTCCACAGGAATTATGGAAGAATACAAGCGTTCGATCCGTTCCATGCCCACGAAAGTTTGCTGGAAAAAAAGTTCAGTTAACGTGAGGTATTTAGAACAACTCTTCCTCCAGGGAAAATGCCTAACAAATTTTAGCTGTTTTGATTAATACTGTTTTTCAAGGTGACTTTCTTCAAAACAGTAAAGGAGTAAGGTTCAGTTAGACGCCTATCTACATAGAAAAGCACTTCTACATTTAGAATATTTCATCGGGATATAAGCAATGAACTATCTTTTCTTCTTTATTTTCAGTCTAATTTATGACAACTTAATCAGTACAGATTTTTTCTAATGTATGTACGTAAATCTATCCATCTTGATTGAGTATTGCATTGCTGCAGGTGAAGCCGTTGCATGCCCACATTCCACTGGTTCAAGTCCTGGCTCCTCCAGTTCCCTGTCAGCATCATGCACACGCAGGAGCTGGCAGATGATGGCGTGAAAACGGTTCCTGCCTCAGGTGTGAGACCAGAACGGAGTCCTGGGGTCCCGGCTTGTCCCTGGTCCACCCCAACTGTTGTGGGCATCTGGTAAGGGAATCAGCGGATGAAAGATTCCCTCTCTCTCCTCCCCTCTTCCACCCCTTGTGTCTCCCACCTTCCTAGCCTCCCTCCCTCCCTTTCTCTCTCATACTCGCCCTCCTTCTGTCTTCCCTCTGCCATTTTGCCTTTCAAGTGAATAAAGCTTTTTTTTTTTTTGAAAAAAATAAAACGAATATATTAATCTTGTTTTTTTGGCTTTTGTATCATGAAAAGCATGCATACTAAAAACTAGAATGTCTTCTCAATAGATGCTTTCTAGTTTTTAAAGAATCCATCTTTTTAGTAGGAAAGATATTTCAAAAGCAAGCAGAGGATAGGAGCTTGCTAATACCTTTAGAATCCCACCTCCAGTTCTCTATGAGGCGACTCTGCCAGGAGAGGCTCAGAAAGTAAAGCAGAGATCTAACTGGGCATCTCTCGCTGGTACCCCAGGGCAAAGTTCCTTTCATCAAACCCAGATGCCAAAGACCTCTATCAGATGGTTGGCAGCGCTCCCAGTGAGGAGCAGACGGTGAGGTTCGGAGATGTGAGGACCTAGGTCCCCGAGCTCAGTGTGGAGGGCTTTCAGCTGGCACTCAGGAAGCAGCCAGGCAACAGCAGGGCCGAGCCGGCCATTTTAACACGGGTGCTGGTCGGAGAACACCTAAAGGTGAACGGCTAAGCTGCCAGGCAAAGACCTCTGGACTCCAAACTGAAACACACTGACTCCCATGTCAGTGACTTTCTGTATCAACTGGAGCAATTCCCCTCACACTGTTCATAGGAGAATTAAAGGGCTTAGCAACAACGCCAAGCAAGCACACAGCTGCAGAGGACAGGAAGCTTCGTGCTTGCAGAATATTTCCAAATACACTTTCACATTCAATTCATAAGTATGAATGCATAAAGTCTATTATAAAATACTCAGAATTGAAGCATAAGAAAAAAAAAAGCAAAGGCAACAGCTTGCCTACTGAAAAATAAAGATAATAATCAGTAAACTATGGGTCCACCTCAATCAAGAGGAACCATAACTAAAATTGGAAGATTATATCATTAGCGCCATCCCACTTCCTCTCTTTGGAATCTACAGAGACCCTAAGTTGTTTAGTGCCCAGTGGTTTATATTCCTTTCTTCAATAATTAGGTAAGAATTTGCTCCTCAGTACCTTAATGTCCTAGTCATGTTTGGTGTCCCGACATACTGTCCATCTTCCCTCTGATCCCTGTCTACATGCTCTATCTGTAGAGTTTGAAAACATCCATGTAGAAACGTTTCGACACACCCACCCCCTTGAGGAGGACAGGGCAACTATGTCTTTTCCTCGTGATTTTAGACTTCATGACTTCTCAGCCTTTAGGATTCAGTGGAAGACAACACTGGTCTTCGGGCCCAAAGGAGACATCAGAAGATCTCAGGCCTTAAGTTCAACCTGACACCCCAGGTAACAGCCGGTGCCAGCTCATCAGCTGTCGCTGACCAGCAGCAACACTAAAACAACGAGGCACACTCGTGAGGGCCTGGGAAAAGCCGGAACCACAACCGGACGCTACGTGGAGAATGAATCAATGGATGGACGATCTTCTCTGTCTCTCCTCCACTTTGTATATTTGACTTTCCAATAAAAATAAATAAATCTTAAAAAAAAAAAAGAAGATGCAACCATGGGTTAAAAAACTGCCTTCTTGGTAAGAATAGGAATGACCACCATGGCAAATTCAGTCTCTTCTATGGCTTTTGTGGCTTAAAAGAATATTAAGTCACAGACCCAATAATTAATTTTTAATTTCTTGATTTTTTTTAGATTCAGTGAACAGATTGCTTCCTAGTAAGAAATCACAATGTACTATTATTATTCATCGGATAACTATACTTACTTCTAGTAAGTACCTGATGTCTGAAGACTCAAAAGAATGTGTCTACTTCTTACAAGTAAGACTAATGGCAACGTTTTTATACTTTCAATAAATAATTTTTATTCATCTACCATGTGGAGACTGTTTTTCTGTGCTGTTGCCAAAAGGGAAGCTTTTTTTTAGTAGGGTGGCCCTTGTGCAGCTGGTTACCCGGCTACTAGAGACACCCACATGCCCATCAGAGTGCAGGTTTCTCCATTTCTGTTCCAGCTTGATGCCAATCCACTCGGGAGAGCATCAGATGATGGCCCAAAGTCTTGGAGTCGCTGCCACTCAGCTGGGAGACCTGGAGAGAGTTCTGGGTTCCTGGCTTCAGCTTAACTGTTGTTGCAGACACATGCGTAAATCATAGAAGTGTTTTTCTTTTATTTTGCTCTCCATCTGGCTCTCTCTGCTGCTCTTCCAGATAGATAAATCTTTTTTAAAATAGAACCTTCAAGGATGTTGGCACCTTGCTCATTAATGGTTTCTGACAAAATGTGACATGGTAAAGAATCAACTTCACCCTGATTGGTGGGGGTCACACTGACTAAGTCTGGGGGGAGGTGCCACACCAGGATCTACACAATGCAAAAAGTCTGTAAACTGACATGCACTGAATTTCATTATATAGATTAGAAATTAAAAGGTATATTTAATTATCAGTCCTCCAGGGCCTCTGTTATCTTTTAGCATTTATGAGAGTTAATAAATTTCCATGGTTTCTGCAAATAAAGCCAGCAGTAACCCATAATTGAAGGAGTTAATTAAGCATAACAATTGTCTAGAGCTAAAATAATGAGAAGGAAGAATTTTTTTTAAGGTTGATTTTTATTGCAAATTCAATATACAAAGAGGAGAAGGGACAGAGAGGAAGATCTTCCATCCGATGATTCACTCCCCAAGTGACCGCAACAGCCAGTGCTGCGCTGATCCGAAGCCGGGAACCAGGAACCTCCTCCAGGTCTTCCACATGGGTACAGGGTCCCAAAGCATTGGGCTGTCCTCAACTGCCTTCCCAGGCCACAAGCGGGAAGCTGAGTAGGAAGTGGAGCTGCTGGGAGTAGAACTGGTGCCCATATGGGATCTGGGTGCATTCAAGGCAAGGATTTTAGCCGCTAGGCCATGGTGCCGGGCCCGAGAAGGAAGAATTTTAATGAAATGTTGTACAATACCAAAAAGCTGCACCACTGAGTATAGACAACCTGTTTGGAGATTTTTTCCCCAATAGATGGGATGCATGTATAAGTAGGGCATTGTGTGTCTGTGCTTGCCTGTAAGGGATCATGCTGTAAACATGGGCTATTCAACTAGTTTCAAGAAATGGAAAATAAGTTATTTGAAATGAAAGATTTTCCAATATCTTGGATGAACAAACTTCAAGGTCAAAATCCAGATGGTGCAAACAGTGCAGGTTAAGGATGTTGGCTGCTTGCACTGAGTACCAGATCCTGGGTTTGAATTCCCTCTGCTGGTGGAGACACCTTTGCACCCCAGGGAGTAGAGATATAACCAAAAATTAGAAGCAGACATTCAGTGATAGGCAGTAAAATGGTATGTCTCATGTCCTAATAGTTTGTCCATGGTCTTTGGAAATTTTTCTGCCAAAATTCCATTCAATTTCCCACTTTCTTCTTTATGATAATTCTTATCTTAACATTTTTATTACAGAGTAACAACTATGACTCTAAGTCAGGAACTGGCTGTTAGGGGTGATGTGGTTTCATTTGATCAAATGCCTGGTTGTGAATTTGGAAAAACAGGATGGTTTGCCTTGCATTTAGCACCCCAATATTCTAGCCATAGAATTTGAGTGATCTCAAAATCTCCCTGGAGCTTAACTATAAAGTCAAAATAATTTTTCATGGAAAATTTATTTTTATTGGGAAAATCAAACATACAGAGAAAATGAGATACAGAAGAAGATATTCTGTCCGATGATTCACTCCCTAGCGCCACAACGGCCCGAGCTGGGCCAATCCAAAGCCAGGAAATTTTTTAAAACTCAAAGTTCATAAATGTGATGCTGTACATAATATATTTAAAGCATATAAAGAGCTATCTTCGAAAGACATGATATGGGAGGATTATAACAATCCCAATTTCAAAAAGCAAATATCAGTTAGTCAAATTGCTGTTCCTTTGTTTGTATATAGAAATTTAAAAGCAAAATTTTTTTTAAGACAGAAAAATTAAAAGCAAAAGCAAATTTTTTAAAGACAGAAAATATAAACCACAAGTTGACATTTACACTTGAAATTCTAAGGTGGGCGTTGTGATAGACAGGAGACAGCTAAGATGTAATCCTAGGCAGAGAGTGAGCAACATAAAGGCCCCAAGAGATTCCAGCCTGACACACAGAAGGATCCACCCGGAACAACACACTCCACTACTCAGAAACAAGAAGGGAAACTGAACACAAAGCAGGATGTAGCTACAGCTGGCCCCATCCAGCTCCTGGCAAGGTCATGAGTGACTGAACAACTGCTTATAAAGCCTTATGTAAACTTGTTGTTAATCCAAAGAACACACACCCCTTGGCAATTCCCCCAAAGGCAGCCCTGCTCAAGGGGTACTCACGCAGAAGGAGCTTTCCTTCACTTCAGTAAACTTTGCTTCTCTGCTTGCCCTCATTGGCCCAAGCTCCGCATTCTTCATAGTCACAGGACACCAATCCAAATGACCAGAACTCGTGGCTCCTACCAGCAGTGGCACAGTGGAATGAGCCATTCTCCCAATATCATAGTGCCTAAGATCCAGGCCCAGCTTCCCATGTATCTTTCCACTAGTACACATCCTAGCAGACAGCAAAGGATGACTCAAGCACTTGGGTCCCTGCCAAGTAGGAGATGGAGTTCTTGGTTCCTAACTTGGACCTGGTGCAGTCCCACTGGATATTTGAGGAGTGAACTAGTGGATGCTTATTAATAGGTTCTCTCTCTCTCTCTCCCTCTCTGAGTATTATCGACTAACTGCCATGTGCCAGGTGTTCTAAAATCTTCACATGCATCAGGTTATTTAAGCCTTACAACTCAGTAAGGAACAGTCCCTATGTCAGGATGTACATGAAGTACAGTTGTAATTACACAAATCTATGTATCTGTGTCAAAATCACATCAACAGCAATTGCACGGTCAGCCACATGCATCCACATGTCAACCTATCTACGACAACACTCATGTGGTGTGCTGTATGTTTACACATGGCATCTGTGAAAACATGTCCTTGGGGTTTAAAACAATCTCAATCATATGAGCGCAATAATGAGCAGAAGTCTAAATCTAACTTATTTTGGAATAAAGTCATTAGGACATTTTCTTGAACCCATTATATGAGATGAATTAACGATCTGCAAATTCAAATATTTTCTGGAACTTTCTGCTCTTGAAGAGACAAATGAAACCCAAGAATGGGAAACAAAAATCTAACTTTTAAAAATAACTATTCAACAGCCAACGGTGATGGTGAAAGTACAGATTTCTGGGTCTCTCAATCAGGATGGGGTGGGCAGCTTCCTCACAGAGGCCTCAGGTGGGCACAGCTCCTCTGTTTACCAAAGGAATGATCCCAAGTCCTTCCTCAAGTCAGCTCAACTGACACAGGAGTTGATGATTTTTTTTTCCCTGCATCTTCTTATTCTGCATTTAGGTCATCACAGGTATTTTACCACAAAACTAGGAGAGCACAGGACAGAACTGCAATGTTTCCCTAATACCTTTACCAACACCTCTGTGGGTTTTCTCTCAGATAGGCAGTTTTCTGCGACAGAGTCTAGAAAAGGAATTGTTGGTCCAAGTATAAGAATATTTCTGGGACTTCCATTATGCCAGGAAAGGTGCACCCACTTGTAATCCTACACATAGAATGTATGTATCAAGGGCCAATGTAATGGTGTGCCAGGTTAATACCCAGGTGTTGCACTGGCATCACGTATGGAAGCCAGTTCTAGTCCTAGCTACTGCATTCTGTTTCAGCTTCCTGCTGTGGCCTGGAAAGCAGCCAAGAAGGGCTCAAGTCCTTGGGCCTCTACACCCATGTGGGAGATCCAGAAGAAGCTCCTGACATCTGGCTCCTGGCTTCAGACCAGCTCAACTGCAGCTTCTGAAGCCATTTAGGGAGTGAACCAGCCAATGCAAAATGTGTGTGTGTGTGTGTGTGTGTGTGTGTGTGTGTGTGTATCCTTCTCTTTGTAAATCTGGCTTTCAAATAAAAATGTATGTTTTATTTAATTATGGAATAGTCTTCAAAGTACTAATTTGAAAGACACTATTTTCATTTGCATTTCTGTATTAGGGAAGTTAAGTACATAGGGTTTTTTAAAATCCACTTTATTACTTTTTAAATAACAGATTCATGCCCTTTCCTAAAAAGTTAATTTAAAAATAATCATAGCGCACACACAAATTATAGGACACTTTTTCATGGAGGAAAATAGTTTCTTGTACATTTTAAAGAAAAGCACCACACAAAGGTATTAGCACTACCAGGCAGTAAATGTAATTCAGAGAACAAGTACGAATCAGCATCTTTCAACTGGTTTTTAAAGCACAAAGCTTTTACTCCCGAGAAAGGAGTGCTGGAATGGAGATAAAATTTTTCAAACACCTGTGCTATTTTTCTTATTCTTAATTCTAGTCCTAAGCATTGAAAGAGAATCAGCTTGTTTTATCCAAGACAACTTCGAGAAGTTCACAGAAACACTCAACTCTAAGTTCATTTGGTGCCAAAAAGAAGTTTTGAAATCCATGCACTTATGTTTCATACCATTCATTTCCATGAATTCAAAAGCAAAAAGAGCATCCTTCTTTCTCCCACTAATGTGCAGAACTAGTAAAGACAGCCACATGATAGCCGAGAGATCAGAATAGCACTTCCATTACGACAAAGCCAACAGTCTCTACCTGATGGATAGAGAGTGAGACAGTCCACATGGGGAAAACTACTTCTACTGACCAGATCCACTCTACAGACCAGAAAAAGACTTCCACCTGAGGGTCTAATTAAATCAGTTCCATTCACTTGAGCAATTCGGCCAACAGCTACCAAGCAGGTAACACTCTAGAGCCAAAGGGAATAGTGAAGACTCAGCCATGAAGCAAGAGGAATTAAGAGAACCTTTGTTCAAGAAAAAGGGGAGTGTCAGTTTTGGTAGCAAGTTAAGATGCTGAATACAGATCTGATTTCTAATAAATGATTTTCCCTCCAGCATGAAAATAAAGTTCCTGAAATACATGACTCACAGAGTTTTCATAAAGCTCAGGATGGGGCTGGGGTAACATTACTAAGCTGTAAATATCACTCTTCATGTTAAGCACTATCATAATCCACATACAAGCATTTTGTGCATTTCAAGTTTCTGTCTTCCCATTGTGGTTTTCTCCCTTTGCTTTGTAGTTCTCTGGGGCTTCCCATATATTTACTGTAAGCTGTCAATGAGTAAGAACTTTCGAAGGAGCATAGCATTTACTGGGAAGGTATTCTTTGTCAGGGAAACCTACAACGTTCATCGAGTGAGTCAGGCTTCAGGGTTATGTGGCACACAGAAGTCACAAAATTTGCCCATGTTCATACAGCTGGTGTGGATGAGTAGAGATTTTGGTGGCAGAACAAAATTGATTTGGAATGATTCTGTGCCTTTGAATTTTTGCAAATCTTGAGGTCATTAGATTAGGAATGCTTTCTGTAGAAGATCCCTAATCATTTGCAACATGGCAAATACCTTCCCAGTAAGCAGAAAGTACATGTTCTTTTTACGACTGTAGTTTATAGCTACAGAAGACATGTTGAATTCATTGCTAACTACTTCACTTACTCCAAGGAGTCTCCTTCTGTGACCCATGAGACAGGTCACTGTAGAACTCTGTCTCCCTCCCCCGCTGTGGAGCAAATATGTATTTCCTACAAGTCCTGCCAGAAAGCAGCTACCATCTGAATATAAATTTTGGGTGCTCAGCCTACTGTCAAACAGTTATTTGCAAGACTTAGTGGCATTATAAATAAGTCATGTTTTAGAAACTGTCCAAGAAACTGAAGTGCCCAGAACATGGGTAATCCTTACTCTTCATCTTCATTTTTACCATGGCAGTGTCTAATGAAATTTCTTTAATTCTTACATCCACCATGCAAAGCAGTTTGCTATTCCCATTATTAAAACAAGTGAACTGAGGTTCCAAGAGCATAAATGACTCGCCCAAGACGCAGCTGAGGTGTAGTCTCCTTCTTCCCACTGTCTTAACTGTATCAATCTGCTCTTACAAGAATACCACAAACTGTATAACTGAAACAACAAAAAAATACATCTCTCACAGTTCTGGAGATCAAGAGAGTCAAGATCAAGTTGTGGGAAGAGTTGGTAACCAGCAGGTGCCCAGTTTCTTACTGACAGGCAACTATCTTGTGGTGTCCCCACATGTTGGAAAATGATGAGAGCTCCCCAGAGTGCCTCTGATGGGGCACTACCCTTTCTTGAGAACTCCACTTCCACCATCTCATTGGCTGCTAAAGGCTCCACTTTCTAAGATCATCCTGAGAGCTCATTCATGAACTCGGTGCCAACATCTAAAGAAAATCATCAGTCCTGTGTTTCTGAAAGACTTCTTCTATTACATGAGTGCACATAAACAGGGAAAATCAAGAAGGACTAAGTGCTGGAGAGAGCTCATATGCAGGAACATAACCAAGGTATGTGCTCAGTATCACCAGATCAAGAAGTAAAATGTTTTACTAAGCAGAAGCTATAGTTCACAGATGGCTTAAATGAGTGTTTTCTTTTGTCTTACTCTTATTATTTAATTGCTTGTGTGGGTTGGAAGATAAATCCAAAAATAATAGCTAAAACCTGATAGATGCTTTTAAAAATCAACTTACACATTATAAATGAACTGCAGATTGATTCCTGTGGCAACATGAAATTTTAACTTCAAAAAGCACAGGTTTCACAAAAAATACGTACTCTTCAATCAAAGTCTGTCTGATGAAAAGCATTTATTTGCCAGCCTAAATTTTATTGATATGTACAAAACACATTAAAATACAACAGCAGGCATTTTGAGAATTATTCTGAAGTAACATGGACAATAGTTCCTTCTCAAGTTTATCCACCTGGCTTTCTTTGTAAATCTTTTCAAGTGCTGGCTAGCATTAAAAAAGCCTTGGATTCCAATCAATACCATTTAACACCACATTATCTGGACAAAAAAGCCACCATAACTGAAGGAGAAGCACTGAAGCATAAGGGTAACTGTTAATGGTGAGGTTAACTGACATGCTACAACAGTATGCTGAGGCCTTTATCATTCCTAGAATTAGTAGTGCCTAAATACTCTCTTGGAGTCTTGCAGACTAAGGTACAGACCATGCTCAGATTACCTGGAGGCATTTATTATGTTTGCAGAAAAGAAAGAAAAGCCTGAGACCTGCTTGGGCTTTACGAAGCACCAAAAAAATTTCATCTCTGTTGATGAAGGAAAACAAAACAAATAATAAAATAATACAACAACAACAGAAAAAATACCTGTCAATCGAGCAACTCAAAAAGAAGTGCTGGAAACACTGAGTGTGCAGCCATTCCCTGCAAAGCCCGCTTTCTTTGACTGCATGTTCCACTGATGCTACTTTACCGATAGACCCAGTTTCTTTGTAAGCTTCTTCCTTTACTGTCTTTGCTTACACACTCTGGGTGTGCTTCTGCTGGTTCTTCCAGAAACCAAGGTGGCCAAGCAAGAATTGGATTGGATCCATATGCACTATTCAATACCGAACCTTCTCTTCCTGGGCTGCTGGGCTCCAGTCCAGCCACTGTAAGCCAAAAGCTGCTTCTGGTGGAAAGAAATCACTGCTTCAGTCATTAATGATCATAATCATCAGGTCCTATGACAAAACAAACAAACAACAACAACAAAACCAGAGGCTCATCCAAGAGAAACTGTTTGGGGGCACTCCCTGGAGCGCCATGGCTGTTTCAGTAACACAGCTGTACAAAGGAATGTTGTGGAGAGCATCCAAGTGAGTGCTCACAGAGCAGTTCAACCTGTTAACAATGTACTCCAAGTGGGATCACCTTTAGATGTGTTACAGGGGCTCACAGTATCTTCCTTCATTAGCTTATTAACCCTCCCTCCCTGAGCCATACAGCATGACACGTGAAATGTTCAAGCTGAACTTCCTTCTTCTATTTGAAGTTAACATGGGGCATGGGATGGCAGAAATGCATCACTTTACAAAGGAGACTGTATTAAGTTTTGCAGCTTAAAAACAACAAAGATTTTGCAACCAGCATGATTCTCTCGAACTAAACAAACAAGCCCATCTCTCATCGCTAAATTCACTCTAAGTGATTTTCTTTAAGGAAGAAAGTCATGGCAATATCCACAGACTCTCTGAAGCAGTTCACCCATGTCAAGAAAACGGATCTTTGTCAGTCTAAACTTCACATCTTCTGATTATTTTATATCCAATGTCATTACTAAATTACAAGATCTTTGAAGTTAGGAGCAGCATCTTTTATCTTTGCAACACAACAATCTAATTGTTGAAGAGTACGAGTGATACTATCACCTGAATTTGATTGATTTGCAAAATGTCTTTCTAGGAGTCAGCACCAGAAAGGGCAGTAGCTAAGCAAAGTAGGTTAAACCTCTCTGTGGCATCAGCATCCCATATGGATGCCAGCTCATAACCGAGCTGATTCTCTTCTAATCCAGCTCCCTGCTTATAGTCTGGGAAAGCAGTGAAGGATGGCTAGAGTCCTTGGACCCCAGAACACAGCTTAGAGATAGGCAAGAAACTCCTGGATCCTGGCTTCAGACTGCCTCAGGTCCAGCCATTGCAGCCATTTGGGAAGTAAATCAGTGAATAAATGATACAACTTTCTCCTTTTCTCTGTAACTCTTTCAGATAAAAATAAAATAAATCTTGAGAAAAAAACAAAAAGATCTGGCTATACCCATCTTACATACACTAGGATCCCATATGGACACCATTTCATGTTCCAGCTGCACCATTTCCCATCCAGTTCCCTGCTTGTGGCTTGGGAAAGCAGTCAAGGACAATCCACATGGGAGACCCAAAAGAAGCTCCTGGCTCCTGACTTCAGATTGGCTCAGTTCCAGCCATTGTGGTCACTTGGGGAGTGGGCCCGTGGATAGAAGATCTTTCTGTACTTCCTTTTCTTTGTAAATTTGCTTTCCCAATAAAAATAAATAAATACTGAAGGGAGAGAGGGAACGAGGGAGGGAGGGAGAGAGAGAGAGAGAGAGAGAAAGAGAGAGAGAGAAAGAGAGAGAAAGAGAGAGAAAGAGAGAGAAAGAAAGAAAGAAAGAAAGAAAGAAAGAAAGAAAGAAAGAAAGAAAGAAAGAAAGAAAGAAAGAAAGAAGAGAAAGAGAGCAAGAGCAAGGAAGGGAGGGAGGAAAAGAAAGGATAAAGGTAAGTCTGGAACTGGCACAGTGGCTCAACAGGCTAACTCTCCACCTTTAAGCACCAGCATCCCACATGGGTGCTGGTTCGTGTCCCAGCTGCTCCATTCCTGATCCAGGTCCCTGCTTATGCACTAGGAAAGCAGCAGAGGATGGCCCAGGTCTTTGGGCCCTGTGCGCACATGGGAGACACAGAAGAAGCAATTGCCTCCTGGCTTTGGACTGGCTCAGTTCTAGTCACTGTGGCCATTTTGGGAATGAACCAGAAGATGGAAGATCTGTTTCTCCTTCTCTCTCTCTCTTTCTTTCTCTCTATAGATCTTCCTTTCCAATAGAGAAATCTTGGGGAAAAAAAGTTTTTCCAATTCTAAGCAGTAATCAACATGCATTTAGACCATTAGACTTCACAGGTGCTGGCCTCCAAAGAAGCCATGGTGGACTGCAATGAATGAGAAGCTACTGTGAGGTAGCAGTGAGGTGTAAAACACTTTCTCAAAGTTCCAAAATACTCATGAGTGAAGCAGAAGTTAAAGACACAGGAAAAATAAAACTCATTTTTTAGATGGAAGGAAAAAAAAACAGAAGATAGGAGAGGAAATGTCAAGAGTTAAAGAAGAGACAAGGGCCCAGAGCAGTAACCTAGTGACTATAATCCTCGCCTTGCACACGCTGGGATTCCATATGGGAGCCAGAACCTGTCCTGGCTGTTCCACTTACCATCCAGCTACCTGCTTGTGGCCTGGGAAAGCAGTCAAGGGCAGTCCAAAGCCTTGGGACCCTGCAGCACCCACATGGGAGAACCAGAAGCTCTTCTTGGCTCCTAGCTCCAGATCGGCTCAGCTCCAACCATTGCAGCCATTTGGGAGAGTGAATCAGCAGATGGAAAATCTTTCCCTCTTTCTGTATATGTCTTTCCAATAAAAATAAACAAATCTTTAAAAAGAGAGAGAGAATTAACCTTGGAAAGTAAAGAAAATATTTCAGCCTTCAAGATGAAACAGATATACAGAGGAATGGAGACAGTAATGCATCTAGCTCATGTAATAATTACAAATACATAAATGTAAATAGACTAATTTTACTGCAGTAGTAACAAGCAGTTACATATTTTTCTAAAATAATAGTGATTGTCAATCTGAATGAATAATGCAGTGAATATAATTATCAAAATTTAAACTTACAAACCTCAGCTCTAAAATATTCAAGCATGTAAGTTTTAAAATCACCATTTTAGTCTTATTGCTGTATAATATATTCTTAATCAGAAATAGCTCCCATTATATATAATTTGGGTTTTCTCTTGCTAATCAAACCATGTTGAAAAACCAAATGAGAAATATTTTTAGAATCATCCAACTATGCTCATGATTTTCCCGGTGAATTTGCATGCCCTGTAAATGCAGAGAGAAGCAGGGAAAATATAGCACAAAATAAAAAGAAAGGGACTGTGAACCAAACTGATTCGAAGTAAAATAGCTTCGGGTTGATTTAGTCCTGGGAGGTTTATATTTACGAAGTGGACTCTCCTGTCAGTAAATAGTAAGAAAGCATCCCTGAGCCACGACCATGAATAGCACACAACACATCAAAGAAAAGCAGCAGACAGAATTACAGCTCGTGTGGCAAACCAACAGAAAGTGCCAGACAGCAGGCTCTGAGGCTGCATTAGCCCTTAAGGCAGTGAGAGAGTTTTCACCTTCCAACACAACCAAGCAGCTTGGATTCCTCCAGATGCCTCTCCCAGCTTCGTCAGTGCTACTGCTTTTGTGTCCTCTCCCAACAGGCAGAAGAAAGGACCAGTCAACTGGAATTAAAACAATACTTGAGATGTCCACCTACAGGCATTTTAGAGGAGATATATAGGGGGGGGGGGGGGGGGGATGGTGGGGGGGGGGGGGGAAATAAGGGGTATATATAGGGTATAGGATATAAAATAAAATTTATATTGGGGTTTTACAAGATAGATAAAAGAGACTCCTTTTTACAGATATTACTTGTTCCATGTTATCAGTGTAATCTTTATGCCTTTCTGGTGAGTTGCTGGCCTCTTTGTTTTCTACTTCTAATATCAAAGAACTATGAAGAAAAACTCAAATAAGAAATGGAGGAATTGGTATTGTGGCATGTCAGAGACACTGGCATTCCATATGGGATGCTGGTTCAACTCCCAACTAACTACTCCATTTCAGATCTAGCTCGCTGCTAATGCACCTGAGAAAGCAGCAGACGACTGAGGTGCGTGAGCCCCTGCACTGACATGGGAGAGCTGGAGAAGAGTCAGCTCCTAGCTTTGCTCCGTGTAGTCTTGACTATTGTGGACGTCAGGGGAGTAAACCAGTGGGTGGAATATGTCTCTCACTTTCAGTCTCTGTCCAGTTACTTGGTTGTTTCTCATGTAGCTGATGTGCTCTAGCAGGGCATGGTTTTTTTTTTTAAAGATTTATTTTTATTATTTTTTTTTTTTTATTGGAAAGGCGGATATACAGAGAGGAGAGACAGAGAGGAAGATCTTCCGTCCAATGATTCACTCCCCAAGTGAGCGCAACAGCCGATGCTATGCCAATCCGAAGATGCTATGCCAATCCGAAGCCAGGAGCCTCTTCCGGGTCTCCCACGCGGGTGCAGGGTCCCAAAGCCTTGGGCTGTCCTTGACTGCTTTCCCAGGCCACAGGCAGGGAGCTGGAAGGGAAGCGGGGCTGCCGGGATTAGAACCGGCGCCCATATGGGATCCCGGGCGTGCAAGGCAAGGACCTTAACCACTTGCGCCACCGCCCCGGGCCCAGCAGGGCATGATTTTTGTGAAACCAGGAGGTCTTTCATCTTAATGGCAGTTCTTTAGAAGGCCATTCCCAGCAAAGTGACAGTACATGTTTTCCTCCCCAAATGCTGAAATATATATTCAGTATGCTGGCCAAAAAGTATGCCTTTTTCACCTATGTCGCATCTCAAGTACGTCAGTTTTTGAATATACCTACTCACGGTTTTGCTCACTCAAGTCCCTCCATCAAATCCCTTTAAGCACTATGGAAAATGAATAAAGCAGCCAAAAACTATTTTGGAAAAGGTTAGTCTATGTGATATATCTGGCAGTTTGAGTTCAGATACCAAACAGATTTTTCCTAGTTTTTACACGCCACTGGCCCTGACAATTGGGGATAAAATAACGTATATGAAATTCTAATGAATACCAATTTTTTGAAGGCAAATGACCTATTCTTGTTGTAAAGTGGATTTCTTGGTCCAAATCAACCCACAAAAGACTAAAAGGAGGCATAAGGTTAACTATCAGTTTCATTCCCACTACTGTGGCATTATGTCCAGATGCAAAGAGTTTATTATTAACCAGACAAGCAATAATCAAACAGTGAAAATAATACCATAAGGGTAGAAATAAGTATTTCATGAAGTTTTTTTGAAGCACCTCAAAGGGCAGTAATGGGTCTTGGTGGATTCTGTGGCCATATGCTAGATACCTCCAGAAATTTGATGTGAATTATCAGCAGCACAACTAAACTTGCTGAAGGCCTGTCATTTGCAAGGAATGAATCTGCTGGAAAGTGAACAATGGCAATTTCAATAGAAACACGAATAACTTGCAACAGAGTAGTAATTATATACCCACTGGAGACCAAATACTGGCATAGGTCAATAATCCATGGGTCTTTCAAACTTCGCCAATACAATCCTCCTTTGGAGCAACAGGTATGCTTTTCAACAGAGTTATGAATTTCAGCTTGGGTTGATTTCCTGTGAGTATACATGGGTGTGTGTGTGTGTCCACAAAAGGAACATCTAAAGCATTTTGTGTGAGGAAACTATGGCATAGCCAGCTATTATCTTTCTCTGGAAGTTTCACCAATAAAAGCCAAAGAGTAAGGATAAGTGCATTACTCAAGGAAGTCCACAACATCCACACGATTGAGAATTCATTGTCGGGCCTGACACAGTGGCCTAGTGACTAAAATACTCACCTTGAACACGCTGGGATCCCATATCCAAGCTGGTTCTAATCCCAGCAGCTCCACTTCCCATCCGGCTCCCTGCCTGTGGCCTGGGAAAGCAGTCGATGATGGCCCAAAGCCTTGGGACTCCGTACCCGCGTGGGAGATCTGGAGGAAATTCCTGACTCCTGGCTTCAGATCAGCACTGCACCAGCCATTGTGGTCACTTGGGGAGTGAATCATCAGACAGTTCTTCCTCTCCTCCTCTCTATATCTGACTTTACATTAAAAAACAAATAAAAACAAATAAATCTAAAAAAAAAAAGAGAGAGAGAATTCACTGTCATATTCACACAGAATGAAGTAGAAATCTGTTGTCAGAGAAACACAATGGAGTAGCTGAGTTTAGATTAAGACACAAGTACGAGACAATGGGAAGGTTGGTTATTAGAGCCTATTATAGTTAGGCTATCATCTAGTAGAAAGATGTGGGGGTCTTTACGGAATTGAAACAAAGATGGGCAGTATCAAGAACACAGAGATGGAAGGGACAATTCAAGGATACTGCTGTTGTCAATCAGGATGGCAACAAAGACTATAGCACAGAGACATGCCCAATGTTATGCAATCCAAACAAAGCGAGAACTATGCTACAGTCAAAAAGTTATCCTAGAACAGCCACAGAAACCCCATTGCTTTCACAGCAGTTTAAGAATTGTCAAAAGTGGGTAGGGTGAGAGCTAGGGATAAGGACAACAATGGTTGTTGTTCCAAGGCTGTCAATGCCTCAGAAAGCTAAGTAAAATGGTCTGTAGTTGCATCAGAAAGGAGGGAGCACAAAAGTTAGGCAAAGGCAAGAAAACGGGATCTCTCAAGGTGGCCATGGTCAACTGCCTGTGTAATGTCACAAAACCTTCTTCATCTTTGGAACAGAAATGTATAAACCTGATCAAATGCATGTTTGGAAAAATTCCTGGCTTTTTCATTTTGGATTTTTTATTTTTGTTTTTAACGAGTCCTGAGGTACTTTATGGGCTAAGTGGGTAAGACCGAGGATTGGTCCTTGAAGTTTTACAACCTCAGTAAACTAATGCCATCAACAAAGTAACAAAATCTAGAAAAGCACCCTATTTGATTGGGTTGCCAAGTAGGAAGTTATCATTATATTGGACAATGACAGTAGAGACTTGAGCTGGCACAATAGCTTACCTGGCTAATCCTCTGTCTACAACTGCCAGTATCCTATATAGCACTGGTTCTTGTTGTAGCTGCTCCACTTCCCATCCAGCTTCCTGCTTATGGCATGGGAAAGCAGCAGAGGATGACCCAAACCCTTGGGAGCCTGCACCTGCGTGGGAGACTGGAAGTAGCTCCTGGCTCCTAGCTTCGAATCAGCTTAGCTCCAACCATTGTAACCATTTGGAGAGTGAACCAACAGATGGACGACTTCTTGCCTCTTTCTCTCTCTCTCTCTGTAAAACTGCCTTACCAATAAATCTTTCTATATATATAGATACATCTATGTAATAAGATATATCTGTATCTATTTATATAGATACACATTTATCTCTACATATAAAATGATACAGATAAATGTAGATACAGATATAGAGAGGAGAGAGAAAGAGAGAAAGAGAAAGAGAGAAAGAGAAGCTTAGGTAAATGTTTCAGAATTGACTTTGAAAACCTGGGAAAATATCAAAGTGGACTAACAATATCCCTGAAAGCCTGAAGTGCATGTTAACCTGTCTCTCCTTAAATTTGAATGCACATGGGAATTGTGAGTCAATGGCATTGAGCACAAAGTGGAGGACATATCAACCATGGCAAACCAGGCTGTGTCATCAGGGATTAAAGTAAAGATGGTAACTTGATTGAAGTGGTAAGAGATCGCAAAGGCATTCACAGATATTAGATCTTGTGTAAAACAGGGCAACTGATTTCTTCCTGAATTAAAGTTCCCTTCTTTCTTTACCGGTAAAATAGTACTTACTGCAAGGTAAGAAGATGAAGATAACAATACTTCATTCTAAAAGGAAGCCTCAAAGCTCAATTCCTCACCCTGAATCTCCAGAGAGCAGTTACTGAGACACAAACGGCAAAGGATTTTAAGAGATCAACATCAACAGATCAACAAACTGGATAACCTAGAAAAAATGCATAAATTTGACCTGCCACAACTGAATCATGAAGAAACAGAAAACATGAACAAACTAGTCACAAGGTAATTAAATCAGTAATTCAAAACCTCTCAAAAACAACAGAGCTAGGACCAGATGGTCTCACTAAAGAATTTTAGTAATAATCTAAAAAAATTAACACAAATTATTCAAAAACTTTTTCAAAAAACTGAAAAGGAAGAAACATTTGCAAGGTCATTCTTTGAGAGTGGTACTATACTAAAGCCAAAGACACCATGAGAAAACTTCAAAATAGCATACTTGATAAACACTGATGCAAAAATCCTCAATGAGACATTAGCAAACAGAATTAAACAGCATAATAAATGGATTAAACACCAAGATTAAGTAAAATTTACTCCTAGAATTCATGGATGACATCATAGAAAAACCAAAGTAACATTATACATTAGTAGAAGAAAAGGCAAAAACAGCACAATCATCTTTGATGTAGAAAAAGTATTTGGTCAGAGTCAATATCCTTTTATGGTTTCAAAAATACTCAATAGAAACAGAAGGAAATTACTTCAACATTATAAAGACTGTTGATGAAAAGGCCAAAGCTGAAATCATACACAATGTGGAAAAGCTGAGAACTTTTCCTCTAGATCAGAGAGAAGTCAGGAATGCTTGTTACAGCCAGCTCTGTTTAACATGTTATTACAAGTACTAACCAGAGAAATTAGAAAAGAAGTAAGTCCTCCAAATGGAGAAAAAAATAGCAAAAATTCTATTTGTAGATGGCATGATTTTTTCATGCAGACAATTCCAAAGATACCACAAAGAAATTATTAGAACGATTTGGTGCATTCAGTAATCAAATACAAAAATCAACACACACAAAAAATGCAATTCTATACATTAACAACAATTTGAGAAGGAAATTAAAATAATTTCATTTACTGTAATTTCAAAAAAATATATTAAATACTTAGGAATTATCCATGAAGGTGACAAACTTATAAAACAAAAACTATAAAATATTGTTGAAAGAATGGTAAAAAGGTATAAATAACTAGAAAGACATCCCAAGTTCAGAGATCACATGACTTAATATTGTGAAGATGTTGATGCTGATACCGTACCACTTGCAACACTGTCATCCCATACTAGCACTGGCTAGAATCCCGGCTGCTCCACATCCACATCAGCTCCTTGCTAACAATCCTGGGGGAGCAGTAGAAAACAGTCCATGTGCCGGAGGCCTAGTATCTACCTGAGAGATCCAATTGAACTTCCTGGCTCCTGGCTTTAGCCTGGCCCAGTGCCAAACACTGTTGCCCTTTGGAGAATGGGGAATGAACCAGAAGATCAAAGACATCAAAGATATCTCTATCTCTCTAGCAAATGGAACATTTATCTTTCTCTTACTTTTCACATAAAATAAAAACTTTTTTAAAAATTAGTTTTGAAAAAATATCGCTAATACCCAAAGCAATTGATGGCTGTGACACAATCCCTACCAGATTCCCAAAGCATCTACTGTAGAAACTGAAAAAAAAATCACTGTTAAATTCATACGGATCTCAAGAGAACTTTAAAGGTCAAACAATTTTGAAAATAAATAAATAAATAAAATTGGAATACATTACAAAATAACGGTAGTCCAAAACAACAACGTGTTACTGGCATGAAGACAAATCAACAGAACAGAGTGCATAAATAAACCCAACCACATACTGTCAAGCGATCTCCAAATGGAATGGAAAGCCCACTTACTGAAATGTGTCTTTAACAAGGAATTAGGAAAACTAGATTTTCACACACCAAAAAACTATATATTCATATACACACACACACACAGTGAAGTTAGACCCTTTTGTTCTTACCATTTACCAAAATAACTCAAAATGGACTAAAGTCTTAAAATCCAAAACTACAGGACTTTAGAATAAAATAGGAAAAGACATTGGATTTGGCAGTGATTTTTTTATTGTTTAACATTCCTTTTTTTTAAAAAAAAAAAGATGTATTATTTTAAAATGATAGAAAATAAGGAAGGAGAGATGGAATTTTCCATCTACTGATTTAGCTGAGCTGTTTCAAAGCCAAAAGCTAAGAGTTAGGAGCCTGGAGCTTCCTGCAGAGCTCTTATGGCCAAACACTTGGGTCATACTGCACTGCTTTCCTGGACACTATCAGGAAGATAGCTGGATGGGAAAAGGGGCAGCCAGGAGTTGAACTGGTGCCCACAAGGTATGCCAGCACAGAGTTTTACCCACACCATGGCAACAGCCAGGTGGTAATTTCTTAAAACATGACACCAAAAACAGACAAACAGAACTACATCAAACATAAAAATTTTGTGTATCAAAAGTCACAATCAACAGAGTGAATAAACTAGCGACAGAGTGGAAAATATCTGCAAACTAAATATCTGACAAACCTTAGTATTATAATACATACAGAACATCTACAATTCAACCAACAAAAGAACTCATTATAACCTGATTTTAAAAACAGTAAAGAAACTGAACAGACATTTCTCCAGAAACAGCTTACAAATAATCATTAAACTTACCAAAAGATATTCAATATCACCAAATACATGCAAATTGAGACCACAGTGAATGATCTCACACTCATTAGGATTCCTAAGGATAGGCAAAGCAACTGACATGGATTAGATATCATAGATAGATAAGGTGATCTCTCCATAGGATATACAGGTATAAAGGAAGACATTTACTGTGAGAATTGTGTTATACGATCACGAAAGAAACAAGACTCCTGAGTGTTGTTTTCAAATTGCAGAACCACAAAACCCAGTGTCATGAATTTTACCAAGTCTGAGTCCCAAGGCTTGAACTAGGGAAGCCACTCCGGTGTGCATAAGCCTGAAAACTGGGAGCTCGGCAGCCTGAGGACAGGAGATTTTTGGATGTCTCAGCTCAGAGGGGAGGAAGAGAATGCAATCTTCCTGAACCTTTTTGTTCTAGTCTTGCTACCTATGTTGGTGAAACAGATCTTCTTTAACTCAGTTTATAGAGGAAATGCTTCTTGCTTCTAGAAACACCCTCACTGACATACTACAAAATTCTGTTTTGTCAGTTATCTGGGCAACCATTACCCAGTCATATTACATATGATGGGCTAGGAAAACCTCCTTGGGGAATTACACTTAAGTCAAATCATCTACTCATCAAAACATAAATATTGTATTATTCCATTTACATAAGTTACCTTAACTAGCCCAATTCACAGATATAAAAATGACATTGGGAATATGGGAAAGAAGTTGTTTTGCTCCACAAATGGACAGAGTTCTGAAGATCTGTTACGTAATAAAATGAATACCAAAGGTACCTCATAATATTTGTGGGAAAATGCCATTAAAAACTAAGTTTATATCAATGTAAAAATTTTGAAATTATGCTTACAGGTTTTTTAAATAACATATTTTCCATGAATTTTATTAAGTTCCCTCATATTTAACACTACTTGAACAATGATTAGGACTGGCATACCAGTTAAAACACTTGTTTGGAATACTCAGATTTGCTTTCAAGGTGCCCTTCCAGCTCTCCCATCTTGCTTATCTGCACCCTAGGGAAACAGCAAGCGATGGTTCAAATAACTGAGCACATGCCACCAGTGGGAGATCCGGTCTGCTCTGACTTCCGGATACAGCCTGGCTCAACCCTGGCAATCGTGGGCATGTGGAGAACGATCTAGTCAATGGAAAATTTCTCGCTGAAGAATATAAGAAAACTTTTTAAAGGATTAAAATAGAAAACTTAATGTATTTTTGCCACAGTAAAATATATATTTAAAAAACCACATTAGTTTCCTTAAGCATTAGCTCTGAGAGTTTTTAAAAGATAATTTTTGACACAGGAGACCATGGGTGAGTGGGCACTGGAGAACTAGCTCATGGTGCCTCCTTCCTAACATCCATTTCTTCCACTATACAAGAGAAAAGTAAGAGGCAGCAAAGTAAGCCAGGGGTACCGATCACGCTCACCAGTCTGTGACTCTCCTCCTTCCCTTACAAAGCCCGGGCCAGGTATTCTGGAGTCACACTAGAGCTGCCTCACCAACCCAGGTATTCTCTACTTAGCTCAGATGAATGCAGACAGAAGCCAGAATTCATGGCTTCACATTCATAGCTTGGAGTTAGTTCAGGTTCAGGCAGCATAAGATGTCCTCCCTCTGAGCCAGAAGAGAATGTTCTAGTTGAGACTACTTTGATGATCTATTAACTCAGCCATTCCCAAGTGAAAGGGGATGAACTTCACTGAGCACAGAAGAATGGAAATGCCAATACCACCCTGCTTGCTATTGACCAATAGGAACCAGGGTTTCAAATGAAACACTTGAGTTCTCCAATCAGAAAACAAAGAGGAAGAACATAAACAAGTAACACTATATGTAAGAGACCAGACTAACCCTCAAGATCCATCTCTACTGTTCATTTCAAATGTAGCAAGTACAGCCTGTTTATTTTAAGTCATCTTTATTTACAGTACAAGTCTCTAAAATGTCAAGGCAGTTATCTTTTAAATAACATGTCAGTCATATAAAACAGCTGAAAGCAAAGTAGAGAAATATATACAACATAATACATTAAGTACTTCCATTATTGTTAGTTTTGTTTTTCATATTAAATTAAAAGTTATTATGATTTACAATGTCTTTTCTTGGGCTAAAAATTCAACCCATTGATAGACATAATGTACATTCTTTACAAAACTGACATAGCAGTATTACTTAAACAAAGCAAACTGCTCATGATTCTAATTTTAATTTTTCCTAAAATGCACTGCACCTGTGCGACAAAGACAAACAAAAGGCATTGCACTACATAGTTTGAATACTGCATAAGTATGTTAACACTTGAGGATTAATGAACGGTCTGATCATTTCACCATCAGGCTCATTCACAACAGTTTTGACTCTTCAAGCTAAGTAAATTTTGTTATAGGTAGGTTACTTTCCTTGACAGTTTTATACAAGCCCACTGTTTATAGGTGCACTGTCAAAAAGCGGACGGCCATAAAGCCATCATAAAAGCTGATGCCAATATGACCCTACTATTTGTAAGACTCAATAAAAGCCAAAGTTAGAAAACCACTCACTGCTGAATCAAGGGAAAAAAAATTACAGGGTAAGACATTTATTTGATAAGAAATTTTGAATATAAATTTAAAATTTTCAATAGGCTATAAAAGGGTTTCTAACAGTTTCTTCCATATTTTTTCTTAGAGTAGGATAAGAAAAAAGTGAATCTTTTTTTACTAAGCTCTAATGGAATTACAAAGTTTCAACATGTATGAACAAGATTTTCAAACAAAACATTATGTTGACAATTTTTTCATACTGGTTATCAATTATCCTCAGCATTCATGTTGTATTTTAAGAAAAAAAAAGAGTAAGATTTTTTCCTCATTTCTAACTTCTCAGCATTAATGACTTAACACTGAATAGCACAGTACTTGAAATGCCACATAGACACAGTAGTGTCCTAAACACAAGCAGCAAGCTGCCAGGCATACAGTTTCACCCCTCAAAAAAATTAAATTCTATACTTCTCTTTCACTAATATAGCCAGACATCAATTTAAAATGAAAAGTCACTATTACAAAATAGCAACTTTTGCTTCATTGGAATTTTTTGAACCACTCAATTACCTAAGAGGTAGCAGTATTTAAAAACACAGTTTTTCAAGTTATGGACAAAAAAGGCCCCCAAATTAACATGCCATATCATTGTCAGGAGATATTTCCAAAGAGTATTCCAGCTGTGTACATGTTACTGAAACCAAAATGAGGAATCAATGTGATTATAGATAGGTGGAAGTATTCCACACAACGGGGTCACAGAAATGGATATGATAAGTAATCCTAACTAGAAAGAAAATCAAGAGATGAAACAGTGTTGGCATTTCAAATCAGACAAGTCTTCCTGGACACAAAGATGTTAATAATGACCCACATAGCTCTCATTCTGTGTAACTCCTTTACAAGTCTTTCATGTCAAAACAAAAGGCACATACATATGATTAAACAAAAGGCACATACATATGATTAAAACAAGAGCAGTGAGAGGCAAGCTTCTCATGAAATCAGTCCGAAGTCTTGGTCAACCGTTTCCAGTTCCAAACAAATCATGTTTTAATAAGCACCAAATACCATGCTACTGCTTTCATCATTTAAAGTAAACTTTCTAAAAAATTCCTATTTCATGTACTTTTATTAGACTTTGTGTAACTTAATATAGCCACATTTCTTTCTCATATTATGTGAAAATAAATGTGCAATAGCATCTTACACAAAATCTGAAAAGAGTACACCCCTTAACAACTTTAAAAATCTCTAAACTAGCTTTATTATAGAAAAAGGAAATACTGTAAAGCTGATTTCAGTACTTCTGGTAATTTTAAAACAAAATGCTGACAGGAAGTTCTTTACTAAGAATGACTATCCTCAACATTTCCTAATACCAGAACTAGCCTGTATATAGAAAGTTAGAAAACAAAAATGTCCACATTGGAAACCTCAGTATTATAAATGCTACTTAAATTGCTGGTTATTTTAAAAGAGACATTCAACTTCTATTAAAAAAGTAATCACTGTTTCCTTCTTACTCAATTTCTTGGACTGGGACTATTTTCTCATAGGAAAATCCTTCATTAATTATTCTTCCTTTAGGGAGTTGGTGACTACAGGCTCATTTACTAATGATTAATGTTTTCCTGAACTGGGAAGGACAGTGTGGAGAAGAATCTGAATGCGTGTACGTAGATATATGTACAGTTAACACTAATTACACAGATATT
Source organism: Ochotona curzoniae (assembly GCF_017591425.1). Lineage (NCBI taxonomy): Eukaryota > Metazoa > Chordata > Mammalia > Lagomorpha > Ochotonidae > Ochotona > Ochotona curzoniae. The sequence continues at coordinate 6,199,121 of NW_024466146.1, read as the reverse complement.
TTAAGCAAGCAGTAAAAGTAGCTCCACAAAAAGGCTTACCCTCTGTATCCTCTTGTCACAGAGAAGGTAGAATTTTAAAAACAAACTCGTAAACAAAGCAAACAGAGAAGACACAGAATACGACAGAACTACAGAAGTCCCACTGTAAGTCAATTTTTCAACAAAATAGCAAGTGCCAACTTGCTTAACTGATAATTAACGGAATAAACCAGAATTTTTCTAAAGGTCTCAGAGATTGATAAGCAACACTAAATACAACATTTAAAAATAAAGCACATTTCAGCAGCTCTACAAATGTTTTCTAAGTAAAGAACATGTCAAATGCGATGCCAAGACAGTGTCAGCAAACATGACATCAGAAGTTTATCTAGTCGTCTCTGACCGTGGTCCACTGAATGTTCCTGTGTTCCAGCAACTTTCAGTCTAAGTCCATGGAGGTTTTACCCTTCAGTTGTGGACCATCTGGAAGGCTTTACACACAGTGGGGAATGTGATGGTAAAATATAATGTGTAGCTTATTTTTGATCCTTGTCCCATATCTTCTATAGTTCATTTCAAATTATGTGCTTGATTTCAGCAATTCAGATCCAAGCCAGTCCAGTGGTCTGGAACCATCAAGAAATATTTGTCCATTGCTTCACAAAACCGAGTTCTATACAGCTCTGGAGAGACTACAGTTGGCATTTTACCTATAATTATGAAAGGAGGAGCAAACAGACTTGTTAAACAATTGATTAGGCAATAGACTTCAGCTACCTGTTCTTTTCAGAAACTCCGCAATTAAAGACACATGCACCTGTGCAGTTTCCGTGAACAAGTCAGGTTATCCTCTGGACCACATGCCAGGGGACAAGGCTTCTCCCAATACAAGTTTTAGTTTTAAAAGACTAGCAATTCTTGCCTAGATATGAGAGCAATCTTAAAGTATAAATGAGACTAGCGGTGCTTACAGAATTAGAGAATTCCAAGTGTTAATTAAAGATAACCTCTTCATCAAAAGCTCTGGATTTTTTTTCCCTTCTCTTTTATTTAAAAAGTTCTGGTCCTTTAACACAAAATTAAAGTACTTCCTCATCTACACAACTCTCCTATTATTTGGTCATTTGGAAATGATGATGAAGTAAAAAATAACCACACTTAACTTAACTTACTTTTAAACTTTAACAATGGTATGTTTGAGAAAAGTTTAAATTTTAAACAAACTGAAATGTCTTGTTACCTTGTCCTCCCAAAATTCCTGTTGATTTTACAACCATTTCAAGCTTTTTGTCCCATGTAAATGTTCGAATATAATCTAAGAAAGGATAGGAGGGGAAATCGTTAGAAAGCTATATAGATAAATATAAGTAAATGACAACAGCAATGATCATTGAATCTGTGAAACTTTCACTGAATGCTGACAGCGTCATGTGTTAGGAGTTACCTGTTTAGTTCACTTGATCCTACAACCATGATACAGGGCCTTATTTATAAATAACTTTTTTTTTCAAAGATTTATTTATTTTTATTGCAAAGTCAAATACACAGGGGGGGGGGAAGATCTTCCATCCTATGATTCACTCCCCAAGTGACCACAACGGCCAGCGCTACACCGATCCGAAGCCAGGAGCCCAGAGCATCTTCTGGGTCTCCCGTACGGGTGCAGGGTCTCAAGGCTTTGGGCCATCCTTGACTGCTTTACCAGGCCACAAGCAGGGAGCTAGATGGGAAGAGGAGCTGCCAGCATTAGAACCAGTGTGCATATGGGATCTCAGCACGTTCAAGGCGTGGACTTTAGCCACTATGCCACCACTCTATAAATAACTTTGTGAATTCACAAATTTTGGGTAAAGATAATGAAAATAGAAAGATAATGAAGATAGGAAAAATTAATAGAAGGAACTAAAATGAAAACTAATATTTTTCAAATTTCATATCAAAATATTTCAAAGTATTCAAAGTTATTAATCAGGTCTAACAGGACCTTTAAAGTTGTACTCTAGTTTCAATAGAAAGGTATTATAGGATATACTTGATGACTTACCTATAATTCCAACTACCAATTCATTGGTAGTATCATCTCGCCCAACCAGCAAAGAATAATCTATAATGAGGTGGCTAGAGAGGAAATGGGAGTCGCTATGGATTGAGGTTCTCAGCACAGCTTTGGAATGAGAACGAATATACAGAGGGTTGTCTCGAACCATCTTTAAGAGATTTTCATCCAGCAAAACCACATCACAACTCTCTTTCCCAGTGTCAGTCTTCACATTTCGATTCCTCAGTGAACCCTTCAAATCAAAAACCTAGCCAGCCAAAAGAAAACTCTTTGTTATATATGTGTGAGTTGTAATGAATGCTAATTAACATAATTAAATCCAAAAGGCAGACTCCAGCTGTCACTACCATTAAAAGCATTTATAATCTTAAAGTTACAATTTAATCTTTTTTTTTTTAAATAAGTCATTGAATACATGGTGATATGAATGTATCAGGAAATTAATGTCCGAGTACTCAGTGGCTGAAACAATTCAGAAATACACTGGCCAAGTCAATCAGAACATGTAATTCTGAAATAATCATTTGATCATATAACAGCAATTTTACCAAGAGATGCAAAGTACAACTGTATTGTGAAATAAGACAGACACAGTGGTCAACTTTTAGACACATTATCAAGTAACTATGAAACACATTACTGGACCAAAGAGAAGCAAATTGTCTTAGAAAACGTCAAGTCTCAAAAGAAAAACTGCCGATTATTCCAGGTAATGTAAAAACAACAGCATAATTCTAGGAAAATCTGGGTGGTAGGAATAACAATGTAATCAAGGATGAGTACTTGAGTACAAAGGAGAGTAGAACCTAGAATGAATTCCATAAACCACCGCGCATCAGTTATTCCTGGCTCTAATATGTTATATGATGCTGCATATAAAGTATATCATGAGGCATACTGTTCAGTTAACATTTTCTGAAAGCAGGAAGTTCTAAATGAAGAAAGTAAAAGTAGCATATTGAAAGACTTCTTCACCTTGCCACAGACTGCAAAAAGTTCAATAACCAACACTTTAAACAGCACCGTTCTAGGGACCAGCACAGTGGAGTAGCATGCTAGTGCTCCACCTGCAGCACCAGCATCCCACATGGGCCCAGCTCCTGCTTACTGACTGGAAATCAGCAAAGGATGGCCCAGGGCCTTGGGCTCTGTACCCACATGAGAGACCCAGAAGATTCTGGCTCCTACCTTTGAATCAAATCAGCCCAGCTCTGGCAAACTGTGACTATTTGGGGAGTGAACCAGCAGATGGAAGAACTCTCTCTGCCAAATCCCCCCTCTTTCTCTCTTTCAAGTAAAATGCATAATCTTAAAAAGAATACATAATCTTAAAAATAAAAAATACGTAATAAAAAAAATAAAATAAATTAAAAAAAATTTTTTTAAATACATAATCTTTAAAAAAAATTTTTTTTTAATAATGCCACTGTTCTAAAATCTTACCCCAACTCGAGTTGCAGGAATAGCTGAGTGATTTTCCTGAAGTACTTAGGTTCTCCAGGCTTCAGCTAGCTTATTTTTAAAACTGAGGTCATAGAAGTGTATTTGATAACTGATCCTGTGATTCTAGAATCCTGGATATGTTCAATGATAGCAGCAATCCACAAGAATAATTCCCTAATCTCTAAGGTCCAACAAGTTAAAAATATTTGGCCTAGTAACCACAAAAATATATATATTGATTCATTATACGCAAATGTCATAAATTCAAAAGTTTCCAGGGGCAAAATACTACACAGTCAAATACCCTTACCTGAGCCATCTTTCTCCCATAGAAAAGATTTTCCATGACAAGAAGATCTAACTTCTTCTCCGTGTTGTTCTGAGAATTTTTATAACCAATTCTGTATACTCCAAGAATTTTGGCCAATGCAGTAGGTCTCTAATCAAGAGAAGATAAAAGTAAATTCTTATCAAAAAGGTTTATTTATAATTTAATATTGATATATAGGTTATCTATGATTTACTATTGCTATAACCCACTACAAGAACCTTCAAGGGAACGCTGATCTCTGAATCCCAAAGGTATAGCAAACATACCAATGAAAATATTCTTACTTGCTACAGAGATGCTCCCCATCTCTCACAGATGATCAAATTCAAAAACTTCATTATGACAAAAATTGCACCCAAAAAAGGCAATAAACCCACAACATATTTAAAAACAAAACAAAACAATAACAACAAAACTCTACAATTTCCTCATAGTCTTTAAGGGGTGAACAGTAATTTACTATATAATGACAAAGTGCACCTCTTTAAAAAAAAAAGAGGCTAGACATTTCCAGCTTAAATGAGACATTTCCTCATTTCTCAGTACTGGTTTCAAATGTATCACCAAAACCACATTACTAAATGTGCAGCCAATTTCATCCAGTCTTCATATTTTTAAATTGATATGTGTGTATATATGCTAATTATATGTATGTATGCATGTATGCACATACATACACACATATATATAGCACATATTAAAAACCGCTTGCTCATGCTTACTCAATTCCTCACTGGCAAAGGTAGGAAAAACACAGTTTGAAATCTCAGCATTCTATCCCTCTCAGAAGCATTACAGGAATTCAGTCATGGAATCGTAACATGGAAAAAACTGCCATTAGGATTAACCCTCAGCATGTCAAAAAGCCCTGTAAATTCGCAAGATTTGGGGTTTCTACCTTTTGTTGAACAGCATTTGTAATATAATTGAAGTAGTGTGGGGCAAAGTCGAGGAAAGACTGGACTTCCAGACGAGGCATTTGCTTCAAAATAAATCTGTCATCTAAAGAGCAGAATATTCATGTGTTTATTCAATCAGAATATATATTGTAACCTACAGCATATCACACTAAAGATTCAAAATCATTCACTTATGTTATATTTTTAAGGGATATTTTCTGATGCCACAGTGAACATTCTGATCGGAACGTAAGTCACTAGCAATAGAAGAGCTAGCAGTAACATCTACAACCTGGCCACACCTCACAAATCTTGGAAACTCCTTTGTTAACTATCCAAGAAATCATAGTTATTAATATCCTTCTGTTACATTTTCTCAAGTTAATTTTGCTTTCAGTGGATTCAGAGACCACAATGTAAAATACACTTGGTTGTGCTATCCTATAAACCTTTTTAAGCTAAAAACTTGGTCTGCCTATTTTTCAGCATAATTATTTCCATTTGTAGCTTTTGCTCCCTAATGCTGAGGTATCTTTTGAATTTTTCAGTTCTCTATTACTATGTACATTTGGAGAACTCAGAACTAGGAAATTTAGTAAGTTCAATGCCCTGGTCTCATTATAAAATATACAACATGTATAGTCATAAAAATTTTATGACATCCTCTCAAGCATAAAAAACAAGCACAAAACTTTGTTTCTTAATAGACATTATCATGCTATCTCAGTTCAAATGATTCATAAATTATGAGGCAAAAGAATGGAGCCCACATAATGGGAAAATGTAAGACGCACCTTCAGTCGCATAGAAGGCAGCTCCTGACTTGCCGCCTCGAGCCTGCCAGGGAGACGAGTGGGACAGAGAACGAATGAAGTCTTCCTCACTGCTGCCTAGAATCACTTCACGCATCTTATGGAACTCTCCCGCGTAGTAGAGGCGACAATAAAATTTCGCATTAGCATCAGAAAATTCTATAAGCCCAAAACAAAACAAAAAGCAAGATTTTACCTTTTAGAGAATACCTTCCTTGTTTGGCCTCTGATGTCCTACTAAATGCATTTACCTGAATTTCTCCATGAAAGCATCTATCATGTTAAAACCACACCACTGCTTGCCACAGTTCTATTAAAATAATCTCAGAGCATCAAATGATTACCCTTACATATTTTCAAAAAACATAAACCTCAGTTTTAATTTTGCACTGGTTTCAGAATCATTATACTTGTGTAATAATTCTTATGCTATTCCATACAATACATTCCTGGCATATATATGTTAGGGACAGAGAGAAAGAGAGAACCTTGGCAATGTTCATGTAAAGTTTGATTATAGAATAAAATACATTATTTTATAGTAAATGTTTAAGCAGTAGAAATTAAATAAAGAATAATGTATACATTGAAAAATCAAATTATAATTTTAATTAAATTAACAGGTAAAATTTCCTTATAGATTAATGTATATTTTATGAACTACAGACTAAGTAAACCTCACACTAGGCATACAGTTTCAACCAACAAGACAACTATCTGGTATGAAAGCAAATTCTCAAATAACAAAGTTTTCTCAATTAGTCCCTATCCATAAGACAACATATTCTTTCATACTTACGAAGTTCCACATGAGGATTTGTGAGTTGCTTCTTTTGTATATCAGTTCCATCTACTTCATCTAAAAGGTGGAATATGATTAATAGAAGCAGTTTTAAATAGTTCATTTTTTCCTTAGTAAAAATTAGCATATCAAAAGTAAATTATTACTAAGTATTAAATGTAATTATAATAAAATACATATTCTGAAATTTTAATGTGAATAGGTTAAAAAGGAGAATTCGGGTTGACTAGTTTTTCTTACATTTAAGTTATTTCTATGATAGCAATATATTAACTCAACTCTTCAAGCAAGAATTTCCATGGCTTCTAATATTTTTTAGATTTTTACAGCCAGGTCTTCAACAATACTACTTTCCCAATAAGAAAAAAAAATTTTCCCCCAAAATTTTCCCAGTTTTCCTTATTATATAGTGAGAACCATATCTTACATAGACGCATATGATATAGTACAGTCGATCTAAGAGTTATGCCTGCACATGACTGATTTGTGGCAAATATACCAGATCCATCCAATTTACCATTGATCTATAATATATCTTAACATCTAAAAGAACACATCATTCCCCAAGTTTCACACTTGGAAATAATTTTTTGAAACATTAAAGTCTTCCAAGGATCACATTATAAATACCAATATAAATAGCTGCCTATAAGATACTAAATAAATATCTTATTTACTAAGGAAAAAACAGCTGTTTTTTTTTTTTAATTACCTCGTGGTCCAAACTAGAAGTCACCAAGGGCTAGATAATATTCTACACACTAGTAGCTACTCAATTTGTCTATTCAATGTGAAAGCAACCAGACAAGAGTTAAGTGAATGAGTATTCATGTTTTCCAATAAAGTTTAGTTATAAAAACAGTTCAGTACTATCTGCCAATTATCAGTCTAAATCCATACCCAAACACAACTGGACAGACATCTTTTTGAACATCAAAATGAAGTATATAGAAATATCACACCCTCATAACGCCTAGAAAAGGAAGAAAAAAATCTAAAGGGACGGTGGAATGAAAACACTGGAGTCCACGTCACATACACAGCGAGACAGATGTATAACATGTGCACTGTCACCTCATCTTCAGCAAATCGTGACAGTGACTATGCCACCACACAGGTGACAGCTAAAAGACTTCTGATTCTTCCCCCAGTAAGTGATAGCAATGAAATCCAAAAGCAACTGGACACATCCAACTGCCAGGCTTTTTCTACTCTACCACAGTGAATGTAAATATAAGGAATGCTCCGTTTTCAGCAATAGGAGTTATTTACATAAGACTACAAGAAACACAGTAACTAAAACAAGTAAATTAAAGCCTAGAGTATGCACATTTTGTCTACTTTAACACACCTTGAGGCTCAATGCCTTGATTCTCCGTTCCCTCCTTGCCCGTCTGCCCAACCTGGTAGTAAGCACTATCTGCTCCACGCAAGGTCTCTCTCTTCTGGGAAGAGAGATCTGGGCTTTTCCCCGCTGCCCCTCTGAAGAAGGACAACATTCCAGAAGCCTTTTTGGCTAAAAATAAGAAGTGACAAATTAATTTGAAGTACAGGTCACTGCAAGGGGAAAATAAAAATTTTCAACTCAACTCTTTGTTAGCAGCAACCATCACGAGGCTAACAAGTCTGAGTAATGCAGACACTTTGGTTTCCACAGATTATTATTCCATATGTTGTTATTGTTCAGTGGCTGAAGTGTTTTTTCTTGTTAGAAATACAGAACAGAAATATTCATCTACCTGATACCAAGACATGAGAAATTTCCTAGAAAGTCAATATATTTTTAAATGACAGATTTGATGTATTAAACGACAAAAGCATAAAGGCTGAAATATTGCAATACAGGTAAGCAGAAAACAACTTCACAAGCTAAGAATCAAAGTTAAAGGTAGCATCCTTGTATCTCTTGTGTTACGTGCATTCTAAAGCAGGAAGATATAAGGCCTTAACTTTTTAATATCTTTCAAAACATGAATAGAATAGAATTAGCCAATAATTTACTTAAAATTTGTCTGTTAATTTTTAATTCTAGTTTTAGGTTCCATTAATCAATAATATGTATGATTATAATGCGTAAATTTACCATTTATACATCCATAGTAAACATCATAAAAGTGTTTACTTACCATGGCAGACATTATTACTTCTTAAAATGTAAAATTCTTTATTAATTAGTTGAGAGGGACACATACCCATAAAGACTTTATTACTTCTTTAACCTACTCCTAACTAGTTGTTCCTTGCTAGCAGAATTCCAGTGTTTGCTGGAGTCGCTACATGAAAAGTCCCAGAAAATGGATCATGGTTTGCATAAGCCAACTGGATCACTGCGGTGACCTATTTTCTCAGTTCCTTACAGTTAAATAGCTATGAGACCCAGCTCAGACCCATGTGACTGAAGGGCAGGGTGAGCAGTAGTGCTCCTAACAGAAGAGAATAGGCACAACTTGCATAATGCTTCTTTCCGTATTAAATGTAAACAAACGTGAACAAAATTGATCATGAGGAAAATAAGAAAATCAGAGCAAACTACCATGCTTTTGTCCTAACAATGTCAAGCGGTTGAGCCAAGGTCAGCAACTGGCTACCCACCTCCATGCAATCATTTTAGAAAATGCAATTCTCATGTGAAAGCCATTACAGTCTGCTGAGTTTTCTGTTATTTGCTAAATGTGTTTTTCTCTAACAAGTTCAAGCACCCAAGTTCAAATCCAAGCTCCATTACTGTCTAATTTGAGCATATCGCTTAATCTGAATCTTAACTTATTTTAAAGAAATAATATATTTTATAAAAATCTCTATATAGGTGATATGGAGCTTAAACGATACAGTATAAAACTTCACTTCATATGGCCAAGAAAACAATGTAAGCTGTTGTTAATGTTTCTTAGGTTGTACATTTTATACTGAAGGCTCCAGGAAGGCAGATCATCCTTTTGCATATATCAAAAGCTTTCTAAAAAGTTTCAAGTTCAGTAACTGGAACCTACATTTAAGGTAAGACTCAAAGAAGAAAAGCAAAATATCTATAATGAAAATGCTTAAACCTATGTATTTCAAATATCAGAAATAATAAATGCTGACCAGATGGCATTTCTTAGTTAAGGCGCTTCCTTCTTCACACCATATCTGCAAATAAAATCAGTTATGAATGCTTTTCCCATTTGTTATCTTACTTGGCTGTGGTTCTGCTTCTGCAGTACGGTTGGTTTGTCCTCCACTGATCTCAGGCAATCTAATAGGACTGCTACTCTTTGGTTTGCTGTCTAAAGTACTAAAATGAAAAAGAAATAACAAATTAGTTTTATAATCTTAAGATAGAAAGTAACAAGCATTTTGATTTTTACACTAATCTACTTGCCACCTCACACTACACACAGTATCATAAATCTGATTAAAAATTGACATGAACAAGCTTTGATGATTGCTGATTTGAAATAAAATGCTGTAACTACAACTATGTAAGAAAAAATTTAAGAAAGCACAGACTTTTCTACATGTTGAATTCTTTATCTCATGGAGGATTGAATGTGTGATGATAAACCAAAAGTATGTAACTGAAAAAATTAAAAGAAAAAGAAGGAATGAGGAAAGAGGGGGTAAAAAGTGTCATTATATGGTTATAATTACAAATAGGAAATACATTTTTTAAAATCTGCTCTATGTAAGTTTTACAAAAGAAAAATTATTTTTGTACACCAAAAAAGTGTCAATGCAGACTTACACACTCATGTTCAAAACAGATTCATCCATGAGTCCCCCTACAGGAAATGTAAGAATCTCTCAGGAGGGAAATGGCAGTTGTGCAGGGAGGAAGTATAGACTTGCACAATATTTACTCCCCATCTGCTAGAGCTATATCAGCATCTTTAACTCAAACAATCACAGAAAACACCGATTTCATTTTCCTAACATTGGTCACCATGTTAGTAAAGCTGGAAAACCTATTTTAATAATGACCTAAATTACTGAGTAAATACAAAGCACTGCTTTGGGATATTACTGTTAGTTTTACTATTAGGATCCTCAGTTATTAAAGAAAATTCACAAATTCTTAAAAGTTCCAAAGGCAAGTAATACTAACTTCTCAAGTTACTTCTTTATTTCAAGAGGCACAAAGACATCGAGAGACAGTCAGACAGATGGAGACAGAAACAGATTTTCTCATTGTTCACTGACTCACTCCTCAAAGCCTGTACCTGCTGGGGCTGGGCCATGCCAAAGCCAGAAGCTGAGAATCCTATCCAAGTCTCCAACTTGAGTGGCACAGATCCAACCACTGAAGCAATTACAGGCTGTCTTCCCAAGTGTACATCAACAAGAAAATATAATAGCAAATGCAGCTAGGACTTAAATACAGGTACTTTTGCACAGAATACAGTTTAACCACTAAGTCAAATGCCCACCCCTATTTTTTCAAATGAAAATAATTTTTTCATTGTTTTCAAAAATGTTCAAAGTTTAAATCTGTAACATTTCTGTACACTGACTTGTTACACTGATCAGAAAACTGTACCATGAAGAATTAGTGAATATCTAGGTTGCTATAAAATACTGTTACTTCTGCTATTTACTAAAATATGAGTGTTATCGAGGTGGGTGTCTGGCCCAGCAATTAAAACACCTCCATCACATTTCAAGTTATCTGGGACTGACTCCACTCCTGATCCTAATGCTAGCTTCCTATTAATATAGAAGCTAAGAGGCAGACATAACAGGCTAAGAGATTGGGTTCCTCTACCCACATGGAGTCCTGGACTGAATTTCTGGCTCCTGGCTTCAGTCCCAGCAGTTGGAACTTTGAAGAACAAACCAGAAAAAAAGAGTACTCTTTTTCTTGCAAATAAATAAGTATTATGTGTACATGTATAATATATACATGGGTATATAGATACATGCATACACATTATCTATGCATGTATGTGTATAAGTGTGTGTGTGTGTGTGTGTGTGTGTGTGTGAAAAAGACACAAAAACACCATTATCTGGATCCTAGAAAATTGTGTTAATGATATACTATAATACAACTGACTAAAAGCACACAGTAAATTAAAAATAACTAAGTTAAGATAGTCTACTCGGATATAAGTTACCTGTTTGTTGGAAGCCCTTCTTCAGCATTGTTCCATTGAGTTGCTTTAGACAATTCTTCTAAGGCATTTCGGTATTCTTTACAACTTAGGGCAGAAACAGAGTGAAAAACACTGAACATCAAGCCCTTCTTAAAAAATAAATTAAGATGCTTTAGAATAAGCATTGAATTACATAAGCGCAATCAATATAAAGTACCCATGATTAAACAAATACATTTATATGGGTTAACTAACAAAAGTCAAAGAGTAGAGGCTTCTGAAGGCAGCTCAACGTCTTCACAGAGGCTAACAGGAAACACAACACACTGATTCACCAGCCAGTCCCAGCATCCACAACAGTCACCGAAAAACACACTGCAGGATTTCAAGGTCTGAAGAGCTGATGTCAAAGTATAAAACTGGGGTTCAGGACAACAGAGAATAAAAGAACTTAAAAGTATTCTACTTAAAAGAACTAAACTCTAAGAAAAAAGAATTTGGGGAATTTTCTTATTAACTCCTCAAAAAAGTCTGACTCCTGGGCAAGAAATCTGAGAGCTTTAGGTAAATCAACGGTCATGGAGAAAGAAAATATGTGTTAGGATGAAGAATCATGCCTACTTAACTACAGGTTCTGCACTATTCAATCGACTGTAGATCAAAATAGTGCAAAAGAAAAAATTATCTGCCTTGAACAAGTTTCCTTTTTCTTATCATTATTCCCTAAACAATGCAATTTAACAAATATTTCCATAGTATTTATGATGTATTAGTTGCTATAAATCATCTAGACACAGTTTAAAAAATAAACAGGAATATGTGCATAGGCTATATGCAAATTCTGCATCATTTTACACAAAGGAGTTGAGCATTTATGGAAAAAGCTCCTGGCTCAGTCCCTGGCTCAGTCCCTGGCTCAGTCCCTGGCTCAGTAGTCTAGTGGCTAAAGTCCTTGCCTTGCATGCACTGGGATCCCATATTATTTATATGAACAGCACAGAAATGGACACTGAAAGAGAGAGGTTGCCCCTATGCTGATTCACTTCCCAAATGCCCATAGTAGCTGGGACTGGGCCAAAGTTAGTAGCAAGAACTCAATCCCAGTCCCCCCCCCATCAGTGGCAGGGATGCACTGGTTGGCACCAGGAAGAAGTTGGAACGGGTAGGGGATGGATCTGGGACACAAACCCAGGGATTTCAATGTGGGATTCAGGCATCAAAAGCAGTAGATAGGGCCCAGTGCAATAGCATAGCAGCTAAAGTCCTTGCCTTCAACGCACCAGGATCCCATATGAGCACTGGTTCTAATCCCAGCAGCCCCGCTTCTCATTCAACTTCCTGTTTGTGGCCTGGGAAAGCAATTGAGGACAACCCAAAGCCTTGGGACCCTGCACCCATGTGGGAGACCTGGAAGATCCTCCTGGCTCCTGGCTTCAGATTGGCTCAGCTCTGGCTATTGCAGCCACTTGACTTGGGGAGTGAATCAGTATACAAAAGATCTTCCTCTCTGTCTCTACTCCTCCCTGTGCATCTGATTTTCCAATAAAAATAAATAAACCTTGAAAAAAATCAATTTTTTTTAAATGTACATAAAAATTTTTATACACCTTATAATAGAAAATTGTGTTTTGATTGAACATCTTAGATTCAACTTAAACTAAGTTCTGTTAAGACATTATAACAGATTAAGAAGTTCAATATTAATTTGTAAACAACAGCAAATTAAGGCACTTTTTAAGACACATAATTAAGTAAATCAAAGTAAAAAAATAATCAGGTTAGATACAAAAATAGCATTAAGCAGGAAGATTTAACCTCATATATATGGAAAATAGGAGTTTATGAATCAAACTACAAAAAAGGTGATGCAAGATCAATATGCTCCAACTACTATGTCAACAACTAAATCAAAGAAATAGATACAAAGAATACAAATTATAACACAGAGAATGGTGAAAGAACACAAGGAGTAATAAATAATTGGCCTAACTGAGATTTTTACTAGGAGCTTTTAAATAAACCAGTCAATATCCCATTATTGAGGTTAAGACAAGGTTTTCAGGAACTAAAAGAACAAACTATTGTGGTTCAAATACGTATGTAACACGTTTACAATCATTTTTGCTTTAGCCCACATGAAAAATCCCCCAAACAAGGTGATTAATAGATATACATATAATACGCAAATATAGCCACAAGTGGGAAAATCCCAGAATACCTGAGAGCAAAAGCGATGATGGAGCTGGGTTCCTTCTCACAGACAGCAATGGGTACCCGCTCATGTTCATACATTAGATAGTGCTTATCTGGATCACTGGTGAAATATTTAAAGTACATACGTAAAATTAGTACAAAATCACATTTAAAGTCCTTTATCTAGTTTCAGGTAAGTAACAGAGAATAACTATAAGTTAACTGGATCCTACACAACAAAAAAAGTATTTAAGTAGGCCAAAATGTATACAGATACCATGAACTTAAATAGCCAATGAAACAATATCAAGAGAAAATTTTTAACTTTATCAGGAAATTATCAGAATGAGGTTTTAAACCAGAAGGTCCTGGAAAAATCACTTCAAACATTTCTACACTGCCAAAACTTTAGTCATACTAATCCCAAAAAGAATTTATAATAAATAGAAGTCTAAAATATTTTGCGTTTTACAATAGGCTTGAGAGAAAGTTTTCTAGAAATTGTAGAAGACATACTATTAGCCCAACAATATATAACACAGTCCAACCACTCTGCTATTATCACATGGAAACTCAAAGGTGATGTCACTCAATCCCAATTTGCTCCATGACTTTATCTAATTGTCCTACATATGTTCCATTCATTCCTTTTATTTAGGCGCTACCTACTAATCAAAATGTATCTGTACCAGAGAGATAATGAGAAAAACACTAGTAAATATTTTACAAATGTGAATGGTTAGTAACATGAGGGTTTAAAAAATTGGCATTGTAGAGTTTTACAGTGTGGTGGAGTAAAGAAAAAACCCCATAGTATATACATACACTGTCTCTGACAAATACTATAAGTGAATTGTTTCAGCATGAATAGCTGTATTCTCCCCAAAAATTCTTATGTCAAAATCCTAACTCATAATATGACAGTATTAAAAAGTGACACCTTCACCAGTAATTTAGGTCACAAGGATAGACTCCACAAGACCTTATAAGAGAGCTGAGAGAGTTCTCTAATCCTTTCCCATTATATTATATCAGGATACAAAGAGAAGTTAAAAACAAATGTAAGTCCTCATTAACAATTTTTCTGCCTTTTGTATACACTTATATCACCATAACAAAAGCAGCATTTGACGACTACACAGGTCAACAGTGTGGGGGGAGGGGGAGATCAGTAACTCTAAATTCTTTCCCAATCTGAGTGAGGTTAATACAACAAAGACCAGACAAAAGCATATGGATCACAGTTAACACACCAACACTGCCACACATCCCAGTAAACTACTGAGCCAGTAATATTATTCTCCCACACAACTAGCAATATATTTTTAGGATTATGAAATTAATGCATGCTGTTATAATGGATAAAATTAATGGAAGCGGGCTGCTGGGACACAATCTTGCACCCATATGAAATCCTGGCACACAACAAGGCGAGGACTCAAGCCACCAGGTTACCGCTCCAGGCCCCAGATATTTAAATGTGCAAAAATGGGTCCAGTGTGGTAGCTTTGTGGCTAAAGTCCTGGCCTTGTACTCACCAGGATCCCACATGGGCGCCAGTTCATGTCCTGGATGCTCCGCTTCCCATCCAGCTCCCTGCCTGTGGCCTAGGAGAGCAGTTCAGGACAACCTAAAGCCTAGAGATACTACATCTGTGTGGGAGACTCGGAAGAGACTCCTGGCTCTTGACTTCAAATTGGCTCAGCTCCGGCCGTTGAGGGCACTTGGAGAATGCATCAAACAGAGGGGAGATCTTCCTCTCTGTCTCTCCTCCTCTCTGTTTATCTGACTTTTCAATAACAATAAATTAATCTTCAAAAAAATATGCAAAGATATGAGGGCTTTTTTTATTATTAAGAAAAACAAAAACACTGAATAGCCACTGATTTTTACAATACTTACAAAGGAAATGGAATAGGATTGTAGCTATTTCCTGGAAGCAAATTTGCAAAGATAGCTTTCATGGTTGACTTTTCCTTCACCTGGCTGTCTGTGGAGCCCAGCAAATGTCCATCAAACACATCTAGGATGAAAACCACTCTATTCATACGCCATACGCTGATGCACAGAGAATAAAAAATTTTCTTTTTGAATTGCAGACATAAGTACACCAAACTCAGCAAGTATGATTTAAGATTTCTTATCTAAAAAAATGACATTTTTTTTTCCATCCTTTTACATCTGAAACTGAGATGACCGCAGCCAATGGCTTCATACCAAGAAAAGGAGCAAGGCATCATCTATGATCAAACTGCTTCCTTCTCACTCATGTACTCAGTCAACAATCCACTTGTCTCTCCCAATCAGTTTTGTGTACTATGGCTATAACAGCTGATCAGAGATCGCTTCTCGGACTTTTGGCTATCAAGTGTAGTATATCTGATCAGAACACTATTTTTACAGCTACTATTTTATGCTGTGATTTTCAGCTCACACAGAAATCAAGGAATACAAAAAGCAACGAATGAATTTATTGTTATGAAGCAATGTTTTGGTGTTGGAGAAGTCATTGCAATTTCTCTTATTCTCTTACAAAGTAATTACCCAATGCTTTACGGACCTCAAGAAAGTAAGATAGAAGGTAGATGAATCTGAATAACAGTTCATCATTATATGTTTACATATCAAACAGTTCAACTAAAGGAAATGATAAAATGCTAAACCTGAAAATTGCACTTTCAATAAGTTAAAAAAAAAAAAATTCAAGCAGATAAGGCGGCATGTGCCAAGCAATCAGCAATGTCTTTCAGAGATGCATATGAACCAGCATTGGTTCATGAAATAATGGAAACAGTAATTTTAACTGTACCTTCAGAACTGCTACCTGTGTCTAGATCAGGGGGGCCACCCACAGATGACTCAGAAATAACTTCAGGGGGAGTGGGCAACTGCAGATGGGTAGAACTGGTGGAACTCTGGCTGGACAAGGTTGTTAAGAAGCGGTCCTCTAAAGAAAAATAATTGTTAGTGAGTATTTGGACACAGTAAATCCCTTTCTACTAATTTTAATGTCTTGGCAGTATAAATTTATATTTTCTAAAACATATTTTTAGTTTTTAAAAATTATTTAGATCATATAACTCATTTCATAAAACTATCTACAAAAATCTAGAAGGCCCGTCTGACTTGATCACAATCAAACCTTGTTGGCAGTATATAGACTAGCAAACAAGCTGCATAATACACTTTACTTTGTTACAGAATGTCTATCTAAATATCAGTTTTTCACAGTAATAAAGGAAATTGGGAGATTGTGAGAAAAGCTACATACTCATTTTGTGGAAGAAAAAAAAACATCAAATTATGATAGAAAAATCCCAAAAATTAAGAGTTGATCTCTTATTCTGTAAAGACTGTCTAAAAAGTTTACAGGATGACAGTAAATTATTCAATGAAATCCTGTGAAAGACATCATTACTTGTTTAAGTATTGTAATGGCATTGAAAAAAAAATTGAGCTATGTACTAGTGTTGTGGTATAGCCAGTAAGGCAGCTGCCTGTGAAGCCAGTATCCCATATAGGTTCCAGTTCAAGTTTTGAATGCTGTACTTCCAGTGCAGCTCCATGCAAACAGCCCTCTCCCAAAAAGAAACAACTGGAAGTGGCCCTACCACTCACATGGGAGACAAGAAGGAAGCTCCCAGCTCCTGGCTTTGGTCTAGCCCAGCACCTGCCATTGTGGCTACCAGGTGAGTGAATCACCAAATGGAAGATCTCCCTCCTTCAACCCCTCTTTCTATAACTCTGATATTCAAACATTTTTTTAAATTAAGCGATAGGCCCAGTACAACAGCCTAGTGCTCACCTCGCACATGCCAGGATCCTATATGGGTGCCAGTTCATATCCTGGCTGCTCTACTTCCATTCTACCGCCCTGCTTGTGGCCTGGGAAAGCAATGGAGGACAGTCCAAAGCCTTGGGACACTGCACCTGCACAGGAGACTCAGGGAAAGCTCCTTGCTCCTGGCTTCGGATGGGCTCAGCTCCTGTTATTGCAGCTACTTGGGGAGTGAACCAGCAAATGGAAGATCTTTTTCTTTGTCTCTCCTTGACTGTAAATCAGACATCCCAATAAAAATAAACTTAAAAACATTAAGCTATGTAAGATTTTTGTAATGAAACTTGGGGGTTGACTTTGAAATAAGAAATTCCATTCTGTTTGTTTCTTCCTCTATCAGCAACCCTTTATTTCATATAGAGATACATATCTATTTTCCAATTTATATTGTTTTAATATATTATACTGTATGATAATCTTAGGTTGATACAGTTATACATTCTCTACAAAAAGGTAAAGTCTATGAACAACTGTATTAGGAAGAAAAACACTGAAACTAAGCAGTTAAATACACATCAAGAAATTTCTTTAACTCCAATGGTATATGATCATGAGACTCAAAGACCAACCTTTTTCACCATTTTGAAGTCCTGGAGAAACATTCCGGGGAGATGCATCCATTGCACTAATCTAAAAGAAGCAAATACTTTTATTTTAAAGAAAATGCTAAAGTAACACTTAAAAATTTTTTTTCTGAACTTGGTAAATCTTAAACTCCTTAGTCTGAGGACCCAGTTATACTGCTAGAAATCACTGGGGACACCCTTACTAACTTATAATAATTTCTGTTACCTTTTTAGAAATTAAAATTAAAAGTATTCATTTATTCATTTAAAAATAAACCTATTATAAGTCAACATGAATAACCTACTGATTTAATAAAATACATATTTTCCAAAATTATAAAAATCTTGCAAAAAGATAGCACTGTTTAGCATTCTCACAACTCTCTCTAATGTTCAGCTGCCTTTTGTATCTGTATCTGGCTTCTGTATTGAATATGGACCTTCTGAAGTCCTTGAGTGACATGAGAAAATTATCCTAAACCACAGTTCACTTCTTAGCATTAGAGCACTTAAGTATGATGATTATCAATCCAATCTAATCATCTATGATTATCCATTGAACTTCTTCAACCTGTACTATATACCAAGAACAGCTATAAGACCCAAGCAAAACTCTCTTACAATGTCATGTCACAGTTGATTAAAGTTCTTCATATTAAAGAGATCTCCTCAGTCAATCTGTGCTACTCCTATCATCATTAACCAGTGCCTCGGCAATACTGTTTCCTTCATGGAAACTTTATATTGTTGTTTTAAATGTTTATTAGTTCATGTGTTTACTGTCATTTCAAATGCTCCATGGGGACAGAACTGAATTATATGCCTTATAATCAAAACAGTCCGTAACACACAAGCACACAGACCTATAATTTATCAACAGTCATAATGGAAAACAGTATGGAACTGCCTCAGAGAAATTAAACTAGAACTATCATGTGATCCAGGAATCCCATACTAGGTATATATCCAAAGGAAATTAAATCAAAATCACAAAGTTATCTGTACTTTGGTGTTAGATATAGAACTAGTCCCCAAACAGTCAAGAAATAAAAACAATCTAAATATCCAAGTGCTGAATTTTTAAGAATGTGGTACTCAGCCATAAATTAATGGAAAATACAAATATGGCTAGTCTAACAGGCAGAATTCTAAAATGACCCTAAGATTTCCAATATCTAGTGTATATAAACTTGTCCTAACTTCAATCAATGCTAATTTAGTACTCTTGCAAAGAGATTTTACACATGTAAAATCAGTTACAAATCAGCAGTCCTCAAAATGGAGAAAAAATCCAAGTGGGCTGGAAATTAATCACAGAAGTAAATCAGTTTCTACAGATCAGAAATAAGAAGTTACTTGATTTGAAATCTAAGAACAATTTAACACACTGCTCACAGGTTTTGAAGATGGAGAAACCCACAGCCCAGAATGCCGGCAGTCTCGTAGAACAGCTCCTGGGGAGCATGCTTTGGAGATAGCAGGTAAGATGCTGCTGGAGTCATATCCACATTTCACATTCCAATACCTAAGATCAAGCCCTGGCTCTGATCCAGATTCTAGTTTCCTAGTAATGTATGTCTTCAGGGAGGGGTTGAGGAACACAGCAGGTGATGGGTCAAGTACTTTGGTACTTGGTTCAGCTTGGCCCAGCCACAGGTTTGCAGGAATTTGAAAAGTGAACCAACCAGCAAAAAAGAGATCTTTCTCTCACTCTCTCCCTCTCTCTCCTTTTCTCCCCATACTGCCTCTCTACCTCTCAAGTAGATAAAAAAATTAAACCTAAAAGAATTTTAAGAAAGAAAAAAAATGCCTTTTGGTTGACAGCAAGCAAAACCAGGGTAGGGCTTCAATCCAATAAGAACTACATCCTGCCAATCAACCTTCATGAGTTTAGATCTCACATCTTGGAGAAGACTATTGCTTGGTTTCAGTTGAAAGAGAATCTGAACACAAATCTGGCCCATGCATATTAGATATGAGTCATAAAAATTATGAAACAATGAATTTGTGGTTTTTGAACACTAAGTGTGTGATGCTTTGCTGTTCAAGAAGAGAAAAGAGACTATTGAAAACCTGGGGGAAAAAAAAGCTAAATATATCAAAGTACAGAAGTTGCTCAGTTCAGATACCTTAAGAGTTTCTCACTAAAGCACAGAGATAAAGAAAAAGCATCCAGAACTCCAGAGCTGCACAGTTAAGAGAAATGAGGACACCCATTCTGCAAATTCACATCTACTCCCCGGCTGCACCTGCTTATCACTGTAGCACTCTCCTCAGTGAAGAGGATTTTTTTTTTTTTAAAGCGTTCTTCGAGACTTCTTTTTTTTTTTTTTTTAAGATTTATTTTTATTATTTTTTTCATTGGAAAGGCAGATATACAGAGAGGAGAAACAGAGAGGAAGATCTTCCGTCCGATGATTCACTCCCCAAGTGAGCGCAACGGGCCGATACTATGCCGATCCGAAGCCAGGAGCCTCTTCCAGGTCTCCCACGTGGGTGCAGGTTCCCAAAGCTTTGGGCCATCCTCGACTGCTTTCCCGGGCCACAGGCAGGGAGCTGGAAGGGAAGCGGGGCTGCCGGGATTAGAACTGGCGCCCATATGGGATCCCGGGCGTGCAAGGCGAGGACCTTTAACCACTTGCGCCACCGCGCCGGGCCCGAAGAGGATTTTTTTAACAAGCATTTTTGAAACAAATATTTCAAATGAACTCTGTAAGAGATCAATTGATTTTCACCTAGGATTTCAAGTGCTCCAGGTTATGGCTCCTTTAAAACCCTCACAACTTTCAAGGAAAGCCCTATTTGATATTACTAATAAAGTATGTATTAAGCTACGGCTTCTAAATGTTACAAATGCAATTCTGCTTCTCTCAATGAGGGTTTGAAAACTACACTTCACTACCTTGTTTTCTTCTCCTTGTCTTAGTCTTCCAGGACTTGGAGGAACTGAAGGTCGTTTTCTACCCTTTTCCTGCTGAAAAAGGTCTTGTAACCTAGGACCAAAAGGGAAAAAAAAAAAAAAAAATGGCGTGTTACTAGCACCCTAGTTATTGTTTCTAAATTTTTTTCCAACTTATAAATCCCATAAATTAACTCTTCCCAAGTGGACTCTATGGGCTATAAAACTGCACAGAAGACTAAGTTTTTGACGAATCTAATCAACTAAAAGATCTGGCTGATATCAGTAGGGCTACAAAGAAAGGATAGCAAGTTAATATGAAAAAGATCTGTGAAACATACACATATCAGTAAAGGTATACGGTAAACATTATATATTTAAAATTCCTGATCCCAAAGCCAACAATCACTCATGGTAGACAACTCAAGAGCAAACATATCTGAAACAGAAATGTTTATAACCATAATCAAAACAATACTGACAGTTGCTCTCAACTTCTTAGTCCTCACAAACTAATAATTAGCAATATATTTCAAAGGATGAAAGAAAAGGGAAGGTAACAGAGAACAAAAGCTTCTATAACTTTAGGGCAAAATAAAGTACCTTAAATAATAAAGACTTTCAAAATAAAAGCTGTCTTGCTAGAAAAAGTTTGGCAATAATATTAAAAACAATCAGCCTGCGAAATCCTACCTGTTATTCCAAGCTTGGAGCACTTCACAGAGGCTTTGCTTCTTGGCAATGATGGACTCAAAGATGGACTGTAACTGCTGAGGGGTGTCCACAGAGGAGGACATGAGCCTTGCCTGCATCTTCTCAATCCAGTTCTTGAACTCACCCTCTTCCATCTACAAAGAACACAAACTATTTCTGAAACAGGACTCAGAAACTCAAAATCTTCTGACAAGTTAATAATTAACTTTAGAATTTCTATCAAAAAAATTAATTACCTCTTTCTGTGCAAAGATATCTTCCATTTTTTCCTCTCTTGTTTTACTGAATGTGTCAGTTTTCAAAGATGCAAGTCTTTCGTCAACAGCAAGATATACCTGTGAAACTCTTGATAGAGAAAGCCAAGCACTTCAGTGCATGGAATTAAACTTTCTATCTCACATAAACAAAAATATGTTCCACATAAAACTGTAACTAAAATGTTTTCTCTAAGCAAAAATCAGACATAATTTTTCAGAATTAAAAAGACCTGAAAAGATATCCTGCACAGTAGGGAAACTACAAATAATTTAAGTTGCTTTATATTTCTTTACAGAAAAAAGAGACTGGAAGACAGTGCTTCCACCAACAATAAATATTAAATGTTTGAAATAATAGGTCAATGAACCCTGGATAGCTCATAATGCAAATATGCGTGTATTAAAACATCAAATAACATTTCACCAACTGTCATTTTATATGCCTGTTAAACATTTTTAAATACAAAAGAAAATATCATACGACTTTGATACCTTCTATTTTACATTCTATAAAATGCCTATCTTTTTTTTAACACTAGGAAATAGTCTATGACTTTAAATCCAAGTGAAAAAAAAAAAGAAACCCTCAGGATATCTAGAACACAGGAGTGATTTACCTATAACAGGAAAATCTATGTTGACTGCTGTCATATACAATACACAATTTGAAAATTAAAGTTGACATTTTCAATGACACTTAAATGAACAAATCTGACACACTGAAGTAGCTATGAATTACAGAAAGGGCTAAACAAAAAAGTACGATCAAAGAAACTAAAATTAAAACTTACTTTTGGAAAAAATCCTTTAGATCCTGAAGAAGGGAAACTTTTAATGGGGCCTGACGTTTGATGAATATTTTGGGAAGCGGAACACATACTTCAAGAAGCCGAATAGGAGAGTAGCTGAAAGAAAGAAACACAAGTAGCAGAAAAATGTGATATTTCAATATGTTAAACAGATTTACATCATGATGATAAATTAATTCCTATGACACAACAAAGAAAATTGTGTCTATGAAATGTCATGCCAGCACCATGGAATAGCAGATTAAGCTGCCACCTGCAACACTGGCATACCAGAACACTGGTGCAATTACTTGTTGCTCTGCTTTCAATCCAGCTCCCTGCTAATGTACCTGGGAAGCCAATGGAACAGGCCCAAGGGCTTGGACCCCTAAAATACCATCCCTTGTTTAGGAGAGACTTTATCCTTTCAATGCAATATGGTACAATCATTTATCTTTTATGGGCTATTTATAAAAACAGAAATACCTCTGATGTCTCCGATATGCTCTTTCTCTGTGAAGAAAGAGGCTTGTTTTTACAACTAGCTTAGACATGAAGTGGTCAATATATTCCCAGATCCTGA
Source organism: Ochotona curzoniae (assembly GCF_017591425.1). Lineage (NCBI taxonomy): Eukaryota > Metazoa > Chordata > Mammalia > Lagomorpha > Ochotonidae > Ochotona > Ochotona curzoniae. The sequence continues at coordinate 6,175,886 of NW_024466146.1, read as the reverse complement.
GAATTCTTGAGTCTGTTTCTTTCTTTTTTAAAAGATTTATTTATTTTTATTGGAAAGGCAGATATGCAGAGAGGAATGACAGAAAGATCTTCCATGCACTGGCTCACACCCCAAATGGCCACAGTGGCCAAAGTTGATCCACTCAGAAGGTAGGAGTTGGCAACTTCCTGGTCTCTCCTATGAATGTAGTGTCCCTAGAATTTGGGCTATCCTCCACTGTTTTCTCAGGTCACAAGCAGGAAACTGGAAAAAAGTGGATCAGCCAGGACACAAAGCAGCACCCATACGGAATGCTGTACAGGGAGGCGTTGGATTAGCCAGCTGAGCCATTGAGCCATCCCTGAGTCTAATTCCTTTGCATCTGAAGGTTTCTGTTTACTAGCTACACCCCATTTTAGCTAAAGATTCAGAATTCAAAAGAATAAAAGTGATAATAATAATAAATAAAAGATTTTTTAAAAAGAAAATTAAAAAAACAAAATTCTAACTAGAAAGATTTCCTGGGGGGGTCTACCATACACATGCCAAACACATTATAAGAATTCAAGATAAATCATAACAAGATAAACAAGAGTTCAAATTCATGTCTTCATAACATTAAGCCATAACAACATTCAGACAGAAACAAAACAAATACTGGGGGTCAGCATCTCACAGGATCACCAATTTAAGACCCAGCTGCATCATTTCGAATTCCCTAATAATGTGCCTGAAAAAGCAGAAAAGGATGGCTTAAGGGTTTGGGTACCTGCACCCATGAGGGAGCCCCAGATGTCTGTCTTTCTCACTTTCACTCACTCTCTAACTCCCTCTAACTTTGCCTCTCAGGTAAATAAACAAATATTTTTAAAATGCTTAAAACATATATCAAATCCTTAGTACTATTAGAATAAAAGTAAAGCAAGAAAGTAGGGAGTGATGGGGTAAGAAGGTGCCAGGGCAGGTGAAATATGAACACTAACTTGCAGGCAGAGCCAGGAAGGAAACACTAGGAAGATACCCGGAGCAGCAGTTTAGAGAGGTAAGTCTAAGCACAAGGTGGGGAATCTACCTACCCCGAGGCCCAGTTAGGGGGATGGTGAAGGGAAAATAGTAGCAATGAGAGCAGACAGGCCCTGGGCAGATAGAACCTGTGAACTTAACAGCCAGTAAATGGTCTCCGACTTTTACTGTAAGGGAAACAGACACCCACGGACTGTCTAGAGCAGCAGAGTGTAACCTGAGGTGATTTTCCTGTAAGAAAAAACCTGGGTTGATGGCTACATTAGCAATAGATCACAGCCCTGAGGCCAAAGGGAAACTCACCGCAGCAACTACAACAATCTAAGTGAAAGAACAGAATCAGTCCCAAAAGGTAGTGAGAGAGGTGGTGAAGAGCATACACATCTTGGCTGTATTTTGAAAACAGGATCTAAAGGCTTTCTCAAATGATTTCATATCACAATGGTAACCATCAATTCTCTGAACTTGGAATTTTTAGTTCTATCAGAAACATGTTACTACCTTTATTCTAGTTGCTATCCTAACCAAAATTCTGACAGGCTTTCAGAAGCGAATATAATGTTAATGTGGTTCATAGTAAAGGATAACCAACCAGAATTCAAACCGTCATGACTCCACCGCTTATATACTCTACAAGTGACCACATCTACTTCTTCGGGTAAGGAATAAATAAAATAACAGGGAATGCTCTTAGCCAAGAAGTTCAAATACTCAAAAATTAGTTCAAATTAGTAATAGTGGGAATGTTGCAAAGTTTCAAGGGGTTATGTGATCTTATGCAGGGTTCTTTTGATTTCTCACCTGAAGGATGCCACCATCTGGTTATAGGAGAAATACTGGTGATAATCATGGTGGATGGAGTGACCACAAGGCTCAGCATTGGCTCTCCGAGTGTACTGGTACCCATAAAACCTAAGTTCAAGGTACTTTGCAAATGACATAGACCAGGATTCATTGGAAAGTGCAACAACTGGGGTTACCTGGAAGTCAGTAAACACAGTCTAGTTATACATGGAGAATATATTAAAAATTAACACAATTAACATACTTCCTATTCTAATGTAAATCTAATAAATTCTGACTGAAGAACACTGGGAAAATAATAAAACTTCAAAGGTAGTTAGGATTAGTGGTGACAGAGTAGAGTAACATCACCTACAATCCCTACACCAACATCAATACACTAGCATATGCTTACATTCTTTCTAAATATGAATAGACATATATAATATAGCAAATAACACAGTAAATATTTGCAAATACAATCATTCTTGTAATTAGTCTCATGTCATTATTTCACTGTATTTTAAATATTTTATTATTTAATGTAAATTTCCGTACATATAGAAATGTTGTGTAACTTTTTGTGTTTTTTTTGAAAAGCAGAGTTCCAAGCAGTTGGTTCACTCCCAAAATGCTTGCACTGCTAGGGACTGCAGTCAGCAGCTAAAGTTGAGTGCCAAGGCCAGGACTGGAGTATTTAATTAGGGTCTTCCACAGGGTGGCAGCAACACAGTTACATAGGATATCCCTGTGGTCTCTCAGATCCTGCTTGCATAAACAGGAAGACACAGTTAAATGAGGAGCTGGGTATCGAACCAGGCACTTCAATATCGGACATGGTTATCTGAACAAGCATTTCAACCACTAAGCCAAACATGTGCAACTTTGTAAAAGACAAAGCATCCTATTACAAATAACTTGTCCCTTCGGATGTCACTTAAGACTTTATACATTTTTCCTTATTTGTATGATACCATGATGAACACCTTCATATTTTCATACTTACAACATGAATAGTTCCTTGGAATAAAATTAATAAGGATAAGAAATAGTGGGTCAGAGGGACAAATATGTATATGGTTGCTCATACTTTATGCTACATTGTCTTTCAAAGCAGGCATATTGGTTTACAATAATCTTTAACAGTAATTGAAAGTGTCAATTTTCCTGCTTTTTTTTTAAGATTTTTTTTAAATCATTTTATGATACATTTCCATAGGCTCTGGGATTTCCTCTCACCTCTCCCCAAATCTCCCCCATTACTGGTTTCCCCTAAATTATTACAATGGTATAATCTTTCATAAACAGTCATATGTCCACCATTCTGCTAATTAAGTGTATCCTGACATTGTAGGCATAGACTATAACAGAGAGTCCAGCATCCTACTGTCAAGATATATTTAACAGTTTCACTGGCAGTCCATCTTTGATTTTGAAGTAGATATGCATAATGTGTTTTATCTTCACATCTGGGAATGACAGTCTGTACGACATAGCTACTATACATCCCCTTAAATGAAAACCATAAAACTAAATTAACAACAGAAAGAAAAACATAAAATTTACAACATGAAGCTAAATAACATAATACTTAATGACTAATGTATTGCTGCAGAAATGAAAATCAAAAGAACTTCTTGAAGAAAATAATGCTAATGGAGCCAGCCCAATATCCTAGCAGCTAAAACCTCACACTGCATCCACTGAGATCCCATATGGGCTCCGATTCTGGTCCCAGCGGCTCCACTTCCCATCCAGTTCCCTGCTTGTGGCCTGGGAAAGCAGTAAAGGACAGTCCAAAGCATTGGGACCCTGCACTCACGTGGGAGACCCAGAAAGCTCCTGGCTCTTGATTGGCTCAGTTCTGGCCATTGTAACTACCTGGGGATTGAACCAATGAACAGAAGTTCTTTTTCTCTGTACCTCCTTCTCTCTGAATATCTGCCTTGCCAATAACAGAATAAAACAAATCTTAAGAAAAAAAAGGAAAAATGCTACTGTATGACCTATGTGTCACTGAAGAAATAAGAGAAATTTTTCTGAAGAAATAAAAATAAAGACAAAAATATTAAAACCCATGAGATGTAGCAAAAGCTGTATCAAGAGGGACATTTTTAACATCACAGGTGCTTACAAAAAAGTAGAAATATTTCAAATGATCTGATAATGCATCTGAAGAATTTATTAAAAAATGAACAGGATGCAAGAAATGACAAAAATCACACCAAAAATAAAATTGAAGATACAAAACTACAAATTGCAACAAGAAAGAGCCATTTTTTAAGATGAGAAAAATAAACTTTTAGTAAGACTAGCAAAGAAAATCAAGAGAGAAAACCAAGTGAAATTAGAGATGAAAAAGAAAGCATCACAAGAAACTAGAAAGGTGATCTCTTCTTGTTAAATAGATCCTTTGGTCATTGTGCAGTGTCCTGCTTCATCTCTTTCAATATTTTTCAAAGTCTATATTATCTGATATAAGAATGGCTACACTATTTCATTTTTCATTTTTATTAACCCAGATTATCTTTTTTCATCCTCTTACTTTCAGTTTCTTCAAATCTTTGTTCTAAGATGTGTCTCTGTAGGCTACAGATGGATGGGCTTTGTTTTTTGATCCAGTCTGCTAATCTATGACCCTTGGCTGATGAGTTTAAGCCATTTATATTCAGGGTTAATACTGATAGGTAGTAATTTGATCCTGTCATTTTAGCAATGGATTCTTCCTTTATTTAGACTTCTTTTGTTGTTTTATTGGACATTCTCATATTTGCTTTTGGTTTTGGAAGGTATTATTCCTTTTCTGTCATCAGACCGCATTTTTTTTTTAAGATTTATTTATTTACTTGAAATTCAGAATTACAGTGCAGAGGAGACACCAAGAAAGGATCTTTCATCACTGGTTCAATCCTCAAGTGTCCACAATGGCCAGAGCTAAGCCGATCCAGATCTCACAAGTGGGTACAGGGTCCCAAGGCTTTGGGCTGTTCTCCACTGCTTTCTCAGGCCACAGGCAGGGAGCTGGATGGGAAGTGAAGCAGCCAGGACATGAACCAGTGCCCATATGGGATCCAGGGACATGCAAGGCAAGGACTTTAGTCACTAGGCTAGTGTGCTGGGCCCAACTGAACATTTCTGTAAGTGTCACTTGTAAGGCAGGACTGCAAGAGGTGTATTCTTTGATCTTTTTACTGTGAAAGAATTTTCTTTCATTTTCAAAGACAAAGGAAAGCTTTGCTAGGTAAGTTATTCTGGGCTGACAATTTCTTCCTCTTAGAATCGGAAAACGTCACTCCATTCTCTTCTGGCCTGTGAGTTTCCTCTGAGAGGTCAGCAGTAAATCTGACTGTGGTTCTTCCATATATTAACTGATTGTTTTACATGTATACTTAAGGATCTTTTCCTTGTGTTCAACCAAAAAGAGTTTGTGTCATGGCAAAGATGACTTTGGTCAACCCTATTTGGAGTTCTGCATCCCTCCTGTATTTTGCTTCCCAATTCTTTCTCCAAATTAGGGAAATTTCCCATTATTATTTCACTGAATGCATTTTTAAACCTCGCTTCTCTTTCTGTGCCTTCTGGAATTCCCATGAGTCTTATGGTCCATATTTTAATAGTTTCCTTTAATTCTTGAGCACTTTGCTTAGCTTGATTCAGTTCCTCTTCAAGCTTTTGGGTTGTTTCATCATCGTTGAAGGAAATGTCTTCCAATTCTAAGATTCTTCCTTCTGCCTTGCTCATTCTATTGAGGCTTTCCTCCAGATTTTTAATTTGTTCCACTGTGTTTTAATTTCTAATATATCAGCTTTCATTCAATTCACTGCTGCTATTTCCTATGTAACATATTCCTTAAATTCCTTGGACTGCTGTATTTGCTTCTTGTTGTTAAGAAGCTTTATAACAAGTTTTTAAAATTCTTTATCCCCCTTTTTCTCAATGTCTTCCTCAGTGAACTCTGAGGCTGACGAAGACTTGCTCCTTTGTGGCGGAGGCATCACTAATATTCAACGCGCACCTGTGTCTTGCCCTTGGTCACTACTATTTTGGTTAGCAGATTCCTTTCCTTAGGGCTGCTTTCTAACCTATGTTGCCCACTGGTCTACAGGTTGATTTTGCTGATTCTGTTTGGTACCTGTTTCTTCATTTGCAGTCTTAATGTCACTCCCTCTGCCAGGTTTCATTCCGGGACTCTTATGCAAGGCTTCCACCACTGTTTCCATAGCTCTAGCTCCTAGCACATCACTTTCCAACCCCTCTAATCCTGTGCTAATAGCTGCACTGTTGTCTGCACAGCATTTCTCCAAGTTCAAGCAGTACCTGGGATTAGGAAGACACCAGCTGTCCTAAATCTCTGGATTGTCAGTGGTGCCTGTCTTGCCTGAAACCTGCTGGCTGTTAGGTCTGAGGGCGAACTGGACCTGTTTTGGGTAAACTCCCAGGATGCCACTTTGGTACTATTTTCCCTGTGAGACCAATAAAATAAGCTGAGCCAGACATAAGTTCTCTCCTGGCTCAGTACCTGTACAATGAGTATGGCTCATTGATGTTGATTCAGCCCTACAGCTTTTTCCTCAGTAACAAAATGGCACCTAATGTGGCACAGGTGAGGATCTGAGCTGTGAAATCCACCTTGTTCCAGCACCCACCTGCTTGGACTCTGCCACTCTACTTCTACTTGTGATTGGAGCAAGCGAATCAGCAGATTGGGCTTTTCTATGCCTGGGTACACATCCTGAACTCCCAGTAAACTCCCCTTCTCACCTGACCACTGGTGGAGTTCTGATCACTGATCGCAGAGTATCTGATTACTGCAATACCACTCCACTAACTCTGCTGCTTCCCCATGTCCACAGATCTCCAGGTGTCCCTCTACCCATCCTCTCCTATTTCCCACCATAGAGCCCTTTCTGCTTTGCCCTGGCTAATGATCTTCTGCTTAAACGTGTCCTTACCCTATTCCTCCAAATCTTATTTTCTCTCAATTTTCTCATTTTCATATTAACCTTAAAAATTATAAGCCTCTGAAATGTGATTTATCAGCTAATAAATTATTAAAGACAGTTTATTATTTTCATTTAGGCTTTTTTTGACTACTAGTAAGTAATATGTATTTGCATGTCTCACTATTTATATTAAATTCCTTTGTCATGACTTCTATTTTTCTATTATCATGGCTTACACAAACTGATTATTAGTATTTAAGTATGCTAATATATAATTTTCTTGAAACTAGAACTTTGTAACCATCAATCTAGATTTCATATACAAAGGTAATTCAAAAAAGTTGTGAGAAATTGAATGAAAAGTGTTATTTTAGATCAAAACTTCTAAAACTTCTTATGATGGGTTATCAGACAAGATTGGGCGCATTCAGGGTGGGAGGGCCATAGACATGATGGGTTATCAAAAAGTTCATATAAAAAGTGTGGCTTAAAAAATACATGAATTCTGCAACAAAATACAGGATACTTCAAAAAAAATTGTGAAAAAAATGTTAAATAAACTTATAATGCTGCAAAAAATTTGTTTCTTTTACTACAGACTCCTCATTACTAGCTATCTAATGGAAACTAAAGACCTATAAGAACAAGTGAAATAAATAAAGACCAATAACTACTAGAATAATTTCATGTTTGTTGCTTCAGGAGGAGCCAACTTTCATTTTGCATTAACAACTGATATTAATACAGACCTCACTATTGCTATCCACAATTTCTAAATGCTTTCCAATATACTTTAAAATAAGTCAAATAACAATGAGCTGAATTGTATACATATTCAAATAATCAACAAAAATTATATCTCAAAAACATGACACTGGCACTAGGCACTTACACCAGAGTTAGAATATTAAAGAAAGGCACACAAAAGATGTATAACATAAACTTCCTTTCTCACGAATGTACTGAAAACCAGTAGAGATCTATTTTAACATGGTCTCACCTGTACCATCTAAAACATAGGTTCAAATTCATTATAAAAACATCCCAATATACTAAAGTTATTATTTTATAAAACTATTTCCATTAGAAGACAGAAGAAATTCCTGATCCTTATTTCATTCCTGACGTCTAGCACAGTTTCTGACACATAAAAAGTACTAATAAATGTCTGTTGAATGAATAAACGAACACAATTGGGAATTGTCAAGATATGATCTCCAGATATTTTACCATATAAAGCACTTGCATTTTATGTAATGACATAAATTCCTAAAATAGAATGTTCAAAAAACAAATACTAAACTTATAGCAATGAAACATAAAATGCAATGAACACGTTAACAAACTATAAAGTAATACAAAGCATCTTCTTACCCTAAAAGAACTACACAAATAAAGACATAAGTGACAAAGAACAGTGATAGGATCTACTTACTTGTTTGCAGATTCTACACCAGGAATATGTGAGAATTGTATGCTGATAACCAGGTACCGGAGAATCCAACTCCTTCAGTATTATCTGCACACATCCTTGGCCATGGACAAAGCGCCGAATGTGATGCACCATGGGAGTATCGCAGAACATACTAGGACACTGATAAGAAGGCCTTTGACAAACAAGAAATTCCTTCTCACAGTAAGTATGAAACAAAGAAGGCACATATAAGAAAGACTGGCTAATTAGAACCACTGTCAAGGACGGGCAGCATCCTCCATAGAGGAGCAGTGACTACTGGCCATCTGTACAGGGACCCACGCTCCTCTGAGCTGCAGCTAAGCAGCCTGTCTTCAAACACAAACACAGTAACAGTTTCTACTTGTTAAGTACCTTTTATTTGTCAAATAATTTTAAAGCATTTGATTTTATCCAATAAAATCCTGACACAGAAGATTGTTAATCCCTATAGACGGGAATTACTTGCTCTTTGCCATGTAAATGGCAAGTGATAGCCCTAAGACAGAAACCCAGGTCTAGCTGAATCCAATGTCTCCCTTACTCTCATTTGAATCGCTGCAAAAAACAGTATTCTAAAAGTCTTGGTTCAAGATGGCAGGGAAATGAGATGGGCAGGTATAAGGAATATACTGGATGAACATCCCACTCTGAACAGATACTAGATTATACTGTGATCTATGGCATGAAACTGAGAATCATGTGATGAAATACTGCTCATGTTTGTTTTGGTTAGCAATTCTGCACATAAAAAATGCATGGGTACAATGCCAAGGTTTGACAAGAAGAGTAAGTTCTGTTCTTCTATCACACAGTATCATAACTGAGGCAGAAATCTAGTGCATATTTCAAAAATGCAATGTAAAAGAGAATTTTGAAGGATTTCACCAAAAAGAAAAAATACTTGTTTCAAGGTGATAAATATGCCACTCACCCTAAGTGATTATTACACAAATTATACAAAAATCAAAAGTACCATGTTGTGCTCCACAACCATACACAATTATGTGTGAAAAATACATATTTTAAATGCATAATGCAACATAAAGCAGAAATCTTCCCTTACCTGAAACAGTATCTTTCCAAGAATATTCCTAACGTAAGATCATTCTTCCCATAAAACTCCATTGTTACAATCCTAAAGGAAAAGACTGCTTTTTAAAGACATAAGAAAGGCAAACAACCAAGACATTTCATAAGACCACACATTCTGATTACCTACCAAATGTACTTACAATGAGACACTTAGGCAGGTACTATCTGATGTGGCTATGGGACAGAATTTGCTTCACCCAATGAAAAACTTTATATTAATCATGCTGTAGACCCTTTTCCACTCATGGGCTTATAAAACTATTTGGTATGTAAGTATGTATAAGGTGTAATGTTAATTAAGCAAGACTGAGTTGAGTTAGAAAGAGCTAATAATTTCCTTCACAGAATCTTAAGCCCTGTCAACATAAATTGGACTCAATGTCTCATGTTCTGTAGAATACACTTTTAATAAACATGGAAAATAGCAGCTCACATTCTTGCAAAAGAGCAAATTCCTAACTTTCTAACTAACTTGTAAACACACATAAATAAGTGTATCTGGTTTTATCCATTGAAACCCACTTCTTGCTCAAGCATGGACTGAAGGAGTCCATATGGCCTGGGCTCCCCAACCTGAAGTCAGCCTGATAAAACTATAAGGCTTCTGGAACAATCTATTGTCTCTCTGCTGGAAATGCGCATTCCTGACATCAAACATGAAAACATCTAGCACATTTGCTCATGGAAATAGTGCCTCAGAAAAAGCCAAATATGTTCTGTACTATTTTTTAAACCAAAAGTAACATAAAAACATATTATAATATTTATATGTGACCATATAATTTGTAGCAATGTAAAATGTGATTTTCCAGCAACCTATTTAGAATTAAGTTTTAGAATAAAACCCATTATTTAAAAAAAAGGTTCACTGCTCTCTTAAAAATGATGCCTAATAGGGCTGGAGCAGTAGCATAAGCCTCAGTCCATGGTGCTGGGATCCTATTTTGCCACCAATTGGGATCCCAGATCATCCAGCTCTCAATTTACACCCTGGAATACCAACAGAGGATGGCTCAAGTCCTCGGGCCCCTAAGCTATTTGAGGGTCCCAGAAGCAGCTCTTGGTTCTTGGTTCTGGACTCCTGGTTTCGAACTGGTTCAGCCCTGGCTGTTGCAGCCATTTAGGGAATGAACCAGCAGATAGAAAATTCTCCGTCTCTCCTTTGCTCTCTGTAAATCTTTCAAATAATAGTCAATAAATCTTTCAAAAAAATGATGCCTGAAAGGAAACACTACCTAAACACATATATTATCATCAAAATATTTAGAAACTAGCCTTTGTATGTTAACTTTTTCACCTTTTTAAGTACAAATTTCTCTTCTACACCTCAATTTTCTGACTCTTTAAATACTCTCACTGACCTACACGCACAAATAAACACAAATTTCATATTTCACACATTTACACAGTTCACATATGACCGGCAGTGTGCCATGTACCTAAAAACATCTATTGGCAATTTTAAGTTGTTGGGAATTATTCTTAAGTGAAACAGTTTAAGCAGACAACAGTCTTACCAAGGACTGACACAGGCACTGGGAGCATTGCTGGACTGGGCAGAGGAACTGCTGAAGAGAACACATAGTCTCTGGTGGTTAGCAGGGTTCAAACAGTCCACCTGCAAGAGAAGGAACACATGTGCAACTACACTTCAGAGCACATTCCAACCTCAGAGCATCCCTCTAAATGGGACAGAGCTCACTGTTGCGGTAACACCTTCCAGCATCATTACAGATCATTACAGATCACTACAAATCCTGGTAAGGATTTAAAACCACATCAAAAGAGCCAGCGCCTGTGGTGCCACACGCATAGGTGCCAGTTCAAGTCACAGCTGCTGTACTTCCAATCAGCTCCCTACCAATGCATCTGGGAAAGTAACAGAAGATAGCTGGAGTGCATGGACCCCTGAACTCTCATGGAAGACCCAGAAGAAGCTTCTAGCTCCTTAGAACCAGCCCCGCTCTGGCCACCATTTGAGAAGTAAAGCAGTGGATGGACAATCTCTAATTCTCTCTCTGTAACTCTTGACTTAAAAAAATAATAACAGAAATTTTTTAAGGTTAGGGTCTAAATACTCTACAATCCAAAAAGGCTATGCTGAACTTAAAAATGCAGATGTTTAAATAATGTGTCCTTCTTTATAAAACTGAATATATTTAGTTAACATTTTCTTACAAGAGTCTGAGTTGGGCCTGGCGGCATGGCCTAGCGGCTAAAGTCCTCGCCTTGAACGCCCTGGGATCCCACATGGGTGCCGGTTCTAATCCCGGCAGCTCCACTTCCCATCCAGCTCCCTGCTTGTGGCCTGGGAAAGCAGTGGAGGACGGCCCAAAGCTTTGTGACCCTGCACCCGTGTGGGATGCCCGGAAGAAGTTCCTGGATCCTGGCTTCAGATTGGCATAGCATCAGCTGTTGTGGTCACTTGGGGAGTGAATCATCGGACGGAAGATCTTCCTCTCTGTCTCTCCTCTTCTCTGTATATCTGACTTTCCAATAAATAAATAAATCTTTAAAAAAAAAAAAAAAGAAAGAGTCTGAGTTGATGGCTGGATACAATATCAAAATGAGATGTCTCAAGATCAATTCTCACATACTTATTTACCTGTATCTCATACAATTGCAATTGTAATCAATTGCAAAGGTAACATCTGCTCCATTAAAATTTGGATCATAGGTATATGGTAAGGTTTATGCAACAGATAATGCCTCCCCTTTGGAGACCACTCTACCTCTCCCAAGCTATGTAGTTTCAATAAATAGTTTTAAAACATTCGATTCTTTTTTGCTAGTCCCTTCGTTTTCTCTTCTGTCTCTTTCTCATGTACACATCCATATTCACATACAATATAAGTTTGTATTTCTGAGATTGGGTTTGCTTTTATAAAAATAAGATGATGCCACATATATTAAAGTAGAAGTTGTTTTTAACACTTAATATGTCAAGGGCTCTATCTAGGTTATTACATAATCCGTTTTTGCAGCAAAATGAGAAACAATAGTTCAATACATCCTTGTGCATATTCATACACTCCTGGAAAATACAAGCATCCTTAAACACACACGCTTAATAATTTGCACAGATTAAGATTAATGACACAGATATATACATGGTGATGAACACATTTCCCTACCACTTAAGTTTCTATATATTTATATAACATTTAAGAAAGAGATCTTCCCAACTCTCATTAACTATGCATATCTCTTCTATTACTTTGGCTTTTGTTAATCTCACAAATTAAAAATTCTGTAAATACCACTATTACTGAGCATTTCTCTACCAGTGAAATTGACCTTTTTATTAAACTAGATTTCCCTGCTTTGAAGTGAATTTGTTCATAAGATTAACTTCTGTAACTAGATTTGTTATAAGATGTATTATATCACCACTGTGTTTAGAATGTGTCTTCAATTTGTCATTAAAAGAACAAAGACCAGAGCCAGCATTGCAACACCTGGTGGATAAGGCTTTAGCTGCACCTCTGTCATTCCATATGGGCAATGCATCGAGTCTCAGCTGCTGTGCTTCCAATCTAGCTTCCTACTGTTGGCCTGGAAAAATCAAGAGAAGATGGTCCAAGAGTCTGAGCCCTTGACACCCACATGGGAATCCAGATGGAGGTCCCGGTTCCTGGATTCATGCAGATTCATCCTTGACCATGGTACCATCTGAGGAATGGTGCAGCAAATGGACAATATCTTCCCTCTATGCAATATTGGCTTTTCAAATAAAGAAATCTTGGGGGGGAGGGGGGAGTCAATTGTCATCATTGGAATTAGCAATAAACATTATTTAACAGCACGAAATTTTCCTTTACATAAAAAAATATTTTTTTACTAAGCACATTGCTTTTCTACACAGGCTTTCATCTCTAATTCTCTGTGTCACTAAAACCAAAGGATGGAGGACACATCAGAGTACACCCACACCACAGAGTAGCTCCATGCTTTCCTTAACTTAGGGCTCATGTTAAAACGGCAAAATCCAACTGACTGTTTCAGACCTACTTCAAATTGAAGCAACACTCGATCTAGGAGACTCAAGACAAAGAAAAACCACAGAAGAAGTGTTTAAATCTGCATGCAATTTGGCATGCCTTTTTATCCTACCACAGCACAGTTTTTCAACCTGCTCTAAATTTACATGAGCATGCAGAAGCAGTCAGCCTCACCTTTGCTGACCATACTGCGTCAGTTATGGACAATCCTCTCTCTTCATCACTTTCCACTTTGCTTCCTGATTTGCCACTGGAAATAACGGATGTATCCTTGGAATGAGCAAAAGGGTCTGAGTTTCTTTGCTGAATTCTTCCTCCTCGGGCTCGGTAATCAGCCAGCATCCTACCCAAGCTCTGACTATCACCCAGATGCTCAGCTATTCTAGTGCTCACTAGTTCATGGGAAGGTAAGACTTGAATAGACTTGGCCTGGATGCTTCCATTCATGCCCTGAAGTCCAGAGAGGTCCCTAAGCAGCTGTTTCTTTCTCCTGCTCTCCATTTCTTTGAACTCTTTATTAAGGAGAGGTGACCAGTAAATCTGCTCTGCAAAATAATCACGGGTAGAGCACCTCATCCCCTTTTCAGTTAAAAGGAAGGGTTCACGGAAAGTGATTACTGGGGAAATACATAGGATCACATCTTTTAATTCCTGCTTAAAGGCCAAAGAGTAAGTCTTTCGTTTATCTTCAGAGGAGGCGACTTTCTCGGTGATATATAATCCAGTGTCATCCTGCAGAGGGTCTCTAAAGGTTCTCATTTGGCTTCTGGGAGCCTGTGGCTCATCTGTTTGCTGTAAAGTCTCTGGCTGCTCACTGTCCGCTCTACGCTCAGGGTCATCCACATGAAGCGGCAACAGCGATTCTGGTACAGATTGGAAGAGAGCACAGGGGATGCCTGCTGGGCAAGCTGTTGTGCCACATTCTTGAGGCTTCAAAGAGGCAACAGCCTCGGGGATGCCTTTGTTTTCCTGCTCACTCTTCTCAGACACAATCCTTGATTCCAGCAAATTGCTCTCATCAGAAGTCAGAGACTCCGGCAGGAAGTCAGGATCCTGAGGGAGAGAACTTCCGCTGTGTTGCTGTTGTACAGTCTCCTCATCACCCTGCCCCTCAATCAGAGAATGAAATGAAGTGTTTTGTGTTAACGTTGGAGGCATAGCAAATTCATCCATGAGGAAAGAGATCTCCAGCTGAGAATGATAAGCTACACAAATCATAAATATCAGGATCTCCTTAACTCGAGCCAGTTCATAATCAGAGCCTCCTCTAAGCTTGATTGTACAGCCCAGGTGTTGTGGACAGCCTTCAAAAAACATCAGTGTTTTAGTTTGTTCTACAAGGAAACAAATAAAAAGGTTCAATTGTCAATCCATCAGTCTAGTCAGAAATATTTAACCATTCCATTATCTACATAAGAAAAGGCCTTGCATGAGTAAGATCAATCGCCCATTCTCATTTAACTACTCCTTACACATATTTTGTACTAAGTAAACACTGTAGTATAGAAGTTAACTCATTTCTTCAGTGAATTTATTTCCAAGATTACTCACCATTAGGCAACTGAAATATCTGCATATAAAATTTGTGACAAGTGCCCAGGTGTGGTTTTGTAAGCAGCTGATCCATTGACATTACTAAATCACCTTGTGTCATACGACTGATTCTTTCTAAAACTTGCTACAACAGAGTGAAACACATTACAAAATTAGACAAGATAAAAAATATTTTACAAATTTCATCCAGAACACTTAATGAGAAATTTTTTAAAAACTCAATGAAGTCCTTAATTTTAATAATTATAGAACAATTTTTGTACACTATATTAGACCACAGCTAATTGCTAAAATCAATGTGCCTACTTTAACAAACCATAATCATATCAACATTACCGAGAGGCATTTAAGCAATAAATATTAGCACAAGATTTTGTAGGGAAAACAAAACTTTGCTCAAATTGGTCCTTAATCTACAGCAGGCAAATTTTTTGAGAACATTTTATTTGTATTACAATTCCTTAACAAAAATTAAGGACCAAAAACATCTCCTGACTAATATCCATTTTTACTTCAATCATGCAGAAACCTACAATAAGGTTTATAAAACAATTGCAGATTCTTTTGAGGTAAGATTCTTCAATCTTAAACAATGAAACAGTTACCATACCTTCTCTCCTACTTTGAATATATATGGTGCAACAACAACAAAAAATTTCAATCTATCTGCCACATATCATTCATATACATCAGCTATGGATTTAAAATAGAAAAACCACTCACTGATTTTACATTGATAACCAAAGTAATGCCATGTTCCAGTAACATGTCCTGGGCAATCCGAGACACTGTCTTCTCAACCAGAACCAACGTGGGTCGAACATCAACTATTCGCTGAACATAATTCTTCAGGAATTCCCTTTCCTAAGCAAAATAAATCAGAAAAAAAAATTAGAAATATTATCCCTGATACATTTCAAGTTCTGGACATATCAGGATAGCTTCACTATCAATATTAAACTCAGCCTTAGTTTTCCTCATTCACAAATAAATCTAAAAACAAATTAATTCCCACACAAATAAAAATCCATCCATTATTTTCAACTGCTGATTATGCAGAAAAGAGTTGCAGGGAAATTCCATACTACTACTAAAAATTAGTCAAAGTAAAACTTTGAAGGATTTTCAATTCTTAATAACCTAAAATAGAAAGGCCAAGAATCTAACTGGCTAACTATCAGATGTTAAAAACACAAGCAAAATCAAAACAACCTCATGACTCCCAAAGCCAAAACTATTTCTATATGTTTTTCTTTGTGGATTCTCTTTTACATTGTAAAATCAACCAGAGTATCTCTTTTGCCAGTTACCTAAATAATAATAATTTTGTAACATACTTTTCAACTACGTACTAATCCCAATCTCCCAAGAGACCATACTCTACAACAGTTAAAATACAGTGTTTGATATAATTTCACCAAAAGGCTACACTGCTTTACAAAACTTCTGGGCTCTAGATGATAACTAGGAGTGAGCATATCTGTTACTCCGTCCTGATGTTTCAAACAAGTGTCTGTTCACTGCCACCAGGAACAGATAGCCTACATATTCCCAGCATTGAATCTGCCTGGTTTAGGAGTATCTTTCATCTCACCTTTCTGTTTTAGTGATTAAAAACTATGCTTTTCTATTAATAAAATAAATTATTTTTTCCTGAAGTGTATTAATGTATTTATGTAGTAAGTTGTAATGTGACAGCATTTATTTGCTTGGCTCTAATGAAGTATAAATTAATTCTTTTTTCTTCAAGTTTCTGATTCTGGTACAAGGATGACAAACTTCCTCTTAGTTATAATTTTAATCAACTATCAAGACCACAAGTGGAGGCTGGTATTGCAGCACGGTAAGCTACACCACTGCCTGTAATGCCCACACTGTGTATGAGAACTAGTTCAATTTGCCACTGCTCCACTTCAAATTCAGCTCCCTGCTAATGCACTGGGGAAAGCAGCAGAAAATGGTTAGACCCCACTTGCAGATGGAGCTCTAGGGTTCTAGTACCCGTCAGGCCAGCCCAGTTGTTATGGTAACTTGGGAAGTGATTTAATGGATGAGAGAGATCTCTCCTCTCTCTCCTTCTACAACCTTCTCCCTAAGTCTGCTTTTCAAAACAAATCCTGAAAGAAGGAAGCAAGGAAGGAACAAAGGAAGAAACCTGAATGTGAAGCACCACATTAAAAAGGAAGTCTGGTCCAAGGTCAACACAGAAGGAACATCAAGCAGAGAAGTGGCCAACAGATCTGGTAAATCCAGCCATAGGAAGACAGGGTGAAGTCACAGGCTAACCGTCTCCTTACCTGGCCTTTCTCATTCTTACTTTTCTGACTATCTACTACATTTCAACATCTTGTTTGAGTAGCTATTTCACACTAAGACAATAGAAAAGAAAAATCAGAAACTCAAATCACTGACATTTCTATAAATTACTAAAAGGTTTAACAGAATAAAACTATGTCTGAAAGCACTGATGAACACGTTGCTTTATGTCTTTTAAGTACATACCTGCCCACAGCATACCTCACTAACAAAAATACTGTAAACCTGATCACAAAACAGGAGCAGTAATAATGCTGATTAAGTATAACATTCTATATCTGTGGATTTCAATTATTCTAGTTCAACAATTCCAAAACATGCTATTTTATACATTTTAACATCTCTTCAACCACGATGCATTTTAAAATTAGTGCAGTTGCAATGTAATTCTATAAGACTCTTCTGCCTGTACCCTCTGAGACATCAACAAAACTGCAATACCAAAGTACCATAGATTCTATAAAAAATTATAATTATACTTCTCCTGTATTCCTTGGAAGTTCTCTACTGAAAACTCATAGTAAATCAGAGCTAGAAAGATTGGTATAAACCTAGTCAAGTCTCTCATTTTCCTCTCATTTTCAGCTGACAATGCAGCTGTATTACAAAAGCCCCTGTTAACAGCTTTCTTTAAGTAACAGCGGATTTCACAAAGCACTGTTTCATTGCAACTCCTGCTTGCTTGTTGGTATCTACAAACTCAGTCCAAAGTAATTGCTTTTATCATTCTTGGAAAAGTGAATTTTCACAAACTGATCTTCCTAAATGCTTTAGGAAGCTAGTATAAATGCTTCCACTATAATAAAGAATATATAACCCTGGGGCCCGGCACAGTGGCGCAAGTGGTTAAGTCCTCGCCTTGCACGCCCAGGATCCCATATGGGCACCGGTTCTAATCCCGGCAGCCCCGCTTCCCTTCCAGCTCCCTGCCTGTGGCCCGGGAAAGCAGTTGAGGACAGCCCAAGGCTTTGGGACCCTGCACCCGTGTGGGAGACCCGGAAGAGGCTCCTGGCTTCGGATCGGCATAGCATTGGCTGTTGCGCTCACTTGGGGAGTGAATCATTGGACGGAAGATCTTCCTCTCTGTCTCTCCTCTCTGTATATCCGCCTTTCCAATAAAAAAATAATAAAATGTATATCCGCCTTTCCAATGAAAAAATAATAAAAATAAATCTTTAAAAAAAAAAAAATAAATAAGTCTTTAAAAAAAAAAAGAAGAATATATAACCCTAAAAATCCAACACTTGGAGTGATCAAAAACCAAAATTAACAGCATCTGTGAGACAAAAAGTTGGTGCAGTAAGAAAAATAATACATGGTTTCTTTTTTTCATTTTTTAAATTACATTTTTGACAATCTTTACATAGTTAATGAGGGTAAAAAGGTTCAAGGGCTACAGGAAAGTGAGTAAGCCTACTATTTCCATATTGTTTCCTTCATGTATCTGAGGTAAAGGGGGATTTTAAGGGGGAAGCCCCACCCAGTCTCCCACCCCCCTCCCCAGGTCCCTGATGTGGGGCATGCTCCAAGGGTCTTGCTCAAGTGAATACATGGTTTCTTAAGAAAGGATTTGGGAAGGACAGATTCACAGTTCAGTCTGTTGCCTGAAGGCAAATCAAAATGGCACAAAAGGCTGCGGCATTTGTAACTGCCTATTATACTGGTAATCACACATGTGCACTGGTTCAGGTCCCAGCTGCTCCACTTCCAATCTAGCTTCTAGCTCATTTACCTGGGAAACCACTGGAAGATGGCCCGGGTGCTTGGGCCTGTGCCACTTACATAGGAGACCTAGATGGGGTTTCTGGCTCCTGGCTTTGGTCTGGCCCAATCAAGCCACTGTGGACTTTGGGGAATGAACCACTACAGATGATTGGTCAACCTCTCCCTGTATCTCCCCTTCTCTTTGTAACTGCCTTTTAAATAACTAAAAAAATATTTAAAACAAAAAGCTGTATGAAAGCAGCTGCAATAGTACAACAGAAACCAGAGCTCACAGGA
This sequence comes from Ochotona curzoniae, assembly GCF_017591425.1. Lineage (NCBI taxonomy): Eukaryota > Metazoa > Chordata > Mammalia > Lagomorpha > Ochotonidae > Ochotona > Ochotona curzoniae. Next base: position 6,156,738 of record NW_024466146.1, on the reverse strand, counting down.
GAAGAGCTTCCAGCAGTCCCCCTGGCTTGCCGCTCTGAAGAGACAGGCCTGCAAGCAGAAGTTCATATCCAATTTCTTAGAAAAGTCTGAAAGTGCTCCTGCTGTGGGAGCAGCTGAGGCTCCTCTCCTTTCCAGCTGAGTGTTAGAATCCTACAGCAGTTCTTCTGGGCCCTCTTTAGAAAACCAAGAAATAACCTACAATATTTCCACCTGCTATTAATCCCCTACTTGCCAGCTACATAAAAGTTAACAGGTGTTCCAAACACACACTTAAGTGAAACATGACAAAAATGGAGATTCCACTAGAAATCTAATAAGTCACAGATTCTCCTATTATATCAATGGTACAAGCGGGAAAGAGATATCAGTATTTGCACGTTTCACTATATTCCCAACAATAACCTGTTACTCTTCCCACTTGGAAGTTTTAAAAATAATGAGTGATAGACGTTTGGGTACACTAATTCTAAAGGGTAAAATATAAAATGATGTGACAATAAAGTTTTAAAATACAACAAAAGCAGCATTCTTCTAGCAAATTCAATGAGCTAGAATGAGCGAAATAAAGAGTAAGCAGTAGAGTACACAAACTTCTGTCAGTAGGTTCAGTTCTCACCTGAAGCACAATAGGATCAATGCAAGTAAACTTGGTTTCTTCTCTGTAAAGGTACTCAATGGAACACTTCAACAGAAGAATTTTGGGGTTTTTAATACAAGAATTCATCTACAAAAAAATAACACTTTATTAAAGTTTTATTCTTTATAGATCTCCTTTAATCTTTTTTTTCTTAAGATTTATTTTTTTTATTTTTATTACAAAGTCTGATATACAGAGAGGAAGATCTTCCATCCAGTGATTCACTCCCCAAGTGACCACAACAGCCAGTGCTGAGCCAATCCGAAACCGGGAACCAGGAATCTCCTCCGGGTCTCCCACATGGGTGCAGGGTCCCAAGGCTTTTGGCCATCCTCAACTGCTTTCCCAGGCCACAGGCAGGGAGCTGGATGGGAAGTGGAGCTGCCAGGATTGGAACCGGCACCCATATGGGATCCAGGCGCAATCAGGTGAAGACTTTAGCCACTAGGCCACTGTGCCAGGCCCAGATCTCCTTTAATCAACATTAATATTGTTTAAATTCAGCCCAGAGGGGTGGCCTAGCAACTAAAAGTCCTCGCCTTGAAAACACAGGTATGCCATATGGGTGCTGGTTTTAATCCTGGCAGCTCCACTTCCCATCCAGCTCCCTGCTTGTGGCCTGGGAAAGCAGTCAAGGACGGCCCAAAGCCTTGGGACCCTCCACCTGCAGGGGAGACCAGGAAGAGGATCTGGGCTCCTGGCTTTGGGTCGCTCAGCTCCAGCCATTGTGGTCACTTGGGGAGTGAATCACTGGATGGAAGATCTTCCTCTCTGTCTCTCCTCCTCTCTGTATATCTGACTTTGCAATAAAAACAAATAAATACTTAAATATACATATATACATATATAAATTCTACTAAAAGTGTCTCAAATATTAATATACTCTCATTTAGGTTTTATAGTATTCTCATAATTTGTTTAAAACACTAATTTAAATGACTTGTTATAAAATTAACATTGAATCCAAGTACACTTTTATTTATCTATGGTTAACACGGATTGTTCTGGAGGCTTAATGCATTACAAAAAACAAAATGCAGTTGGATTTTGTATCCATAGGTTTCACATTCATGGCTTCAAGAAAACAGAAATTTCTTAAATTTCACAGAAAACATTCACCCATTTCTAGGCAACTGCACAGATTGCCTTGTACCTAGGCAAGTGTTACACTGCTGGTAGAAAAACAGCCAGTAGCTGGAGGCATTCTGGACCTAGTTCATGCCAAATTTATATTAACAATACTAGTATGGCAGCATAGTTGCTTATTCTTTTTTTTTTTTAAGGTGTAGGGAAGGCAGGGAGTGCCAGGCCAAGACATGTCATGCCAGACCACAGACAGGGAGCTGGGGGTTGGAAGAGCTACAGATTGCCCAAGGACTGGGAACATATTGGAGAACCAATAGCTGACGGCATGTTTGACAGGGCAGGAATAACTTCTGGGATCTTCCACAAACCAGATCACTGCAATTGCAGGCAGAAGAGGGAGCTGAGATGGAGTGGTTTAGAGGAGGGTAACAAGAGCGCTTGCCTGGGTCAGGCCAAGGCACCTACCCAGGTTGCAGTATCCACCAGCAGGTGGTGGGCCACATCAGGTTAGGTCGCAGCACCGACCAGAATGCAAGAGAATCAGATCTGGGGGCAGATTCTGAGAAGAGTTGTGGGGTTGCCTCTGTGTGACTGCAGCATCTACTGGTTTATGCAGAAAGGTGGTGGCAGTGATTTACTGGGCCAAGCTGGACAACAGAACTCACCTGACAGGAACCCATCTAACACTCACAGAAGCTAGGGCTGGGGAAAGGGTGCATGGAGCCAGGCTGAAGCACCCACTAGCACATGTAAAGACCCCATGCCCATGCCAAGCTGGAGTGCTGTGCCTCCTGGCACACTTGAGAGTCACAGCTGGGAGCAGGTCTAGGAATATTTGGGGAACTCCCCAAACAGGCTGCAGCTTCCACTGCCAGCACAACAGCTGGGGCTGGAGGTGGGCCAGACCAGGCAAGGCTACAGCACTCTTCAGTGTTTGTGTGGGTCAGGTCTGGGGCCAGACCAAGCGGACCAGGCCACGACACCTCCTGGCATACAGAGCTGAGACAGGGTATAAGCCACATCTGATTGAGTTAGGCTGTAATACCCTGTGAAAACAGGACTGCAACCCAGTCACTCACACTAGAAATCTATCAAAGCTCTGTAATAACAGTATCACCAGAGCTGGGCCTGGTATAAAGCTCCCTCAGTGATTCTGAAGCACACACAGTTTGAAAATGTTGTCATAGATCAATGGTTTCTCTGAATTTAAGAATCAACAGACAGTACTGGAAACATCTGTAAGAGCTTACTTTTAATTCAGTGCTATTACTTCCTACCACACCCCAATCACCATTCACCGAAATCTACTGAGAATTCTGAGGGGCTGAGCTTAGATGCAGGAGATCCTAACGTGCACTATAACGTGAGAATCAGAAGCCTTCAGCATAAAGTTCAAGACCCTTAGCATGCTGCCTTTGACTGCCTCTTCTAGTCTCACCTGCGATTTCCCATCTCAGAAGCCCAAGAGTTTCCTTTACACCAAGCTGTCTCACCCCACTGCTCTATGTCAGTGCTAGGAATAGGCCTCAAGGCGAAGGGGAGAAATACAAAGTGAGTAGGGTACTAGAATAACATTGATAGTTCTGTAGCTCATCTAGAAGGAAGAATTGTTTCAGAAAGGTAAGCCTCTGGAAGGACTCACTCCAATCTCGTACAAACCCTAGTCTCCCTGAGATGTAACAGTGTCAGGAGACAAATGATACCAGTGTCCTATCATTCTTCTGGTCTAGATCCTGGCCAACAAAGCCTGACTAACCAAGCCTTCCTCAGTTGTTGCATTACCCAAATTCCAATCCATTTATAATCAGCTCTCAGAGATCTTCCCTAAACTTCCACAATGTCCAACTCTGTAGCAGTCACTGATGCGTTTCCCTCAATGTTCATACTCTTTTTAACTATTAAAATGAGTCACATTACCTTTTTATGTGCAATGTTCTTGGTACAAACAAAACCATTGACAACCACAGAATCAAACTTCTTTCCACCTGGGATCTAATGGAACAATTAATAATAAATTCAATGATAATTTCTTTTCATATTTTAAATGTTAAATCATCAAATAAAATCAGAAAATTCTAGGATATAGTTCTTTCTTTCAATCAATAACTAATGGTATACTGGCATGACCATCTCTTTTCCCCACCCTACTCTCAAATGTATTATGCAATACTCTAAAATATTGACAGAATAAATAAACGCACACAGGGCAATTAAAAACACAATTATTAAAGATTATCATAAGGAGCAACACATCGACTCCAAAGCAACTGCCCACTTCTTTTCTCAGAACAGTAATAGTCATCTATGGAAACAGGCTTTCCCATAGTTGAGTGTCAAAAAGAGGAAACAAGAAAAACTATATTTGCTTGATTTGCCAACTCATGCACCAGTGGATACACCCCATTCCATTCACCCCTTACTTCCTGTAACAGGCTTCCATGATCCATAAATACACTGCCTACAAAAACAGCTAAATTGCCCACTTCTCACCTGGCACCCCTTCTACGCTAAAGAGTTTAGAAAACCATGAAGAGGCTAACTACAATCAGACCTGATAGCATTTTCTAGTAAGCTTAAGTACAGCTTACTTTTTTGATGTGGACAAACTGACGGATATCCATGTCATCATCCTGGTTCTTGACATCAGGCCGGACTGTCTGAACAACCTGGCGGACCAATGACACAATGATGTCCCTCCAAGATGCTGACAATGAGTCACTGTGTAGTAACTGCTGGAGCAGTGCCATCATGTGGTTATGATTAGCTGAACTGTAGGAACAATGAAAGAAGGAAGTTTGCATCATCAACACTGCCAAAGAAAATAACATAACAGTCCACAAATAAACATTTCAATTACAGTTCTCAGAAAAGATCTTCTAGGTCAGAATTATTATTTTAAAATAAGATTCTCTTAGAATCCTAATGATTCTGCAGAGCAAAACTAAATATTTTTGATAGCCTCTTTAGTTTGCTGAAAAGAAATTAACATATTAGTTAAAACGCAAAAGGATAAGCACACCTCGGAACTCTATTTTGCAAGAAATGTCATAAATCAGAACAGACTTACTTTTATTAGTACTCCTAGACTAGATAAATCCTAACCAAGTCACTGAATTTATAAAAACAGAAAATTAAAAGACAAAGCTCACTGTCTTACAGTAACCTCTCCATGGCTTGCTTCTCCCCATTCTCCTCCCTCAGGAGCTCCAGGTTGTTGTGATGCCAGCCCAACGGGGTGAAAGGCAGCTCTTTGGACTTTTCCTCTACCCGACGATTAAATAAAGATTCTAAGGAGAAAATAAAGAGTTATCATTCAATGGCAAGTTTTACATCATCTATTCATATATTTAGAAATCACTAATTTTTCTTTTTAAACTTTTTCCAGTTTCACAATATAAACTATAGGTATAAAAATGCAAGAACACATAATATGTAAGTACAGAAATACAAAGTATGTAATACATTTTTGTATAAATATATATATATACATACACATATATACCTAAGGATTAAGAATAGCAGTAATCAGAAATGTGAAAAGTACACATAAGTAATTAAGGCTTTCAAGTATATAATACAAACAGTTTCTCCTAAAAACTGAATAAAGTATGATTTTTGTACTTTTCCTTACAATGTTTGGAACATAAAAAAGAAGCGTTACTTTTCACAGAAAATCACAAACTGAACACTACATTCATGGAATTCTGCATGCTGGCGGAACATGTTATAGAGTAGGTGCTAAGCTTCTAAAAGAGAAACTCAGATAACCCAAAACAGCAACTGATGGTACTGAAAGTCTATTTTTTTTTTAAGTAAAAAATAAATTTATTTCATTGTAGCAATTTTTCAAATCCCCTACATAGTTTTTCCAAAATGCATATTTGCATGAATTTTCATATGCCTGGATTTAAACTTTTTCTGCAATTCCAAAATAGTTTCTTTAACTCCATTTGCAGTATATTTTCTTTTTTTTTTTTTTTTTTTTTTAGTTTTATTGTTAATAACATTGTATTATGTGATACAGTTTTATAGGCACTGGGATTTCCCCTGCCCCTCCTACAAACCTCCCCCCATGGTGGTTTCCTCCACCTTGCTGCATAACCACAGTTCAAGTTCAGTTGAGATTCCTTCATTGCAAGCACATACCCGGCATTGAAAAAAAAAAAAAAAAACCCTTACTAAGTGTTACTAAGTGTCCCACTTTCCTCCTCCTTAACCAGAAAAAAAATCTGTGGTCAACCATTATATTGACTTGATTAACTTCTCTCACTTTGATGTGTTTGATTGTGAGAATTCATTTGCTACTTATTTCTGCAGAGCAATAACTATGAGCTTCTATACTCACACACTTTACCTTCTGTCCTCTTAGAGTAGTTAGGTTTCTCAGCTGTGACAGTATTTACATTTTGTGTTACACTTCACTATGGGAACTTTAGGATTTTTAGCACCACTCCTGACTTTTATCTACTAAATGGTGGTAGAAACTCATTCTAGTAGTAATCATGAAACAAATCCCCAGGCATTGTCAACTTTCCCTAGTGGGAAGGGCAGACGATCTCTTGCTGAGAACTATGATCATATTGATTAGATGATCCCTCAACTAAAACCTTCCTACTGTTTCCTTAACCATTTTTCTTAGTTAAGAACATGGTTCCAATAATTTCATTATCCATTTTGTCTCCTGTTTGATCCACTATTCAGTTTCATTTTTGTAGGTGTAAACCTATGAATTTATTTCTTACATTTGAAAAAAGAAAATGGGAGAATTCTCAAATGTTGTTCTTCACTGATTTCTGCAATTCATTCCTTTTATTCTGTTATGAAAAGAAACTTAAAACTAGTATGTAGTTGTATTATAAAACAATATGTAAAAGGGCAGGAGTTTATTAAAATTGGCCCATAGAAATTTTGGAAAGAATAACACTTATTGTAACAATTCTCTTTGGGATATAATTGGGTCATCATTAATTAAAAACAGATTACCCACTTTAAGAAAATGTCTTTTATTTTTATAGATCATCTAAGTATGAAATATTTCCAATGTCACTTCCTTTTCATGCTATCTAAAATGCAAAACATTTTTAATCAGAAAATCTATTATTTGTGATAATTACTGTGGATAAAGGAAATAAAACTTATTTCTTTTCTTAAAAAAAAAAAGAAAAAGAAAGTTTATTTAGACAATCCTTAATGATGTTTCTTTCCTAATAAGGGCACAGAAGCTGTTCAACAAAATTTAATAAGTTAGAACCAAAGATAAACTATAAAGGAATAGTAAAATCATAATTTATACTAAATGATATAAAATCTTTTAAAGGGGTCAAAATATGTTAAGACAATAAGTGTTGGGAAAAATAAGCTAACTAAATAACTATGAATAATTATTTCTGAATGAATGGAAAAAAGAAATGCTGACAAAATTTCACTAGCCCCTCCTTTCTTAAAGCAAACCAAACAAGAAAAATTCCAACAAATAATAGAGTAAAAAAATGTGTCCTTGACTTGTGAGGTTCAAGAACAGGGCATTTCAATTATATAAACAACCAATCTATAAACTTTTGATTAAGCAAGATAACTGGATATAAATTTAGAAGTATTGTCAATCAGCAACAAGTGGACTCTCTGAATCAGTTTGTCGGACCCCCTCCTGCTCATTCTCTTCCTAACACCAGAAAGGAAAGCAGGATCCTCAACTGGATGAGATCTGCATACAAGGGTTTTTTTTGGACAATCCTAAATGATTTGTATATCACTATTGCTTAACACATAATATTAATGCAAAAATAGTATTACATATTAAGTAACGCTTAACACTCAATACTTAACATTCGTACTATACATAAAGATGAGCAATTTCTGCCCCTGAAAGAATCAGAACTCCATTTCAAAGCTTCGAAACAACTACTTTTCAAATCAAAAACCTCCTTCTCCCAGGCTGAGCCTGACTTCATCGTAATTCTCAGCATTCCTGAAGTCACTACACATATTAAGACTGTTCTTTACATGATAGTAAAATAATAAAAAAAAAAAACAGCACATTCTCTGTTCCATCAACATAGAAAACCATACATATACCTTGATAAACAAAAGACACTGTTCTATGCACAGTTGTTGACAGACAAAATTACCTTTGATGAAGGCATCACTTATTGAGAGCTGTTGTCCACCAGTGTCAGCAATCAAATACTCTGAATACCAGGAAGAGAACAGAAAAGGAAAGACACATGACTAACACGACAGCATAATTATACAGAAAGCACACCCACACACCAAGTGTTGTTCATACTAAACCCATCATTGCCCAGGAAATTAAAGGAAATTTTAGGGGAAAAAACCTCTTTATATTTGCTCTGCTTACTTCATACAAAACAGACTGGAACTACTAGTTCAATGGAACTATGGAACAGTCCACCTTATTGAAATGTTTAAAAACTTTGTGGTATTTCATTTTCTCTCACTAAAACTGAAGTAGCTAAAGAAAACTGGTATCTTTAGAAATTTGTACAAGTCTAAGATCACATCATTTTTCTCATGTACAACTGTACTACTTAATAATGACTTCAGCTATATAGAAGGTAGCTCACAGAAGTCACCTGATAAAACAATGTAAGAGCTTTGTTAAATTCAGAGAAATAAGCTATAAAACAATGATACTGCAAGCAGCAAAGATATATGATTTTTACTAATTTTAAAAGGCTAGATTTTCAAATTATATAAAACTTTTGCCACAAAGCAACTGCTGAAAACACTCTGAAAGCCTTTAAAATATTAAACATTCTTCTTACAAATGAAACTTTCTACTTCCCCATGGACTTTTTTCTAGGTTTGTAACTAAGCACAGCTCAAATGGTTTTCATTCTACTAGGCAAATTAAACCGCAATGTGTACTAACTTCCTTAAGTTAAAGAGCTTCCACAAAATGTCTTCCAAGTTAGTTTACAAACGAATAGAATTTAAAAGTCTGAATGGGGAGAGACGTCAGTGTATATGCCTGAGTCTCACATCTGAGAGATTAGGTTTGCTGACTGGGTCCAGCTTCCTTGCAATGCAGGATAGAGCAGCATCAAGTGAAGGCTCAAGGAGCTGAGTCCTGCCACTCTTGTGTGGGACCTGGATTGAGTTACTGTCTCGTGGCTTCATCCCACTGAAGATATCTGAGAAGGAACCGAAGGGGAGGAATTCTCTCCTTCTCACATAGTCAGTGTGTCTATAGGCCAGTATGCTCATCCTTCCAATCAAGAAGCAGAAAAAAAATTTATCTAGAAAATTCAAGTGCACCATGCCAAATACAATAAAATTTAAGAATGTGGACAATTAAGATGTTACACATTCTCTTCTTCGCTCACAGAAATGAACAATGCTAAATCCTGTTAGTCCATCTGATGCACTACTCTTAGGAAGCTCTTCTCACATTAAAGCTTTATATAAAATTTCCTAAGTAATAGATTTTCCCCAATGTTTAACATGGAAAAACATCAAACATACAAAAATTGCCATATGCCATTCATGTAAATGCAAGAGCAGCTGATTATTTCTGTCCTATTTTCTCTAACCTATCTACATCCTTTCTTCCCCTGACACGTCATCACTAATACTTAAGCATGCAACACTTAACTCTAAGGGCATTCTCCATGGTTACAAAATTGTTTACATTCCTAAGGAAACAGACAATGTCTTAGTTTCACTAAATTAGTCCACATTAAAATTTATCTATCTCCATAATGTCATTACCAGACATTTTTTCCTCAAACTTCAAATTCAATGATGTTTATAAACAGCATTTGGTTGCTGTGTCTTTCTATTCTCTTCATCTAAACAGATCACCCTCCTTTCTTCCTTTTCATGATAAGGAATTTTCAAAGAATCCAGATAAAACGGCCTGTGGAACTTCTCATATTCTGGATGTGAACAGATGTTTCTTCATGATGTATTTAAGTCACTCTTCTAGCCCAGATTTTTTCTATACATGACAAGTCAAACCTACAGAACTTCTTTTTTAAGTTCTAACTTTCCAAGGATAGTTCAGAATCCTAATTGCCAACAAGCAACAAATATATCTTAATTGTACAAATCTAAAGCCAGTTAAAAATTAAGCCAGAAAATCATACCACCTCTATTTTACAACCTTCAAACATAAGAGGTTTTCCTATGTAAGATAAAGTGCCCAATAGTTTTAAGAGCATATTATTTCAAACATTTCTTCAAACTCAAATTTTTTCAGCTTAAGAAACATATAATTCATAAGAAAGAACTGAGTATTAACTTTGATTTAACAGAAAGATTAAAGAAATTCCCACTTGTATTTAAAAGGAATGAAAGCCAGAGACAGAAATATTTCATTACCGCTTCCCATAACCCCTAGGTCACTCTGGCAATCTTCACTTTTTGGTAAAAAGTATTCACCTGACCTTCTGCGATAGTACTCACCTCAAGCACCATAAACATTATCTAGGATCAGTAGAATATTGCATTTCAATTTTCACAATAAAAATTTTTAAAGAATTATTTCACTACTAAAAATCAGAGAGAATTATGAAAGTCATTTACATTTAATAACAAATTTTCAAAGTCTTTCACGACTCTCAAAGTTGCAAACATCCTAAGAGGTCAATCTAGCAATCACACCTCCCTTCTCACACTGCAACCTCTATGACATTCTTACTGAATAAGCTAAATTCCTCACCCTAATCATATTTTTTTTAAATCACAGATTTGGTTGTTTTTTTTTTTCCCCCTTTCAGATTTAGAATTAAAAGAAAACTTTGAGGTTACTAAGTCTACCTAACATCACCCAATGTAGGTACCTCTCCTCAACAATGCCATGAGGCAGGGGCCAGCCTTATTGCCCAGCAAGTTAAGCATCGGCCTGCACCCTATATGGGCATGGTTCGAGTTCCATGTACCCCACTTCAGATCCAGCTCCCTGCTAATGTCAGAGCAGTGACCCCAGTGACCGTGATCTTACATGGTCACTCTCTCAGTATTCTACCTTTCAAATAAACATTAAAAAAATAATAATGCAGCAAGGCAGACATTCAGATATAACCTAAATGCACAAAGACAAAGTTGATTATTCCTATGTTGATTATTCCTAACCTTAGTTCTTTTTTCATTCTTACACAAAATCAATACAAATTTTTTAGCTACACTTCAGACAACTAAATGTAACATCAAGTTTTCTTTTTTCTGGGCCTGGCACAGTGGCCTGGCGGCTGAAGTCCTCATCTTGAATGGACCAGGATGCCGTATGAGTGCCGGTTCTAGTCTCGGCAGCTCTGCTTCCCATCCAGCTCCCGGCTTGTGGCCTGGGAAAGCAGTCGAGGATGGCCCAAAACCCTGGGACCCTGCATCAACGTGGGACACATGGAGGAGGTTCCAGGCTTCTGGCTTCGGATTAGCTCATCTCCATCTGTTATGGTCACTTGGGGGAGTGAACCACTGGATGGACGATCTTCCTCTCTGTCTCTCCTCCTCTTCATATAACTGACTGCAGTAAAAATAAATCATTACAAAAAGTTTTCTTTTTTCTGTTTCAAATAGTCTTAACTCTCTTATGACTTAACATAGCATGGTTTTCACATGACTCAGGCATTAGCAACTGGGCTCATTTAAAAAATCAGAATGGAACACAAAACTTTACATTAGATTCAATACAACATTATATTGTAAAATGGAACTTTCACTAATGAAATCTATCATGGCTTTAGAAAAGAGGGAAGCAGCAGTTTGCCAAATCATATTCATAGATAATACTAAAACTTGCATCTTTATCACATCAGAAATCAGCATTGTTTTCCTTGGACTATCAATAGTACATTAAATAATAGCAAATTAAATAAATTTGAAATATCACCAAATGAAATAGTTTTAAGCCTAATTACATGATATTTGTGGCAAATTCCATCCTGTGGATTCACCGCTCAAGACACAAGTTTTAAATTCTGCCAATATTTTAATGACATATTTATTTTATCATATGCAGTATACTTATTCTCAATTAAAATCTATAGGCCCTATACGTAGAACAATGGGACATAATGCATGGGCAATAAAAATATTTAAATTCCAATCCTGCTATCCAACATGCTAGTCATTCTTTCCAGATTTCAATCATTTGTAGATCTGAAAATCATGTATAAATTTTAACCCAAAAAAGTGCTGAACAATATTGAATATAGATAAATCCAATAGCATAATGTAAAATGATTGACTTTAAACACACTCAGTACTTTTGCAAAACCTTTAAAACCAGATACAAGTTCACATTCACCAATTATACTACATCTTCTATATATTTTTCATACAAAAAAAATCATACTAAAGACAACAATGGTGACCAAACTCCAGGGAGTAATACAGTGAATTTCAAAATGACTGAGAGAAAATGTCAAAAATTCCTGTCACAAAAATATTATTACTATGTATCTGAGGTGATAGAGAGGCACAGCAAGATGAAACTCAAGACGGCCTTGCTGTCCTCTATCCACAGAGACATCCATTCAAATAGCTACTCACACACCAAGTCACCTTCACAAGAGATGAAGTCAGGCCAGGCCTGCTGTTTGGACTTAGCTCACCACTCAGCACCTGTTGCTCTCTGCAGCAGCCACAGGCCATGAAGGCGCAAGCTATCTTTTTCTAGACACTGCCCCACTTGATTCCAAGCAATTCTTCTAATTCAAGTTTTAAGGCAAATTTGGCATGAAGATCCAAGATCAATACAGCAACAATATGCCAACACTGACTTACAGGCAACTTTGACTTGGAGAACTATATAGTACTTAAACATCAGTAACGTACATAGGCTCAAATAACACAAGCAGACTGATTACATTTCTAATAAAGCCATATTATGAAGACTGAGGTGATTCACAATTTTCTAAAGATAACAAACTCTAGCTTCATGACCTCAGGTCCAAATTCCTTTAACAACTGGGAAACAGGGTTTGCCTACACCTGCCAATAGGTTTATTTTTTTTTTTTAAGATTTATTTTATTTTTATTGGAAAGGCGGATATACAGAGAGGAGAGACAGAGAGGAAGATCTTCCGTCCAATGATTCACTCCCCAAGTGAGCGCAACAGCCAATGCTATGCCGATCTGAAGCCAGGAGCCTCTTCCAGGTCTCCCACGCGGGTGCAGGGTCCCAAAGCTTTGGGCTGTCCTCGACTGCTTTCCCGGGCCACAGGCAGGGAGCTGGATGGGAAACGGGGCTGCCGGGATTAGAACCAACGCCCATATGGGATCCCAGGCGTGCAAGGCGAGGATATTAACCACTGCGCCATAGCGCCGGGCCCCCAATAGGTTTATTTAAAAGGATCAGATACTGTCAGCTTTCATTACCTTAGACATAACTTTCCTCTCAATCGTATGTGTGTTCTTTTCTGATAAGACTAATTCCTGATAAAGAAAACCTCCTTTCAGACATCAAAGTTATACTGACTTACCTAAACAATTGGCTTACTTTTTCTATTGCAATTAGAATCTTTTCTCAGGTATCTTTGGCATTTTACACAACCATCCATGCAATCTAAACTTCCATTATCTTCTCATTTTCCTTAAAAAGTGTTGACTTTGCTCAGTGAAAGTTGAAACAGCTACTATTCACAACCTTTGTAGACAATCTCTTAAAGGTTTAAAATGAGGAAAAGTTCCTGAGGAATTGATTTTTTTTTTCAACTGTAGGTGTTTCCTTAGAGGTACAATTTGAATTCACACTATACATCATTACTTATTATTTTTAAAACTTATTTACCTTTACACCACATTGGGGCTATAATTTAACTGAATTTTAAATATATGGAATAAAGTAAACTGTACCATTCATTTTTTAAAAGGCATTTTCACCTCTTCTATTTTAAACTGTGTTAGACTTAAGTAATGTTTTACCCAATATTTCCTTTTACACCAATGTGTTCAAATATAGCCATTTTATTGTTGAGTCAGCAGACTAACACATCAAATTACATAGCTATAAAGAAAGATTGAATCCATTTTTTTTTAATTAAAGAAGAAAAGCTCTTGTTACAAATGTAACATATACATAAAAAAATTTTCTAAATTATAGTGAAAAGCTATCTTGGAAAATGTAAATGATTTCCCCCCAACTAGTGCAAGCACTTAAACAGGTTTAGTGAAACACCACATGACTACAGTACAGCAGAGGCAAACAGGCTTTTAAATGTTAAGTGAAGAAAGAAGAAAACAAAACAAAACAAAACAAAACAAAAAAACAGAGCAGAACATCCATGTTATAAATACAAAGAACTGCCACCTTGGAAGTTGCACATTACGGGAAGAGCAGTCAGATGTAGTTCCTTTTAAAGGCTACAAGCTGTAAACTGGGCATAGTGGTACTGAGGGAGAAAATAAGAAATAAAAAGAGTCAATCAAAAAGGGTGTAAGGAGGAGGTATGGGGAAACAAGAAAGGGTGGAACAAACCCACACCAAATGCCCTCAGCCACATGGGACAGAGGAAAGCAGAGATCCTATGGCCCCACTCTCCAGCCTGCCTGGATTCCAGTTGGCGACTACCTCCTACCTTTTTGGTCAGCAGGGTGAGGGGGCACATGTGGGTACTTGGAGGGCTTCTTGATATGGAAGTTCACGTTGTCCAGCTCCACGTTCAGGCTGATGGAAGCGGCTGAGTCACTGTCCACTGTGGACTGGAAACTGCTGACTGAGGTGCGCTTGCTAGGACTGGCAGAATCTTTTAGTGTTGGGGAGGGGAAAGAAATACAGGGAGGGAGGGGAGTAAAAATGGGTTTTATCAGGGTACTGGAGCAAAGGACAAAAAATGTTTTTTAAATATACAACCCCAATGTGCAATACCAAAATGGATACAGTATTTTCACATACTTCTGGGAAGACTTGATAAAATTTGAAGAAGTTAAATGTAAAATTGATTTTTTAAATGAAGAAATCAATTGGAGGTTCTGCAGAGAGAAAGTCTGATATCACAGTGAAAAGGTGAGAAGGTTGCATGCTGCGATATTATTAGCTCAAGTTATTTTTAAGCTGCTGCAAACTACAGACTACAGAAAAGTTGGCTTCTCAAGAAAATACTGTATCTAAGACAAGGATTGCTATTAGATGTTTATATTTAGTTGAACTCAAATCATAAAGCAGAATGGTTTCATCTTAAAAAGCCAAGACATTCACTTTACCATACATACACAGAAAATAAGCCACAGAAACTAAAAATGTTAGAAAGTTAAACTCACTAGCCAAATTATCGTCACCTTCTTCAGCTATCTGTTCTGTGTCGCTGTCATCAAACTTGATGTCTTTAAACCAGGATGGCTCAGAGTGTCCTTCGACAGAGTTTACTGAGTCACTATCAGGAGAAGGCGTCTCAGAAAAGTCTGTACTCTGAAAAGACCAAGACAGGATCCAAAGAAGTGACCTTAATGGTTAACAGTGTTCTGAGGCTGACACACTGCGAACCAATCACAGCCCAATATTGCTATAAATCTAACAACTCAATAGATGTATACAAAAAAAACCATTTAGAGAATAAAACATCATAATGAAAATTACACTGCTAGATTTATTGAAAGGTTAAGTAACATATTATGAACCAAACAATTCTTTGACACAGATTTCACAGTGTTTCACTTATCTTTTTGCTCTGAGAACAAAGACCACTTAGAACTGCAGAACAGCTCTAAGACACACCCCTAAAAAAAAAACTGTTAGGTTTGAATAAATCACACATACACTAGTCTGGGGTTAGACATCTTTTCTAATCATTGAGTTTCATCTTCAATTCACAAACTAAAAGTGAAGTATACCTTTTTTTTCCTGCTAAAAAATTTTTTTAAATTTTCCCCTTTCTCAGAAACAAACAGAAATTATTCATTTGTGCCATTGTATACAATTTAATGGTGCTAAGGAGTAAGAATCTATTTCAGTACATTTAATCTTTCAATTTTATTGTGTATGCTACCTTGAATTGAATACCATCAATATTAAACAACAAGCAAGTATAACACTACAAATCTGATTTTAAGAAAAGCCACATCCACTAAATGGTGTGGTTGATTCTAATGGCAACTTTTTCATTATCACTAAGCCAAAAAATGTTTTAAAATTTCTTTCTTAAACATCACGAAAAACATATTTTTAAAAAAAGTATCTTCAAGTAAATCAACTACTTTTTGCTCCCATAGATGAAGAAAGACTTTAAAACTAGCTTACTACTAAAACTTACCTGCAGCGGTCTGTACAAAGCATATTCATCCCTGAAGAGCTGATCGTGATGACTGACACAATCCAGCCAACGTCCATCAACCATTGCTTGTCCAATGGCTATAGCTTGTGCCCTGAATCAAGACCAGCAAAATTTAAAAGTTTGAAAAGCCAGGCAGGCTAATTCTGCAGATACAAGACACAACCTTAATTTTTTTTCATTTCTAATCAGATTGGGAGTTTCAAATGGTCCTTAGATAGTTATGGATAAAACAAGAGACATAAAGCAAACTGAAAGATTTGACTAAGTATTATATTAAAGGAGAAAGAAACCATTATCAAACCTAAGTTTAAATACAGTATCTATTGAGTACTCACACCCCTGTATTTAACAGTCAAAAAAAATGTTGAACATATCATGGCTTCTACCCACGGCTTACAATCTTAAATAACAGTAAATATTAGTTACAAACATAAACGTGTGCATGTGTGTAACAGATAATAATACTATACTGTACATTTACAAATTTTAAAACATTTTATCCAATACTGCTTTATTTCACTTCCCCAGCTTATCTGTAGAAACGAATATTTCCCTCCTGTTGAAACTGAGGGGCCAGCAAATGGCTTCATATCCTAAGCTTCCACTTGTAGCACTGGCATCCCACAAGGGTGCCAGCTCTAGTCAAACAATTCCACTCTGCTTTTTTCTCTTAAAGATTTATTCTTTTATTAGAAAAGCATATTTACAGAGAGAAGAGACAGAGAGAAAAATCTTCTTTCCATCCACTTCTTCACTCCGCAAGTGGCAACAACAGCCAGAGCTAAACCAGTCCAAAACCAAGAGCTTCTTCTGGGTCTCCCATGTAGGGACTGGGTCCCAAGGCCTTGGAACATCTTCTACTGCTTTCCCAGGCCACAAGCAGGGAGCTGGAAGGGAAATAGAGCAGCCAGGACATTGGCATACATATGGGATCCCAGTCACGTAAGGTGAGAACTTTAGCCACTAGGCTATCACGTTGACCGGAGCAGTTCCACTTTCAATTCAGCTCCCTGCTTAACACAAAAGGTAAAATACTCCACGTGTTACTCTCTTACAATGATTTGTGAGGCCGACTAGAACTCTCCAAGTGTAGTTAATGAAGGCTGTAATGTCAACAGGAAAGAACTCTAACAGAAGAATTCTTTGGCCTTGAGCTCGAACTACATTCTTTAATCCCGTTTTACTAGAAAATTCTGTCTTAGAGGTAAATGCACATTTCTACTTTTCAGAAAGTAATCCCATTTGGCAACCTGCATCCACTCTCTATTTAAAACCTAGATAAGAGAGTTGAGTAATTACAACCCCTAACCATCAAATCCATGAAACAATGCACTAGCCAAGAAATGTTACCCTTACATCTTCAAATATATGCTCTCATTAGGAAGCAAAGAAGAAAGGAAGGAAGAAATCAGCAAAATCTCTTCATTAAAACCACAATACCTTGTAGCAATGTGTCCATTTCTGATTAACCAGTTGACTAATTCCTTTCCTACAATGCAGTTGGGATGTGTTCTCAGCCAATAACGGTGATCCTGAAACTCCATTCCACTACTATGATGACAGATTTTTTTCCAAAGATCCTTCAGCTGGACACTGTCCTGTAATCAACACCAGAGAGTAATCACTCCTGAGATGGATGTTGTTTACCTATTAATACACTTCCCATAACTCACTCTCAGATTCAGAAAAGGAGATTTAAGTTGGGTTTTATATTAGCGAACTTAGATGATTTAATAATTAAATATACACAGGGGAACTCTTAACTTCATCTAATTGAGCCCTAAATATAATTATTCCTCTTTAAAATCAACTATTTCAAAAAACTTTCTTATCAACCAATGGCACATTTGCCCAAGTGCAAAATGCACTCTTCAGAGACAGAGCAAGGTAAAGGGAGACAACTACTCATTATGCGGACCTAAGGTAACTCTTCCTAGCAGCCTTCAGTCCACCTGAGTCTCTCAATTCTCATCTGTTCCCAGCTGCTACGTCAGCTTTTCATAGAAGGTGGCCTTCCATAAATTACTCCCAGCTCAAGAAAACCTCCAACATTGCTCAGTGACTACAGATTCAAACTTAAATCTGTAAGGACTACAATTCACTTTCTTCTTCCCCCAGGAAGAACCAAATCACTTCACTCTCTCTCCTGCCTACAGACTACAAGTTAAACTCTCTCCTAATAACTCACTACTTCACTCCATGAAAAATGCCAACCTTATTCAACCTACACCTCTCACTGCCTCACACCTCAGTGTAATATGCACTTTCCTCACACCCAAATCAATTCCCTCCTTCAAACTCCAGTTCACCCCATTCGCTGAAGGTCTTTCCTATTTTTTTAAATTTTTATTTAACATATAATCTTATTACTAATTTGATACTTTTTCAAGATTTATTTACTTTTACTGCAAAGTCAGATATATACAGAGAGGAAGAGAGAAGAGAAAGAGAGGAAGATCTTCCGTCCGATGATTCACTCCCCAAGTGACTGCATCGGCCGGTGCTGAGCCGATCCAAAGCCAGGAACCCAGATCCTCTTTCTGGTCTCCCATGCGGGTGGAGGGTCCCAAGGTTTTGGGCCATCCTCAATTGCTTTCCCAGGCCACAAGCAGGGAGCTGGATAGGAAATGGAGCAGCCGGCACATGAACCAGCACCCTTATCGGATCCTGGCGCATTCAAGGTGAGGACTTTAGCTGCTAGACCACGGTGCTGGGCCCTAATTTGGTATTTTTTTATTAAAGTATTATTTTACTTCAAGAACTTTCTCACTGATCTAATACATTTCAAATTGTAATCCTGAAAACAAAAACCCTATCTTCCATTTCTGATTCACTCCTATGCATGAACATATTTTAAACATAAATTCAAAAAACTGATAATTCTCACACAAACACAGTAAAATGTCTGAAACATTTCCCTTGCATTTGAGAAACATTTCAGCAACCTGAAACCAAACTAAAAAGTTAAGCATTTTCATTATGTAGGCAATTGAATTATGATCACGCCTGATGAAAAGGATAAAAAAAGTATAAATATACATAGGGCAGACTAGTTGACTAATTTCTCTGGTGATTCTTTTTTTTTTTTTAAGATGTTTATTTTTATTGCAAAGGCGGATATACAGAGGAGGAGGGACAGACAGGAAGATCTTCCGTCCAATGGTTCACTCCCTAAGTGGCCACACCGGCTGGCGCTGAGCCAATCTAAAACTAGGAGCCAGGAGCTCTTCTGGGTTTCCCATGTGGGTGCAGGATCCCAAGCTTTTGGGCCATCCTCAACTGCTTTCCCAGGCCACAAGCAGAGAACTGGATAGGAAGTATGGCTGCCGGGATTAGAACCTGAGCCCATATGGGATCCTGGGCATGCAAGGCGAGAACTGTTTAACCACTATGCTATCGCCCCGGGTCCTCTCCAGTGATTCTAATACTTAAGCTATTTTCCTACTTACTAGATATGCTATTTCATTTTTATATACATGAATATATACTTTTTAAATTTTATTTTACTTTAACTGAAAAGGCAGATTTATAGAGAGATGGAAAAACAGAAAGATCTTCCACCCATTGGTTCACCCCTCAAGTGATCACAACAGCCTGAGCTGAGCTTTTTCCTGGTATCCTGTGCAGATGCAGCATCCCAAAGCTGTGGGCCATCCTCTATTGCTTTGCCCAGGCCACAAGCAGGGGTAATATACATAAAATATTAGTTAGATAAATCTTTACACTCAGAATTAGCAAAGGGCCAAAGACACTGAACCAGTACCAGAAGAATTTTGCGTTCATCCTCAGTAGTCTCTGTCCTCACATATGGCCGGGTAGCCTGGGGACTGACGGACGTCTCATATGAAGGAACCATAGGAGAACCAGATCGATCCAGTGACAGGTTAGTAATGCTGGCAGACCTGGAAATTTTAAAAAGTGAAATCACAGTTATAAGTTCTTCACCGGTAAATAGAACTATAGAGAAAAATCAATGCCAAATACATGCTTGTCAATGTGAATGATATGCCTACAAACAGAATGGATATGCACGATGTGACGGTTGCAAGACTAGACAAACTTTCTAGCCTGTAAAGGCACTTTAAAAACTTCAAATACAACCAAGTAATAACACATACGTCTCACAAGTTTTTGGAGCCTCTTCATAACCTTTGTATGAGTCTAAAATTATTCAGAAACATGTTTTTTTAAAAAACAGTTCTAGAAAAGTTACAGGAAAACAATGCCTAGCTCATAGATGCTATTGTAAAGGGAGTAAGCACAAACCTACTATTTAGATGCAAATCAGTGATGATATATAAACTGACAAATATAAATAATGACAACTAAATGCAGAAATAATCTTTTAGACCTAGGCAAACTATGACCCACAAGCCTAATTCACTTTGCCCTTTTTTGTATAGTTCATGAACTAAAGTTATGTTTTTAGAGTTGATTGTCTGATAAGGAACACACAAATTTTGAATTCCAACTAAGCAAAACGTTACATTCACAAAAGAATTTCCTTTCTTCTCATTAGATTCATTTTTAAAATATCTTCAGAGTGCAGTACCGGCACCCTAAAGGTATGTTGGTTCAAACCCTGTGTCCTCTGCTCCCTGCCAGTGGCCTGGGAAAGCAGCAGAAGATGGCCTAAGAGCTTGGGTCCCTGCACCCACTGTGAGACCTAGCAGAAACGCCTGAATTCAACCTAGCACAGCCTCAACTACTGCAGCCATTTAAAGAGAGAACCAGAAGATGGAAGATCTCTTCCTATTCCCTTCTCTGTAGTTTTGCAGCTCAAATAAATAAATCTTTTCTAAAACAAAATTATCCTCAATTATTATATATTTCATTCATTAAAATTATTGAAAATAATTTTATTTTGAAAACAGTTACTTCTCTCATTAGTACTTACGAGTACTTACACTTATATCACATAAGTGGCCAATTAGAGGAATATCAACATATTAATCTTTTCTTTTATCAAGCTTTATTTATTTATTTGAAAGGTGGAATTACAGAGAGAGATCATACATCTGCTGGTTTAATTTCCCAAGTGGCCACATCAGCACCTATATGAGATGCCAGCACAATAGCTGGTAGCCTTACCCACTTGCCAGAGAGCTAGCCCAACTGATCAAATATTTATAAAAAATATTTACCTAGAACTTTAACTAAGCTTCTACCTAGAAAGAAACTGAACCTATTTTTAGCTTTTATATAAAGAATAAACAGCAAAACCATCTATGGGTTAGACAACACAGAACTAAATAATTTGTATCAGATAACTAATTTAACAAATACAAGGGCTATCATTCAAAACAGTCTCCCCTAAAAAACGTGTGCTTCCTCCAGATAAAGCTATTTTTTTAAATAATTTAAGGTCCAAACCACAGGTTTAGCAAAAAGGTTTAAACAATTTTTTTAATGTCCATTTGTTTCATTCACTTGAAAGGCAGAGAGAGAGAGAGATATTCCATGTCTATTTCATTTCCCAAATACCTAAGACAGGGCTGGGACAGGTCGAAGAGCCCAAAGCTAAAAACTCAGCAAGTTTCCGTTTTTTAAAAAATGATTAAAAGTGGGCCCGGCGGCATGGCCTAGCGGCTAAAGTCCTTGCCTTGAATGCGCCGGGATCCCATATGGGTGCCGGTTCTAATCCCGGCAGCTCCACTTCCCATCCAGCTCCCTGCTTGTAGCCTGGGAAAGCAGTTGAGGAAGGCCCAAAGCCTTGGGACCCTGCACCCATGTGGGAGACCCAGAAGAGGTTCCTGGTTCCCGGCTTCGGATCGGCACAGCATCAGCCATTGCGCTGACTTGGGGAGTGAATCATCGGATGGAAGATTTTCCTCTCTGTCTCTCCTCCTCTCTGTATATCTAACTTTCCAATAAATAAATAAATAAATCTTTTTTTAAAATGATTAAAAGTAAACAGAAAATATATAACACTTCGAATAAACAACAGTATTGGCAATTAAATGTAAGACTATGCTATTTCAAACACACAGAATTGCTTGGCTACTATTATTCCTTGTCAGTTATGTTCCCTCTCACGAATCCGTCATACATATTTGCTTGGCACATCCTCCCATAAAACGTCCACATGGCTCACTCCCTCACATCCTTTAGGTCTTCCTACTGAACTTCACACACAGAAGTCAATGTAGGTTCCAAAGTCTGAAGCCAGCAGAGAACACCAGAAAGAGCTATGGAGAATGAAAGAGACCAGGAAAAAGGAAATGACAGCCTAACTCAGAGCTAGAATAGTGTCCGACAATAGATCCCACCATTTAAAATAGTTGTTTGTTCTTCTCCTTGCCACAAAAACAAATGAAAATCAGACACAAAATTCAAGTTTTTTTATTTTGCAGTTTACCTATTCCGAGCAGGAGATTTCCCAGCATCTTCCTGGACAGATACAAGTCTTGTTGAAAGAGCAGTATTTGAGGAATCTGGATGAATCAAACTATCAAGAAAACAGGGAAATACTAAGATCAACTGCGAGAATAAAAGGCAAATCTGATTCAGATAATGTACTTTAATATTTTAAAGCAGATTAAATTTTTTTATTAAAGGATGATATTATGACTCCTATTCCTTATGTTGGAAACTTTAATTTAGAAGCACTAAGTGCTAAAAGAATGTTATGGAAAAGGATTTTTAATGAATGTGAAACATCAAAAAATTAACAAAATTGGCTTAACTTACAGAACTCTTTTTCTTTCATAATCTATGTACAAAATAGAAATGATTATGGAAGAATTGTGAGTTTCACATGCATCATTCTCAGTCCCCACAGTAATAACAGAATCAGCCAAACACAGATACAAGTGCTCATTCTCCCTCTCACTAAATGGGTAATCTTGGGTTCTTAATATCTCTGAACCTCAGTTTCCACATATGTCAAAAGGGGGAAAAAAGCATCTATTGCAGAGGGATGACCATGAGAGAATGATTAAATGATTAGCACAGAAACTAAAATGTAACTATCATTGTACCTTGACACCAAGAAGCTTTCATACCCAGTTTGTTTTATTAAATCACAACTGCCAGTTATACAACAGGATCAGGCACAAATCAAAGTCATTACTAACTAAAGTAAGCAAGAAGGAAAGAATTCCTACCTTCTGCAGAGTTTTAATATACTCTATTTTTTGAATGTATAAGATATGAGGTAGAAAGAATATGTCACAAAAATCAAGATAATCAAGTAACTTAAGCAAATGAAAACTACCACTGACTAAAGTTTGTCATTCCTCATACTCAACCCCATTTCTCTGTCCTCAATGAAACCACTACCAGAAGCTTTTATTACTGTTTTCATTTTTAAGTTATATTATGCTGGTATCTCTACTAGACAATTTATTAGTTTTGTGCATTTTTGTATTCGTATACATTATCTTGATTTTATATATTTTTAACTTCAAATAAATGGAATCTTAATTAGTTAAGACCTCCAAGACTTTCCTTCCTGCTACACATAAGTCCAAAAGAGTCTCAGATATTGCTTTTAACTGTAACTCATTTTTTATTTGTTTAAACTCATTATACTCATTCCTCATTCTCCTAAGGGATAACTGAAAAGAAAAAAATCTATCAGAAAGACTTAGGTAAAACTCAAAACTGTCATACTCATATTCAATACTCTGCTTAGGAAAACACTGCAGAAAAAAAAAAGGATATTCACAAGCCTACAATTCTCAATTTCAAGTAACTGCAAACATTAACAGCTTCCTACATGCAGTCAACACACATACAAAGACAAGAAATGTGCCCATAGAAACAAAACTACCTAAACTCATTTGGAAATACTTTCGGTTCAAATCTTAGATGGTCCTTCTTTCATTAGGAGTCACTAATCTGTTACTTCAGTCGCCTACTCAATAAATATTATCAAAATCATACACACACTATGTACCATCCTTGGTGCCAAGAGCAGAACAGCAAATAAAGAAGAGTATAAAGACTTTTCTCATTTAGTTCTTATATAAATATATGCACACATATATACTTTTTAAAGATTTATTTCATTTCTATTTGAGTTAGGGAAGAGGAAGAAAGATCCTTCATCCACTGGTTCACTTCCAAATGACCACAATGACCAGAGCAGAACCAATCCCAAGGCAAGAGTCAGGAGCTTCTCCCAGGTCTCACGTGGGTCCAGGGTTCAAGGATTTGAGCCATCTCCCCATGCCTTCCAAGGCCAAAAGCAGAGAGCTGAATCGGAAGTGGAGCAGCCAGGATATGATCCGGTGCACACAAGAGATGCAGGCGCAAGAGTAGCCTCCTGTGCCACAGCCTCTATGGAGCCTATGCTCTAATTAGCCAATGTCATCACTATCCATGAATGTCTACAATTCTTCTGAAGGCAAGCCAAGAAAAAAGCAGGTAATAGAGAACTAGTAGAAACAATTCAAAGAAATAAACATTAGCCAGAAGCAGTCCAATTCACAAGAATATCAGTATGGCTCAAATTAAGGGAAAGTATATCTTTGGGGCTGGCACCTCCCTGCTTACGGCCTGCAAAGAAGTGAGGAATGGCTCATGTCCTTGTGCCCTTGCATCCTTGTGAGAGATCCAGAAAAAGCTGTCGGCATCAAAATGACTTAGCTCTGGTTGTTGTGGCCATTTGGAGAGTGAACCAGTGGACAAAAAGTCTCTCTTGCTTCGTAAATCTGCCTTTCAAATAAAAATAAATAAATCTTAAAAAAAAAAAAAAAAGAAAACTATATATCTAAGGGACAATACCTCTGCCAGGCTAAATCATCCTCTAAAAATATGTTACGGCTGGCTTTTCTGCTCCCAACAGGTGTTCGAGGTTCACCGGGATCGAGTACAGACACAGAGCAAGTGGAATCAGAAAGAGCATTCAAGTCTTCCCCAATGGAATTACTATCTGTGGAATGAGCATAACTTAAGGCTATTTTTCTACAGTATGTACAAGCTCGGAGGTCTCCTAGGAGAAAACAAAAATAATACATTTAATAAAGATAGCAGTAATGTATTAATTAAGACTATTTTATAGGCTTGGGTTAATACTCTAATGACAGGAAATCACTTTCAAGTAAAGACAACTAAAAAATACATTTTTAAAAAGTAAAATAACTTTGTTGGTTATGTTACTTATCTTAAGAACCATCAACTATACATTTATATGTCCACTATACCTTTATACATCCACTTTACTTCAAATACTTTTAATAAATTAGGAAACATGCCCCAGTAATGTTGGGAAACTACACTTAAGGAAACAGTTTTTTCAAAGTTACAGAAACAAAACAGGGATTCTATCAGCAACAGAGGATCTTACGGGAAGAAAAATTCAACTGAATAAATAAACCAATAGAAATAAAACATCACATTCTTCCTCAGCAGTAGAGGAGAAAAAGACTGTTATGAAGCCTAAAAACAGGCCTCCACAGGGGGGCACAATTTTCAAAACAAAAAAGTAGGCAACAGGCTTACATATGATACAAATATATGATGTAAAAACTACGTAAGAATGTTTGACAATCTTATCATAGTTAATTAGGGTAAAAAGGTTCAAGGGCTACAGGAAAGTGGGTAAGACTACTATTTCCACATTGTTTCCTTCATGTATCTGACGTAAAGGGGAATATTAAGGGAAAAGCCGCACCCAGTCTCCCACCCACCCCAGGTCCCTGATGTGGGACATGCTCCAAGGAGAAATTAATGCAGTGAAAATTAAGATAAAAGCTATATATTCACAAGAGGACAAAGCTAATTAGTATTTCTAAAAAAATTTTAGGATACAGCTGTGTCCAAACACACATTTTAATTTGCAGCCTATTTTTCACATTGCTTTTGTGTGATTCTGTAATATTTTAGTATATTTTAAAAGCAGGCAAAATAATTGAGTTTTACTAACATGTTATTTAATAATTCTACCTTAAGCTTTTTAATCAGTAACGGGAATCTAAAGTGATACAAAAAGTTGAGTTCACTATATTATAGATACCATAATTATTAACAAGTACAATTTTTTTTTCATCTTAAGGCTATTCTTTCATAGTTGTCTGTTCTAGTCATAAAATCATGGTCTCATTCAAACAGCTAGAGGCACTAACAGCTTTCCAGATGAAAAACAGATTGTCTCAACACTGCAAGATGGAAATCCTGAAAGAGTTTCCAGTCTGCTAACCTGCCCTGAGAATTTCAAACTACCAGTCCCTGCCACTTGAGCTACCAAAATCTCTCTCTCTACAGTTAAAAGTCATCAAAAGGTTTATGGTAAAATGCATATGTAAAAGCTATGCATGGGGCCTGGTGCCATCGCCTAGCAGCAGGATCCCTTATGGGTGCTGATTCTAATCCCAGCAGCTCCACTTCCCATCCAGCTCTCTGCTTGTGGCCTGGGAAAGCAGTCGAGGACGGCCCAAAGCCTTGGGACCCTCCACCCGTGTGGGAGACCCGGAAGAGCTCCTGGCTCCTGGCTTTGGATCGGCGCAGCATCGGCCGTTGCATTGACTTGGGGAGTGAATCATAGGACGGAAGATCTTCCTCTCTGTCTCTCTTCTCTCTCTCTCTCTCTCTCTCTCTCTCTCTCTCTCTCTCTCAATAAAAATACATCTAAAAAAAAGCTACACATGGGCTTCAGAAGTTCTTATACCAAAATAATAAATTAATAAAAAAATAAAATGGGGATAAATGGACCAGAATGGCAAAGGCCAAGCAGTGGCTCTTAACAGTCAAAAACAGGTGGCTATAATTTCTGTAACAGAAAACAGACAGCAGCAATCAGAAGAGATTAGCTTAAAGAAATGATCATGGTGTCCCCTGGAAATAAAACAGAAGGGCAGAAATTAAATTCTTTCTTGGTGTGTGTAAGTGCCGAAAGAATTCTAGGCAAAGTAGACAGTTGCTACAGATTGACTGAATTTCAAGTTCCTACCTGCAGTTGCCCTGGCAGGGCCAGAACAAATGATTATACGGGCCTTATACAGTCTGTGCACCAGACATGTCCCATCCCTGTTTGAAAACAGACAAAAATTCCACAGCACCCAAAATATTATTGTGGCCCAACAATCAAAAATCAAGGGATTATGGAAGCCAGATAATGGTGTTCTAGCTAAGGGTCCATCTTAAAAGGAGGTCAATGCTTCCCCAAGCTCATTATAAGGTTTTTCCAAGATCTGAAACAGATCCCTACATTGGTTCCCTGAACTGTGGAATGATGACTATTGTGGTACTTATGACATCCAGAACGCTAAGACAACAATTTTTTGTTGTTCTAAGACATTCAATTTGTGGCAGCCCTAGGAAACTAAAACACCAGTAGTCTTAACAAGACACGTTTCACCTTAATGGTAGCAGGAGCTCTGAAAGGGTATTAGGCAAGGGTCCGTTGTGGTGTGGCAGGCAGAGCTACTGCCTGCAAGGCCAAAATCCCATATGGGTGTGATTCAAGCCCCAGCTACACCACTTCTGATCCAGCTCTCTGCCAACTGGGAAAAGAAATGGAAGATAGTCCATGTGCTTGGGACCCTGTCAACCATGAGGGCGACCCAGATGAAGCTCCAGCTTTGGCACTACACGGGTCAAGCCACTGTGGGCATCTGGGCAGGTAAATCAGTGAATGGAAGACCACTCTGTCTCTGTAACTCTGACTTTTGAATAAACAAATAAATTTTTTTTAAAAGGGTACTGGAGATAAAAGGAAATTAAGCAAACTAGCCTGGTATGATCAAGTAGCTTTTTACAAAGAATGCTGACAGAGTATAAAAAATTAATTAGAGGTAAAGAAAATAAAAGATCAAAGCCTTTTGAAAGCAGTAGTCATGGTCTAAGTCAAAGGAAATAAGATTCTAAACTCTGCATCAATTCAGGTGAGGACAGAAGTGAGACCAAGAAGAGGGACAGTTAAGTGTTCTCTTTATCTACTTTGTATGTGCAAATCACACAATACTCTAGATTTTTCTATTTCAATAAACTAATATTTTATATTGCTAAAGCTTCTCTATGTTGCTTATGAGTATTAGCTACAACTTGTCAAAGCACAGTGTATAAGTCAAGGAAAAACTGTACTTTGTAAATTGAAAATCCTCATAGTAATACAAATTAGAAATCCATTATAGGGCCTGGTGGCCATGGCCTAGCAGCTAAAGTCCTCGCCCCGAACACGCTAGAATCCCATATGGGTGCCAGTTCTGGTCCCAGCAGCTCCACTTCCCATCCAGCTCCCTGCTTGTAGCCTGGGAAGGCAGTCAAGGACAGCCCAAGGCTTTGGGACCCTGCACCCATGTGGGAGACCCAGGGCAGGTTCCTGGCTCCTGGCTTCGGATCGGCGCAGCACTGGCCATTGCAGTCACTTGGGGAGTGGATCATCAGACAGAGGATCTTCCTCTCTGTCTCTCCTCCTCTCTGAGTATCTGACTTTGTAATGAAAATAAATTAATCTAAAAAGAAATCCACTCTAACCACCTTAAATCTAATAAATCTTAACACCACAACAGCTTTTTGCTAGCAGCTCTGATATATTCAGTTTTATTTCAGTAACTTTTTGACACTCATGATCTACTTTATTTGACTGAAAGCTGTCAAAAGGAAAGTCAAGTCTCTTGCACCTTTGTGTCTTACACCAGAATAAAACTGAACTGTGGTTACGCAACAAGGTAGAAGAACCCACCATGGGGGGAGGGTTATGGGAGGGGTGGGAGGAATCCCAGTACCTATGGAACTGTGTCGCATAATACAATGTTAGGAATTAAAAAAAAAAAAAAAAGACTGTCCTGTGTTGTAACTCTTAGATTATAACCTTTAAAAACTGTAGAACTGCCAGTGAAATATATTCACCTGTATAGCCCATAAATTTTCCAGGAATTTCCTGATTACAGCAACGACTGCAAAAAATCTGCCCACAGAGCCGGCAATGGTGTCTGCGCCGAAAAGTTGTAAATTTCTCACTGCAGTCGTAGCACTCTTTACACTGGCTATCTGGCATCCAATACTGCTTCAGGTCACTATCCTGCAACAATAAAATGGACAAAGGCTTCTTGAAAATCCTGAAAATTAGCAGCATGTAAGAGCAAAATGCACACCTAATAAAAATCCTAGGTTTCTTTTGCAGAAGTTAACAAGCTAATTTCAAAATTCATTTGGGAATACATAAAGCCAAAATGATCAAGGAAATCTTGAAGAACAACGCTGAAGGACTAACATTACCTGCCAAAAAGATTAAAGTCAGAACAATTATAGATAGGATATTGGTCCAAGGATAGAAAAAAAAAATAGAAAAGAGAGCCCTGGTGCTTTGCAACAGCACCTAGTAGGACAAGCTTGCCAGAGGTCTGGGGGTGGAACTGGGAGCTCACATCCAGGCAGGTGGTCTAGCCTGGGGATTTCCTTATGTGCTTGGTCACAGGTGGAGTGGGAGGAGGGGAGAGGAGAGCCCTAGGTTAACATACTGGCTTAGTGTGCTGGCGGACCGGGCTTCAAGAACTTTGAATGGGCCTGGAACTTGGGTCTAAGGAAGAGTAAAGTCCCAGGCCAGTACAGGTGCCAGGAGCTTAGGACCCTAGTGAAGAGGCAGAGCTCCAGGCCAGCACATCACCCCACGTCACCCCACCAGAAGACTGGGCTTTGGAGGCTGGGCTGGGGAACCCATGTGCTCCAGAGTGCAGGCCCTGTGGATTGCCCAGGGAAGGGGTAAGAAGATCTGAGGGAAGGAGGACAGCTGAAGGATCATGCTGCAGGTGAGGAAAGACTTCTGAGGGACTTGCATCCCCATGGCCACTAGACTTGCAAGTAAGTGAAGGGGCTGAGACCAAGCAGTTTGGGGGCGGGGGAAAGCTGGAGGACCTTTGTGGGTCAGAGCTATGTACCAGCCCATGTAGGAGACCTGAGCTGAACTGAGCTAGTTAGCATGGATTACCACTGGTGAACACTAAAGGTAAGGCTGGGAGCAGTGAGATCAACAGCATTTCAGAACTACCAAAACCACTTGAGCAGAACCCTCAGAGCATGTTCCACATCAGGGACCATGGGATGACATCAGGTAGCTCTATCACACTTAGCACTACACAAACTTCGGACATGATTTATGATACTTTTGGGTAGTCATGTTCAAAACAACAGTGCTAGGTCCAGCTGCACATCCATGAAGACAAAAGGAAGTTTAACTACTTTTTATTCACACAATAAAGATGTTGAACTGATCAACACTGCTAAAAACACGAAAAGCACTAACTATAAACAGGGTGATTGACAAAACAATCTGGATTAAAGTTAAGAAAATATTGTAGAATATAGTTTATACCTGGAGGAAACATTAAACTTTCTTTCAAGCATGATACCATTGTGAGTGTGGCATGACCTCCCCAAGGACTTCATAAGCAGTCTTGTAATTTGAGCACATGTGCTGCCGAAGCAAGCACAGTCAGTGCTCTTCCAAAGCCCACACACCGTACCTGGCTTTTCCCCTCCATGATTTCCTTGAGACGTTTTAACACTGTGCTGAGGCTTCGAAGCTGAACAGCTGTGCGAGGATCATGGCCTCCGAAGGCAGGCTCTGCTTTCCTCCTTGTGTCTAAGTCAGAAGAAAGAAAGAGAGAAACTTACTAAAAGCTTCTATATACCACAAGGTATGCAATGCAATGCACTTCTTATTGTTAGCATTTGTTATGTGCTCTCAGTCAGTGTAATGGACTAGAGTTGAAACTAGTCTTTTTAAGAGGCTGCCAAAAGCATTTATTATCACAAAAAATACCACTTCACAAGCAGGTAAGGGTTACTTAAGAACTGAGTTTATTAACAGTTGTGCAGGCCTAGGATATATCACTTAAATGGCTCAGAATTAATGATTAATTAATGATTTCTCGTACCCATGGCTCCAGCACATAAAACTTGCCAGAAAAGTAGCAGAGAAGAAAGTGATCCCAGAGGGTTAATTTATATTGGTCTCTAAAATCAAATAAGCATTAGGATCAGGCAATTTAACTCTGTCTGCAAACCCTACAACCAGTCTCACAGAACAGATAACCTAAAACACACAGCCCAAGCCCCAACCCCCAAAGCTTCTGAGACTTCAGAACATGCAAGATGAAAACTTTTGGTACAACTGACCAATGTCCACAGAGATTAACACTGCCACAGAATTGCTAAAATGACAATCCTAACCCTCCCTATCACTGCCTCAGCTCTGCAGCCCCAAAGTGTAAGGGATCACTTACTATGGAAACAATAAGGAAATTACATTCTCATGATAAGATAAAGCCCAAATTCCAGCTCTGTAGCCATTATGGATTATATCTTCCAAAGTTACCATCAATTGCTTCCTTATTTTATAGCAGAGTTGCAACTGAAGTTTCTATCTATCTCTGGCATCAGTGATTATAAAACTTAAAGGTGAAGGACAGGTGGTATGACGAGCAATGAAGTGGGCACGTACTGAAGCAGTTAAGGCACTGCTGTGATACCTACATTCCCCTATCGAAGTGCCTGCTCGGAGTAAATACACCCTGAAATGTAGCAGATGATGACTCTAAGGCTTGGGTCTCTGCCATCACAAGGGAAACCCAGGCTGAGTTCCAGGCTCCTGGCACTGGCCTTGTCCAAACTTGGCTATTTGGGGCATTTGGGGAGTGAATCAGCAACTATTTCTCTCTTTATCTCTATCTGGATACTTTTCAAGTAAGCTGAAAATGAAGAGGGCCCGGCAAAATAAATGAAATAAATAAATTTACAGAGAGAAGCAAAGACAGAGAAAGATTTTCTATCTGCTGGTCAACTCACCAAGTGGCCACATGGCCAGAACTAAGCTGATCTGAAGACAGGAGACAGGAGTGAGCCTCTTCCTGGTCTCCCACATGAGTGCAAGATCTCAAGGTTTTAGGCCATCCTTGACTGCTTTCTCAGGCCACAAGTAGGGAGCCGGAGGAGAAATGGAGCAGCTGGCACATGAACCAGCACCCATTTGGGATCCTGGCACATGCAAGGCAAGGACTTTAGCCACTAGACTACTGATTCAGGGCGAAAAAGACAAAGACAAAGACAAAGACAAAGACAAAGACAAAGACGAAGGGAAGGGAAGGGAAGGGAAGGGAAGGGAAGGGAAGGGAAGGGAAGGGAAGGGAAGGGAAGGGAAGGGAAGGGAAGGGAAGAGGGAAGAATGGCCTAACACAGTGATGTAGCAAGAATCCTCCTTCTGCTGTACCATCATCCCGTATGGATGCCAATTCATGTCCTGGCTGCTCCATTTTTGATCTATCTCCCTGCTTATGGTCTGGAGAAATAGTGGAGAATGGCTCAAGTCCTTGAGCCACTTGCACCCAGGTGGGAGACCCAGAAGAAGCTCCTGGCTTCAGGCCGGCTCAGCTCCTGCTGTTGTAGCTATTTGGGGAGTCAACCCACAGGTGGAAGTTCATCCTCTCTTTAAATCTGCCTTTCAAATAAAAATATTTTTAAAAAATAAAAATAAAGTATTTTAAAAATTTTTTAAAAAGAATAAGCATCCTATTAGCTTAAACCAATACAGCTGTGCTCACTTCTCCATGGTTTCATTTCTCTGTTTCAGTTACCTATGCTCTTGTGGTTGCTCTGGTTCAGTTATCTGTGGTCAACTGCAACGCCAAAATAGCAGTGTTTCTGGATTCTTTTAAGATCAAATTTATACAATTTATTTTACAGCATATTGTAACAATTATTGTATTCCGTTATTATTGCTTTTCATCTCTTACTCTGGCTAATTTACAAAACTAAAAAACAAAGTGCTTATGGGATCCAATGCCATTTGTATCTGAGGCATCCACTATGGGTCTCACAATGAATGAATTTCTCTGAGAAAAGGAGTACTACAGGAAAATGGGTAACATCCTACACAGAATCACCCTTAGACAGATTTGTTTTAGATGTTCTTTGTTTTGGCTGTGTGGCAGGAAAAAGGATTACAAAGAAATGAAAGGCTGGTAACTAAACCTAAATTTATAAATTTTTTGTAAGACTATTAAATTACTAAAATAATTAAACTGCATCTATGCTTACAAAATGTTGAAAGGCTTACCTTTCTATAGTTACATCTGAATTTCATCATATAACTTCAGTTGTGATGGTGTAAGCAAGTAGGTATATATCACAATGACCAAATTTTTCTTATCATAACATAAAGCGACTCTTCGAGTTAAAAAGTAAAACAGATAAAACTTGTTAAACTCGTACTAACACAGGCAATACTGAATTTGGGGAGTCACTTACATTCAGCCACTTAGAAATATAAAAGAGTATTAATAACAGCACCCTTTAGCAATGGATGAAAAAGACCCTTCCTGGAACAAGCAGAGTCACAGATCTTGGAGTAACATGAAAGAGATCCCGAGAAAATTTGATCTAGAAGTTTGCCTCTAGAGAAATGAACTGTTTCTTTTGCAAATTGGAAACTAGATAATTAATTAACCTCCCTCATGTCAGAGAAGTAGTAAACTACAGAATTACAATTCTTTAACAGGGATAGGAACTTAATGACCAAACAGTCCCAGCTGTCCTCAGACTCAAAGAGTCAGGTCAATTTGAGATAACAAGGAATAGAGGGAACTGCAGCAAACCAGGGATTACAGGGTACCTAGAGATATTTAAATTCAAGTTTAGCATGATGCCAAAAGCAAAGTTTGAAAGCTGCCATCTAGTAATCCCTAAAAATACAGATTTTAAACCAACTCCAATTTTTTTTAAAGATTTATTAGAAAGGCAGAGTTAGAGAAAGGGAGGGAGAGACAGGGAGATCTTCCAAGTGGCTTAAATGTCCAGGCTGAGCCAGGCCAAGTCAGGAGTCTAGAACTCCAGCCAGGCCTGGCAGGATCGGAGTCAGCGTTCTGGATGGAACACCAGTGTTGCACACAGTGGCACTGCCACAAGGCCAGCCTCTTAGCTACTCAATATTAAAAAACAAAGAAGATGAACTCTCTTCAAATTAGAGCACAGCACAGAGCAGTTTCAACA
Source organism: Ochotona curzoniae (assembly GCF_017591425.1). Lineage (NCBI taxonomy): Eukaryota > Metazoa > Chordata > Mammalia > Lagomorpha > Ochotonidae > Ochotona > Ochotona curzoniae. Next base: position 6,122,850 of record NW_024466146.1, on the reverse strand, counting down.
GCAAAGAAAAGATCACTGAAGTTAAAAGTTAAAGAGAAAATGATTTGGATTTAACTAAGGAGAATTCCTATCTCACTCTGCCCCTCCCCATCTCTTTTCTTTCAAATGCTGAGACTCTCTGCCCTAGGGAGTTCTGCTTTGCTACACGCTTTAGATTTAAAAAAAAAAAAAAAAAAAAAAAAAACAGCTGCTGCTTGGTCTTGCCTTCTTGTTAGATCAGGTCCTAGCTGGCATAAATGTCTTCTGCCAACCACTATTGTCTGAACTTACTTCTCACCCAAGGAACTCAAAAGGCAGACTGGACAGAAAAGACACAATCTGTTTATACCCAATGCTTCATCCTTTCCCCTATCTCAAGCCACCTCCTGCTGTCGTCTGTCGCCTTGAATTAAGTGAACCACTCAACTGAGTTTAACAATCTAACAGAAATAAAATATAATCCACCTCATTCTCTAGTTTCCTGATTCAGACACTGATCCCCAGGAAATACTCATGAGATGAGCATGAAAATGAAGGTGACTGCGTAGCAGACCAGGATGGAGAATAAACAAGCACAAGGAGCTCAGCTCACCCAGCCACAATGACAGTCTGTACCCCAAAAGCAAGTGGCAGCCCGCCAATGGAGGTGACAGAGTGCTGCAGCCCAAGGCATGCACATCAGCCCCAAGAAGAGGCAGAGTTCATTCACACAGTTGAAACTAACCTGTGTTCTCCTGGGGATGCTGCAAACTGTTGTCTGCTGAAACCCAAGCAGGTAATTAATCAACAAACAGTCAAGAAATCTGTGTCTTACCTAAATTAAACTTTAATGACATGCTTAGAAGTATTTTCTAGACATCAACAACTTTTTGCACTATCTGGGTAACAATTCATTCTGAGGAGTACCTGATAACTGTGAATAGCAAAAAAGCTTTCAGTAAATCACCTGGAAAATACAATGTGGAGGAAGAAAGGCTCAGCAGAGGGGCCAAGTGAGAACACCGGTTACCTAGCACTGAAGCACGCCGCTGGAGTTCCTCATTGAGCTGCTTCTTGTAGGGTGCAGGTGACCTCACAGACTGCGTTCTTGAAGGGAGCTGTGGGCTAGCCCAACTACCACTTGGCAATTGCTGCTCCCCCTGGCCCCCTTCTGCTCTCTCTGCAGTGAAAGGAAGCTCAAGGTTATTTGAAAAAACAAGACTCAGAGCTCAGTCAAGAGCAATGAACAGATGAAATTCTTAGGCAAAAATGTACATATATTGTATACATAAATGTAAGTATATATAATAGTATTTATAATTTAGTATGAAAGAAATTCAGAGGTAAAAACACAGATCAATAAATGAAAATATGCTTTATTCTACAAATAGAAAAAAATTATGGATCATTAATAGTACTCTCATTCTATGTTTCATTTTCATTAAATTTGCCATTTTATTAAATATAAAATACAGAATATAGCACATTAACTATAGAATAAAAGCTTCACAAAAGTGAGGATTTTTTCTTTTTCATCTACTTAAAGGATAGATTGGTTGCACTATTAAAACAGTGCCCAAGGCATAATAGTAACTCAATACACATTTGTTGAAGAGAAGTATTACTTTATAATAACTAACGGTAATGTGGCACCCTGAATGCAATCATATAATTAAAAAAGAATGTGAGGCAAAAACTTAAGAACTATAGATAAAACATGTGTTAGTTAATAATGGTAAATCAGTAAGAAGTCAGTAATTTAAAAATAAGGCATGCTAACACATTAACAGGGGAAACTAGGTATGGGGGTATATAGGAATTCTCTGTACTACCTTCCCAATTTTTCTAGAAATTTAAAACCATTCTAACAAATACAATTTTTAAAAAACAAATAAAAGATTATTTACTTTAAAATGTACTAAGTAGGGTCTGGTGCTGTTGAAGTCTCACCTTGAACGCACTGGGATCCTATATGGTGTCAGCTCTAATCCCGGCAGCCCCACTTCTCACCTAGCTCCCTGCTAGTGGCCTGGGAAAGCAGGAGAGGATGGCCTAAAGTCTTGGGACCCTGCAACCAGCGTGGGAGACCCAGAGGGCTCCTGGCTTTGGATCAGCGCAGCACCGGCCACTGCAGCCACTCTGGGGAGTCAATCAATAGACAAAAGATCTTTCTCTGTCTCTCCTCCTCTCTGTATACCTGACTTTCCAATAAAAATAAATAAATCTTTTTTAAAAATGCACTAAGCAGTTTTTATTGCAATTTAAACATGGCCACTATCAGAAGTCAGTTACATTTGGTAAAATTTCTGAGTTAAACTACTAACATCCATCCCCAAATTCCTTACAACAGGGATTAGTTTCTCGCATTTGAAAATATAAATCAAAGGCAAAAATATTGTTCAAAAACTTCTCTTCTACAGAAAAAACACATTACCTAAAAACAATTCATTAAAAAACAACTTCTCAGGATCAGTATTGTGGCACAAAGTCGCTGCCCACAAGGCTGCCATCTCATAAATCACGCTGCTCCACTTCCAGCGCAGGTTCCAACTAGTGTGCCCAGGAAAGCAGCAGAGGATGGCCCTAGGATTGGACTTTGTCACCTCGTGGGAGACTTGACTGGAGTTGAGGCTTTGGCCTGGCTAGTCCTGGCTGCTGCAGCCATTTGGGGAGTGAACCAGCAAAACCTCTCTCTCTAACCCTGCTTTTCAAGCAAACAAGTAAATACTTACAAAAAAAAATTACCTTTATTAAATCGAAACAGATTCACAAAAGAACTATATGCTGATTTAAAAGGAGGCTCATCCTGATCAGGGGTCAGAGGTTTAAAGTGTGTGAGATGAGAAGGACTTGTAGGAGATCGAGGCAAATCACTAGTGGAGTCCAGTGTCGGGCAGGTTTTCTCATCTGTGGCCATTTCATGAGTCTAGAAAACAAAGGAAACCACAAAAATGAGCTCCTCAGCAAGCCAGATGATTTCAAACACCAAGTATCTGAAAAATCTTATTTGGTGAAAATTCAGACACATGAAAGCTAAATAATAAATAGTTCAGTGTAGAAGGACATTGTGACCCTAGAAGGTCAATGAGCACAGGATTACAACTGACAGGATACAGGCCTGAGAGCTAAAGTCCTTGCCTTGAAGGCGCCAGGATCCCATACGGACGCCGGTTCTAATCCCAGCAGCCCAGCTTCCCATCCAGCTTCCTGCTTGTGGCCTGGGAAAGCAGTTGAGGACGGCCCAAAGCCTTGGGACCCCGTACCCGTGTGGGAGATTAAGAACAGGATCTGGGCTCCTGGCTCCGAATTGGCGCAGCAATGGCCGTTGCAGTCACTTGGGGAGCGAACCATCCGAAGGAAGATATTTCTCTCTGCCTCTCCTCCTCTCTCACTCTCTCTCACTCTCTCTATATATATATGTATATCTGACTTTGCAATAAAAATAAACAAATCTTTAAATAAAAAGAAAACCAATTGATAGGATAATGTTTGTATGAGAACAGCCGAATACATACTTTTTGTATAACTGATTGGATATCATTTGTATGAGGACAGCTTAGTGGATAGCATGTGAACAGGATATACAAAAGTTCCAAACAAGACAGTATAGAGGGTCCGGCACAGTGGCGCAAGTGGTTAAGGTCCTCGCCTTGCACGCCAGGATCCCATATGGGCGCCGGAACCCGGCAGCCCCGCTTCCCATCCAGCTCCATGCTTGTGGCCCGGGAAAGCAGTCGAGAACAGCCCAAAGCTTTGGGACCCTGCACCCGCGTGGGAGACCAGGAAGTGGCTCTTGGCTTTGGACCGGCATAGCATCGGCCGTTGCACTCACTTGGGGAGTGAATCATCGGATGGAAGATGATTCTCTCCTCTCTGTATATCCGCCTTTCCAATAAAAATAAAATAAATCTTTACAAAAAAAAAGACAATATAGAAACAGTTGATGGGTTCCACTGATAAGCTCAATATCTCCTCCCTTATCCTATATGACCTTCTGTCTCTAAAATCTGATGCCACTAATCAACTTCAGCTATTGACCATCAGTCAGAGTCCACCCACGCGTGTTTTATAGGTTCCGTGCACCAAGTCCGTCGCTGCAGGACAGCAACAGTTCCGTACACTCCAAAGCCTGACAAACACAACTGTCTAGACCATGACGAAGAGGTCTCAATCACCGAAAATTATCATAAAGACTACCTCATTTTAAACTTCATATTCAAATCATAGAAATATTGAATTTAAAAACGTGGGGTAAGGCATTAATGTGAGAAGGGAGGAAAAGAGTATTTCATATCAGTTAGAGTTAAGACTTCCCATGGGAAAAAGAGAATATGCAGGCCAGCAGTGTGGCACAGCAAGTGAAGCTGCCACCTAGGCCCCTGGCATCCCACATCAGCGGGCAGTTGAGCGCTGGCTGTTTCGCTCCTGATTACCTCCTTGCTCTGACAAAGCAGAAGATGGCCTGCATGCTTGGGCCCACCACCCATGTGAGAGACCCTGATGGAGTTTCTGGCTCCTGGCTTCAGCCTGACTTAGCCAGGACCATCACAACCACTTGCAGAATGAATCAGCAAAGGAAGACCTCTCTCTCATCCTAACTGCCCTCCTCCCTCTTTTTCTCTCCTTCTCTTTATAATTCTGCCTTTCAAATAAACAAATAGCTTTTATAAACAAAATGCACAATACCATTTTAAAGTTATGCATATAAATTCCAGTCTTATTTTACTTATTTCAAAATTTTCCTTTTAAAAAATAAAAAAGTAATTCTGTCCTAAAGGACCGAACTCACAATGCAATCAGAGTAATACAGCACCTATTTCAGCACTTCAGCCTGGCCCAGCCCTGGCCATTGCTATCACCTGGGGAGTGAACCAGCAGATGGAAGACTGGATCTTTCTCTCTCTTTCCAACTTTACCTTTCAAATAAATAATAAAAATGAATTTAAAAAATACAGTTGCAGGGGCTGGCACAATGGCTCAACTGACTAATCCTGACCTTCAAGTGCCAGAATCCCATATGAGCACCAGTTCATGTCCTGGCAGCTCCACTTTCCTGCTTATAGCCTGGGAAAACAGTGGAGGATGGCTCAAAGCCTTGTGACCCTGCACCCGTGTGGGAAAGCCAGAAGAAACTGCAGGCTCCCGGCTTCAGATAGGCTCAGATCCAGCCACTGTGGCCATCTGGGAGTGAACCAGCAGATGGGAAGATCTTGTTTTACAGTTTTCTGCCATTTTGATGTATACTTCAAAGAACCATGCAAAAATAGCTAAAAAAATGTTATCATTTCTATTCTAATGCACACCTGCATCATGAGGACATTGTAATGTTATAAAATCCTTATCATCTTTAAATCATATCTGCCACCTCACTTTTAATTTTATAATAACCCTGGAAGGCACACAGCCAAGATGCAGTAACCCTAAACCTCCTTCCCTGGGGAGTCACAGAGATGCCACCGGCAGAGCGAAGCTGTCTCAGGCCAAAATGATTTTTGCAGCTCTCAACAGATTTCTAGTTCTAACCTACCTTAATTCTTTAACTACTCAGGACTTTACCTAATACTTTAGTAAATCATTTAAAGCAGAAATGAAATCACTGACGTGAACAGATTTGGGCAGCACATGTCTGTTGGAAGGGAGGGAAAAGAAAAAGAGGAAGAGGAAGGAAGCAGTAGAGGAAGTAGCAGGGGAAAGAAGGTCTCTAAAATCAAATTCTATTTCAGAGTTGCCAGACAGCCCTGCTAAAGGAAACAAACAGAAGTGACTCCCCAGCAAGCCCAAAGATGGTCAAGGATAAGCTCAGAAAGGTTTAAAAAACAAAGAGACCTGGAAAGAAAGGACAGCGTGACAGCAGTGGCACCCATCGGACCTCAGCAAACCGCCTCTGATGGCTCAGGTAACCTGAGAGCAGAATTAGCAACCTGCCTAAAGCACCCTGGAGTTACCTGAAAAGGCACCAGTCCACAAGCGCTGTCCCAGGCTTTGGACATACACACAGATAAAACTGCCATGCCAATACCCTCCCTGGGTGGAAACGGATATATGTAATACAACCACATAAGAGAGTTCATCTTAGTAACTGTTACCCCCGTCCTGGAAAATCTGTCTTCTCCCCCTTGTTCGCTGGCAGTTTAATAGCTGGTTGGTATAAGCAACAGCTATCTGACACATTACTAGAGTAATAACCTAGTTTTCCAAAGCCCTGTAACATTTCCCCCACATTTCATGTGGCTTTATGCCAAGGCTTCTAATCTACAGGGTCCTGCTACCTAACCCCATGCTGATAGCCAATCAGAAGGTCAATCAGCTATCAAAAGATGAATAAATTAGCCGATATCAAAAATTTAACAGATAGAAAACCCAGGCACCATTCAGACACTTCTAAGTACACTTAAAAACATTCCAAGAGTTATCTAATAACGCAGGATGGCTAAATATGAGAAATATCAGCTTCCATCGTCAAAGCTACATTCGTTCAATGTTTCACCAAGACACCAAAGTGAAACCAAGGCGTTCGTCTCTGCTTTTCTCAGAAAGAAAGGCGGGAGAGGGGGAGAGAACATAGGAAATTAGCATGCCCTCTCAGAGGACACTTCACCTGTGCAATCCCTGTCATCAACCCAAGGCAAACGAGGCGGCGCCGTTTTTGAAAGAACACCGACCTGAGCGCTTTCGAGTGCCAGAAAACGAGATTCAAATACGGTTCTTCGCAACCCATAAGGCGTAAGAGGGAACGTCTTCCCCCGTGAAAAGCCATACTAACTGCTCTAGGCTGTACCGCACAGGTGATTTACATAGACGCAGACCCATCCGAGGCGCGGCAGTAACTTCCCACGGAATACCAGCATTCCTCCTGTTCCCGAATCTCGACACCACAGGCCCCAAACTCCCACAAGTACCCCTGCGGTCCAACCTCACCCTTTCCTTGGGAACATCCCAGGCAGAGACACAACGCTAACTGATCAAACAAGTTTCTTCCCGCAAAGAAACTCTGAAATACAAACAGGCATGGAATCGCCTGAGGTAGCAACGGACACCGGCTTTTAAGGAAACAGAAGCACATCTGAAACCCTCGGACCGGTCACGAACTTTCTTTTCCTCTCACACACGCCACAGCCGATCCATTCAGGACAAGCCAGCTTCGCAGCGTGTCCCGGCGTGAGGGACACCAAGGAAAGCTCTCCCTGACAGCCCGCTCCCTGGACGACGGACAGCCGAGGACCCGGCCGGTCCAGCGCACAGCTCCCCGGCCTCCCGGCGCCCAGCCGCCGCCGCAGCCCGGCCTCCGGACCCCCGCGGCGGAGCGTTCGCCTCCGCTTTGCCCGCTCGCGGCCCGCACCGGCCTTCGTCCCCGCCGTTACCTGCGCCTCCCGCCACCCCAGCCGCCGCCTCACCAGGCTCCGGCGCCGACAGCCCGGCCCACCGCCGAGTCGGCCCACCGCCCAGGGTCGGCTCACTCCAGCCGCTGGCGGTTGCGGCAGGAAGCAAAGCTGCTTACACGGTTGCTGCGGCGGCTCGCTTCCCCCCAAGGCTCCGCCCCCTGGCCCTCCTCCTCTCCAATCCACAGCCTTCCTCAGGGGCCGGCTCCGCCCCCTCCTCCCCGCCTGCGCGACGTTCGAGGCGGAGGCTCAGACAGAAGGAATCCAGCCCAGAGAGAGTCGTCCGTGGCCGTCTCAGCCTTCCCGGAAAGCTGGAAGGAGCCAGGCCGACCGCGCGTGAGCGTCACGCGTGCGGGGTCACCGGTTGGGTGCAGGCTGGACCGTGGTTACCGTATATGTTGGATACTGCGGGCACTCGTAACATGTTGCTGAGAACGAAGAGTTCAGACTGGTTTGACTGCGCCAAACAAACGGCCAGTGTCTTTAGGAGGTCTAGTGTGCAAAGTGGGGTTTATATAGTACCCATTTCATACCCACGGAAAGAAATTGGTTCCTGACTCAGAATAAATAGTGGCGCCGCAGTTCCCTGTCACACTGTGCTGCGTACCCCGTCTGGCTCAGCTTTGCCAGCCTCGTGTTGTTTTGTCCTCTTGAGACACTGCTCAGTTAACTGCAGAAAACACGGACCTGAGGACAGCAGCCGCGGGTTTGGCAGGTGAGGGCTAAAAGCAGAGAAATCTAGAGGGAGCTGCAGATCCTCGTCCTCAGAGTTTCGGCAGGGTCCCACGCAGTTTTCCTTGAGCTGCTGCAGAGCTCCACCCGAGGCTGCCCGTGGCTACACAGGTGGTCACCGAGTTCAACTGAGCGGATCTGCAGTCCACTTCCTCTCCCATTCCTCCTTACTGCTGTCCAGCAACCAAGGCTCTCATGCGCTGACCAAAGCAGCCGGGGATGACTTGTAGAACCCAACACACAAGCACACACACAATTTACCTGCATCTCTCCCCTAGCCCGCCTCCATTCCTCGTGTCTAGAACAAAGGGACCTTCGGGTGCAATCCTACTGGACTGGGATATGTTACCAGATGTGGAATTTCTGGATGACACAGTAGTTGTGGTTTTTAGCTTTTTTCAGGAATCTGCACATGACTTTCTATTATAGTTGTAGTTATTCGCATCCCCGCCAGCTGTGTGCAAAGGTTCCTTTTCCTGGGGTTTGGCAGCATGGTAGTGGACTAGACCTATGCCTGCAGCCACAGCATCCCATAAGGACACAGGTTTGTGTCCTGGCTGCTCAACTTCTGACCCAGCTCCCTGCTGACAGCCTGGGAAGGCAGTAGAGGATGAACCAAATGCTTGGAACCCTGCAGCCCTGTGGGAGGACACAACTCCAGCCAATGATGCCATGCGACATGGGAACCAAAGGAAGAAGTTCCCTCCCTCTCCTTCTCTCTGTAAATCTGTGTTCCCCCTTAAAAAAAGCTTTGTTTTTTGAAAAGCTCTCCTTTTCTGCACAGCCTCTTCAACCTTTGTCGCATGTTTTTGATACTCCCCTTCTTGACAGATGCTGATGTAGCAGTTCTCCAGCTTTTAATGTACATTTCCCTGACGAGTAGTGACTGTTGAACAGTTCTCATGTACCTGTTGTTCATTTGTATGTCTCCTTTTGAAAAATGCCTGTTTGGGCCTGGCGTGATAGCCTAGTGGTTAAATCCTCACCCTGTATTTGCCAGGATCCCATATGGACACTGGTTTGTATCCTAGCTGCTCCACTTCCCGTCTAGCTCCCTGCTTGTGGCCTGGGAAAGCAGTTGAGGACGGTCTAAAGCCCTGGGTCCCTGCACCCGCATGGAGACCTGGCTCCTGGCTTATGGATCGGCTCAGCTCTGGCTGTTGCAACCACTTAGGGAGTGAACCAGCAGATGGAAAATCCTTGTCTCTTCTTTGTATGTCTGTCTAATTAAAATTTTTTTTTAATTTATAAATCTAAAAAAGAAAAAATGTCTATTTGTCCATTTTATAATCCCTTGTTTTCTTGTGTTTGAATTCTTTAGACACTTGGAATGTTAGTTCCTTCTCAGATGCACAGTTTGAAAATATCTTCTCCCATTCCATAGGTTTTCTGTTCACTCTGTTGTCTCTCTATGCAGAAGCTTTTTATTTCAGTGTAATTCTACTTCTCTATTTTTTTTTTTTTGAAGATTTATTTGTTTAAAAGACAGACTTACAGAGAGGAAGAGAGAGAGACTCTGCCATCCACTGGTTCACTGCCCAAATGGCCGCACTGGCCAGGGCTGGACCAGCCTGACCTCAGGAGCCTGCAGTTCCATCCGGATCCTCCCCTGGGTTCAGGGGCCCAAGAACTTGACCGTATTCTATGGTTTTCCCAGGCACATTAGCAGGCAGCTGGATCAAAAGAGAAGCCAGGCTTGAAGCAACTCCCCGATGGGTTACCAGGATCACAGGCAATGATTCAACCTACTGAGCGCCAACACCAGCCCCTTCTGGTTTTCTTTTGTTGCCTGTGCTTAGAAGATAAAATTCAAAACACCATTGCACATACCAGGGCCAGGAAGCTTTCTCACTCTATTTTCTTCTAGTAGTTTCACAACCATTTATGGTCCTTTCCTTAATGTGTGTTGTTGATCTCTTTGTCAAAAAAAAAAAAAATAACTGACCATAAATATGTGGCTTTATTTCTGAACTGTGTATTCTGTTCCATTCTAAATGTTTTTACATATGTGAGTACCATACCATTTTGATTATGATACCTTTGAAATATGTGCTGCAATCAAATAGTGTGATGTCTCCAACTTTGATTCTTCTTACTCAAGATTTATAAGATTTATTTTACTGTTCATATTCCCTTTGTTTCCATAGAAATATCATGATTTTTTTCCAGTCCTGTGAAAAGTATTATCAGAATTTCAGGAGGGGTGCACTGAATCTAGTTATCACTTGGGGCAATATGAACGTTTTAACAGTATGAATTCATCTCATCTATGAGTATGGAATGTTTTCCCATTTATTGTCTCATCTTCTGTTTCTTTTATCATTGTTTTACAACTCTCAGTACACAAGGCTTTTATCTCCCTGGTTAAATTTATCCTTGGATTTAAAATTTTTATAGCTTTTTTACAAATAATATTGTTACTTGAATTTTTTAGGGTTCACTATTGATGTATAGACATGCTACTGATTTTTTGTATGTTGATTTCACATTTTACAATGTTACTGAATTTGTTTATCAGTTCTAACTTTTTTGATGGAGTCCTTAGGGTTTTCTATATATATTTATGATTATATGTACATCTGTATATCATGACCATATAATTTGTATCATTATTATATGGTATGTGCTATTATATTAACTATATAATATATAAATGTGATCATGTCATTTGCACTGAGGGACAAGTTAAATGTCTTGCTTTTCAGTGTGGATCCTTTTATTCCTTTCTCTTGGTGAATTGCTCTCGGTAGAACTGCCCTAACCCTAAACCTATCCCTTTTGTAAGTGGCAAAAAGCAACATAATTGTCTTGTTCCTAAAGGTAAAGGAAGAGCTTTCATGGTTGAATATGGGTTTGTCATATATGGCCCTCACTAATTTGAGGTATATTTCTCCTATGCATACTTTGTTGAGAGAACATCTCCTAATTTTCCTGACCACCTTACCTTGAACTTTTCCTGTCCCAAGCCTAGAATTAAAATGTCCTAAGGAGCATCAGTTCCTAATAATGAAAAATGCAAATTTTTTTTTTTTAAGATCATGAAACTCAGCCCTGACTAGCATGTAATGAAATTAGTACTCTCCTACACTTTATGTGAAAATAATTGGCAGTCCCTGCTAGGTAAAGATTTGGTGGATCCAATAAACATCTTAAAATATATGTGATGGCTCAGTGGCCCTTCCATGTGCTGGGATTCCATATGGGTGCTAATCCAGCTCCCTGTTTGTGGCCTGGGAAAGCAGCAGAGGATAGCCCAGGGCCTTGGCACACTGCACCCCTATGGGAGACCTGCAAGAAGCTTCTGGCTTCAGCATTGGCTTCAGATCAGCCCAGCTCCAGCCATTGCAGCCGCTTAGGGAGTGAACCAGTGGATGGAAGATCTTTCTGTCTCTTCTTTTGTCTGTGAATCTGCTTTCCAATAAAAAATAAATAAACCTTTAAAAAACAGATAGATATTTACACTCTTTGATGCAGTAATTCCAATTCTAGCAATGCAACCTAAAGAATGGATGCAAAATTAAAAGAAAAACACATGCATAATAAAAAGAAATAAAGACATTGAAAGGAAACAACCTTTTGACCCAAACGACTGTGAGTTAATACAAGCACTGTCATTCTAACGAAAATACTTGCAAGTAGCACAGCCTTCCTGTTAAAAGTTGCCCTTTCTGACCTTCTATGCTTTGCATTCACACTTCAGTCCCTGTAAATGTCTTCTGTTGGGATACTTCTCACAAAACCCTTTGATTACACAGGCATGTATGTGGTCTTTCTGTATGCCAGGTCCTACTGTTGGATCTCTCTGCAGAATCCCTCTGTTTTGAAAGCGCCCATGGCATCCCACTCCACTCACTGCTCTACCACTCCCCTAACTCCAAATTTCTCTTCTTACTCTTTTTGGAGGGCTCTTTTTCCTCTCCCCGGCCCAGAAAGATGTAAATGATTCTTGGGGTTCTTCTCCTTTCTGTAAGCCTGGTTGGGTTCATGTAATATATGTCACCAATTAGTATCACTTATGTATGATTTCTAGATTTCTCTCTGCAGCCTAGACACCCCTCCTGAACCTCAGATACCTGTAAATAACCACTTTTCATTTGTGTTTACAACAGCACTTAGACATAGAAAATATTAAAATATTCAGATTCCTTTACTGGGCAAATGAAAGACAAATGGTGACAGGGCTTACAGTATTGGCCAAATGGAGGACAGTGGTTACGCCACTGTCAGCATGGCACAGGAGAGCAGGACATCTGGCCCCAGAGCAACTTACCTGCCTATACACAGAGCTTCATATTTCTAATTCAAACAATATTTTAATTGCAGCCAAACATCACTTGTCACAGGTAACTGATCTTGTTAATAGCTAAGCATTGTAAAAAATTATATAATTATGTAATTTTTGAGTAAATGTTGCTACAGTTATATGAGTTACCAGCACAAGGAACACGTACCTAATTTATACCTATATGGGTAGTGATATTTTAATATAATTCTAGGCTTCTACCAAAAATTTCCCTAAACAATCAAAACAAAACAAAACACCAAAACAGTTCTTGGGTAGACCTGTGTGGTACAGCAAGTAAACCTACTGCCTGCGGTGCTGCATCCCACATGGACACCACTTCAAGTCCCAGCTGCTTCATGTCCCACCCAGCTGCCTGCTAACCCAGCTGGGAAAGCAACAGAAGATGGCCCAAGGGCCCGGCCTCCTGAACCTACCCAGGAGAACAGGAAGAAGCCCCTGGCTCCTGGTTTTAGGCCGTTTGGGGAGCGAACTGGGGCATGGAAGCTATCCTCTCTCTCTCTCTCTCTCTCTCTAATTCTGCCTATCAGACAAATGAATAAATCTTAAAAACACAAGAGTTCTTACATTACTGTTTTAGGAAACTCTTTCTGATGTTGAAATGCCCGTAAATGCCACCTTTCCCAACACAATGAGTAAGAGTTTAGGATTCCATGGGAAAGGTTTTGTGATAAAATCCATTCTGGTTCTATATAATAGTCTCTCTTAATTCTCTTTTACTCCATTTCATCACCTATACTCGGTGCTTTTCTATATTGTTTATTTCTGCAATATTGAATTGAAAACTTTGTGAAACAAGACTGGGCGTGAATGCTCATTTTTAGTAGACGAGGGCTAACCAACATTGCGAGCCTTGTATCATATGGAATGAAACAGTCTTAGGTGACTGAGATGAGAACAGAAGAGCATATACCTCTAACCATTTCAACAGAAATAATTGCAGACAGAAGTCCCTTAATCCACATTAAAAAAAACCAAGTTGACTTTGTGTAGGCCTCCCTTTCTCTTAGGAAAAATGCCAGTGACCTCTGGTGTCCAAATGGGGTTTTCACTACCTTCTGAGAGAAACAATCCAATATTAAAAATCGTTTTCAAATCCGTTTAGGAGCACTGAATCCTGAACATCAATATACACTACGCCACGGTTGTACAAATCACAAAATAGTTCCTCTCAGCTTTTCAAGACCAAGGACTTGACAAAAGATAAATACTTGGAAGAGCATTTTAAAAAATCCACTGCTTTCTGCAGGCTACGTGCATTGGAACCCAGATTGCAGAATCCTTCATTTTCTCGGAATGCAAAGGATGAATGGGTTTATTTGCAGCAGGTAGTAATTGGAGCCGGTAGTGGTGGCGGGAATTATCTAGGTAGCACGGATGCGGGCTGCCTCCACGCATTCCAGCAACGGCGACACTCCTACCAACCCGCCTTGCAGCCCGCAGCACTGCCTTCCTCCCAAGCACAGCGCTCTCCTCCAATGCACAGTCCACTCCTGCAATGCACAGTCCACTCCTCCAGTGCACAGTCTGGAGTTAGCCTGGACACTCGCCTGGCCGAGCTCCACGTTGACAACGCCGGAGCGCGCCCCGCTTCGCGCCGGCAGGTGGCAGCAGCGCCTCACGGCGGCCGGCTGTCGGACCCGATCCCTCCGGGCGCACCGCGGGCCCCGCCCACCCCGGCCAAGTCGGCGCGCGGCCATTGGCGGAGCGGCGGGGGCGGGGCTCCGGGAGGTGAGCTGAGGGGGCGGGGCCTGGGAGGGGACAAAGCCTGGAAGAGGAAAGGCCGGGACGCGCCCTCTGGTCCCGGGTTGGTGCGGCGGCGGCGTCGGACGCTGGGGCGGCTCGGTTCCTCAGAGGCTGCGGCTGCCGGTACGTGTGGCTGCGGCTGCCGGTGCGTGTGGCTGCGGCTGCCGGTGGCTGGTCAGCGTCCCTTCCCGGGCAGGTAACCTGAGAGGCGCTGCGGGGCGGCTGTTCGGCGAGGCTGTGGTTCCCCTGGAAGCTGGAATGAGGAGGAGGAGGAGGAGGGAGAAGGAAGGAAGCTAGCCGCGAGGCCCGGATGCAGCGAAGGGAGCCCACCCGAGGGCTGTGCGTGGGGAAGGGGTGTGCTGGACGTGTGGCTGGCCTGAGGGAGCGAGTGGACGGCGGGCGGCGTTGCGGGCAGTAACAAGTGCAACGCCAGACCTGCCCGCACGTCGGAAAGCCGAGCCCCGCGCGGGGTGCAGAGAGGACCCAGTCAGGCTGGCTGGGCGAGAGAGCGTTGTTTGCAAAAGAAAGAGTGCAAGGCGAGGACGCCTGCGGTGAAGCCGGTGGACGCGCCCGCCTGGCCAGCCGCCGCCGCTGGGGGAGGGGGAGCCTTCTGGGGCTCCCGGGGTTGAGGTGCAGAGGTCCGGGCGTGGGGGCCTGGGAGGAGGGCCCTGACCCCGCTCCGAGAGGTCTGCAGGCCGGAGGGCGAAGGACCGACGTGCAGTGCCCAGATCCGCTAAGGAGTAGGGCGGGGACACGCCTTGGGACTCGCCCTGCGGGGCGTGCACGCCCAGGCGCCCGCGCCCCTTGACCTCTCCTGCAAACTGCCTGGAGGGCTCCCCCTGCCCTCTGCCCCCGCTCTCTGGTTGGGCGCTGTACTGGAAACCGGACCGACCTGGCTGGGGGCCGCCGTGCCTAACAGCTCTTGAGTTTGTAGAGTGAAACTTCCCATCTCCTTTGGCTTCTGTTTTAGGGAGAGAAACTGACCAGAGAAGGCTGCAAGGGCCAGAGGAGTTGCAGTGACTAGACACCGATCCACCACAAAGGTGAGATTTAGTAATTAACCCCCCCCCATGAGGTTGTGATTTGATTTGTTTAATGTCTTTTAATTTGAAAGTAAGAAAACCAGAGCTCTTCCATCTGCTGATTCACGCCCCTGATTGCCACCTCAGCCAAGGTTGGCCAGGCTCAATGCCAGGAATTGGAGCCCTGTGTGAGGCCCTGTCCTCCCTCCCAGCCCCTCCACTCCCCAAGACTTGAGCCTTGTCACACCCTGTTAGCTCTCAGGGTGCCGCAGCAGGAAACCGGATTAGAAGTGACTAGCCAGGATTCCAGCTAGGATCTCTGAACTGGGGCTACGATGGCCTGACCCCATGCTGAACGCTGGCCAGCCGAGGTCCTGCTGCATAGTTGATTGGGGCCAGGCCTGGCCACTGCATCAGGGTGAGTCTGGAATATTTTCTGAGGTTGCAACTTTCTTTTTTTCTCCAGTCTTCTCTACAGGAGACTATATATGCTGAGGAACTATTATAGCCCATGAACTTAGCTTTTTAAAAAGGGAGAGGGAAGGGGAACCAAAACCTGCCAACCTCAGATTGATGAAAATACAATTGGCTAGGGTGAATGGCTCTTTTTTTTTTAAACTACTCTGTATTACTCCGGGCGTGCATTTTCTAGAATTCCACAAGTATGCCAGGAGACTGGAATTCAGCTGCTTTGAGACTCAGTGAATTGGTGACTTAAGCTTGGAATGGTCATTTCTTCAGAGGTTGTACTTGAGGAGGAGACAGAGAACAAGGGCAAGGGCCTAGAAGTGAGTCCAGGCCAGCCCCTGGCAAGCAACTCCAGAAGCCTACAGTCAGGCTCTAAGTTAAAACTGTGTAAACTTTGTGTATAAATGATGTGAGAAAAAGCTGAAAGGTTTGTTAGGCGTTGTGAAATACAGGGAAATTATGGCTGAGAATGCACTTGCTTTCACTGAGAAGGAATGAGTTGACAGCACACTGTCACTTTTGCATATCTTGCTTGATCCTCTGTTAGCCGCACTTACCGTGAAGGAAAAATAGCAAAGTCATAACTATTGCGCAACAGCTGTTCAGGAACATGGCCACGGAAATGTGGTATCCAGGCCCAGATAAATTCACTGCCTGTTTTTTTTGTTGTTGTTGTTTGTCTTAAAACAGGTATAGCAGTGTGGTTAAATTTGACCACAGTACTTGAAACTGTACTGTAAATTAGAGTTGGAATTACTGAGAAGTAGTTGACTCTTTCAAACCAATTTGCTGATTCCTTATGCTCTACCCGAGTTCCAGAATGTCCCTCAGTAGTGCCCTAGGAAGCCTGGACACCAAACATTGTAAACAGGAGTCTAGATTTACAAATTTGAGAAGTGAAAATGAGCTTGAAGGTTGGGAACATAATCTGGCTTTTCATAAAACGCTGAGGCTTGGGGCCAGTGCTGTGTCAGTAGTGAGTAAGGCTGCCACCTTATCAATATGGCGCTTGCTTCCCATTCAGATCCCTGCTAATGGGCCTGGGAAAGCAGTGGAAGATGGCTCAAGTGCTTGGACCCCTGCAGCCATTTAGGCAGTGAACCAGCTGGGGACAGACAATCTCTCTGTAACTCTCTTCCAAATAAATAAAATGCATCTTTAAAACAACAACAACAACAAAACCACCCGAGGTTACTGTCTAGATAGTCCACTTTTTTTTTCAGATTTACTTTTCTTGTAAAGTCAGATTTATAGAGAGAAGGAAAGACAGAAAGAAAGATCTTCCATCCATTGGTTCTGCCCAAGTGGCCACAACAGCCAGAGCTGAGCCAATCTGAAGCCAGGAGCCAGGAGCCTCCTCCACGTCTTCCATGTGGGGGTGCAGGGTCCCAGGGCTTTAGGCCATCGTTGACTGCTTTCCCAGGTGACAAGCAGGAAGCTAGATGGGAAGTGGGGCCTCTGGGATGTGAACTGGTGCCCATATGGGATCCTGGCGCATGTAGGCAAGGACTTTAGCCACTAGGCCATCGTGCCATTCTTAGATAGTTCATTTTTAATTCTAAGGACCAAATTACTTTAGCTCAACTTTTCAAGAGGAACTGAGTGATAATTTCTTTCAAGCCTCTTCCCTCCTGGTGCAGTCCTCCCCTTTAATTAGGGGACTGAAGGCTGTGTGCAGTTGTGCTGCTGGAGAGGTCCCTTGTGGAGTGATGGGAAGGAGCGAAGGCGTGCCATGGGCCCAGGCCTTGTCCTCTTCCTTCATCAGCAAGCAAAGGACATGGCATCCTTATCATTGCATGTTTTCCAGAGGGCTCACCTTTGCACTCACCTTCCACATACGGGGAATCAGGTGGATTTGAGTGTGCCACTCCTACATCCCATCTTTTTAAAATGATGCGTATACCTAGAAAATGCCACTTCCCTACCTACCTTGCCAGTGACAGCCAAAAGGATGGCATAGGAGTTAGGGTGCCTTGAAGGGAAGCAGGGATGTGCTGGCGGCCTAGGCAGTGGCGTAGCTACAGCCATGTACAGGTGTCTCTGCGTGGCAAGTCGCTTTGATTTTTAGCGCCACATCTGTAATCTGTGTGTTCTCTAGAGAAGCGTGGCTCCACCAGGAGCTCCTCATTTTCAGTCTTGATGTGTTTCTGAATACAGGTCATGAGAACCAGGTGAATTTGCTGACAGGTAGTTAAACCAAAAGAGCCTCTCCAGGGAGGGGAAATATTAGCACTCATCACGCTGCCCATCTTGGGGGCCCAGGAACAAGGAGTTAGATGGAAAATGTTCAGATACACATGATGGTGTAGGAACCCTCTCACTCCAAAGGCAGACCAAATTTAGAATAATGATGGCATGATTAGTGGGCCACATGCTATGGGGTCAGGCTTCCCCATACTCCAGTGAGGTGGTCTTAGGTAAGCTGTTTTTCTTTTAAGGAAAAATAAATGGGAAATTTTGCATTGATAGAGTTGTTGTAAGGGCTTGCTGAGAAATCAGTGTTGAAGCAAGTCGCGATGCCCTGTAAAGAGAAGGCGCAGTCACATCCTGACGGGTCTGTGATGGTTGTCATGTGCTTTTTACACATCTGCTTTGCTGTTGGAGTCATCTCACTGTTTACATGCCATTTCTACTTTGTAACAAAATAAAATGATAAGGCGTGTATGTATCTCATCTTTCTCTTTTTACGTTGATAGACATCAAAATGTCCAAAAAAATCCGTGGCGGTTCTGTGGTGGAGATGCAAGGAGATGAAATGACACGAATTATTTGGGAATTGATTAAAGAAAAACTCATATATCCGTATGTGGAACTGGATCTGCATAGGTAATTACCCCTCCATCTAGCTAGCAATTGGGTGGCATACTTAAGTTTTTTCAAGGTACAGATAGCTTTTTTTTTTTTTTTTACGTAGATGTAGCTACATTTTGTTAACAAAGCTTTATATTTAGCCTACATATATTTAGATGACTCTTACTATCTCCGTGGAACTCTTTCAAATAAATAAATAATTCTTAAAAAAAAAAAGGAGGGGAAAGAAAAACTAAATGACCACTATTTAGAATCAAGAATTATAAGATGAACCAAGTATTTGTGAGGGCTTTCTAGCCAACTACATTGCTTAGATTTTTTTTTTTTGTAATATATCTGTAGTAAAGAATAACAAAGTGTTTGTAGAAAGGGAAAAAGTAGAAGTCTAACAATGAATTAATGAACAGTTTTGTCCTTTCAAGCTCACTTCTCTCAGATCGCTCTAGTGAATGACTGAATTAGAAGTGTCCCTTTCTGAAGCTCTCACACGCAGCACATAAAGAACCCGCACAGTTATTTAATCAGACACACCTTCCTGCATAGCGATCATCTGTGCTCCTTTGTGTGTCTAAAGATTTGGGGACAGATATGAAAGTCTTGATGTCATCGTCGTTTTTTCCCCTTGATGGAGCTCCTAAAATTGCTCTTGTTCTCTGCATATTTGAATTGAGGGGATTTTAGAAAGGTGAAAAAAAAAACAACAACTGAAGACCGGCATAGTAAAAAGTTGAGCAACACTTTTACAGCCAGACAGTTGGTAGCTGTGTGAGTTTGTCCCAACCTAAACTTCTGCCTCAGCATGAGTCCTGGGGACCTGTTATATGCATGGGTGTAGACATTTCATTTGCATCATGTGGTTAGACGCCCTTTTTAATTGTTCTAAACCTAAACTGCTGATACTGTCTAAGAACCATGGTAGAGTGTAGACGCTTGCAGGAGTTCAGTAGGTGTATGATAGGAAATGAAGCCTAAAGGCATCCTCCAAGTGGGTGAAAGGAGTATTTTACAAACACTCTGTTGTTTTAGAATTTACATGACAGTGACTGAACTTGTGGAATTCTTCAGGGATCTGTACAGTAACAGCAAGGATGCTTGAGACTCCTAAATGTGGAAGCTCAGGACTTTGGAAGGGAGTGATCATTAGCAGGAATAGAGTTCAGTGGCTGCCAACTAGTAGATTTTGGAAGGGTCGGTCAAGACTGAAGTTGTTCCAGAATTACTGTTATAACCGATTGGTTCTTTTTGAGGACAGTGCAGTGGTTGCTTTGTTTTATGTAGTTCAGGTCCTTTATTCCTTTTTTTTTTTTTTTGAAAATGTTAAGAATAGAAGCAGAAAACCCACTAATTTGTAAGTAAATTCTTCTAATGAGAAATGGTCCCAAGGAACATGAAAATTGTTGCTACTTGTTGAAGCTGGAATTACGAATTTATAGATATTCAGCATTTCCTATGCAAGAAAATAAAGAGTTCATGGCTTTGGTAGAGCTATATAAACTACCCAAAGGTGGAGCAGGAACAGATTTTATTGAGAAATAAGCCAAGATTACTGTGTCTATGATTGTATCACAAATTGGGATACTTACGGGAAGGAAGGAAGGCAAAAAACTAAACAAATCTAGACGTTACTTACTGCTTCAACAGATTTTGAGGGCTGAAAAACAGACTTGTTTAAAGCCCTGAAAAACAAAATAAGTTGTGACATTATCTTGTTTTTCCTGCTTTGGACAGAGCATCGTGTACTTTAAAACTTTGCAGTCATTTCCTGTGCTCCATGGACAGACAGTGCCCATGTAGCACCGAATGACAGTAGTAATCTGGATGTTGGTGTGTATACTCTGGTGTATACACAACAGTTGATGGGCTGCATTTTTACCCAGTGAACTACTAGCTTCTCTCCAGAACAGAAAGATTGCCCAAGAATTAGGGAAAGGTTCATCTCATGACTAACGAGCATGAGTGAAGAAGGCATTAGCATTTTTGGCATTAATTGCCTCTCTCTTCTTCCCACGCCTTCAGTGTCAAAATAAGTCTTCTAAGCTTTCCACCCCCTTAACCTCTAAAGTACAATATTTACTAAGGAATAAGTAGGTAGCGCCTAGTCATACACTTATATGCTAATTATATGGAGGGAAACTGGGGCAAAAGTTTGCTGAAGTGCTGTTACTGCCTCTGTATGGTAAAGAACAGGACGCAAAGGGGCAGAGGTCAGTGGGTCCCAGGTTAGCTTCCTGATAGCTTCTCACTACCACTCGGGGATCATGGTCCAGCTGTCTGGCCTCTCTCAATTCCTTCTTTAATTAGCAGCCAGTTTGTGTGTTGAGGACATGCTAACACTGAAAATTGGAAGGTGTAGGTGTGTTTGGTGCCTTGTTTTCTGTGTGGCAAGCTCTGCATGCCACTTCTTGGTCATAGATTATAACCCATCAGTGTAACTGAAAAGTGAGTTTATACTTTGTCTCCTCCCAAGCTATGATTTGGGTATAGAGAACCGTGATGCCACCAATGACCAGGTCACCAAGGATGCTGCAGAAGCTATAAAGAAGTACAACGTGGGCGTCAAGTGTGCTACCATCACCCCCGATGAGAAGAGAGTGGAAGAGTTCAAGCTGAAACAAATGTGGAAGTCGCCTAATGGCACCATCCGAAATATTCTGGGTGGCACTGTCTTCAGAGAAGCTATTATCTGTAAAAACATCCCCCGGCTTGTGACTGGATGGGTGAAACCCATCATCATAGGCCGCCATGCTTATGGGGATCAAGTAAGTCATTTTGGCGTAATTCAGTATTCATTTTCACTCTCTTTTTTTTTTTTTAATTTGTTTTTTTAAATTGGAAAGTCAGATATACAGAAAGGAGGAGAGACAGAGAGGAAGATCTTCCGTCTGATGATTCACTCCCCAAGTGACAGCAATGGCCAGAGCTGAGCCAATCCAGAGCCAGGAGCCTCTTCTGGGTCTCCCACATGGGTGCAGGGTCCCAAGGTTTTAGGCCGTCCTCAACTGCTTTCCCAGGCCAGAAGCAGGGAGCTGGATGGGAAGTGGAGCTGCTGGGATTAGAACTGGCACCCACATGGGATCACGGCACATTCAAGGCAAGGACCTTAGCCGCTGGGTCAGCCAGCTGGCTCCTTGAGGGTCAGGTCAAACTCACAACCCCTTTTGTTTTTTCATTTTAATTTTTTTAGAAATCTGTATGAGTTTAATGTACATGGTCTCCCAGTAGCTACCTTCTGGAATTCTCTGGACCTGTTCAGCTTCGTCTTTTAAAAGAAAAGGTTAAGCTACAATGTCTAGTCTGTCCAGGTGTCTTCTATCTCTATTTTGTGATTCTTTATAATTCTTAGATAGTTTTCTTTTTTTAATACTTCTTTCCCCATCTGTTAGTACAGAGCAACTGATTTTGTTGTTCCTGGGCCTGGGAAGGTAGAGATAACCTACACACCAAATGATGGATCCCAGAAGGTGACCTACCTCGTACATAACTTTGAAGGTATGTATGAGTCATCCGAAGATACAACTTTTGGTTTTTACACATCATTTAGACAATATTATAATCTTTTTAAAGGTGTTTGTATGACTGCCTAAAGATAATACTATAATCTAGTATTTCTGCAGGATCCAAAATATAATATAAAATATTGGGCTCCATGCTTTCCTGCAGCATGGATAAAGGTGCGTAGGACTTAGGCACCCTTGTGGAAAGGTACGTAGGTTAAGGCAAGGAAATCGTATAGACAGGAAATGTGAGCACGAGTCTGCACACAATCGTATAAACATCAATAGACCCAAATGAGTTGCCATATAATCCTGTCCTTTGCTTCAGTAGGCTTTATATTTGGGAAGCATTGTGTATTTCCTGAAATCTTGTCCTCTCTTTATACTATGCAAGTAGAACATTTACTTTTTGCCTTTTCTTTACTGTGCTGTCCCTGCTGCTTCCAAGGTCTGTTTTGGCAAACCCTATGCAAAAGTTGCTGAAAAAATCTAATGAGCCCTCTTCTTGACTCTTGAAGTTGAGAGTGCTTACATAAACAAAAATCTCAACTCTTCTCAAAATTGTTTTCCTTGCCTCTTCTAAACAATGCCGTCTTAATAAAATGCAACTCTTCAGGTTTCCATACCTTTCACAATCACCTTTCCTGCCAAGTTAACCCTAGGCTTTGGCAAGGGTTCAGTTGTGTTTCAGTAACAACAGAGTCCAACATGTACGCATTTTCTACCAATTATAGCAGGAGCACTCAACATCCTCTAGGAAATTATTTTCATTCAGTTTTTAAATTGCAAATTTTTCTTAGTGACTATGAATATTTTCATAAAATTTAAGATGTACACTGAATATTGTTAAAGCATGTAAGAAATAATCTCACAATTATTTGCCCTTTCTTGTTCAGAGCAATCATTTCTCATATGTCATACTTCAGCGTGTTCAGGATCCTAAAGGCTATGTTTGTCTGATTTCTATTCCTCTGCTAAACAAGCTAGAATGTTTTTATCTAGAACTGACTTTCCTGCCATTTTGTGCCTTGGGAACTTGTGAAATATTCCATGCAGACACAGTCTTGACCCTGCTGAAGGCTGGGGGCTATGATGTAGATGACATAAGCTTGGTGACAACTGTCCTGCATTTACCGTTTTCCTTTCATTGGTTTTCCCTGGCAGATTGTGGTGGCGTTGCCATGGGAATGTACAATCAGGATAAATCAATTGAGGATTTTGCACACAGTTCCTTCCAGATGGCTCTGTCTAAGGGTTGGCCTTTGTATCTTAGCACCAAAAACACTATTCTGAAGAAATATGATGGGCGTTTTAAGGATATCTTTCAGGAGATATATGACAAGTAAGTAACTGTTCTTTTTTCCCTTTTCCTTTCTTAAGTCAGTTGACATGAATGGGATAGACACTGCATCATCCCCCTTACCCTTTCAATTCTGGAACAAATCAAGTAAAAAAGATAATGACATTTGGGGAGTGAGCCAGTGAGTGGGTGATTTCCCCATGTCTCTTGTCACTCTGCTTTTCAAATAAAATGAAAGTAAATGTGCTCTCAAATACGGGTCCCAAAGTAATTGTTTTTTTCATGTTGTGATTGTTTAATATTTGAATAAACATACTCTTAGTAATAGAAGGCTCTAATTTTTTAATTGTATGACTTCCTGAGTTAGGAACATTTCCTGTGTTTCTGAAGCCTGTTATGATTTAAAACTGACTTAGTGCAGTCGTTTGAACTTCAGTCTAAGTTTATACGAACTTTCGATTCGCAACACATGAAGTGAGCGTGTGTTCATTTTGAAGATGGATAAATTCCTTTTAGGTTGCCTCTTCCTACTGCCTGGTTATGTCCCACGCAGAAACTGTCCTTAGTATGTAGTTTTCACAATGCTCTTAAGCAATGGACTGGTCCCTTTCCTCCTCTTTAGTACATCTTAAAATAAACAAATACTCGGTAATCTGAGTTGTAATATTTGAAACTGAGGAAAGTAAAGAAGCAGTTGGAATACCATCTGATTTGATTCTCACACCTTCCCTGCATGGCAGGTGATGCCACAGCTGCAGCTGGGCTGAGCAAGGGATTCACAGCTGGAGAGTGGTTGACATCTCAGCCTGCCTCTGCCAGAGGCCCATGTGTCTGCTGCTTTCTTGTCCTGTATCCTTCCCCAACCTGCACCTGCTGTCGGAGACGCGGATGATACCTCCTACAAAGCCAGCTTCCTTCTTGGTTGTTTTTTTTTTTTTTCTCTTGTTTCTTAGGCAGTACAAAGCTAAATTTGAAGCCCAGAAGATCTGGTATGAACATAGGCTTATTGATGACATGGTGGCCCAAGCAATGAAATCAGAAGGAGGCTTCATCTGGGCCTGTAAAAATTATGATGGTGATGTGCAGTCAGACTCCGTGGCCCAAGGTAAGGGTGTCAGAGGAACAAGTGGAGATTGGGGCCTGGTCTGAAGCCATTACATCCTTGCATGGTGACTCTTCATTTGGAAAGAGGGAGTTTGTGTCTCTGTGTTATGTTATCACTGCAAGGTGCCATCGTCCATCTAAAATCAAGCTCACGGGGTGGGCGTTTAACCTAGCAGTGAAGATGCCCATGTGCTGCATTACAGTCTCTGGTTCAGGTCTGAGCTCTTGTTCCTGACTCCTGGTTCCTGCCGGAGCAGACCCTGAAAGGCTTCAGTGATGACTCAAGAGATGGGGTTCCTGCCACCTACATGGCAGACTTGGGTTGCATTTCTGGCTCCTGGCACAGCCGGAGCTGGCGCAGCCCCAGTGATTGCAAGTATTTGGGGGGTGAACTGGCGGATGAGCATACTCACCCTCTGTCACTCTCTTCTCTGCTCCTCTCTCCTTTTTCTCTTCTCCCCCAAATCCTCCACTCAAATTTTAAATCAAACTAGCCTCAGAGCAGGAAAGTGACTCACAGACTCGGGAGTGATGGACTTGGTTGACACTGTCGCCTCAACCTTGGATGATGACAGTTTTCCTCTCAGCCTTTTCCTTGCTTAACATTTTCAAGCCTCCAACCAGTAGCCAGCCCTCCCTCTCCCTGCCCTCATGCTCCTTCTGGTGAAAATGTGCACGCCCAGGGCACCATGTGTCATGAGCAAGGCAGCAGGTGTGTTCAAAAACTCATTCCTGGCTGGCAGCAGGTCTGAAGCATGTTCTTTCTGCCAGCCTTGAAGTAGATTCTAACACTGGGAAGCAAATGCTTTCCTTAACATTCAGCATGAGGGCATTGAGCAAAGAGTCCAGGGCTATTCACAGAAATGCTGCGGTCTTTATATCAGGAGTGAAAGCCAGAGCAGCAGAAATTCTCCTTTCCCTGCCCACTTCCTCACGACCTTGGCCCTCGCTTTCAGTTACCCAGAGTACTTAAGGGGAGCTGGAATGTCCTCAGACAAGTGTTTGTGCTAACTTTATGTTTGCTCTCCCTACGAGGCACTACTTTTTTCTCTCTCTTAAAGTTAAGCATCTCTTATCAGTTTGGACAAGTGGACCCCAACTCAGCAGGCGATAATTTGACATCAGATAAATTCATTGCACAACACTGTCTTTCCCCTCATTTCCCCTTCTGTTTTTCTAAGTCCTCAGATTATTTGTACGATAGAGGAAGGGGTGGTGCAGCCTTGTAAAGGCTGCATGGCGGATAAGGAAAACTATTCCTAATAATTAACTTTTTGGAAAAAGATCCATTATAATCCCATCATTTCAGGTATCCTCATGACAAAGAAGAGAGGATCTAGAAGAATATTTCAAATAAGTATCAAGCTATGGAGGTTCAAAGGAATTTGAAATGAAAGTTCTGAAGTATAGTATACAGTAGAGGACTTAGCAGGCCTGGAGCCAAGACTGAGTTTCTTTCTCTGTTTCTTTCTTGCTCTGTAATTCTGCCTTTTAAATAAACTCTTAAAAAAAAAAAAGGTAAAAACATACAACTAAAAAAAAACAAATTGGGGTATTCACAAAACTTCAGACCAATATGGTAATAGGAAATAAACTACAAATCCTTGTAGAAATTTCTTTGTTTTGTTTTGTTTTGAAGATTTATATGTTTTTATTGGAAAGGCAGATTTACACAGAGAAGGAGAGACATTCTTCTCCCACTGATTCACTCTCAAAGTGGCTGCAACAGCTGGAGCTGAGCCAATCTGAAGCCAGGAACTTCCTCTGGGTCTCCCATTCAGGTGCAGGGTCCCAAGGCTTTGGGCCATCCTTAACGGTTCTCCCAGGCCATAAGCAGGAAGCTGGATGGGAAGTGGAGCAGCCGGGACATGAAACAGCACCCATTTGGGATCCTGGCAGTGGCAAGATGAAGATTTAGCCACTAGGCTATCGCGACGGTCCCTCTTCCAGAAATTTCTAACTATACTGAAAGAATATAAGAGAAAAGGAAATTTTTCTGCATACTCTCATCTCCAAAAAAGATATCCGACTGCGATAGGTTTCTATTATAACCCTTACAGGTATTCTTGGGAGGTAGCAAAAATGGAGAAAAGGGGTTCTTGAAAAAATCCAAATGCAACAATGTGAACAAAAAGGAGAACTCAATTGTAATAGGATACCACAGAAGAGAAGATTTTCTAATGGATTAAGAAAGCAAGGAAAGGCAAGCGAGGCAGTCTTGTAGCCGATTCTTCCTGCTTTTACCTGCTTTCTCTCCCACTCCCAGCCTGTGAACTGCTGAGTTGTTACTGTGTGCCCAGAACCATTTTAAGGAATATGCTAATGCATTATCTTCGTGAATTTGTGTACATTCAGTCAATCCCACAGTAACTCTGAAAATTAGGTGCTTTTAAAAAGATTTATTTACTTTTATTGGAAAGACAGATATACAGAGAGAAGGAGATACAGAGAGAAAAGGTCTGTCCGCTGGTTCACTCCCCAAGTGGCCGCAATGGCTGGAGCTGAGCCAATCCGAAGCCGGGAGCCGGGAGCTTCTTCCAGGTCTCCCATGTAGGTGTAGCATCCCAAGCCTTTAGGCTGCAAGCAGGGAACTGGGTGGGAAGTGGAGCAGCTGTGATATGAACTGGCACCCATATGGGCTATCAGTGCATGCAAGGCGAGGACTTTAGCCACTAGGCCAAGCCGCTGGGCCCAATTAGGTATTTTTTTAATGGTAAGAAAACTGAGCCAAAATAGCTTTGAAATCACAAAACGAGGACTGAATAGGCTACCAGACCCCGAATCCTTTTCCCTAAGGAAAACAATCAGCGTTTGCTGAGTCTGAAGCAGGGAGCCTGCTTTCTGAAAGGGAGTGGAGTTAGATGACTGCCTGTGCTCATGGTCCCCAGGATCTGTCCAGGATAGTCATATACTCTCTTCATCCGGTTGAACCCCATACCTCATGCATGTTCTGCCACTCACAGGGTATGGCTCCCTTGGCATGATGACCAGTGTGCTGGTTTGCCCAGATGGCAAGACAGTGGAAGCAGAGGCTGCCCATGGGACTGTAACACGTCACTACCGCATGTACCAGAAGGGACAGGAGACATCCACCAACCCCATTGGTAAGATGACACTCACTTCTGCATTGCTTGCATTGGCTTCTCCAGCAGAGGTCTCCAGAGGGACTCAGATGGGTCCCTGTGGCTGCTCGGTTCATGCGTGCAAAGTCATCACACATGATGTGTGCTTCCCTATTATGTGGGAGATGAAATGTTATGAAGAAATCGACAGTCGATCTTTTTCTTTGCCCCGGGTGTGGTGAAGGTCATGGAGGGCTAGGAGCTTAACAGCCGCATGGGTAGATCGTTCCAACAAGATGTCAAGGACAGCACCTTGTAAAAAGAGATTACAACTCGGAAAGAAGAGACAGAAATAGACTAGAGAAGAGATGGGGACGGTTTCTAACTCAGTCAATACCTTAAGGTTCAGCGTGAGTGTCACACTGTGAAAATATGCTGTCCTAACATTTCTGTTTGGTAAAATGCTCCCAGCTATCCTAAAGCTTCCAGTCCATATGATTAGCATCTAATAAAGTCAATCAAGTACACACACAAAAAAACTGTTCTGTTTGGAGGGACTGTGAGACACTTGGGAATTCTTGTATGCAGGATAATAGAAATTCGTGTGTGTTGAGGATATTTCTCCCCTCTCTTAGCTTCCATTTTTGCCTGGACCAGAGGATTAGCCCACAGAGCCAAGCTGGATAACAACAAAGAGCTCGGCTTCTTTGCAAATGCCTTAGAGGAAGTCTGTATTGAGACCATTGAGGCTGGCTTCATGACCAAGGACCTGGCAGCTTGCATTAAAGGTTTGCCGAAGTAAGTCAAATTGCCATGTAGCGTCACCGGGTTGAAAACATCAGTGCTATTTGGAATTGTAGGGATCAGCAGACATGGGTAAATTATTGGATAAGGAACATTTTCAGCTTAGTGGGACACAGAGCTTTTTCACACACTTTTTTTATGTAACTACTGAACTTTGCCTCTGCTGTTGTAGCAGGGAAGCAATCAGTGAATGGGTGTGGCTCCATGCCAATCAGACTTCTGTGTACAAAACCAGGCTACAGATTAGCCCTTGGGCCACACTGCAGCTTGCTAACCTCTTGTTGACAGTCCTTGAATACCAAGGTTCTATTTATTTTAAGAACAAAATCATAGATAACTACAAACAAATGGACATCTGAGATTACTTTATTCTCTTTTATTTAAAAATGAAAAAAGTAAGCGGCACTGGTGATAACTGATTGCACCTGCTTACTTCACTAGCTGCATCCTGCCCAGAGATTTGCTAAGACCACGGCAGCCGTTGTCACTGCTGGATCAGCTACTGGCCAGAAACTGCTCTCTCAAAGCAGAGTTGGAGTTTAACACTGATACTGTGTCCCAACCCATCTGTCCTCAAAAGATCTCAGTTCAGGCCAGTATAGACCACAGAAAAGGAAACCTAGAAGTGTTTCTTAGCTTAAATGCCCAGCAAGAATACAGTGTTCAGTGTTCAGTACAGCACCTCTGTGGCTTATTACATAGGCACCCGTCGGCAGCGTTTAGGTCAGCAAGTCCTCTGTCTTATTTTTCTTAAATCTTAAGGAATGTGCATATATATTATGAGAAATAAAGAGTGTCAAAGCTTTTTATAAAGAACGTGAAATGGTTTGTGGGAATGTGGGTAAAGGTGGAACAATTGTACAGATAGGTTTTTGTTTTGCTTAAGAATGAGGAAGAAGTGGGATGACTTTAGTCTCACCAACTTGAAACTGAACTGAAACCCGGCAGTGGCGTGACCCTCAAAGCTGTGTGAAGATGGCTGCCCCCTGCGGGCTGCCCACAGAGCCTGTGTCCCAAGCCTCTCCAGCAGCCTTAAGCATAGTCATTGTGTGCAGGTTTGGCCCTTGTTGATACCCATTAGCCTTCTTCTAGCAGGACATAGAATATTAATGTATCATTTCTAGGATTATCCTACACCTGGTCCTCTGTCAGAAATAAACTCAATTTTTCTTCTGTCCTGTTTCCTTCCCTCCTAGCGTGCAGCGTTCTGACTACTTGAACACATTTGAGTTCATGGATAAACTTGGAGAAAACTTGAAGATAAAGCTCTCTCAGGCGAAGCTTTAAGGTCCCTGGGCTTCAGAGAAGTGCTTTTTGGTAACTAGGTCCACAGGTTTACATTTTTTCTGTGTAACACTCAAGGGTAAAAGTGAAATCAACTTTGTAATTTGTTTAGAAGCTGGCGTCTATCTTTTCTATACGTTTACAGCCTTTTTCTTATTCATGCAGCTTTTGCCACCTTGGTGAATGTGGCAATGGAATATTGTTTTTTTTTAAAAAAAATTATTTTCTGGTAGCTGCCCACAAATTACTTAAGTATCATTCGTATTCACTGTCACTTTTTCTCATGTTCTAAATGACCAAAACAAAAGTGCTTGAAAGGGTAAATGACAACCATGGAGCTGTTTCTTAAAGTCAGAGAGAACTACAGATTCACTGCCTTTCTGTCCTGCCAAGGACCCTGGGCACCGAGAGGCTTTGGTGTTACAGCTTTACCCCCTAGAGGGCACGTGATCAAAACAAAGCCCGAGTAGAGGTAAACTGTGTTGAAACACTGCAGTCCTTTTTATGAAGATCTTGTTGAATGTTGCAAATATGTTGAGTATTTTCAAGGCCACTGCAGAGTATGGAATCCAGAATAAATACCACCCAGAGGTGTGCCCTCTGTTTGTCTCTTCCTGCTCTTGACCTGGCCTGACCTGAGTATTATGCGACCTGAACTAGCCTATGTCATCCAAGTGCAATAATGTAAGTGGCACCTTTTTAGGCTTCTGCTGACCCCTTTCATTTCTTTAATATAAATGTGATTCTCAGAAGTTGATATTAAACACTATTATAGTCCTGTTCTTTATCTGAACTGTTAATTTTAATTAAAATTGTTCATTCAAATTAAGTGCTGGCTTCTTCTGAGTATTTATTTACTGCTTAGGTGCCAAGAACCGTGCTACATCCTGGTCATAGGCATTTGATCTGTGTTCTCAAGAAGCTTACTTTGGGGGAAATGGAGAAGTTAAACAGATTCAGAGGCCCATGCTGCAGTGAAGGGAAGGAAGATTAACAATGAAAGTAAAGGGATGATTAAGGAATAATATAGACTCCATGCACATGCTAAGGAATTTAAGCATTATTTTACAAGTTAACAGGAGGAGCCAAGGATGACTTTTTTTTTTAATATTAAGATTTATATTTAATTTTTTTATTGGAAAGCCAGATACACAGAGAGAAGGAGAGATGGAGAGAAAGATCTTCCATCCACTAGTTCACTCCCCAGGTGGCCTCAACAGCAGGAACAGAACTGATCCGAAGCCAGGAGCCAGGAGCTTCTTCCAGGTCTCCCACTCAGGTGCAGAGTCCCGAAGCTTTGGGCTATCCTTGACTGCTTCACTTCCCACAAGCAGGAAGCTGGATGGGAAGTGAAGCAGTCAGGACACTGGCGCCAATATGGAATCCTGGCGCATACAAGGCAAGGACTCCAGCCACCAGGCTGTTTTGCCAGGGGCCAGGATAACTTTTAAGAAAGTAGAGATGATTAGGCTTTCATTTTTAAAAATAGTACTCTTAGCAGCTTATTATATAAAGAATGAGTGGTGGGGTTGGCATGATGGGCACCAGTTGGGAAGCTAAGTGCAGTGCTTTAGGCCAGAAGTAAGCAGCGACACTAAGGAGAGGCCCAGATAGGTCTCCGAGATGCCGAAGTTGAGCACATGGGTCTTTGCAGGACCAGGTGGATGCCGGAGGCAAAGGAGCAACAAATCCAAGAAGCTTCCCTCGTTTCTGGCTCCTCACCTAGAGAAAGGCCAACCCACATCCAGCACCTGGGAGAGAGGCGCTGATGAACTTCCACCCACACTGCCAAAGCCGTTGAATGGGTGGGAATGGACATTTCTTGGATTTTTTTTTTTTTTTTGGCCTGCTTCCTGCAAAGCTTCGAGTCAGGCCCTTAAAACTGTGTCAGCATTAATCCCCTTAAAGGCTCAAGGACACATGGAGTCTTGCAGAATGCTAGAGGGGCAAGCTGACTCAGGATTAACTTTTGACCCATTCCTCTTAGCGACACCCTGGAGATACCCAAACCTGCAAACCTAGAGAAGCCCTCTTGCCAGGGCTCCTCGTGCAGCCAGGGAGGCCGATGGGGCACGGGCACCCCTAACCCAGCTGAAGTTAAGAGTCTGAACCACAGGAACCACCCCCTCTAGGGAAAACCAGTTTTCACGTGAGATCAGCTCACTCAGATAGTAAGAAAACCATTATCTTTAGTTTAAACTATTAAAAACATCAAGAAAAGGGCAATAAATATTTCCAGTTTTTATACACCCTTGAAATATACTTTAGCAGGAGCTTATGTAATCCATGTAATGTGTAGTTGATGAAAGGGAACAGGGATTGATGAAAGAGCAGCAGGATCATCACAGTATTGGGTTTCTTGGCTTTAGTGCCACAATGAGCTAATAAGTTCATTTTCAACTAGTCTTTGCCTCAGTCTAACATTAATGCCTCTTATTAAAAAAATCAAGAGAACTGGAATCATAAAGCAAAAGAACATCAACATAATTAGTACAATCCTTTAACTGTCACAAAAGTCCTATGAGACTGATTATATACACTGGTTTTTCATGTGAAAATTGAAAAGTTATAAGTGGGTTAATTAGTTGATATTCTCTTTCTCTCAAATACATTGTCATTGGAAAGTAGAGAAACAGCTCTGATCCAGAGTTCACTTTCCCATTGCCTACAGTACCCGGAGCTGGTCCACAGTCAGAACAGGAGCTGGAACACAATTTACCTTTCTTCTATCAGAGGCAGGGACCCAGCTTCAGGAGCCATCACCACTACCCTGCAGGCTCAGCATCAGTAGGAAGCCAGAGCCAGGGATTGTACCCACAGCCTGTGATGTACAGCATGGCGTCCCAACTCCAGCCTAATAGCCTGCTCTAGCTCCGGCCATTTAACAAAGCTGGATAAACGCAGTGCTTTCAGTCTTGGATATCTGGCTTAGACCATACAGCCAAAACATTTGTTGAGTAAAATTCTTTGCACTTGACCTTCTCTCACCTAGATTTATCTCTTCAGATTTTTAAGTAGCAGTACATTCAGAATTGGCAGGGCATCTGCTTCTTCTGTCAATAGGATTTTACTAAGATTTTACAGCTGTTGTTTTCAGTACTCCGCTATGCTAATAACAGCGTTTGTGGTAGACGTGGATTCTGTCATTATCACCATAGGGTGGGGAAAGGGACTGAGACATGGAAAAGAGCTTTGTTCATGGTTGCCAAGTGCATGCGTGGTCGAGAACTTGAAAATCCTTATTGCTGAGGTAGGACTTTTACCAGTAGGCAGAACCGTTTCAGGTTTGGGTGGAAGCAGAGGACATCACGTGGAACAATGGTGGCCTTGGCCTGGCTGATCTTACATCATCCCTGCAGCACTGGCATCCTGGGAGGTGATCATGCCATGCCAACAGCTGCCAGAAGTGGCATTGGCCAAGACCTGTTAATGTACTACGATAATCAGCAACGGAACACATGCTGACCGGGACATCCAGAGGCTATTGGCTTGTTTGTAACATCAGAGGGTCAGAATTGTTGACCTGGAAAATGCTTCCCTTTTAGTGTAACACTCAAGGCAACAGGATCTAGAGACTGGGAAGACAAGGTTCAGACTTGGGAGTTCTCAAGGAACTTATGAGGAGGAATTTTACTAAAAATCTTCAACCTGTTATTAGAATCGCACTTCCCCTGATTCTTGCTCAAGATATAAAATCCTTCTAAACCACTGTCAAGCAGCTAATCTCCCATTTGAATATTTATGTAATACAAGTTTCCTCACAAATTCAGTGTTTTGGCCCTTCCTGTTAGCAAGGAAATAAGTCAATATATATAAAAAAAGAAGGCTTTGAATATATATCAAGACTGCAATTTTTATTCTGTTATCACATTTAGTTTAATTTTCAATTTGGTTTATTTGAAAGGCAGAGCTACAGATAGAGGGAAACACATCTTCCATCCAGTGGTTCAGAACTGGCCAGAGCAGCAAGGTTGGAGCCGGGCCTCCTCTGGCTCTCCCATGTGGGTGACAGGCCAGCAGGTGCTTGGGCCATCTCCTGCCTCCCAGGAAGCTCATTCACACAGCTTCTGGGACATGGGTGCTGGCAGACAGTGACACCTTGAACCCGGCACAGCACAACACTGGGCTCCTGGGACCACATTTTGAAGAGGTTTTATATCAGAGTCCCCATCATGAGAGAAAATGTACCTTCCCAACTGCCAGTTTCTCTAAAAGGAACTCAAAGAACTATGAACTTAGACGGTTTCTCAGACTGCAAAGGAGGTGAATCCTGCAGACATTCTTACGGTATGTATAATGTTTTTATTATTATTATTTTTTTTTTTTTTGCAAAATCAGATACACACAATGGAGGAGAGGCAGAGAGGAAGATCTTCCATCCGATGATTCACTCCCCAAGTGACAGCAATGGCCAGAGCTGTACCGACCCTAAGCCAGGAGCCAGGAACTTCTTCCAGGTGTCCAACGTGGGTGCAGAGTCCCAAAGCTTTGGGCCGTCCTCCACTGCTTTCCCAGGCCACAAGCAGGGAGCTGGACGGGAAGTAGAGCTGCTGGGATTAGAACCGGTGCCCATATGGGATCCTGGCACATTCAAGGCGAGGACTTTAGCTACTAGGCCAAGCCGCTGGGCCCTATTTACAACTTTTAATTTGGATATTATCCCACTATTTCCTATATCATTCTTTTTCTCTCTACTTAGTTATATATACATACATAGCCTCTTTGGAGTTTTAAAGATATTTTGCCTCTAAATACTTCAGTGTGTATTTCCTGAAAATATAATCACATTGTCTAGTATAAACACTATATGATGACAAAAATTAAGAAATCTGAGGCTGGCATGGTGGCGTAGCACACCAATCATCCACCTGCAGTGCCGGCATCTCATGGGCAAAGGTCCTAATAGCAGCTGCTCCACTTCCGTTCAGCTTCTCTGCTGATGACCTGGGCATTGCAGGAGCACAGCTCAGGACCTCGGACTCCTGCACCCATGTGGGAGTCCCGGGAGGAGCAGTTGTCAGCTGGCTTTAGACTGGCCCAGCTCCAGCCATTATGGCCATTTTAGGAAATACATCAGCGCATGGAAGATCTCTGACTCTCCCTCTCTCTGTAACTCTTTCAAGTAAAATTTGAAAAAAACAAACAAGACCAACCTTTTAGAAATTAGAAAATTGGGCCTGGTGATGTAGCCTAGTGGCTGAAGTCCTCGCCTTATACGTGCCGGGATCCCATATGGGCGCCGGTTTGAATCCCAGTGACCCCATTTACCACCCAGCTCCCTGCTTGTGGCCTGGGAAAGTAGTTTGAGGATGGCCCAAAGCCTTGGGACCCTGCACCCACAAGGGAGACCCGAAAGAGGCT
This sequence comes from Ochotona curzoniae, assembly GCF_017591425.1. Lineage (NCBI taxonomy): Eukaryota > Metazoa > Chordata > Mammalia > Lagomorpha > Ochotonidae > Ochotona > Ochotona curzoniae. The sequence continues at coordinate 6,088,022 of NW_024466146.1, read as the reverse complement.
CTGGGCTTCAGATCAGCTTAGTTCTTGCAGCTGCTTGGGGAGTGAACTAATGAATGGAAGATCTTCCTCTCTGTATTCTCTGTATATCTGACTTTCCAATAAAAATAAATCTTTTAAAAAAAGAAATTAGAAAACCTAACATTTTTTCAATACAATACAATGTTGCTCAAATTTCAGAGACTCTAATAATGTTTATAGCTTTTCCCACTTTTCCCATCAGGATCCAAATAGGAGCACACATTGCACTTGCTGTCATGTGACCTTAGGTCTCCTTTTTTTTTTTTTTTTTATTTTTATTTCAAAGTCGGATATATGAAGAGGAAGAGAGACAGAGAGGAAGTGGAGCTGCCGGGATTAGAACCGCCGGGCCCTTTTGTTTGAAGCAGTTCCTCAGTCTTTGCCCATCATTTTTTGAAGAATGCAAGCTAGTGGGCCCAGCGGTGTGGCCTAGTGGCTAAAGTCCTTGCCTTGAACCCGCCGGGATCCCATATGGACGCCGGTTCTAATCCCCGGCAGCTCCACTTCCCGTCCAGCTCCCTGCTTGTGCCCTGGGAAAGCAGTGGAGGACGGCCCAATGCTTTGGGACCCTGCTCCCGCGTGGGAGACCCGGAAAAGGTTCCTGGTTCCTGGCTTCAGATCAGCACAGTACCGGATGTTGCGGTCACTTGGGGAGTGAATCCTTGGACAGAAGATCTTCCTCTCTGTCTCCTCCTCTCTATATATCTGACTTTGCAATAAAAATAAATAAATCTTTAAAAAAAAAAAAAAAGAATGCAAGCTAATGGGCCGGAGAGGAATTCTGCTCCCTCGCTCCCCCTTTGCCACCACCCAGAGTTTCACTGGAATACACTGACAAAGATCCAGTAGGGGAACCAAAATGCACAATGAAATGTACAAAAGGGGAAAAAACATAGGAGTACCCATTCGCCCAACATGATTTAGAAAGATGCACCCTTTATCTATGGCAGTGGAGAGAAACGAACAATGTCAGGAATGGAATAGACATGGAGAACATACACTCTGGCCTGGGTCAAGGTCCACTGGTCCCCAAAACAGCCAATGGGAAATAGATGGTTCCCTGTTCAGCCGAGAGAAGACAGTCATGTGTGGCTTCAGTCACTCTGAGACACTGGTTTGAGGCTGGGACGAGACTGAGGGCACTGTTTCTCTTTTGTGGGAATCGATCGGGTAGATTGAGGACACTGCAGCAAGCTTCCCTCCCTGGGCTTGGAGAGGGAGAAACAGGTGGGTTCCAAGGCCTCTGGGCAGCACAGAGTACACCCGGCTTTAGGATCCTGTTTTCCGAGACCCAACACGAGTTATTTTGTAGAATTTTCCTGAGTTTGGACTGGATTTTGTTTCCTTGAAAAGAGATCCACACTGTGCATTTTGAGCAGAATACCACTGACAGTACTGGATTTCCTTTTAGTGTATGACAGTACGGAAATGGGAAGCACACAGGTGGGTTTGTCCCAGGAGTGATAGTTACTTTTGGCTAATGCAGTGACTGCCTTGTTTCCCAACTGTCAGTGTACTGCTTTGCTGCTTTGTAAACAGTAGTGGGAAGCGAGCTGCAATGTGTACATATTGCTCATTGTCAAACTTCACCTACAGTCAGCATGCGTCCACTGGTCAGCTTTATACTCCACCATAGTTTCTAGAAGTATTATGTGTGCTAGTACTTCAAATACAATTAAAAGGTCAGTTTATTTTGGTGCAAAACTTATTTTATTTAAACTTGCAAAATGTTATCATACCATGTGTCTTAATGAATTTTTGAAGTCCCTGAAGTATTATTTTATAAATACATCCTTTATTTTCTATTGTAAAAAAAAAAAAAGCAAAGCAAAACAAAAAACAACCTTGCTGTCCTTCCATTTGACTATTCACTCATTTATTTAAATTAAGATGGATTTGCAGATTGTGTGTTTTTTTTTAGTGCTATAAGCTAATGCCTTCAGTTGATATTTTGACAACTGAAATTGTCTCAGATTTTGCCAGTCAAAATTCCATCAAGTTTGGCCTTGTCAGTATTGTATCATGAATATTTTGCAGGCAGTTAATTTGGCCACAGAAAGAAGATACTATCTTACGTTTTTGAAAACCCACCACCATGACTCATTTAAGAGAGGCTTCCTGTGAGGAAGGCGTTCACACGAGGTCATTTCTGCCTGTAGAGTGTCCTGGTCATTGCCTTTCTCTCCATGGCTGGCTCTTTAGTGGTTTGCCAGGTCAGTTGGAGGAGACTCCTGTTCAGGAGGAATGTGCAGAGATTGGAGAACCACTAAACAAAGCACAGTTCTAGACAGAGCAAACTACAGTCCCAGGGCTTTGCGGTCCCTGGCCCTTTGGAGAGACGGAGATATCTAAAATCCTAGAATCCGCAAGGTTCTATTGTGAAGGCTACATCGGAGTCTGTGGAATGCGCATCTGGGTGATGGTTACTGGAGTTCAGCCTACTCTGACAGGTACGTGGAAGGCTTGGCAACCATGGCAGAGTTCTATTTCTCACTTTATCTCTCTCCTTTTAAACATGTATTCATTTTGAAAGAATCATACAGAGAGAGGTAGGGACTTACAGGGAAATTTTCCATCCTGTAATTCAGTCTCCAAATGACCCAAATTTTCCATCCTGCAGTTCAGTCTCCAATTGACCAAAGCCAAAGCCAGAAGCCTGGAGCTTCATTTGGGTCTCCCATGTAGGTAACAGGGGTCCAAATATTTAACTCATCTTTTGCCACTTTCCCCAAGTCATTATTAGCAGGGAAAGTAATTGGAAGTGGAAGAGCTAGAACAAACTGGAACCAGCACCCAGTATGGGATGCCAGCATCACAGGTGGCAACTTAGTTATGACAATGCCAGCCCCCAGTTCTATTTCTTTTAACATGGGTAATTATTATGAGGGTCTCATAAGAGTTTAATCAATTAATTATATGGCTATTTTTGTGTTTTATACTCTTTGATATATAATTAAATATAATTGTATACCTGAATCATATGAGATTGTATAAATATATATATATATCTTATAATTAAATATACAATTATAAGATCTTTAAAAATGCTTTAAGAAACCTGTTTAGGGGTGGGTGCAGTGCCACAGAAGGTAAGTAGGTTAAGCCACTGCTTGGGATGCTCCAATCCCATATCAGAGTGCTGGATTCAGTGCTGGCTACCCTGCTTTCTGATCCAGATCCCTGCTGATAGACCTGGGAAGGCAGCATATGATGGCTCAAGAGCTTGAGTCCCTGCTATCCATGTTGGAGACCCCAGTGGCGTTCCTGACTCCTGGCTTCGGTTAATACCAGCCTAGATTGTTATGGCCATTTGGTGAGTAAGCCAGTGAATGATTTCCTCTTTTCTTTCTTTCTTCCTTGAGGTGAGGATTTAACCACTAGCATATTGTGCTGGGCCCAATCTCTTTCTGTCTGTCTCTCTCTATGTGTGTCTACTGGGGTGTGTGTGTGTGTGTGTGTGTGTGTGTGTGCGAGAGAGAGAGAGAGAGAGAAAGAGAGAGAAGAGGCTCTACCTTTAAAATAAATTCATTATTTAAAAATAGAGTAAAACTATTTTGACTTTCTTGAGCTAATTTCATAAGACCACGTTCTCCTAGAGACAGTCTAAGAACTTTCTTTCCAGTGTTGGCTCATCCTCCAGATAATGCCGTGGGTTTGTCATCTTTTTAAACATAAGCTAGAAGGTTGCTTGCTAAGAATGTTTTTTTTTCCTATAATTTATTTTTCTTTATGTTCTACTAATTTTGTTATTTTGAAAGGCAGGAAAATATTTCCTACCTGCTTGTCTACTTCCAAAATTCCTGCAACAGCTCTGGCTGGGCCAGGCCCAAGCTGAGACTTGGGAACTCAACCCAGGTCTATCACATGGGTGACAGAGACCCAAATACTTGAACCGTCACCTGCACCTCCCTGTGTTGTGTTAGTAGACAACCAGGATTGAGAGGAGCTGAGCCTCAAACCCAGGCACTCTGAAATATAGGCAATCCAAGTGCCATTTCACTGCTGTGCCACATCCCACTCTTGGTCTGATATTTCAATTGGACTATGCATCAGATTTTATGAGTACATACACTTTGCTTTTTGGACCTTCATTTCCCATTCTTGATGAATCCATGACATTTCCCTGTTAGGAATATTTGTATTGAAAGCTTTAATTTGATTTTTGCATAAGAATTATTCTCTTTCTACTTGAACTTGCTTTGTTTTATCTGGGAAAGAATATCTTAGGCAGTTTTTATATACCTTGGGGCATTCTGAGTCAATTTTCTTTCTTTTTTCTTCAAAATTTATTTTTATTGGAAAAACAAATATACAGAGAGAAGAAGAGACAGGGGAAAAGATCTTTTATCTGCTGACTCACTTGCCAAGTGGTCACAATGGCCAGAGCTGAGTCAATATGAGGCCAGGAGCTTCTTCCAGGTCTCTCACATGGGTATGGGGTCCCATGCTTTGGGCCATCCTCCACCACCTTCCAGGTCACTGGCAGGGAGCTGGGTGGAAAGTAGAACAACCAAAGATGAACTGGTGTCCACATACGGGATCCTGGCGGTTACAAGGTGAGGATTTAGCCACTGATTCACCACACCGGGCCCCTCCTGGTATTTTTAACGCAAGCCACACCACAAATCTATAGGTATATGTCCTTTAATCCTGATAGCCTCTAGGGAAATCATTGCCCCACAGCACCACAACCTGCAGAGACAGTCTTCTTTTACAGGTCAGGCTGTCCTAGGCCCTTTAAGGGCCAGTACTGAGCACCAGGCAGCAGGACCTTGAGCAGTATTTCAGGAAAATCTCATACAGTTATAATGGGAATTCTAGAGTGTGTTTGGAGTCAGCATCGGTCTCATTTTTTATGAACAGATTCTTCAAATGTGCTCAAGTTTTATCAAGATAAGCAACGTCTTTATTTCTACTATGAGTAGATTTAAAGATTTAATTATTAATCTTTCTCACCCAGTGATTAACTCGCTGGGTTCACATTTGAACCTAGTTTATCCACAGCACATCATTAATATACACTGCTTCCTCAGGCAGTTATGGGAGATTGGCAGGCCTGGTAGACTCCCTCACCTACTCCTCTCCAGGCACAGGAAGAGGGGATGTGAGTCCCACGGTGACTTTGGCATGACCGTGTATTCTCTTCCACATGATCTTCTCAGCAGACAGAGCCCACTGGTAGTCTTCCAAAATTAGAAGAGAGAACCTCCTTCCCGGGATCTTTGCAATCAGCCAGTCCCTCAACCAAGGCAACCGTGTGTGACCAAAAGACAGTGATCAAAAATGCTTACCCATCGGAAGAGATGCAACAAACCTGACTCAGGCTTTGAAGAAACAGTGTGCACAAGATCAGAGTCAGACAAGAAATAGAACTTACCTAGCACTGTATCTTGGAGACAAACTTGGCTAGTTATGTGACACAGGAAATGAAACACTCCATCTGCTTCTGCTTGGGTCAGGTACTATTGCATTCGAAACTGATTCAAAACACAAACTGTGGGGACCAGCACCAAGGAGCAGAAGACTCGGCCTCAGTCTGCAGTGCCAGCATCCCATATGGGTACCAGTTCTAGTCCTAGCTGTTCCATTCAGAAATAGATGGGTCCAACTTCCTGCCGATGTGCCCGGGAAAGCAGAGGAAGATGATTCAAGTCCTTGGGCCCTGAAAGAGACTCTCAGTTCCTGGCTTTGGGTTGGCTCAGCTCCGGCTGATGCAGCCATTTGCTGAGTGAACCAGTGGATGGAAGAAGTCTCTCTGTCCCTCTCTGTATATATATCTCTATTTCAAATAAAAATAAATAAAATTAAAAAAAAAAGCCCAAAAAGCATAAACTGTGCTTCACATCCAGTGATCCTTCAGAAAACAAGGACTGCTGCCTAAATTCCAAATACCAGAGGAGGAATTCCTCTGCTTGGCTAAGGAAACTCCACCCATGAAATGTTGTTTACACTGAGCGTTTTGTACTGGTCATTATATTATAAACAGCAACGTGGCTCACACTTGTACTTATTTTCTAAGCTTCTTGCCTCATGTTTTTTTTTGTTTCTCAAAATTTATTTTAAAAAATAAATTGATGTAGGCACATGAGGTTAAGAAACCTCTTAGGATAACTATATTTTATTTTGGAGTTCCTTAGGATCGAGTCCGGCCTCTAATTTGGATCTTCCTTGCTGCTAGTGTATCTGGGAGACAGCAGAAGATGGCCCAAGTACTTGAGTTCCTGCCATGCATGTGGGAGACCCAGATGATGTTCCTGGCTCCTGGCTTCGGTCTATCCCAGCCCCGGCAGTTGGAGGCATTTGAGAAGTGTACCAGAGACTGGATTATCTCTCTCTTTCTGTCTCTCCCCCCGTCTCTTCCTCTGCCTGTCAAATAAATAAACACCAAAAAATAACTTGAAAACAGAAAATGCATTGTAAAGATCATCCTTCCGGTCCACCTAAAGAGACCACCATCGACAACAGATTTCAAGTGGAATACTAGTTGCAAGGCAAGGATGAGGTCAGTGACAGACACAATGATTTTGGACAGGCAGACCACCCATTGGAAGAATGTGAAGCAGCATTTGAAAGACAAAGGATTGAAGTCAGAGCCAGAGATTTAGACAGCAGTTCAAAGTCTTGAAAATTAATCCAGGTCTAACAGACTCTCAAAATGAGAACAATGTTTGGCCACACTTTGGAAATACAAAGAGGAATATGTGAGTGGAAAAAAAAAAAATCTAAAAACAGTTGGAGAACCAGGGGAGATTGTTTAAAAAATTCAGAGAAAAGTTCATTCATGGAGAATGATCTTGGTGGGCATTCTGACCAAATGTTAGAAAGTAAACAAAAACTGAAAAACTAAACTGGCAGTTCTTGATCACAGTACTCTGAGAGACATCCTGAGATTTTTTTACTGATTTAAATATAAGGCTTGTCACATTTCCAGCTTCCGTACTGATACTTCTTACCATCCATGATCAGGAATCATCTTGAACAAAGCTAATAAAATCACCAAACTCTATGGTATCACATAAACAACTAAACAGTATGTTAATAGAAATTTGATTCGTACTGAAATTCCACATAGGTGCATTTCAGAGGTATTGGGGGGTGGGGGAATGCATTGGGCACTTAGACTTGACTTCTACTGCTCCTTTGAGTTTAATACTAAACCAAGAACATGCTACTAGAAAAACAGGATGACTGGCAAGTTTATGCATAATTTTTTATGATGCATTTGTTTTTGTTGGAAAGGCAGATTTACACACACACACACACACACACAGAATAAAGAGAGAGAGAGAGAGAAAATGTTCCATCCACTGGTTCACTCACCAAATAGCTGCAAAGGCTGGAGCTGAGCTGATCCAAAGCCAGAAGCTTCTTCCGGGTCTGCCAAGGTGCAGGGTCCCATGGTCTTGGGGCATCCTCCTGTGGTGCTCTCCCAAGCACATCAGCAGGGAGCTGAATCAGAAGTGGAGCAGCACAGATGAGAATGGACACACATTTGGGATGCTGGCACTTGCAGGTAGAAGATCAACCTGTTGAGCCACAGCACTAGTCCCTTATACTTCATTCTGAATCAGCTACTTTAGGGCCCTCGGACACAGACAACTCTTGCAAAGCAAATTTATGGTTTAATTATGTCAGTTGTTTGTGAAACATCCAGTTTTGTTGTTTCTTCAATACAAAAGAAGTAGGCACTTCTGAAGTTTTAGTCTCAACTGGCAATGTCTTAGGTATTGGTTGTTAATGTGGCCTGCACCAACCTTACGGTGCAGATAATAAATTAATGACTTTCTGTGGGGATAGGATGGACTAGGAACAAACTATAATGAAAAGGGAAGAATGAGCTCCTGCAGAATCCCGAGATGGTAAGTTGATGACAGATTCTAAACATTAATATATTATAATGCTTTGGACATATAAGCAGAATTACGCCATGTAAACTTGAGTTATGGGAAAGCAGCATGCAGACTGACTTCTACATAAAATTAATGATTAGTCTTGGTGCTTCCAACCTGCACCATTAGAAAATAAATATTTTTCAGCACACAGGCTTTTTTTTTTTTTTCTATATCAGCCTCAAGCCACAAGCTTGCAAACAGCCCACAGTGCAGAAGTTAGGAGAATTTACTTGTGTGGCACTAAAATGCGACTTTTGGGAAAGCAATGTGATCTTCTATTCCAGCTTCTAAGTGGAGTAAAGGTTGAGAGACCTTGCTTTTGTGGGCGTGGTCTTTGACAGGTGCTTTCACTCAATCCTCTTGACACTCTTTCCCTGCATTTCGTATAAGAGGAAATGGGACCCAATAGTGTTAAAGTAACTTGCTAAGGATCATCCACTGAGTGGCAGGATAGAGGTCAAGCTACAACTTTCTTACTGCATCTCAACAAAACAGTTCTCAAGAAAGGAGACAGGCCTGCCTGTGTGAGATTTGCATGGACAGGTAGATGACCCACTTAGAGATTTTGTTTGGAAATACAACTGGATGTTCCAGTGTCAATTCCTGAACTTCATTTACTGATACAATATGTGGTGTCGGCCTGAGAACCTCTAGTTAACAAGCTCCAAGGGTGACTTTCACAAAGGCTAGAGTTTGAGAACAATGAAGAGGGCTGGGGAGCAGACAAAAGTAAATTTAGCTGAAATTTTGATTGGTTAATATAAGCTGTTAAAAATAGTATGATAATCGGGGATGGAGTGATAGCCTAGTGACTAAAGTCCTTGCCTTGCACATGTCCAGATCCCATATGGGTGCCAGTTCTAATCACAGAGGCCCTGTTTCTCATCCAGCTCCCTGCTTGTGGCCTGGGAAGGCAGTGGAGGACAGCCCAAAGCTTTGGGACCCTGTACCCACGTGGGAGTCATGGAATAGGCTCCTGGCTTCAGATCAGCTCAGTTCCGGCCGTTGTGGCCATTTGGGGAGTGAATCATTGGACAGAAGATCTTCTTCTCTGTCTCTCCTCCTCCCTGTTTTTCCTGACTTTCCAATAAAAATAAAAACAAGTTTAAAAAAACATAAAAATAAAATAGTATGATAATTAATCGATAGTAATTTTTTGTTGTTGTTGATTATAGTAATTTCAAATGTACCCAACCTACGGAAATACTGTAAGGTATATGATTTACTTTATGTCTGTTGCTAGCAATGACACTTTTTTTTATTTCTAAGAGAAAAGTTGTCTGTTGCCTAACCTGAAGGAACATTGGCTAAAGCTATGCAGGGGTAAGAATGTGGTGAAAATTATAAAAGGGAATTTATTTATTCTCATAAATGGTGTAGTATAAAGGGGACCTTGAAGAGACCTTGACTTAGCTCAAATTGGAAATGAAGAGAGCAGGTCTTTTATAGTGCTCTCTGTTACAGTCTCTGTCTTCTCTGCATAGCTCAGGTGTTGCTCAAGCCATAGACCTTTGCCATGAAATGAGACTCCATGTGGGGAGCTGTAGGGAGCCTGCATCCTACACCCTACACTGACGGCGCCAGACTGCCGCTTCCTCCTGTGCTAGAAAAAACAAGCTACAGGAAGTCTGCTGTGATTGGCCCAGGGGTGCGTGGATGGCGCGTGGACAGCGCGTGATCTGTGTGATGATTGGCCTGCCCACTGCGTGCACAGGTGACCTTTACTTTGATTGGCCGGGTTACCCAGCATATAAGGGAGCCAGAGAACTGGGGCGGCGGGAGAGAGAGCGCGCCTCGGAGAGAGGGAGAGAGCGCACCACAGAGAGAGCGCACACGGAGAGAGAGCGCGCCGCGGCGAGAGCGCGCCTCAGAGAGAGAGAGCGCGCACCTCGCGATGGTGTGGCTGCTGCGCGGCTGCACGGCGGCTACCGCACGCCCACCGCGCGCCAGTTTTGCTGTGTCTTCTCCACAATAAAGGCTCCGCAAAGACAACAAGTGTCCGGGTTTGACTTGCTGGCCAAGGGACCCTGACAATTCCAGGAGGCAGATAGAGCACCCACAAATAGCTTTTGTTCTGAGGATTTTTATTGCTAGAGAAGAAAAATATTGCCACCTCTGGGATTGAGGGAGAGAGAGATATTCTAGCAAAACCAACATTTATATTTAGAATGTATGTTTACCCCACAAACCAGAGGATAGGGGTCATCTGAGGATGTGCCCAAGATAGAAGCCATTCTATTGCCAAGTCCTTGTGTGGCTCAATCTTAGTCTCTGGGGATAAGAGGCAAAAAGTCATGCACTGCCATTCTGGAATTAACCAGAGCTATGAAGGCTTTTCCATATTTCTGCTGCCTTTTTGTTATAGTTGGAGTAGATGGTAATAATCACTGCAGCTATTATTTGTAAGCTTCATGTCGGCACCTCGCCAAAATTTTCACTTGGTTTCTTGTTTCATGCCTGTGATAATTGTGTGGTTCAAGTGTTTCATTTCAAAAAGAAAGAAACAGAGGGACAGAAGCTCCCAGGTCACAATCAGTAGTATTCTGTTCCTCTTTTGTGTTCTTGTAAGTTATCACAGAACTCAGTGGCTTAAAACAATAATAATGTTGGCAGGCGTTGTGGCACAGACAGCTAAGCCAGTGTTTTGGACACCTGCCTTCCATGTAACGGTGCCTAGGATCATATTTTTATATTCTTAGAATTGTATCCATAAACTATATTGAACCTGTTAAAAACTAACTAGAAACTTAAATTTTGTTGTTGTTGTTGTTTCAGTTCTGCTTCTGCTTCCCATTCAGTTTCCTGCTAATGTGTGCTCTGGAAGGCAGCAGACATTAGCTCAAATACTCAAGTCCCTATGACCTGTATAGAAAACCCAGATGGAGTTCCTGATCCTGTCTTTGACCCAGCCCAGCCCTGGCTATTGAGGGATTTGGAAAGTAAATTGGAGATGGAGGTCCTGTCTCCTTTTGGTGTGTTTCTCTGTCACTCTATCTTCAAAAAAAGATAATAAATAAACTGTCTCTGTCATAACCCTAGCTTTAAAATAGATAAATCTTTTTAAAAAGTTAGAAAAAATAAGAACATGTAAATCAGAGAGACTGGGATCCTCAAGAAAAAAAGTTCATTCTTTTTATTGCTAAAAATATGTCATATATTACCTTTAAAGAACTTGTCTTTGGGCCCCAGTACAGTAGCCTAGTGGCTCAAGTCCTTGCCTTGCACATGCCAGGATCCCGTATGGGCACCAGTTTGTGTCTCGGCGGCCCCGCTTTCCATCCAGCTCCCTGCTTGTGGCCAATGAAAACAGTCAAGGACAGCCCAAAGCCTTAGGACCCTGTACCTGCTTGGGGGACCCAGAAGAGCCTCCTGGCTCCTGACTTCGGATCAGCTCCAGCTCTGGCCATTGCCATCACTGGGAAGTGAAGCAGTGATCTTTTTCTATCTCTCCTTCTCCATGTAAATCTGCCTTTCCAATAAAAATAAAATAAATCTTTAAAAAAACCCTTGTTTTTGAAGTCACACAGTTTCACATCTACTGGTCTGTCAGGTTCAAGGTAAATGAGTGTAACTCTTCATTCCAGCAAGATTAGAACACTACCAAGAGCATGAAGATGATTGGTGGGGGCGGGGGAGGTTATCTTCTGTCACAGATGGGGAGGAACAAAGGTAGGGCCCCAATCTAGGTGATTTAACACTGGAGTCCAGCTTCTTCTTTTTATTATTTAAAAAAAAAAAATTTAGATGCTATTCACATAGTCAACCAGAGTGGCAAGGATCTAGGGTTAAGAAGTGGATGTGATCATTGTGTTTCAGCTTTGTACTTCTTCTTCCCATTTCGGTGGGGAGGGGGAGGTAAGGGGATAAGATATACCCAGCCTCCCCACCGTCTAGTACCCGAGGATGGGGAAAGGCCACCTGATATCAACCCAGACTCACAATGGCGCATGTACTGAAGGTTCTGCCCAGGTGGATGCGATAGTTTCAAAATGCTGTTGATCTTGCTGATCTATGGATGAGGAGTCCCTTCTACTGTCCATTGGCTGACACCATTGACCTTATAGTCAGCCTCCAGTCGCCCAGATGTTTGCAGTCATCGTTTGGCTGGGGTAGTTGTCCATATATTCTGTTCCCCATTCTCTGCTGTAGTACCAGATGTTCTCTGCAGGACGCAGTGTGCTATCATGTCCTCCACGTGCACCGTGCTCTTCCATCTAGCACTTCATCCTCTACACTGAGGAAAATCAGTTCTCCTAAGTGGGCTCATGGACCCGAGCCAGGCAACCTGAGCGATGCCTGATTTCCCCAGCCCTGGGGCTCACGGACCTACCACACAGGCAGGCTCAGTGACCTGGGCCAGGAGACCAATAACAATAAATAAATCTTATTAAAAGTTTTTTTAATCTTCTTTTTAAAGAACGATTTATTTATTTATTTATTTAGGAAAATCAGATATATAGAGAGGAGGAATGACAGAGAAGATCCTTCTATCCACTACTTTACTCCCCAAGTAGCTGCATCGATGGGTACTGAGCTAATCTGAAGCCAGGAGCCAGGCATTTCTTCCAGGTCTCCCACGCGGGTACAGAGTCCCAAGGCTTTGGGCCATCATCTACTGCTTTCCCAGGCCACAAGCAGGGAGCTGGATGGGAAGTGGAGCTGCCAGGATATGAACCAGTGCACATATGTGATCTTGGCACATGCAAGGTGAGGACTTTAGCCACTAGGCTATCATGCTGGGTGCAATAGTAAACATTTTAACAAGTTTTATATATACATATTTTTAATTTCTATAATGCTCCAAAGAGTGTGCATTATTTCTGTGATTAGAAAATGCCAAAGTATCTTTTTTTAACTGATAAATTACCAAAAAAAAAAAACCATAAAATCATTTTTCATGTCATTTAAAGGTCTTTCTTGTAATAGCCCTCCTTGCCAAAGGGCATTCACCTGTTTGTATGTAACAAAACTTAGGGAATATTACCTCTAACGAGGGTGCCCCAGGTGGCAGAGATGTCTAGACTCAAACAATAAAGAACTGAACTGAGAGATCTTCAACAACACAATTTCAAACCAGTAAGCCAACTTTCTCCCAATGCCCTTTGGAACCCTGGAAGCATGTCCAAAGTGATTTTATTGCAGATTCTGCCAACTGTGGCAGAGAAACGAGTTACAGAGAGGAGGAAAACAAGTCTTCCTGGAAAATACAACTTCCTTTCAGGCATGAGAACTTGGATGCTGAGTTCAACATCAGCAAAAGTGATGCTGGCTTCTACTCCTCTGCAGATTGTGAAGACCAGGCTAGACCAGGCTAGACCAGGCTAGACCAGGCTGACCAGGCTAGACCAGGCTAGACCAGGCTAGACCAGGCTTCGGGAGTTTTACCACCTGCTGGGAGGCATAGGCAGAACTGGAAAGGGAAGTGATGTGCAATTGAGACAGTAACACATAAAACAGACACAAGAAAAAGGCTACAAAAGTAGGTGGCCAGAGGAAGCCCCTTTCCCTGAGGAAGGAGATCCACACTGCCTCAATCTTTTATTGAACTGTTTGGGGTGGAGGGAATCAAATTATAGGAATTGATGTGGCACAAATGTTGATAGCTCCATCTCATGTTGGTATTAACCAGCCAGTGCTTGATGATCAGGAATCAACAGTGTGATTCGATTACAGATAGCAGTACATGACTGTCTCAAGGATATCGTAAAACACACGGTTCCTACGATTTTAGACCATTGCCCAATTGCAGAGTCTTCCACAGGCCTCGACTGTGGTCTTGGACTTTTCCCACTAGTGGGCCAATGCCCGCAGAGTTTGACTTTGATCTTCAGCAACAGCAGCCTTGAACTCAACATTCCAGACAGTTCATCTGCTCTTCTTTAGCGAATCACACTGTTACCTTTTTAAAAATGCCCGTGTCATCTATAAAATGGGAAAATGTCATGGTCCCCTGTGACCCGTCGTCACCTACCTCTCCATCTAGAACTAAGTACATAGAGATGTTACAGGTATTCTGGGCCAAAGGGTAAAGGCATGTGCAGCATAAGAGAGAGAAAATCAAAGACCAACGCTGTGTTGCTGATGTTTGCCAAAGGTCAGCCCCAAGAACTATCAGGATGGTGGAACACTGAGTCTCCCAATTTATCATGCCAATTATTGCAACACTGCAATTCATTCCAAAGGCACAGGAAGGAGACATAAAGTCTCTAGGCCTTTCTGGGGCCTCAGTTGCTACAGGGTCACAAACAAGACGAAGTTTTATGGGGACCAGCCCTGTGGCATAGCAAGTTGAGGTGCTGCCTGCAGTGCCAGAGTCTGATAGGGGCACTGGCCCATGTCCTGGCTGCTCCATTTTGGAGCTAGCTCTCTGCTAAGATCCCTGGGAAAGCATTGGAAGGTGACCCAAGTTCCTGCCCCCAACAGGGAAGATCCAGATGAAACTCCTGCCTCCTGGTTTTGGCCTGGTGCAGCCCTAGTGGATTAGTCCATCTGGAGAGTGAATCAACACGTCAAAGACATTTCTCTATTTCTTGCTTTCTCTTTATAACTCAGTTTTAAATAAATACAGAATTTTTAAAAACTCTTTTTTTTTTCAAGATTAACTGTTCCTCAAAAATTAACATAAGTAGTCTGCCACTATGGTCTTCATTTACAATCTCATCTTCTTTGTAAAAATGAGTTATCCTTTTATAAACTCTTGATTTCTTTGGGACATTTTTGTAATCAAAGTTTCATAAAGCCTCGGTGACTTCACCAGGTTTCCATGAATCCTTCACCGTAAATATGATATTTGTTCTCACTCCATTTTTAGTAGTATTCATGTTAATCTGAAAGTGACAGCTTTCAAACTGAGGTTATCCTTCATTGTTTAATAGTCTTTTAAAAAATGCTTATGTATTTTATTTGAAAGGCAAAAGGAGAAAGAAGGAAGGATGAGGGAGACGCAAGTATTTCACTGCCCAAATGCCTGTTGCCTGTGAGAGCCAACACTACAACAGGATGAAGCCAGGAGCCAGCAGTCCGTGTGGGTCCCTCACACACCAGTGGCCCATGTGCTTGAGTCACCATCAGCTGCCTTCAGCATTCTTAGCAGGAAGCTGGATTGGAAGTGGAACAGTCAGGACTCCGGCCAGCACTCTGATATGAAATGCAGGCATCCCAAATGGTGGCTTAACCTGCCATGCCAAACCATCTGCCTTGTTTTTCTTTCTTCGTACTAAAACTAAGACTTGTTCAGACATGTTATAACAAGTTAGCATGAGTTTAGTTTGATGCAATAATTTTTAAAATCCGTGAATAGCTTTTCATTGTATATTTTCATTATAAACAGTTTCCATGGAATTTTTGAAGACTTCTGCTTGATGAAATGAAGAACTAAAAGGGTTCTTTGATGTGTACTACTTAGAGTAGTACCTGCCACAGTCATTTGAAATGACAAGAATGAACATGGAAAGTCTTACACTAAATGAAATAAGCCAGACACAAAGTTACAAGGATCATGTCATCCGTGTCACATGTAGAATCTGACAAAACATGGCTACCAGGGTCTGGGACTTTCAGAAATCTCAGTATAGTTCTGAAATCTTCCATCTGGTCTACTTACAGCTGACAGTTAAACTAGACTCTAAACAGGAAAGGAACAGTGGGGTGATCAGTGATTCATTTTACTGAAGTGAGACATGGAAGTTTTCTCTTTCTGGATTCCTTGTTTTTCATACTAATATCGGCAGTGCTCTATGAAGCAGGTGACGGAAGTGTATCCTTTGCTTGCATGGTTCTCTAAACAACTTAATGAAAGAAGGCGACCAGGGAAAGAGTAGCGGCAAGACAGAGAGAGGTAAAAAGTGTATTTGCTAAAAGTCTGTTCTGTATTTTACCAAAATGTTATTTTGTGGGGCCTTATACAAATCTTGTTTCCATCACAAATATTGAAGGCAGATGGAATGGTTGAATTTACCAACATAGCAGATGGTTTTAAAATTACATTTCTTTTGTAATGAAACATACTTACTTTATTGCTCAGATCCTTTTACAACCGTTGTTAATTTCTATCCACTACTAACACTAGGATTGGTTATAACATTTTCCAACATCCGAGTTTCCCTTTACTGTAGCCTGGGACTATTGCCCAAAGTTTATGAACTGACACCAGCACTGTTTCCTGGTTTCAAGGCCAATAAAATGTTTTTCACTAGTCTTATGATCTTTGCAGCTCCTATTGATTTCTGCTTTGAAAAGTGGAGAAGTTAGGCCCGGCACAATAGCATAATGGTTAAGGTCCTTGCCTTGAACACCAGGGATCCCATATGGGCACCGGTTCTAATCCCAGCAGCTCCACTTCCATCCAGCTCCCTGCTTGTGGCCTGGGAAAGCAGTTGAGGAGCTTCTTCTGGGTCTCCCACATGGGTGGGTCCCAAGGCTTTGGGCTGTCCTCCACTGCTTTCCCAGACCACAAGCAGGGAGCTGGATGGGAAGCTGGGCAGTCAGGATTAGAACTGGTGCCTACACGGGATCCCGGTGGATGCAAGGCAAGGACTTTAGCCACTAGGCTATCACACTGAGTCCAAATGGCATGCTTCTAAATGTGGCTCTAGAGGTGGAGCTTAGCAGTGCTTCAGCCACAACACACTTGGGCTCCTTTCAAGTTACTATTTCAGAAACAGAGATTTGGTAATCCCCATTTTGACTTCTAACAGCCTAGATTAGTTTTACCTAACTTTGTATGCATGAATCTGATCAAACATGCTTATTTGTAACCTCTTCTTTTCATGAGTTGCTATGTTTAGAACAGTTTACACAGTAGCTGTTATGATCTGAATGTGGTCTGAGTCTTCCCCTGAGGGTCCATGGTGTTAGGGGCCTGGACCTTGGGATGGCGGTGTTGGGAAATGGCAGATCTATTTGAAGAAGTTGGAGGGAGATACTTAGGCATCTACAGTTTTGTGCTCAAAGGAGTTGATCCTGGTCTTGCAGGATGGATTAATTCTTTATGGGAGAAGGCTTTCGTGAATGACCAAGCCTGACCCTTCTCCAGGCACCCTGGTTTCCTGTCTTAACACATGATACTCATCCTGCACCCCGTGCTTCTGACCGATGCAGCCAGAGCCAGAACCACACTATTGGAATTTTCAGCACCCAATATTGTAAGCTAAATAAACCTCTTTTCTTTATAAAATGCGTGACCTTGAGTATCTGACCATGAAAATGGACTAAAACAGTAATTTTTTTTTAGGAAAATATGCTTTGGGGAATGTAAGGGTATGGCATGAGAAAAAGTTTCACAGGATTAATACAGTACAAACCACATGAGCCATCTTTTATTTCCACAGAGATAAACAAAGGAGCAGTGATTTGAACAACCCAGAACATCTGCTTAGCTCTAAACTTTGGAAAGAATGTTTTTAAAACCAAGGTCACTGGAACTAACTTAGGAATCCTGGCCCCTGGGCTCAACTTATCTGTTGTGTCAAGGACACATCTTATCTCTCTGAGCCTGAGGAAACTTTACTCTGTAAACTCAAATTCCTCTGGTTCTTCCAGCCTATGAAGTTAGGATTCCAGCTCAAGTGTATTGGCCTTCTGCTTGCCTGCACAGCCCAGAATCTCACCCACTGAATTCCTTCTGCCACCAAACCAACTGGCACACGGAAAGTCAGTCTTCAGTTAGAGATGATGAAGTCAACCTAGTCTTGCCTATTGAAGACTAACATGTACGTGTTTGTATTCGTATGCAACATAGCTAAATGTTGTTCATTCCTTTTTTTTTTTAGATTTATTTTTTATTGGGAAGTCAGATTATAGAGAAAAGGAAAAACAGCGAGAAAGATCCTCGATTCTCTGGTTCACTCCCCAAGTGGGGCTGCAATGGCTACAGCTGAGCCAATCCAAAGCCAGGAGCCAGGATCTACTTCTGGGTCTCATTTGTGCATGCAGGGTCCCAAGGCTTTGGGCTGTCCTCCAGTGCTTTCCAAGGCCACAAGCAGGGAACTGAATGAGAAACGAAGCAGCAGGGATGAGAACCAGCACCCATATGGAATCCCAGCATATGCAAAGCAAGGACTTTAACCACTAGATTACTGTGCCAAATCCGTTCAGTTTTTTGTATTTATTTTATTTAAAAGGTGAAGAGAGACAGAAAGACAGATAGAGGTAGATCTTTTTTTTTTCCACATTACTTACTTATTCATTTTTTATAATTCTTTTTTAAATTTTATTTAAAATTTTTAGCTTATTTATCACTATTATTATTACTATTTTATGATACAGTTAATATAGTTCCATAGACCCTGGGATTTCCCCTATCTTCCTATTCTGACATTCTTTCTTTTGCCTCATTCATTCTATTGTTGAGTCTTTCTACCGAATTTTAAATTTGCTCTATTGTGTTCTTCATTTCCAATCATTCAGCTTGATTTTGTTTCAGTGTTGCTATTTCCTGCTTGACATATTACTTAACTTCCTGCATGTGTTTCTCATTGTTGATAAAAAAAGCTTTGTAACAAGTGTTTTGAATTCTGTATCCCCCATTTTCTCAATGTATTCTTCAGTTAATTTTAAGATTGGCAAAGGCTTTTGCTCCTTTGCTTGGAGTCTTAAGTAATATTCATTGTGCCTCTGGATAGAAGATCTCTCTTTCTCTTCTTCTCTGTAAATATGTCTTTTAAACAAACAAACAAAAAAGACATGTTAGCCCCAGGAACAGGGCAGGGGGAATCTGGTGAAGCCCATGTTGCCTGGCCCAGGTCCTTGGGTCCACCTGCAAGATGGGTGCTGGGCATGTGAGCCTTGGGCATGGGGGTTGGTTGGGGCCTAGACTGAGTGGCCTGGGGCACCAATGGTGCTGGGGGAAGCTTACTGGCCCTTGGTGGCACACTTGTGGGGGCTAACAGGAGCCTGGGAACAGCACAGGTGGGGCATGTGGAGGCCTGGGGTCTCACACTCAGGATTGATGGTCTGACCACAGAGTGCTTGTGTCAGAACTGGGACTCCTCAATGGAAAAGCTGGAGCAGTGGACAATTGGTCCAGATGCACATGGAGGATATGGCAGCCCATTGAACCAGCAGAGGACATCTGCTACCATAGCTGAGGAAGGAGGACAGGACAAATTGGACAACTACTCCAGCCAAACACTAACAGCAAACATCTGGGCAAACGGAGACTCTAAGTTCAGCTATATTGGCTAAAGGACATTGGAAGTAATTGCTCAACCTTGGAAGATTGATGAGATTGGCAGCATTTCAGAACTATCGAAACCACTTGGACAGAAACCTTGGTGCATATGCCACATTGAGGATGCTGGGTTGATATTGGGTGGCACATTCCCCATCATCAGGTATGGGGATGGTTGG
The DNA here is from genome assembly GCF_017591425.1 of Ochotona curzoniae. Taxonomy (NCBI): domain Eukaryota; kingdom Metazoa; phylum Chordata; class Mammalia; order Lagomorpha; family Ochotonidae; genus Ochotona; species Ochotona curzoniae. The sequence continues at coordinate 6,068,763 of NW_024466146.1, read as the reverse complement.
GAGAGTGGGTATGGCTTCTCCCCATCTCTCCTTTCTTCCTCTAGAAACAGGAAGTACAAATAGAAAATTTGAAAACAATGATCACACCCACTTTTCCCTAACCCCAGATCCTTCCCATCCTGAACAACTGCACAAACATCATCAAAAATAAAAATTAAAAAACTATTTTTAAAAAAGGCATGTTGCTTAATGGCATGAAGTTGAACCACTGGCAGAACTTGAATATAAAACAGGCTCTTTTCTGATTTACATGCATCCTGGCCAAACTACAAAATTGTGATCAGAAAAAGAAATAAATATGTGACAGTATTGGATTGTAGCTCATAGAATGAAAACAACATTCGCAAGAAAACATTGATACAAATAATCAATTAATAACTAAATGGACGGAACAAGGCAGCTCTTCTTTACAGTGGAATTCTATCTGGAATTCCAATTCCAGATAGCTACTGAAGACGGAAAGAGGAGAATTGCCGTTAGCTAAATGATAGAATATTTGCAGCAGTGGGTCACCAAGGCAGCTTTTAATCCTCACTTGAATAGCGGCTACAGCGGCTACACAGCAGAGGGAGATCCCAGGAAAACACCACCTTCACAAATGGGGAAGATTAATATCCCCAGCCAAAACACAGAACAAAACATAAACAGCATTCTGTGAGGGACTCAGAAAGACACGCGCCATTTCTGTGATGTGTTTGTCAAAATCAAGACACGTTGTAGAAAATATCTGCTTTTCAAAGGGCACAAGGTTATGGAAAAACAAACAAACAAACAAAGGAGAAACAGAGATAGTTTTCCAGCTGCAGGAGTACAACAAAAAATAACCAAATGTTATGTGAGAACCTGAATAGGATTTTAGGAAGAAAAAAAAAATTCCTTGGTGAAAAATTCCTAGTGAAATTGATATAAAGGTATGTAGTTTACCTGATGGCATTATACTCATGCTAATGTTCTGATTTTGATCATTGTACTATATTAGGTAAGAGGTTAAACTGGGTATGAGATATATTATTGTACATTTTTTATTGTGCATGTGTTATTGTATTATTTTTGCAATTTTTTTTCTGTAAATCCAAAATCAATTTAAGAAATGTTTAATGAATAATTACCTGTTTCAAAGTCCACACATTTTCTACTAATATGCTGCCTTTCAAATGTTCCTTTGTGTGTCTAATATTATCTGAAGAGCCAGATATTAAAACAGTGTGCACTTACTCTAGGCAGTTTAGGGAGGGGGGAGATATGATACTTTTCCATCACTCATCACAGAGGTCACAGATGATGCTCCTGTAACAAAAGAAACTGGGAGGAGAAAAGCTTAACAACTTGATTTTATCAGAACTGAAGACCTAAAGAAATGGGCCATTTGTAAATGAAGATTCAAAGATGAAACGAACACTGTCCGTTTTCCTGCTTGTTTGAATAAAGAATGTTCTTGGACAGAAGGGTATGAGCTAACGGTAAGACTGGATAGGGCACAGAGCAGAGTCCAGCAGGTTCAGGTTCCTCTTGGCCTCTCTATGTAGCCATCCTTTCTCTCAGGTATGCTGCAGGATCCCCCTGGACTGGGGGGTCTATAAAGAAGACAAAATAAGGGTCTAGTGCTGCGGTACAGCAGGTAGGGCTGCCGACTACAATTCCTGCATCCCATGTGCACATTGGTGCAAACCCGGTTGTTTGGCTTCTGATTCAGCTCCCTGCTAATGTGCCCAGGAGAGCAATGGAAGCTGGCCCAAATTCTTGGGCTTCTGCATCCTTGTGGGAGATCCAGAGGAAGCTCCAGATTCCTGGCTGAAGCCAGACCCAGCCCTGGCTATTATTGCAGCCATTGGAGGAATGAATTAGCAGATGGAAGATCTCTCTCTTTCCTCTCTCTCTGTATAACTCTTACTTTCAAATAAATAGATACATCTTTTAAAGAAAATTTTAAAAATGGGTGCATTGGGGCATAGCAGATTAAGCCACTGCTTGTAATGCCTACATCACACATTAGAGCACTGGTTTGAATTCCCAGTGCCTTTTATGCAGTCCCCTGCTAAGGCATTCTGGAACACAGGAGATTATGGCTCAGGAACTTAGGTCCCCGTCATCATGGGAAGACCCAGATAGGGTTCCAAGCTTCTGGCTTCAGACTGGTTCAGAGCTAGTCTGAATATTGCGAGTATTCAGGGAGTGAGCCAGTAAACGGAAGACTCTTTCTCTCTCTCTCTCTCTCTCTCTCTCTCTCTCTCTCTCTCTCCTTTTCTCTCAGTGTGTGTGTGATTCTTACTCTCAAGTAGATGAAAATGAATGATAAATAAATATTAAACAAAGGAAGAAAGAGCCATCCTTCTAGGTTCTGTGGCTTGTTTTAGGAGAGAGATCCACCTTCTTTGGCCTTTTGAGGAGAGGAATTCTGGCTTCTGTGACTCACTCTGTTCAAGATTAAGGAGTGAGAGAAAGGATGGGAATTTTTTAAAACGCTGTTTCTTAGATTCAATTTACTTTAGTTCAAAGTGCTCAGCATGCCAAGGAGTCATATTCTGAGGACAGCAATTTAATATGATCATCTGTATTCTGTGTAGTTAACAGGGTCTCAAGAAAGAGGATAAAAGTTTACAAACAACTGTTCTAAGGGTCTCAGATGGAATCTAATAGACTTATTTTTATCTGAAAAATTTATTTCTGTTAATATGAACAGCAGAGAGACAAAGGCAAACAGATTTCTTTGATCCATTTGTTCACTCTGTAATGTTGGCAACAGCTTGGGTTGGGCCAACCCAACCCAAGCCTGGAGCCTGGAATTTAATCTGTATCTACCATATACTGAGCATGACTGCTTCCTCCCGGAGTATGCATCAACAGGGGCTGGAATTAGAAGCAGAGCTTGGATGTGAACCCAGGAATGTCTTCATCTATTTGGGCATCCCAAGCAGTAACTTTTTTTAAAATTTTATTTTTGATAATTTTTAAAAAGTATTTATTTTTATTGGATAGTCAGATATACAGAGAGGAGGAGAGACAGAGAGGAAGATCTTCTGTCTGATGATTCACTCTTCAAGTAATTGCAATGGCCGGTGCTGTGCCAATCCAAAACCAGGAGCCAGGAACTTCCTCAAGGTCTCCCATGCAGGTGCAGGATCCCAAGGCTTTGGGCCATCCTCTACTGCTTTCCCAGGCCACAAGCATGGAACTGGATGGGAAGTGGGGCTGCCACAATTAGAACCGGTGCCCACTTGGGATCCTGACGTGTTCAAAGCAAGGACTTTAGCCATTAGGCTACCACCCTGGGCCCCATTTTTGATGATTTTTACATAGTTGATTGGTGTGTGAAGGGTGAAGTGCTAGAGGACAGTGGGTAAGACAATTGTTTCTATATTTTTTTTTCCTTCCTGTATCTGGGAGAAGGAGGAAGATAAGGGAAGAAGATACATCCAGGCTCCCAACCATTGTAGGGTTCCTGTTTTGGGACATGTTCTGAGGGTCCTGCTCAACTGGTTTGATGCTGTCTGTTTCGCCTTCCAATCACGATGAAATCTCTCCAGAATCCACCAGCTGACATAGTTCAACTCAGAGTCCCTGTTTGCCCAGGTATTCATTGCCAATGCTAGGCTGGAGTAGTTGATCAATTTATTCTCACCTCCATCCTCTGTTGTGGTACCAGGTGTCCTCTGCAGGCTCCCGTATACTGCCATATCTTCCACGTGCATCTGGATATGCTGTTCACTGCCCATCTGAGCCATTGTTTCTGCCAATTTTCTTGCCCTTCTATCAAAGCCTTTGGTGACCACATGAGAAATATGTTTTCTGTTTTTATCCATTCTTTCTATAGCAGCCGCTTCTGCCAAGGGTCCTGGAATGAGTTTCGAAGCTGCGTTTAGAGGAATGTATGACTTAAAGCATCTTTGGCTAAAATTACCATCAATCAGGGCCAGCACCATGGTATGTAGACTAAGCCTCCATCTGCAGTGTGGGCATCCCATATGGACACTGTTCATAATTGGCAAAAACAAAAAAGTGAAACTATCTTTCAACAGGTTAATGGATAAATAAATGGTGGTATGTATATATGCAATGGAATATATTGATTAGAAAAGAAAAGAGATGACCTATCAGATGACCACAATAAAACATGGAATAATTAAAACCATGCAGTGAAGTGAAAGAGACCATTCTTAAAAGGCTAAATACTGTAGGACTCCAGCTTTGTGATATTCTGAAAAAAGTGAGACTACAAAACCAGTAAAAAGATCAGTGATGGCCAGGGATCCTGGAGCTGGAGAAGGATGACAGGGTGTATAATTGGAGATCTTTAGGGCAAGGAAACTATTCAATTTGTGGTTTGCAGTGGCACATATGGTAGTTTTGTCAGAACCCATAAAACTGTACAGCAAAGAGTGAACTCTAATTTAAACTTAATTTTACCACTGATGATGTGTCAATATTGGTTCATTAATTATAACAGTAGTACCCCACTACCATACTAATGTAAGGTGTTAATAATATGGAAACTGGGGTTGGTGCCATGGCATCATGAGCTAAACCTCCGCCCATGGTGCTGACAATGTACATACCAGTTCTCATCCCAGCTGCCTTATTTCTGATCTAGCTCCCTGCTTGTGGCCTGGGAAAGCAGAGGAGGACGCATTGTGACCCTAAACTCTTGAGATTTGGAAGAAGCTCCTGGCTCATGGCTTCGGATTGTCCCAGTTCCCACTGTGTGGCCATTTGGGGAGTGAACCAATGGATGGAAGATCTCTCTGTGTCTCTCTCTCTCTCCTCTCTGTAAGTCTGTATTTCAAATAAAAATAAAATAAACCTTTTTAAAAAGTTATCATCAATCCCAAACTGTAATTAATTTTTAAGATTCTATTTTAATTAGAAAAACAGATGTACAGAAAGATCTTTTGTCCATTGGTTAACTCCCCAAATGACCATAACAGCCAGAGCAGAGCCAGTCCAGAGCCAGGAGCCAGTCCAGAGCCAGGAGCTTCTTCTGAGTCTTCCAGGCAGGTGCAGGGTTCCAAGGCTTTGAGCCATCCTTTGCTACTTTCCCAGGCCACAAACAGAGAGCTGGGTGGGAAGCAGAGCAGCCAGGACACAAACCAGCACTCATATGAGATTGTAGTGGATGCAAGGCAAGGATTTAGCTGCTAAGCCATTGTACCAGGGCCAAACGAATTAGGTTTAAAAACAAGTTGTTTTTTTCTTTAAGAACTCCAAAATTTAAAAATGCGTACCTAGAAGTTGTTGGACTCTACTTTCTTTCTTTTTTTAAAAAAAAAATATTTATTTTTATTGGATAGTCAGATATACAGAGAGGAGGAGAGACAGAGAGGAAGATCTTCTGTCTGATGATTCACTCCCCAGGTGGCCACAATGGCTGGCTGAAGCTGGGCTGATCCTAAGCCAGGAGGCGGAGCCTCTTCCAGGTCTCTTATGTAGGTGCAGGGTCCCAAGGCTTTGGGCTGTCCTTGACTGCTTTCCCAGGCCACAAGCATGGAGCTGGATGGGAAGCAGGGTGACTAGGGATTAGAACCAGTGCCCACATATGATCTTGGCGCATGCAAGGCAAGGACTTTAGCCTTTAGGTTATCGTTCTGGGCCCGGGCTCCACTTCCATACATAGAATAGCTTCACTTTTCTGTAGAGGTGTCTGTTTTAGAAAGCGAGGGAAACTTCCCCTGGAGCTGAGGATTAGTGAGGCTGTAGGCCCAGGGCTTTGGCAGGCTGTTCCTCAGTCTTTCATGTACACCAGAGCCCTCCTATCTCCTTTGCAGATTAGAGTCCTTAGAGACATGCAAGGAATATGGCTGTCTGAGTCTGACTGCAGAGACAGTAATTCTGGGGAGTTTTACAACCTCCCCGGGTGCTTCTAAGGTACAGCCAGTGTTGAGAGTCACTGATGCAAATGGGTTACCAGGAATGCTGAACCTGTGGCTGCAAGCTCCCCAGGCATGCTCCAACACGCCTAAATGCTAGACAGAACCCAGTTGCAGCCCTTGATCTGAATGCCTGGCCTGTTCTCAGGGCTTTCTAAATCACAGCTTCTATTAATGCAAAAATGCTGTGCTTACCTGCGCTACCCCCACCACAATCAATCCTGATGCTAAAGATATCAGCATCAGCAGCATCTTGTTACATGGGAGAACTAAGTTTTCTTTGCCCATCTTACATCCATGGCTGAGGTTCTTATGCCAAAAGATATTTTGACAATAGAAAAACATACGTGTGTGTGTGTTACATGAGATAGGACCCTTCATAAGGAAATGAAGATTAAAGCAAATTGAAAGTTATATATTTTATGCTGAAGCTGATGGAAAGTGGGTAGTGATGGAGAACTACAGGGCCTACTGTAGTGGTAATTAACTAGGGGGAACCTAGCAAGTCCTATTCAATCATCTCTATTCATTCAGGTCTTTCTCTGTGACCTTGTGTCTTTAAAAGGTATGAATATTCCCTTCCTCCTGGTATGGTGGGGGGAGGGAGTGATCACTTAGATGAGGATCAAGACCTATTTCAGTGCAAGTGCAGGATGCAGCTGCTGAGACTGCCCACCCTGCCTCTACCATTCGCTCAAATTTCTTCATGTTACAATATTCAATATGCCAAGGTACCATATTTTGGGGTAGCATGTCATGAACCTCATCGTGGTATGCTGATTCCAAGCACCCAAACAATAATAGCAAGGAAGTTTCTACGAACAAGAGCAGGGATTTTGCCTGTTAAGGTGTTGATGGGCTTCAGGATGTGCTAACTTGTAATACTGTAGCAGCATTTGGGAAAACAGCAGGAGCAGGAAAGCATCTCTAACCTTTTTCTCCCCTAAGGAGAGATGTGTCCTCATGTGGCAGGTGTCCTACACCAAACATGGAAGTGAGACATGCAGATGTCAAGGAGAATCTGATGGAGTGAGCTAAAGATAGTTTTGCTCCCCTCATTAGCAAGAGACTTGGGGCCTGGAAGGAATGGAAATGAGAGCTAGGAAGCTTGATAACAGACACCTAGCCTTAGATTGGCCAGGAAAACAGATTTTTTTTCTATCTTTTGTGTGTAGAGGTCACTTGAAGCCATGATCGGGGGTTCAGATATTATTGTAAGAGAAGTGGGAAGCCATTAGCAAGTTAAGCAAGGATGCGTGTTTAACTTAAGGAGGTGAGTGGCGAGCAGGGAGCCCACTGGGTAGGAGGTGATGGATCCTGAGCGTTTTCACTGCTGTTTGTCTATAGTCACCAAGTGGAATTCCCTAAGCGCTTTTGTTGCACCCTAATTGTGAAGAAGCCAGAATTTTGCTGGCTTTCCCAGCAATTCTTGCTTGGAAAGTTATCTTCTATGTCTGCAGCTAAATGCTATGTTTAAAACAAAATGAAACAAAGCAAAACACCCTGGGGAAGATGGGCTTCTTGATTCATCTCAGTTTTCTGATTAATCATTCAGATGGGAAACCTAAGCCTACACAGGTAAAAAGACACATGAACTTCAGGTCAGGATCACAATCCTCCTCCAAATATATAACTTCTGTTCCTCCTTCAGGGTAGAAGGGCTTTAAAAACAAATTCTTTGCATTCAGCCCATGGTTTCCTAGCAACCAGAAGGAAGCATCTCTTTGCCTTGACGTCTGTGAGCACCAGCACAAGTCAGGCCGAGGCTCCAGCGGCTTCCAGAGGACGAACAAACACACTGGCATCGTTCTCCAGTGGGTGAGAAATTTTTTTCCAAGGGAATCTGCTGAGAGTTTATCACCTCCCAGACCAGAGGCAGAGGGACCTGTACCCAACTGTAGGACCTGGAGGGGGTCATGTGGTAGGTGTGCAGACACTGTCTGAATGTGTTATTTATACAGAGCATGGGGGCTGTGACATCTATGGCACTACTTCCTATGAAACAGCTAAAACCTGAGATGGCTGCCATCTTTCCTGTGCCTCTTTTGTGTGCGTTTTCATATCACAACTAGTGTTTTCTTAAGGGCTACGTAGAGAGAAAGTAGGGATGACTGACAGAATTTACATGTAACTGATAGAAGTCCATGCTTGGCCAATTCAAAATCTGGTCAAAATGGAGAGCAGTGGGGCGGTGGTATAGCAAGTTGATCTTCTGCCTGCAGCACTGGGATTCCTTATGGGCCCCTGCTCGAGTCTTGGCTGCTTCTACTTCCCATCCACCTTCCTGCTTGTGGGCTGGGAAGGTAGCAGAAGAGGGCCCCTGCACTCCTGTGAGAGACCTGGAAGGAACTCCTAGCTCCCAATTGGCCCAGCTCCAGCCATTGCAGTCATTCAAGGAATGAGCCAGTGGATAGGAGATCTCTCTGTGTCTCTCTCCTTCTCTCTCTTTAACTCTGCATTTCATATAAAAAAAATTAATTAAAACATGTGATGGAGAAGCCAGCAGCCTGGAGACTCAGGGATGAATTACAGACTGAACCCCAAAACTTCATGCCGACAGAATTTCCTTTTGTTCAGGAGTAGTCAGTCTTTGTGTTTTCCATGCTTTTAGTGGAATCTATGAGGACACTCACATTATGAAGGGTAAATCTGCTTTACCAGAAGTTCACCCATTTAAATATTAATCTTATCCAGAAACACTTCCACAGACCTATTCAGAACAAATAGTGACCTAAGTTGACATTCAAACTTGTTCATTCTAATTGGTTTCAAATCTTTTCAAAGAAAACAACACTGTAGATAGAACTAAGGTTTGTTATATCCCTCCCTGGGATATGTTCTATTTTGTATGTAATGAATAGGTATGTATTCATTACTGTTCAATACTGATAATCTAAAAATAAAGATTTATGTCATATAGAAAAGCTATTTAATTTTTTGGAAGTTAAAATTACAGAGAAAGAGGGAGAGACAGAGAAAGATCTTTCATCTGTTGGTTCACTTTCAAGCCTGGCTGAGCCAGGATACAGGGGGTTTATCTGGGTTTCCCACATGGAAACAGGGGCCCAAGAACATCTTCTACTGTTTCCCAGGCCATTAGCAGGGAGGCTGATCAGAAGTGGAGCGGCTGGGACAGGAACCAGCATGCATATGGGATGCCATTGTCACATGTGGTAGTTTTACCTGGTACACCACACTGGCCCCAGCAGTGATCATTTTTATATGCTTATTTTTGTGACTTCAATCTCCTTTGGCCTCATCAACTGATCTCCAGTTTGTGGCTCAATAGTGTTGGAGATAAGGACACATTTGCCATGATTGCATATATGTTCAAGAACCCATTGCTCATAGCAACAGCTTACAGATGAAGTTCTATGGAAAATTCCATCATGAGCCATTCCATCAGGGTAGACTAAGAGTCACCATGGTTCAGATCACAAATCATCTGTATTTGGGTGGTCTGCCCACAACGTTATCAACTATTGTATGAACCTTATATAATTGACTTGCTAGATTATTGCAAGGATAAGGACACGATTAGAATTAGAAAACCTTGGAAGGAACAAAAAATATCACATACATGCAAGGTACAATGCACTGGCCTGCAGACAGTTTCCTGACCAGGAACTTACTGCATAAGTGGCTTAAACACATTCAGATCCCTTCCAGAGTCTGGGAATCCATGACTGGTATTTGGAGTGATAGCATCCCTAACTCAAATTCTGATTTGCTGCTGAGGTTTCTAGGCTGAGAAAGGCTGTTTTCTCAAAGAATATCAGGTGCACTGTAAGCTGCGGATACCTGCTCAACTGGACAAGCTTTTAATCATGGAAAGGAAGCTTGTGAAGAAGGAAATAAAAAAGCTCCTGTAAGTATGATTGAGAATAACTTGCATATGTGATACTGGGCATCTGGTCGGTTTCATATCACATGCATACACAGATGGTTTGGAATGGCAAGGGGATAAAAATCTATGGCAGTTTCTATTCCTGCACAATTAGAGAAGGACAGGAGACGCTCTGGCTTCTTTCTTGCTGGGGAGGCTTCCCATGTGGTGCCAAGCAGGATGCCGTATTTCCACACAGGATGTCGGTAACCAGCACATCTGTGTCATCTCCATTCTAGAGGCTGGGAGCTGAGCCCTCAGCCCAGCGACCCTCAGGAGGTAGCACATACTGCTGCAAGGGGTGGCCCTGCTGGTGAGATGGAGGGGAGATCTCGGGAAGACTGTGCCAGCAGCCCACCATTTAGGCCACAGCTTGTGCCTCTGTTACTGTCAGCCTTCTTTTCTCATTTATGTCCTTTTTTCTTGAAACCTAAAATGTTTTCTGTAATACAGCAAGCAGCAACTTATTCTAAGGATATTTTCCTCCTCATAAGGTAGCTTTTCTTGTGAAAAATTAGTGAAAAATCACAGACCATGTAAAAAAGGAAGCAAAGATGATGTCCTGTTTTGTATGTATTATACTCAGGACAATAATACCCTTTCCATGTAAAACCTTATCATGGGCCCTACCAAATGTGCTTTCCATGCCCACATGACTATTGTGTTTTAATAAGTCTGAAAAATGCTGCGATAAACTATGTATGTGTTGACATTTGTTCAAATGCATGTAGTGTATTAAGAGTATCCATAATAAAGAATGATGTGTTTGACATATCTCATTCGACGAATTTCAAAGCCTATATAAAGACAATCATATATAAAATAAAAGTTTTGGCTAACTTAATTAAGGTAGCTTGGAATTTCACAGCAAAAATGAAAGAATTTTTATAGTCCTAGAACCACTTAATGACTCAGTAAAGTTCAGAGGCCAGAAATCAACTTTTCCTCAACAGGGTAACCAACTCAGAGTGTCCTAAAATGATAATTAAACAAACGGAACTGGCTTTCTATGAAATGGAAATAATTGAACATAACTGGCCTTTTATGAAATGGGAATAAATAAATAGAACTGGCCTACAAAATGGAAATAAATGGACAGAACTGACCTTCTATGAAATGGTGAAATTCGCTTAGATCAACCTTGCAGAGCCTTAGGTCCTGTGACAATCTCCTCTCATGGTGCTTGTTCTGTGGAGTGACCAATACGTTTTCAGGCATAACTCCTCCTAAGGGAGCTTATTATTCTAATGAGAATAAAGCTTTAGGGTCAAAACAATACATCACTACAAAATTTTTGAGATCTGCAGCATATCAACTTCATACCATTTGAGTTTAACCTGGGCAGCAAAGAGGTCATTATTTTAAACAGTGGGTCTCCAGTCCTGAGGTCGTGGAAAGGGTATCTGGCACAGTGTTTGTTTTCCAGTAAATTCTGTACCAACGAAGTGAGTTTAAAGTTTGGATAAAGTGTGATTTCAGCTCATGACTGTTGGAGCTTTTTTAAACTGCAGTGCTGCAGAGTGACTGTGGAAAGCAGTCAGCTGGCTCAGCTGCCAGAGCATTGGTGATTTCTCTTGTATTTGGGCAGGAAGGGGAGGGGCTGGGAAGAAAGGCGTCAACTGTAGACTGAATCCTGTTGCCACCCCGTAGTTCAATACTGCTCTCTTGCTTTTAAGGGGAGATTATATTGGCATCAGACTACGAGAAAACGAATTTGACCCCAAAGGAAGAAGGCAACTCACCTTTCTAGATGACATGGTAAAAAATGCCAGTCACATTCTTGTTCTCTGTGTGTATTAAGGGGACAGCACAAGCATCTAGTTATATAATAAAGAAAGCTAATACATGCACGTGGATATATAATACATAAAGCTAATGTATGCACACATCCCCATCACCCACACACGCTCTGTTCTCGTCGTCATCTCCTATTCCTAAAACAGTCCACGTGATCATTTCAAATCACTGAGCAGAAAGCCAAAAAAAAGGGGGAAATGAAAGTCCTGAGGGCTACTTGCTATTAGGAGAGAAAATATTAAAATGTCAAATGAATTATGGGTAAGATGTTACATAATGGTGTTCAAAAACTGACAAAATCAGCTCTCAGGTATGCGTAGTCTCCTAATACAACCTTGCTTTACCCTTTGCATGGCTGGGAGAAATGCAGAGCAACATTTAAGTCCTCGGTGCTTTTCGTGTTGAAATCCAGACTCATGTTGGCTCCTGAAAGCCCGTCTGATTCAAGACATTGTTAAACCCCATTCCGCATGCAATTTTTATACCACCTGTTTGTTTATATGTTATCCTTGCACTAAAAAGAGAGGATCTCCTTTTCTCTCTTCCCCTCTCTCTCCCGTCCTTGCATCTCTGACTACAGCGGGGCTCATCGACACATTCTAAACCTCCCTGGAGCTGAACAAGCAGCTCAGCCTTACACTCTGCACACATAATAAACACAGAAATGAAACAGAACAGAGCAGTGTTTCTTAAACTTCCAATAAGATCTTGAAACAGAGCTGTTCTGATTCAGTCCTGCTGGAGTGGGGTGGAAATTTGCATTTATGCCGAGTGAACAGTTGATGCCTTTGCTGCTGTCGTGAGCATCAAAGTTTGCATTAGGTTGCAGCTACTGAGCATATTGATTTATTGACACAGGTTCTTTTTCAGTATGGGTCAGTCTCTGGAAAAAAAAATACTACAGTAGAGAATGTCATAATCATGAAAGCCATCCAAAATAAAAACCTTATCTTTTCCTAGTGTGGGAAAAGGAAGGAAAGAAGAAAGATTTGGTCAGATACATGGAACATACAATTACTAAGCAAGAGCTTTGAGAAATCAGGAAAAAGCGATCCCTAATAGAAACAAATGTTTGATCTGTCCCCATCTCTGTCCTGTGTGTAGTCACTTAATCGGGCCTCCCTCTGGTCCTTGGCTCATGCTGCTCCCTCTGCCTCGGACATCCTCTCACTTGTCATCCTTCCAGCCTCCTCTCCGAGGTCTCCCAGGAATCCCACCTGTCCCCAAAGAGAAGCCCTCCGCCCACGTTCTCTCCAGGCTTTCTTCGGTGCCTTACAGAGCGCCTTTCACACATTTACTCACTACACCAGGAGTTGTTCCCCGTGGCCTCCTTCTCCTACCCTCACCGGTCTCAGTTTTGAAATGTAAGGGAAGTGAGGCTCAGACAGCATCATTTACCCAAAGATGTAGCAAAAATTGTTGGAAACACCTAGAATTGGTACCTGGATATCCAGCTTAGCAATTTTTCCGTGAATCCATTCTTTCTTTTCTGGATGATACAAATCTAGTAATTGCTCTAGTGGGAGATAAATTTGGTGTCTATAAAACAATCCCTGACAACGTCTGACTGAGTCTTCGCTCATTCGACGTAGCTAATGATCCTTTCCATTCTGGAGGTGGTAAAATTGAACAGGTTTAGTAGTGTCACTGTCATTTGGTCTGGGAAGTCCTTTGATCAATGGCTAAGCCTGTCCTTTTGCTCTGGTGCCTCCTGCTTCCAGGCACACTACGACCTGACCATCAACGTTGCTTTGCAATGGCTGGACCACTCGGAAGACTTTGCTTGGCTGGAGGGACAAGAATTGTAAGTTAAATAGGCTTGTTGTTTACCTCTTTTAATATATAGCTCTAAAAAAATTACGTAGCTGTAATTAATGATAGAAAAAGTTCCAGCCATAACTCGCATCATCCCTCATATGGCCCTCAAATTTGGACACGCTCCAGGAAGAATACCTCTCTTCAACTTGGTCCCAAAGAACTCTCAGTGGTGCCACCTCAAGATGGGATACTGACTGGTAGAACCACCAGCACCTGCCACAGTGGCTTGGCCACCAGTGTCTGACAGCTGCAAAAACAGAACAAGTTCATCACCACTACTGGAAGGTGAACCATTCAAAGCATGCATTTCACTGAGGGCTATCATATCAGTTTGATACATCAGCAAATAGCATATAGCCATGGTAGAAGACTGACAGATCATCACCTTAACAGCTGTTGATGAAAACAAGAATAAACCCTTTGTTCTTGTTCATTCATATTCCCCTTTAGGAAAATGCCATTCCACAGCAGACCAAGATATCCAAGCCGTAAAGAACGAGAAGCTATGATTTTATCCTCTTATGCTGGAATCCTAATGGTGAGCAAAGCACACTGTATGTGGATGAATATTTCATATCTACCATTTATATATTGATATTTATGAATATTTATGTTGCTTTTCAACTAACATTGCTAAATAGTTAGAATTTATCAGTAGTAGATATTTCATTTCTTAAACATGATAAAAAATTGAACTTTTACATTGTTCAGTGCAAGCACTTCTTTAAGAGTGGGAGGGAGAAGGGAAGAGAAAGAGGTGGAACTGATTCTCCCATTTATGCGGAAGTTAGTTCTTACAGTACTTAGTTACAGTACTAAAAATATTAGATCTATGGTGGTTTTTTTTTTGCATAAAAGAGAAGGCATGATATGCTGAAAATGGTGACATCTTTGTTATTTAACAGAACAGTATCCCAATTGAGGAAGTCTTCAGAATTTATGGGGCTGATTGTTCTGCGCATTCTGGTACAAACAAGGTATGTGTGAGTTAAAACCATACTTAGAGGGGATTTTGAGAGAATTTATTTAGTTTATAAGTTTAAAATGCTACATGTTTGGGCATAAATTATGAAATAATGGTTTTACATCAAAATGTGCCAAACGGAGCCATATCCTACCTGGGTGGTATGTATAAAGTGTTTTTTTATGGTAGTAACAAATGTATCTTGTGTACGTGGGAGTCAGGGCAGCCCCTGGAACCTGGGCTAGGGTTCCTGGGAGTCAGGGCAGCTTCTGGAACCTGGGCTAGGGTTCCTAGGAGTCGGGGCAGCCCCTGGAACCTGGGCTAGGGTTCCTGGGAGTCGGGGCAGCTTCTGGAACCTGGGCTGGGGTTCCGGATCCCTGCCTTGTTGCTGGAGGCTGTGTTTTCTCACTTTAGCTTGGGTGGTGCGGACCTCATTGGCACTCACTCTTCTCTTGTCATCCACCATCCTATCAGGACAGGACCAGGCCGCTCAGGTTTCCTCTTAGGATACATTGGCCGTTTGACCGTTGTCATGTTTCTCTTTCCCAGAGACCCCTTTGAAATCATTAACACTGACTGTAGTGAGAATCTGAGAGTCCAGGGTGCTGGATTTGAGTGATGAGCTAGGTCCTTCCTCTCTTTGGTCCTTCATTTATTTATCTTTTCTTTAAAAATGGATGTTTTGAATAATTTTTCATTTATTCATTTGAAAAATAGAGTTGCAGAGAGACAAAGCAAAAGAGAGACAAATCTTCCATGCATTGCTTTGCTCCTCAAATGTCTGTAGTGGCCGAGAGTGCGCTGGTCTAAAGCCAGGAGGGTTTTTTTTTTTTTAAGATCTATTTTTATTTTTATTGCAAAGTCAGATATACAGAGAAAGATCTTCCATCCGTTGATTCACTCACCAAGTAGCCACAATAGCTGGAGCTGAGCCAATCCAGAGCCAGGATATTCCTCCAGGTTTCCCACACAGGTGCAGGGTCCCAGGACTTTGGACCATCCTCTACTGTTTCCCCAGGCCATGAGCATGGAGCTGGATGGGAAGCGGGGCGGCTGGGATGCGAACTGGTGTCCATATGGGATCATGGTGTGGGATCATGGTGTGGGATCATGGGATCATGCCCTGTGCGAGGCAGGCAAGAATTTTATCCACTAGGCTACCACACCAGGCTGGTCAGGAGCTTTTTCTCCAGGTCTTCCATGTGGGTGCAGGGGCCAAAGCACATTAGCCATCCTGCTTTCCCAGGCATATTAGCAGGGAACTGAACTGGAAACAAAATAGCTAGGACTCAGACTAGCTCCTCTGTGGGATGCCAGTGCCATGAGCACTGACTTGACTTGTTATATCAAAGTGCTGACTCCTGTATGATCTTTAAGATCAGGTCAGTTTATGTCATTTACGAATTATGAGAACTTAGCACTTTAAACAAGATTTTATTTTATTTCTCTGAAAGGCTGAGTAAAAAGGCAACAAGAAAAAGAGGTTCAGTTGGTGTTTCAGTCAGTTGGTTTTTCTCCAAATGGTCGCAATGACTGGGTCAAGGCCAGGTACACACTAGGAGCCTGGAATTTCATTGAGGTCTCCCACGTGGCATCCAGTGCTTGGGACCATTTTCCACAACTTGCTTAGGCACATTAACGCGAGCCTGGAGCAGAAGGAAAGCAGCCAGGACCAGAACTGATGATCCTATATGGGATGCCAGCATTACAGGGGGCAACTTGCCTTGTTGCAACACTGGCCTCATTCAGTAAACATTTTAATGAAGAGTTTTACTTAAAGGTGAATTTCTGAGACCTTTAGTTTTAGATATCCCCAGAAGGGGGAAGATGGAGAGAACTTGGAGTGGGAAGGGGGCATGCAGCCAGTTGCCTCTCATCTAGATCTGGAAGGGAGCCAGAACAGTGGCGGGGCTATGGCCACGAGAACCTCTGCCTCCTGTGTTCTCTTAGCTGCAGACTATACTGCAGGCAGTGCAATTGTGTAAAGCTCAAGAGCTCACCAGGCCCATTTTAGGAGTCCAATATTTACGAAGTGTGGTAACATTGAAACCGACCTTCTGTAACCTGACCCAACTGCCTGCGTCACTAAGGACATCTCTAAGCCCTCTAGTTTTAATTCACTCCATTAATTCACTCATTCAATATGGTTGCAGGTGCAGAGATAGAATAGGGGCTTTCTTTTTTTTATATAGATCATACTTCCGATTTATTGGGTTTGCCTTGGTTGACATTGAAACACCCCAGGTGTGACAGTCCTCAAAGACAGAGCTGTTGTTCTTAAATTTTAAAAGAAGCCCAGCTCTGTGGGTTCGTTCAATAGCCAAGCAAACCACACAGATTCACTCCTGCTTGCTTGCTTTCTCCCTTCCTGAATGTCCTCTTCTCCCTTTCCCTCAATGCCACACACACACACACACACACACACAATCCCGAGCCCCAAGCCCCTGTGTTTCAGTCACTACTACTGCCTCACTGCTGTCTTCTGGTGCCCATTGGAGGGCTATGGTGTGGCAGAGAACAATCACATGGCAGAGAATAGATACCAAAAATTACATCCTGGAGTGGAAGAACCAAGACGACTCTAGTCATAGTACAGTCTGCAACCAAGAAGCCTTGCCAACATGGGTGTTTGAGTAGGTTGAATGAGTGAGGTTTATCCAGAGGGGCTAGGTCAGCACAACATGTTGCTCCCAAGAAGGCCAATCAGTATCTCCCGATCTATCTGACCACTCACTGATTCATGAAAGAGCTTTGCTCATCAACCTCTCTGTTCAGCGGGTTCATTCTCAGGGACCAGTAGTGAACAGCTCAAGTGTGGATATCAACTACACAAAGACCAGCTCTGAACAGAAACAGGTAACATTGTGATTGATAGAAGTTTTCTTTCAAAGGCTTGCTTGTATTTATGACTAAGGGACAGGAAGATTGGCTCTTAGTGATTTAGATGTGAATGACGCTTTGCAGTATGTTAAACCCAACAATTCAATGTCTGGCTACCCTGGTTTGACAGGTAACTCTGCTGGTTACAAGCAGGATTCTCCTGGAAAATTCTTTAACTTATGTAGGCTCCCGTTTCATTGGCAAAAGCAAGGACAAGACCATGGAATTGTTGAAGGCATGGAGTTAGAATCAAGAAATCTCTTAGTGTTTGGCTAATGGCGACCTCAAAGTAACAGCTATTATATTACTGACTTTCCGCTGTTCATTGATTCGGTGTCTGGTTTTTCTCTATATCTCTAAACCAGGATGTTTCAATCTTTGAGCCAGATAATGCTTGGCTGTGTTTAGTGTATGGGGGTGGCAGCTGCCCTGTGTGTTGTAGGGTGTTTAGCAATAACCATGGCCTCTACCCATTAGAGGTCAATAACTTCTAACTAGATGCAACAATTTAAAAAGTCTCCGGATTTTGCCTAATATTCCGAAGGAATAAAAAAATCACTTCTGCTTGAGAACGTCTTCTCTAAATATTTGAAAATTAAATAGCTAATCAAGCATCCATGTGTATTAACACAATTGTGAACCTTGCCTATTTTCCACAATCAATGATCACAAAGGTCATGATTTGAGCCACCAATATAAAAATCTTAGAATCTACCCCCGTGAACCTCACAATCTCCTCCTGGTCTAAGCATGCCAGCTCAAGGTTTAATCTTGTGGCTACACATTAACTCAGCCCAAGTTCTCCACATCTTGAATAAGGGACTGGCAGGATCTTTGAACAGAAGCAAGATTGGAAGATTTCACGTTACAGCTATTTTAAAACAGTCCTTTGCTATTTCACTTAATTTCAAAAAGTGATTTTAACTAAGGGAATGGAGTCATTAAAATCATTTTAAAAAGAAAATAGGCATTGCTAGCAATTCTTCATTAATTGCTGCATGGATCTGAAGGGCTTTTGATTCCTTTGCATAAAATGTAACCAAACAACAGCTTAGGATACTCTTTCCAAGGGAATCTTGAAGTCCTGTTGAATTCTAAACAGATTAGCTAGAGTGTTTGCCAACTGGAATTGCCCACGTGTTACAAGACGGTCCCTGTGCTCAGGGTTGATAGCTTTCTTCAGGACTATTTGCTGCCACCTGGTGACAGGAAGGCATCATGACACAGAGTCTTCCACCGCCTCTATTAACCTTTGGTTTTACCTCCTGATAAGGAGCTATTTTTTGCTGACAGGGAGTTTTTTTTTTTTTCCCTACTGAGAACTCTGGACCCAGAGGAAAAATTCAACTAAAGACCTTTTGCAAGGGAGGGGCATTTACAATGAGCTTCAGATAAATATAAAATACCCTACTCCATTTTAAACTGACAACAGAATACAAATTCTCATTCAAGTCATGAAAAAATAGATTCCTTAATTCCATTGATAGAGAAAGAGGAAGAAAAAAACGCCAAGACAACAAAAATGAATGAACAGGAAACAATGAAAGAGCAAGGACTGGTGAATATAAAACACCAGAATTCCTGCTTTCCTTTATTTGTTTTTTAACTTTTATTTATTTACTTTAATTTGAGAGACAGAGACTTGCCTTCTGTGGTTCATCCTCTAAATGCCCACAATGACTGGGCTATACCAAATCAACAATGCAAACCCAGCTCACCCCCAGGAGCGGCAGGGTCTCCAGTCCTTATGGCCTGCTGCCTTCCACAGTCTGCATTGGCAGCAGGGAAGAACCAGCAGCAAAAACCAGGACTCAAACCCAGGTACTGCCATGTAGGATGGAAATCTTAACCACGGGGCCAATCACCCACGTCTGCTTCCTTGCTTTGTCTCAGAAACACCTAGCCTGACATCCATAGTACAGCGTGTGCTTCCCAGAGGCGGGAGGCCTCCAGTCTCGGCCCTGTCATTTGCCAGCTATGGAGTCTTGATTAAGTTGCTGAATTTTTCTGTTCCCAATTTCCCTTCTAGGTATATAGGGAAAGTATGTGTGATTACAATAACCCTACCACACTGTGTGGTTCCGACACAACAAGATCACATATAGCAAATACACAATGACGACCTCTTTAGGACCATGTCTTTAGAACCGTGGTTTCCAGGGTCCTTCTCCCCCAAACATACTCAGGATGGACAGACTGACCTACTCCTGAGACACATCTACTCTATAGAATACTACTCAGCCACTCAAAATGATGAAATTTTACCATTTGCAACATAGTCCCAATTGGAGACCATTATGCTCAGTGAAATAAGCCAATCCCAAAAGGACAAATATTGTATGTTCTCCCTGATACAAAACAACATTCATGCAAAATACAAAACAGATAAACAGGTGTATATATTACTCTTTTTTTAGATTTATTTTATTTTTATTGCAAAGTCAGATATACAGAGAGAAGAAGAGACAGAGAGAAAGATCTTCCATCCACTAGTTCACTCTCTAAGTGGCTGCAATGGCTGGAGCTGAGCTGATCCAAAGCCAGGAGCCAGGAGCTTCTTCTAGGTCTTCCACGCAGGTGCAGGGTCCCAAGGCCTTGGGTCATGCTCGACTGCTTTCCCAGGCCACAAGCAGGGAGCTGGATGGGAATTGGAGCACCTGGGATATGAATTGGCGAAGATTTAGCTGTTAGGCTATCATGCCGGGCCTCACAAATATTTCTTAAGCAGGACATAAAAACCAACAACCATAAGAACAAAAATTGTAAGTTGACCTATAGTGAAATCAAGATCTGTGATAAGAAGGCCATTAATAAGTGAAAATTTCACCAAATGGAAGATACTCAACAAATTATCTGCCAACAGATTTCTACCCAAAATACACAAAATCATAATTCATTAAAAGCAAATAAGAGAAACCAGAAAATTTTAGAAAAACAAGCAAATAATTTTTAAATGTTACCAAAGATGAAACATATTGGGCCAGTAAGTATGAAAAAGTTTTCACCTTCAGTAGTCAATAGAAAAAAATCAAATTCAAGAAGCTAGCAACTATACCACTATACACTCACAAAAATAACTAAAAAGAGGAGCAACACCGGGTGGTGCTGAGAACTGTCAGATTTCACATTTCTAGTGGGTACACACTACACAGTGGTATACACACTGGGCAATATTTACTAAATATGTGCATAGATGTGACATGCCAATTCCTTCCGTAAGCATATACGTCACACAAACCGCTCACCAGGAGACATGTACCAGGATGGTCATAGCAGCACTAAACCAGAACAAGCAAAAACTAAACACCATTCCAATGCCCAGGAAGAGAAGAATGGCTAAATGAGTTGTGTGTTGGAATACTATGCAGCAATTAACATAAACACAAGAACTGTGCATTTGTTGAATAGATGATGCCAAGCACAATGGGATGCGTGTTTCATAACTTCATGTTGGAAGTAAGAAAGGATACTTTCCTTTGGTGGTGGCAGGGAGGAAGGGAGCAAGTGGTGGATATCAGAGAATAGAAGTGGAGCCTCGGAGGTGATCCCGGTACCGGAGGCACAGCTCTCCCTCAAAATCTCAGCGAACTGTGTGTTGGTGACACGTGCTCTGCTTCAGTCAAAAGTTAAAGCAAAGTGCATCGCCCTAAGAGCCAGCATTCTGCCAAGAATAACATCCATTCTTGGGTATGAGGGAAAGGTGTTCATGCCATCTGCTTGTAATAACAAAAGATTAGCTGAAGCCTCAAAGTTCATGAACTAACACTTCAGTGTGTTGTGTGCTTTTGGAATATAAAATATAACGCATGCCTTAGAAGCAGGACAATCAGGCTATATTATCAGGAAAATTGAACCCTGATATTCTGCTGAAAATTAAAAAATAGTACATCAATGCAATCCCTTTCATTAAGAAAATCTAAAAACCCCTTCTGTGTAAACTATATGATTATGACAGAGTTCTGATTCTTCTGAAAGTACAGCTTCCATCTCGTATGAAGGAATACCAGCTCTCTGGGCACTTCATTAACAGTGTGGTCGCTGCAAGTTTCGGTGATAGAGGAGGAAAAAATGCTTGCCTGGAAATTAAAAAATGAGTGTTGGTTTACTTGCCAATGTCTTCTGGTGTTTACCTCAGTTGTGCATCTGGTAAGGATATTTTATTCGTAAAATGACATATTTACTGAAATACACATACACACTCATAAAATCATCTTTTGTTGCTTGAAAACAAAGTCCTGTAATAGAAATCAAATGTCTGTGAGAGAGAAGGCAGAACACTGGATTCTACAGATTATTATTTAGACCTCCAGGCTCAGATGAGGTCTTTGTCAGCAATTCACTCAAACTTTGTCTGGTACAGCGGCTGAGGAGTTGCATGGGTAGAGAAACTATGGCAGTGATGATGAGGAGGAGAATAAATATGAATAACAATCAGCATAATAATTAAAGCTAGCTTAACAAGTATTGCCACTGCTATGTGTCAAACACCTTTTACTTTACATTGTTAATTATTTTTAAAAAAAATTATTTTATTTTTATTGGAAAGTCAGACATACAGAAAGGAGGAGAGACAGAAAGGAAGGACTTCTGTCCATTGAATCATTCCCCAAGGGGCCGCAGTGGCTGGAGCTGTGTCAATCTGAAGCTGGAAGCCAGCAGCCAGGAGGCAGAGCCTCTTCCAGGTCTCTTATGTAGGTGCAGGGTCCCAAGGCTTTGGGCTATCCTTGGCTGCTTTCCCAGGCCACAAGCAGCGAGTTGGATGGGAAGCAGGACTGCCAGGATTAGAATTGACGCCCAGTGCATGCAAGGCAAGGACCTTTGCCACTAGGCTACTGCTCTGAGCCTCATTGTTACTTTAATCCTTGGCACAATTTTATTAGATAGTTACCAATATTGTTATTGCATACAGAATTAGGCACAGAGCAAGCAAGTGCCGTGCCCAAGATAATACATCCTGTAACCAAATTGTGCATACTGCATGCAAATATAATCAGATTAACACTCAACTTCATGTTGTTAACCACTATTGCCCTGACTAGCCTGGTTATTTTATAGCTATTCAACTAACCAATAGCATTTGATGACCTGTTGTGAGCTAGGACCTTTCCGAGTGACTAGAGATAAGAGCTTAGATTAACTAACTTTTGAGATGCCCATGTCCCATATCAGGGTGCCTGACTCCAGCTTCCTGCTGTTACAGACTGTGGAGGGAACATGCAATCCACGTGAGAGACTTGGATTGAATTCCAGCTCCTGGCCTCAGCTTGTCCTAACCCCAGCTGCTATGGACATTTGGGAAGTGAATCAGCTTAGCAGATGGGGGACTCTTCCCCTCACCCCCCTTTGAAAACAAGCCTTGGCCTATGACAGGTGCTCACTAATTCTTGATTTGATTGTCATGGTTTCAAGATTTATTTTTATTTACTGGAAAGGCAGAGTTACAGAGAAAAGGAGAAGCAGAGAAAGAGACCTTCCATCTGCCGGTTCACTCCCAGTTCGGCCACAGCCTCCAGGACTTGGATCAGGCCACAGTCATCAGACAGGAGCTTCATCCAGATCACCTATGTGAGCACAGGGCCCCAAGCACTTAGCTCATCTTGTAGTGCTTTCCCAGGCGCATTAGCAGACAGCTGGATCAGAAGAAGAGCAGCCAGTATCAATATACAACATTATGGAATTAATTGACATAGTATTGGGTAAACAACATGTTAAAAATAATGCAAGATACTGAGGCCTTGTTGGGGCTTTTAACTGACCGGATCTTTACTCTGTTAGACCTATCTTCAGACCACAGAAGGTCTCCCCAAGAGGCCACTGAACTTATCTGGACAATAAGACGCTGAACTTTATGCTGGGCAAGTGTTTGCAAGCAATGAATCTCAACTGAACTTGAACTATGGTTATGCAACAAGGTGGAGGAATCCACCATGGGGGGAGGGGTGTGGGAGGGGTGGGGGGAATCCCCAGTGCCTATGAAACTGTACTACATAATACAATGTAAGCAACAACAAAAAAAAAAAAAAAAAAAAAAAAAGAAGAGCAGCCAGGACTCAAACAGGCACCTGTATCAGCAGCTTAACCATCAGACCACATGCAAGCTCCTCACCAACACTTGCTGAAGGACAGAATCAAGGACAAATACCAGTGTAGGAAGGGACAGTCAGATCATAAGAATAACATTCTGCGTTGATTGACATGCCTGCAAGTCCTGAGTTCACAGAGGGAGAGGCATTAATTCTGCATTTGGAGTGGAGGAGGACAGGCGCCAGGCAGTTCCATCAAGGGTACTGGCAAGTTTTTTCATAAAAGAAAACAAACAATAAAGTAACTACTAGACTGCCAGGCATCTCACAGGAGAAGCAGGTGCTGTAGGCAGATGAGGAGGAAACGTCTGCGTTCCACGAAGGGAGCCAGGTGAGAGGCATCAGTGTGTGAACTGCGCTCTAGGAAAGGCAGCCGTGCAGAGCCTAAGGCAGTGCGTGAGCAATCCCGGCCGCGGAGCGGGAGCTGTGCCGGGACCCAGGACTCGGCCAGCTGATCAGACCAAGTACAGCAGCAAGCAGGTGTCAGCAGCACAGGTGCGTGCAGCTTTTCAAACGAAATTATGTCCTTGCAGGTTCCGCGAGCTCCACCTCTGCGCCTCTCCTCGCACCCCTTTGCCATGCTAACAGCACCCAAAGCAGCGGAATACGCCCGCAAACAGAGTAAGTCTGTCACTTTTCCATCTGCTTAGAGTCAATTGAGTGTAACTGGGAGGTGGGCTCTAAGGTGAGGTCGAAAGTGAAGTGGTAATTACATTTCTCTGCCTGGTTGAACCACAATCAACTATGAGCTTTTATGACTTGATTTTCTTTCATTAACAAACATGGGAAAATCATCCTCAGACCCTTGGGCACAGGAGCTAAGCATTGCAGAAGGGAAGAATCTAAAACTGTGTGTGTGAATCAGCCAACTGGTACATCAGATGAATGGATAAGGAAAATGTGGCATATACAGACGATGGAATACTATTAAGCTATAAAACAGGATGAAATCCTATCATTTGGAGCAAAATGGTTGCAACTGGAGGACATCAGGTTGAATAAAATAAACCAGACACAGAAAGACAAATAATGTATATTCTCATAGAAGCTAAAATTTTTAAAGTAATGATAAACCAAAACAAAGAAAAAAGGAATACTTGTATATATCACTTTTGCTGCAAATGCAGTGTTTTGCAACCTTTGTTTTAAATCTTTGTTAAGCAAACTGATGGGAATTATATACTACTATAGTTCTGGGGATTTTGTGATCACTGTAAAGTTTACTTTATATGAGTGAAGTTGCACTTCTTTTCCTTTGATTATTGTGTATAGCCCATGCCTATGTCCCTTTTGACAAAGCTATGATCTATGTTTTATTTGTCAAACTCTTTATTTAGTGGCTCATTGAGCCTTTAATCACAACACAAATTTAAAAATATCATCTCAAAAATAAATGCAATGTAAAATAAGTAAATAAATAAATGGAACTGTAAGCGGACATACGTCTGTGTCTGCAGGTGTCAAGTTCAGAAGGGGAGCAATAAGCAAGAATGCCACAAACAGCTCCACAAAGGAACCAAATGCCACGAAATGGACATCATCAAAGAGCTTCTCAGATGTACAACCAAAGAACCATGTAGGTCTAAAACAGATCACACCAATCTGAGACCTTAGGTTTTGGGAGTGCTTCACTTAGTTGGGGGTTAGAAGTCTAGCCTTGTAGTTAAACACTCTAGGTTTGCACACAGAACCCTCTATTTCCCAGCTGTGCGACTTCAGGCAGGCAACTTAATCTCTCTGTGTTTTAATTTCCTCCTCTATGAAATGGCATGAAGCACAATGATCCCTGCCTCTTTGTTGATGAAGATGATTAATTGGATTCATGTATGTTCAGAGAGTAGACTAAGGCTTGGCACTGAGTGCCATCTGAAACAGTAACATTGTTCTGTTTTCAGGATTGGCCAGACATTTACAAGTAAATGAGCGAAGTCTGGTGAGGGAGGGCTCAGATGAATATCTGTACACCGAAAGTTCCCGTTCTTGGTCCCTATCTCTTACCATTTCCTGCTGAGCATCTCTTCTGTCCACCTGATTCCAGAGTTGGGGTACCTGGTTCTGGCAGGCTGGAGAGGAAGGAGAAAGGGAGGAGCGTTCTTTGTGCTTTCAGCTCTGTAATGTGCAGGTGCAAAGAGGGTTTAAGAAGTCAGAGAGAACGAGCTGGTCAACAGTATAACAGATGAGGGGGCAGTCAGAGAAGCAGTCCTAGGTGGGCACCCAGGATAGGCTAGGATAGGGGCTTGTGATTGAGGAGTCTGAAGGTAGCGAGGGAGGGAAAGGCGGAAGGGGCGGATATTGTAAACACTGAGTTGTCAATTGGGCATCTGTCAAGAGACTCAGGGTGACAATGGAAAGGCCTTTTTCTATCATTTAGCTGCTGCGCTGCACAATTTGTGAATGAGAATCTCAGAATAGTGATTCCCAAATGGGGCTCGGGATTGTTTTGGGGTCCAAAGGCAAATGAGTGATTGGTCAGAAAGGTGCCCTTCCCTCAGGAGTTGTAAGAACTGCCTGAACTCTTCCAGCACATCAGATTTCTGTATGTATTATTCATGAAAATCATGATATTATTATAATGTGAAAATAATTGCATTATTGAGAAATCATCACTGGTTGAATTTTCAATGGTATTTTTTCTATGAAGAGATTTCCGAGTACATATTCTGTAACATCATAAATTTACTTCTAAGTAACTTATTAAAGTAAGACAGTTTGTTATGTGTTTGAACATAGCAAATTTTAAGGAGAAACACAAAACAGCAATTAAAACACAGTAGCAATTGGAAAAGAGCAACCACAAAGTGCACACACAAAGCTCCAGTAATTTAAACTTTACAGTTATTCACAAAAAAAGCATGTTCCTGAAACAGGGGTTCATAGACACTCCCCCACCCCAAAACCAAGGCTCACCTGTTAGTTCCTATATAAAGAAAGCCAAGCTTGCAAGCTCAAACATTACTGCGCTGTTTTGAACATAAAATTCCACCTCAACTCTGTTTCCTTTCATGGAAAGGACCCGGCAGCTATAGTCAGTGCTGTGGAGCCCAGGAGAAGCAGAACCAAGGCCCCCCATCTTGCAGCAGGGCCGGGTGCTGAGATGGGTGCCTTCCTACAGGCCCTTCTAGATATGCCAACAGCACCAAGTCCAGCTCATGCTTCTTTCATGCTATGTAACTGGCATACTTCAGGCGTGTTTTTCCAATTGCCAGGTCATGTGCTTTTAAAGCGAGTGTAAAGTTGTTCTATAATAGCCACATAGATATTGTACCAATAAACATAATCCAATTTCCACATCTGTAAGAATGGCTTCATGAATTTTATTTCTGATTTTCAATGCATTTGGCCTTAACTTCCTGTATAACAAAAGTCCATGTCTGTGTCCTAACTACATTGTTGATACCAAAATGATCTTTTATCCTCAACAGGTCACCTAAATACTTGGAACTCTGCCATGGATCTTCACAGTGGAGTCTCCGGGAAGACAAGAAAGATCGTCTGAGGACTGCAGCTCTTGCCAGCAGATTTCCTTACAGTTAGCTTTTGATCCGTTGAAGTGTTATTTTTGATGTTGACCTTTCTTCTTTTAGATACATACTGCTTGGCAACTTCTTGATCAAAGAAAAGAAATGCATCGTAGGCTCCTGCATCATGGCTAGGAGTTTATTGATGAATTCAAGAGAGTACATTGCATTTCTGTATCACAACACAGGTGCTTTGTGGGTATTTTACTAAAGTATGGTATTGGATTTTGCACAGTAGTAGAATAAGTGGGGGTTTCCCATAGTTTTAATTCAGAATAAAATAAATCTGGGACTGGTGACCTTTACTATACTCTCCTGTGAATAAAATTCAAAATCACTTCAATAAAACATTAAAAGGAAAGAATGGATGCAGGCTTTCTGTCAGTAGAATATCATGACCACTTGACAAGGAACATATTGTAGTTTTCTAACACCTTTCTAAAATGTAGGCCAGTGGCTTAGCCTGTTCTGATTGGTTAAGTTCATGCAAATTATCCCATTCTCAAGGCATCGATGTCTTGTGTTTCATTCACGTGTACTAAGGAACAGTTTAATGAACATAGCATACGTGAATGAAAATGTGTGAGTTTGTTGGCTTCTGCTGAAAAGGCTGGTATGTTCCCTTGGGAGGAGTAGCTGGGGAGACTCATGCAGGACTTTCCACACTGTTTGCTCATGGCTATAATGGAGGTATTCCAGTGAACCTGCCACTTGGACCCAGAGGCCCAGGAGTGCGTCTGGGAACTATGATCCCCCATATATTGCCACCCTACTACCTTCCTGGGGCTTTGCCCAGTTTCCTTCTGATAGCCCTGCTGGTTAGGAAGAAGTTTTCCTTGTGGCAGTTGTGTCTCCCCTTTGACCCTCCTCACAAGTGCCTCAGTGTATCTGAGGCATAAAGCCATTTGATTTCACTTTCCCACATCCAAAGATGAGCTGCAGTGTGGAGTTATTCTCTGTACCTGCATAAGCACTTCTAAATCAATAGGTTGGCAATATCAGAAAAGAGCTCCAGGCAGTCACCAGGGGGATGCTTATGGGAGGAAAGGAGAGGCATAGCACAGTGCTGGAAGGGTGCTGGCGGGAGAGGAGCAGGAGTGTCCGGGTGCCTTCCTGCTTTCTCAGGCATTCCACAGACGCTCCGGAGATTTAAGTGCAAAGAGAGATATTTAATGTAAAAATAAAATATACAAATTTCCAAATTTACTGCTTTTTACCATTAACTCAAAGTCACACATTTCAAAAATAATTTCACTGTTCTTTCATCTCATAAAGGTGAAATAAATTAGAAAATTAAAGAAATAGAAAACAACAAAAAGAATAAAGGCATGAACTGGGTCCTATAATCTTACCATTCATTGGTAGCTATGAGTGACATGTTGGAGCAGAGTTCTGATCTTTTCTTTTATGAATCGAATCTGAATTTTCTTTCAAAATAAGGCACATCATACTGAAGAAATGGCGCTGTCTTTCAACTAGAGGGCTTTTAGTTTAGGATTTGGGGCTGCCTCTTCCCACCTCAAGTCCTTGTGGAACTCATGCAAGCTTCGTGTGCTCCTCAGATGAAAGCACCCCACTCCATCTCAGCAGTTTCCATAGGCAAACACTGCACAATACGGGACATGCACCGTATTTCCAGAGTGCTGCCTGGGACAAGAGGGCCGCCCTTTGTCTCCAAGGTCAGAATGCCTCTGCTGACCTCAATACCTTTCACTGGAGCTGCTGAGGACAACTCGAAAATGCCAGAGAGAATGACAGCCCCCTGCCCCATGATCCCAAATGAAAAACAGACAGAACACAGAAATCCCCTTACGCACTACCCCCAGGTCTCTTTTGTGTTGTTCTTGCCAACGCAGCATCCGTCCTGCTATATATACCGTCTGCCATTCTCCTTGCCATCACATTGGACGCTGAACATCCGATATCCACAGCCATGGGGAAGGTGAGCCCACCGGGGTACCGCGCTGTGGCTAGGGTGTGTCTGCTCTGGGTAGTGCCATCCAGCTCACTCTTTGCTGTCACTCGTTTTCCACTGTAGATCACCTTCTACGAGGAACGGGGTTTCCAGGGCCGCTGCTACCAGTGCAGCAGCGACTGCCCCAACCTGCAGCCCTACTTCAGCCGCTGCAACTCGGTGCGCGTGGACAGCGGCTGCTGGATGCTCTATGAGCGCCCCAACTACCAGGGCCACCAGTACTTCCTGCGGCGGGGCGAGTACCCCGACTACCAGCAGTGGATGGGCTTCAGCGACTCGGTCCGCTCCTGCCGCCTCATCCCGCAAGTGAGTTCTGTTTCTAGTGCCTAGTATGAAAGCATCAGTGGTTGGTGGCTGATGCTGACAAATGCCCGTTGCTCCCGGCCAGAACCAGTACACCAAGGCTTCTAAGGAAAAACCTCCCATCTACTGGCTGACTCCCCAAATGCCTGGGAGCTGTGCTCCTAATCCAGATCTCTCACAGGACTGGCAGGGACCCAGCTTCTTAAGCCACCATGAACTGCTTCCCAAAGTAGGTCTTAACAGGAAGCTGGGATCAGAAGTGGAGCCAAGACTGGAACCCTGGCTCTGATATAGGACAGATATCTCCTTAAACAATATCTTCCCCATTGCACCAAGGCCTGACTCATACACAATTCTTTCAATGATTACAAAATAATTGGTTGGTAGCTTTTTTTTCCTAGTACATTCTATGACATAATGATTCGAATCCTAGAGCACTGGCTCTCGGTGTTTGTTTCTTCTATAAGCTCTCAGGTTCACTACTCAAGTCAGCTTTATTTCTGCAGGTCTCTTGAGTAGATCAACATAAGGAGTAGGATTAGAGAAGGTTGTGAAAACTGCTCCATGTAGACGCAGGCTGACAAGGTCCCTTTGGTTGGCCCCAGGGACGCACACTGTTAATTCTCCTTGTGTTTATCGTCACCACAGACCAGTTCTCACAGGATAAGGCTGTATGAGAGAGACGACTACCGGGGGATCGTGTCCGAGCTCACCGAAGACTGCTCCTGCATCCATGATCGCTTCCGTCTCAATGAGGTCTACTCCCTCCATGTGCTGGAGGGCTGCTGGGTCCTCTATGAGATGCCCAACTACCGCGGGAGGCAGTACCTGCTCAGACCTGGAGACTATAGACGCTACCACGATTGGGGGGCCATGGATGCCAAAGTCGGCTCTCTGAGACGTGTCATTGACTTGTACTAGGCTGTGCTTTCCCTGTGTTCCACAATGCAAATGCAATAAACACATCCACCGTGTTCCTGGTACGCAGCAGCTCCTGTTTATCCTTGCGTAGTAACTGAATTTTAGTGGATAGTGACCCCTGGCAGTTCCTGTGACCATGAAAGATGTTCTGCGTGTTCATGGATTTCCTGTTAGTGAGGCAACAATATCTATCAGTATCTATCTAGTACTGTCATGGGAAGGTGACTGGCTGCTCTGCCTTCCAAGAACTACAGTCTGAAGGAGAGAGAAAAATGAACACAATGAACAAGTAATAGAGGCCACAGACGGGAAGCAATGTAGACTGCAATGTAGTGGGGGCGTCAGACAAGGCATTGCTCGAGGGAACTGGCAGTGCTGTAGACTCAGATCAGACAAGAAAAGATACAGAAAGAGAATTTCCCAAGTAGAGAAGGTCAAGCCTACTTGGTGTTAAAAGTGTTACACTGAGAGTTTAAGAAAAAGTGTCATTTCCTCTAAGCTTAACTTTGCTTACATGAAAGGCAGAGACAGACACAGAGAGCACTCCCATCTATGGAGCCACTTGCCGGATGCCCATACCTGCACCAGCTTGGGCTGCATTGGTGCTGGGAACTGCCTCGGGGTCTCCCGTAAGAGCAACAAGGACCCAGTTACTTGAAGTACTGTTGCTAGCTCCCTGAGTCTGCATCAGCTGGAAGTTGGAGCCAGAAACCAAACCCAGGCACTCCTCTATGAGACACAGGGGTCTCAACTTTACCACCTGGCCAAATGCCCAACTTAAACATCCCAGACTGCTTACACTACCTTACTATTTAGGAAGGAAGTGACTAACTCAGTTCTATGTTCCAAGGACTCTCCCAGTGTCAGCTGAGAATCTTTCATTCCAGAAAACCCACCAGTTTCACAAAAAGTAGGAGAGCCAGTTACTCACTTACAAGCTTAGTGCATTAAAGCAGTCACTTTGTATCCTCTCTGTGTCCAAAGAATCATTGAAAATGCTAAGTGATAATTACTTCCCAGGATGATCATGATGAAAAGAGAGGAAAAATTGTGAACATACTTTGTCACTTTTAAGTTATCACACAACTGTAAGATTTTAATATATCTACAATATCTGCTCAAATTCAACAATGCAAATTAGTCTTTATCTCGGATTCAAATATGTCCTATATGTCCTTTTATCAAGATCAATGATCAAAGATCCCATTAGTGAAGTATTAACTATTTGCTATGCAACCTGACTCTAGAATTTCTTTCTGCTGACAGATCTACTCTTTTACAATGTTAGATTCTTTTCCAAATTTATATAAACAAAATAATATTCTGTCCTGATTGAATTTTTTTCTAGAAATTATTATGCTGATTATAAAATTTATTATGGGAGGACAGCACTGTGGTGTGGGAGGACATTGTGACCCTGGATGGTCAGCAAGCACAGGATTACAGTTGATTGGACAATATTTGCATGAGAACAACCAAATGGCTACCTTTTGTATACCTGATTGGATATCATTTGTATGAGAACAATTGAGTGGACAGCATGTTCTCATACGAGAACACTTGGTGGAATATACAAAACAAAAGGAGTTCCAAACAAAAGCATAGAAACAGTTGATGGGTTTTGTTGATGAGCTCAATATTTCCTCCCTTATTCCATATGACCCTCAGTACATAAAGTCTGATGCCACTAATAAACTTCGGCTTTAACCATCAGTCAGGGTCCACGCGTGTTATTATCAGCTCCGTGCACCAAGTCCATCGCTGCGGGACAGCGACACTATTGCACAGCGAGTAAAGCCAACACCTGCAGCATCAGCATCCCATAGAAGCACCAATTTAAACCCTGGGTGCTCCGTTTCCAAACCAGTTCCCTATTAATGCATCTGGGAAAGCAACAGAAGACAGCCCAGTGTTTGGGTTCCTGCGTCCATGTGGGAGACTTAAAAGGAACTCCTGGATTTTAACCAGTCCAGCTCCAGCTGTTGCGGCCGTTTGGGGGCAGGAACCAGCAAAAGGAATGCTCTCTGTCTCTGTCTCTCTTTTTCTCTTTCTGTAACTCTGACTTTTAAATAAATGAACAGATCTTTTAAAAAATAAAGTCTACATGGACCCAGAATAGCCAAAATAATCTTGAGAAAAAGCCAACAGTAGTATTCACACTTCCTAGTTTCACAACTTGCCACAATACAATGGTAGTCAAGACAGCAAGGCACTGGTATGAAGACAAATATACGAATGAGTGAAACAAGACTGAGAGTCCAAAAGTAAACCAACTTGTATGATTTTGGACGAGGATGCTAAAAGCAACTCAATAGGAAAAGAATTTCTTCGAGGAATAGTGCTGGAAATATTGGGTATCTATGTGCAAAAGAATCAAGCTGGATTCTAATCTCATACCTATGCAAAAATTAACTCAAAATAGATCAAAGGCCTAAAATATAAGAACTGAATGTATAATACCCTCAGAAAAAGAACATAGGCATTCAGCTTTGTGACTTTGTATTAGACAAAGCTTTCTTCTTCTTTTCTTTTTTTTAAGATTTATTTATTTTTATTACAAAGTCAGATATACAGAAAGGAGGAGAGACAGAGAGGAAGATCCTCCATCCGTCCAATAATTCACTCCCCAAGTTAGCGCAATGGCCGGTGTTGCGCCGATCCAAAGCTGGGAAACAGGAACCTCTTCTGAGTCTCCCACATGGGTGCAGGATCCCAAAGCTTTGGACCATCCTCTACTGCTTTTCCAGGCCACAAGCAGGGAGCTAGATGGGAAGTGAAGCTGCCGGGATTAGAACCGGCGCCCATATGAGATCCCGGCACATTCAAGGCAAGGACTTTAGCCGCTAGGCCATGCCACCAGGCCGTATACAAAGCTTTCTTAGCCATGATGCCAAAAGCACATGCAACAGAAAAGAATAACATTCAAAAATTTTATGCATCAAGGGATATTTTCAAGAAAGACATGGTGGTAAACATTTGCCATGCAGTTTAACTGTTGCTGCTTCTTGTTCTTGTTCTTCTTCTTCTTCTTGGAAAGGCAGATATATAGAGAGAGGAGAGACACAGAGGAAGATCTTCTGTCCAATGGTTCACTCCCCCAAGTGGCCACAAAAGCTGAAGCTGAGTTGATCCAAAGCCAGGACCCAGGAGCTCTTCCAGCTCTCCTACACAGGAACAAGGTCCCAAGGCCCTGGGCCATCCTTGATTGCTTTCCCAGGCCACAAGCAGGGAGCTGGATGGGAAGCAGGACTGCCGGGATTAGAACTGGTACCATATGGGATCCTGACACATTCAAGGTGAAGGCTTTAGCCACTGTACTATCGCTCTGGGCCCTAACTATTGCTTTTGATGCCTAAATCCCATATTGAAGTGCTTGGGTTTGTCCCAGATCCATCCCGGACCAGTTCCAGCTTCTTCCTGGTGCATACCTTGGGAAACAGCAGATGATGCCAAGCAGTGTGTCCCTGCCACCAATGTGGGAGACTGGAATTGAGTTGCTACTAACTTTGATTGGCCCAGTCCCAGCTGCTATGGGCATTTGGAAAGTGAATCAGCATAGGGGCAATCTCTCTCTGTCGATATCTACTCCTATGCTATTCATATAAATAAATAAAAATTTTTAATTAATTAAATAATTTATCTTTTACTTGATTGGCAGATTTACAGACAGAAGGAGAGACAGAAAGATTTCCATTTGCTGGTTCACTCGTCAAATGACTGCAAAAGTCAGGGCTGAGCTGATCTGAAATCAGGAGCCAGGACCTTTCTCTGGGTCCTCCACATGAGTGCAGGGCCCAAAGATTTGAGTCAACCTCTACTGCTTTCCCAGGCTATAAGCAGGGAGCTGGAAGGGAAGTGGGGCAGCCATAACATGAACCAGCATCCATATGGGATGTTGGCTCCTGTAAAGTGAGAATTTAGCCATTGAGCCATTGTACTGGGCCCAAGCAATCCAAGTTTTTAAGTGGCAAGTGACTTGAATATACATCCAAAGGAAATATCCAAATGGCCAACGATCAAATGAAAAAGTCTCCATGTCTTTAGCTGCAAAGGAAACTAAAATCAAAATCATGGTGGGCTACTACTTAATAATTATTATGCTAATTTGTAAAACAGCCAAACAAACCCAGAAAACAGAGCCTGTGAGGATGCAGAGAAATTGCCAGTGGGAATGTAAAATAATACAGCTGCTGTGGAAAAGTTTGGCAGTTCTTTTAGAAGTTAAACATAATTACCTAACGATCTAGCAATTCCACTTCTAGGAATATACTCAAAGGAACTGAAACAGCTGTTCAAGCAAGAATTTATACATGAATGTCCATAACAGTTTTAATCACTGTAACCAAAAGAAATAGCCCAAATGTCCAAAAGTCCATGGGTTATTAAAAAAAAAAAGTGATATGCAATGGAATGGTTTTTGGTCATAACAAAGAGAGGGTACTAATACATGCTACAACATGGATGAATGTAGGCCCCAGTCTCCCAAGGGTTAGAACCACAGCTTAGCTTGTTTCTCAAGGTGTAACAGGATGGGCAATCTTGGCCTGACTGCAAGTTCCCTCTTCCCTGCTTCCCCTTTTTAAGATGTTCTGGCGGCGGGGGGGGGGGGGGGGGGGGGGGGGCTTAGGTGTTACTTGAGCATTGGGAAAATACTGGGAGGAGCCAAGCAGACCATACAAGATGCGGATTGACTTTGAATAAATGGTATTCTCTTTACAAGGATGACCCACTGTGTGTTGTCTGTTTTGTAACCCTAGTCCCTCAGCTTGGCTCGGGGTACGCAGCGACATGGGCATTGCTGACAGATGAACATGAAAGAATTCACTCACAGAACACCATGAATTATATGATTCTGTGCATGTGAAATACCCAGAATGAGCAAATCAATAGACAGTAAGTAGATGTGTGATTGCTCAGGGTTTGGGGCATGGATGAATAAGGACATGGCTGCTAAAATGTGTGGGCTTCTTCCTCCTGGCGAGAAACATAGTCTGAAGTTGACAGTGTTGATAGTTCAGACATATCTAAGAATACAATAAAACCACAATTATACATTGCAAATGGATGAACTGGTGCATTATTTCTCAAGAAAACTTTTTTTTTAAATTAACATCCAGATCACAATTTTAAATAATGAAGATCTCCTTAAAGAAAGTTTTTTCCTGTTGAAATAATACACATGATAAATTATAATTAGGAAATTATTAACTGAAACTGTTGAAACTCTCACCAACACCTAACACTTAGACTGGTTTTGGAACTACTTACCTAGTTCACAGCATGTTCTGCTCTAGTTAGCTGACTAGTAAAATATGCATTGTATTTTAGTAAATGAGATAAAAGCAGGTGATGCTTCTCACTGAAAACAATTTTGTTAACTTGAAGCTCCATCTTTTTTTAATTTTCATTTTTGAAATTTATCGTACAATTCTGTATAGTCTGGGATTCCCCTCTCCCCAATTTCCACCCCCAATAGATTTTTCCCACAGTGTCACAACTCCTCATAAGGAGTTACAATTCCATCAGTCTGCTATTTAAGTGTGCCCCGACATTGCTGGTACAGACAATGTCAGACAGTCCATCATCCCATTGTTTAGATATACCCAACACTTTCGTTGGGAGTCCATCTTTTGTTTGGAAGCAGAGATGCATGTTGCATTGTATCTTCACTTCTGGATATGGCAGTCTCCATTATTCCACCACTATACGTTCCAATTTGCATGATGGATTCCTTATATTAGAGAGAACATATGGTGTTGGGTTTTTTTTGTGATTGACTTATTTCATTAAGCATAATGGTCTCTAGGTGAGACCATCTAGTTGCAAATTGTATAATTTCATTCCTTTTAATGGCTGAATAATATTCCGTGCAGTAGATGTACCACAGTTTCTTTAGCCACTGCTCTTTGGGTGGGCATCTGGGTTATTTCCATGTCTTTGCTATTGTAGATTGTGCTGCTGTAAATATAGGATCACAGATTGCCTTCTCATATGTAGTTTTTATTTCTTTTGGGTATATTCCTAGAGTGGGATAGCTGGGTCTGAAGTTCCATCTTAATCTGAGCGATTGGAAAGGTTTTGAAAACTACATTTTATTGACAGAGCCCACTACAAGCATCTAAGACAAGCAATGTGGACAGGATGAGTTCCAAGTTCCCTTCCAAAGCTGACTCTTTGAGAATACTGGGTTTTGAGGTGAGGTACATCAATGGTTACACATGTATGCTGTGAGGTCCGTGGACTTGGCTTCTGCCTTGGTCAGATATTGGTTGTGGGGTCTTGAACAGCCTCATTAAATTACTCAGATGATATAAGAAAGCAGATCAAAATAAATAAGCTGTTTCCTAGAGACTTTCTGTAGTGCAAGGGAATGTGAACATCTTTGGCATCCTCTCAACAATCATCCATCTGCCTTAGAAGGTGATGTGCAATGAGGTGAAACAAAATTACAAAGCCTTTTATATTCCATTGAACATTGAACTCATACAATGAAGCTGAATAAATCAATCAACTGGTCAATTCACTACCATTTACTAGAACTCCTGTGATAATCATAGATTCTCAGGGTTGGTAGGCTATTCAGATGGTAATACTTGTGAATATTTTTTAAGTAGGGAATTTTACCTACTATAAGAAGCTTGTGAGGACCTTGCATGATAGCCTAGTGGCTGAAGTCTTTGCTTGCATGTGCCAGGATCCCATATGGAAGCGGTGTGTATACCTATTGCTCCATTTCCCATCCAGCTCCCTGCTTGTGGCCTGGGAAAGTAGTAGAGCATAGCCCAAAGCCTTGGGACCCTGCACCCATGTGAAAGACCAGAATAAGCTCTTGGCTGAAAAAATTTAAGAGAAGAAACATGAAAAAATACAATATACACATCTGGAAAGCTGATACTTACACAGGCCATTGGCATATGGAGAGGCAACTGGAAGGAAGCAGACTTGAGTTCAGTACTTCATTCTTTCACTCTCCAGCTATGGGAATCCTTTCGGATTTCTTGCTTCAATTAAACTTGGCCGATAGGGTTTCCTGGCCTGAGTGCATCAGAGAACTTCTCCTCTGGTGGAACTCTTCCCCAGGGGGAGGCGTCTTCAGGACAGTAGGACATGCCCACCTCTCTCCTAGTATTCCACACTCTGTCATTCCCTTTATTTAAACCCAAGCTCACTTCAGGGGAGTCTTTACAAGAACTATCCTCCTGAGAGCACAGATAGACAAAGGGTAGCTGTTTCCCAGGGGACTGGTGGGTCGATGGACCTCAGACATACGAGGAAGTAGGATGAGAGAAAGGTAATCCACAGAGAGAGGTGCATCTACGCTCTTGGCCCAGATCCCTCAAATGTTGTATCAGTAGCAGGTCTGCCAATCATGGTGCTGGGTTGACTACATGTAGTGCTGTTTGGGCTAAGCTAGGCACTCATTATACAGCAAGCTCTTAGGAGCTGCAATGTTTGCCATAGTTCAAGCCTATTTATGGAAATGAAAGCTACCATGACCATATCAATGATGAATAGTTACAAAGGTTCATATGCTGAAGACAGACAGCTGGTTATCAGGGGGCCAAGAAGTCAGCAAATGCTACAGGAAAATCCAAATTTTAAACTAAAACATTGGTTGTGAGAATAGGGAGGGAACTTTGATGACTCTTAAATGAATGATTTCGTTTTAGAAGAAGCCAGGGTGTCATTAGATTTACTGATTTTTTTTTCTATGACAGATTATTTTAAATATAAATTCCTAAAGGACCTTTGATGATTTTACATTTTTTTTCTCTAACTTAAATAAGGCCTATCAGGGTGGGAATTTAGCCTAGTGGTTTAAGCCACCACTTAAGACAACTGCATACCACAACAGAGTGTGTGGGTTCAGTGCCCAGCTCCAGCTCCTGACTCCAGCTCACTAAGAAAGACCCTGAGAGGTAACCACGCATGTGGGAGACCTGGGTTGTACTCCTGGATCCCAGCACTGGGCTCAGCCTAGCTTCAGTGTTGTAGGCATTTTTAGAGAGCTGACTAGTGGCTGTAAATTTTTTTTTAGAAAGAACATTTATATTTCTAAGAAAAGGTTTATCTTTTTAAGAAAGAATTTCATATTTAGAAGGAAAAAAAATGCTACCACATCATTTCAGAGTTAAACAGGATATTCATGTGTTTGCTATAAAAGTCTCAGGCATTGTCCTTGCTCCATTGAAGTCCCTACAATTCTAGGTTGAGATATGTTGGCTGACAATACAAAAGAGATGCAACAAATCATGCACTGCCATAAATAAAACCCAATGTCTCATTCCATTGACCCATTCATCTTCCAAAACGTAAGGATGTGGCTGGAAATCCCTTTCACTATTTCCTTTCACTAAAAGGCTACATGCCACCTCCCACTTGCTTCATGATAACCACCATTTTCCTCCATTTCTCAACTTCTCTCTCCAATCTCTCACCATTAGCCACTAGGTGTGTCCTGAGTCCTTAATCTGAGAGGCCTGCTTGCTGTGTTCTTGCTCTACCTACCAAACATTTTATCCTCCCTCTTTCCTCCCTTCCCCTTACTCCCACGATTACACATTGTCTGTATCAGCCAGTCAGTCTTCTGTGTTATTTTTACCTTTGTTCAGTCTTCTCCAGGTCATCAGGAACAGGAAAAAGCTAACAATACCAGGACCAGTGGGTGCCATGTAGTATCAAGGCACAGTGGGTTAAGCTGCTACTGCAAATACTTGCATCTCATATTGGAGTGCTTGGTTGGAGTCTAGGCTACTCTGCTTTCAATTCAGCTACCTGCTGCATCCTGGGCATCATGAGAGGGAGCAAATGATAGCTGAAATACTTGACTGAGTCCCTGCCACCCACAGGGGAAACCTGAGTGGAGTTTCAGGCTCCTGGTTTCAGCCTGACCCAACCCTGATCATTGTGGGCATTTGGTAAGTGAATTAGTGGTTGGAAGATATCTTTCCTCCCACCCCCTTTTTAAGTAAATAAATAAACATTGAAAAAGAAACTATTTAATGTGGTGAGGAATGAATGGGAAAAATCAGTTGTCTGCATAGACACATGTGTATTTGAACATCCATATGGAGTACCTTATGTAGGAGAGTCATTGTTTGTTTTTTCTTTTTTTGACAATCTTTACATAGTTAATTAGGGTAAAAAGATTCAAGGGCTACAGGAAAGTGGATATGACTAGTACTTTTTCCACATTGTTTCCTTCATGTTTAAAGGGGGTATTAAGGGAGAAGACCCATCCAGTTTCCCACCCTCCCCAGGTCCTGGATGTAGGGCATGCTCTGAGGTTCTTGCTCAAGTGGTTTTGATATTTCAACAGTTATGAATCACTGCCAATATTGCCACTCCAAGCACTATGAGGTCTTTGAAAAATCCACTGATTGACACAGTCCATCATAGCTGAGATGATTGGTTGACCTGTTCTGTCTTCTCTCTTTTCTTGGTTGGAGTTCTGAGTCCAGCATTTAGATTAGGAAGATCTCCAAAGAAACTTCTTGTATGTGCTAGCAAGTACAGGGCCTGGCACAGTCCATCACCCTGATCAGCTGGTGGTTGCAATTGCTGGGCTGGTTCTGTTTTCACTCCCGACTTCCACTGGAACCAATGGGTGTTGCAGTCCAGGCTGGTTCTGCCCAGCACATACTTGGTCCTCACATAAACCAGTGGGAGCTGCAGCCTTGCTGGAGTGACCCGCAATAACCCCCAACAGGCCTGCCCCCTACCCTGGTTTGCCAGTAAGCGTAGCAGTAATCCAGTCTGTCCCACACCCCATTTCACCCCAGCCGCTGTCTTAGTTTTATGTCCTCCCGTGAAAGTGGAAACTCAAGAGGGATGAGCCTACTATATCCCTCCCAGGCCTCTCCCACTCCCAGATTCCAGCTGATGCTTTGGCTAAGCCCAAACAATCCTCACCCACTCTAATTTTGTTTGCACCAGTAGGAATAATCAGCCCAGCCCGGCTTTTCCCTGATCCAGGCCACATGAGGCCCACAGGTGTGGTAGCTCTGCCTAGTCTGGTCTGCCCCCATCCCAGCCTATGCTCCCCTCAGGAGTAGCTGTCCAGCAAAGGAACCCTCCCTTATTCCCCTGCCGGCTCTGTCCACTTCCTTCCGTGTTCTCACGCTGGTTGGGTGCTGCGGTCCCTTCTGGTACAGGCAATCTCACCTTGGCATTCCGTATTGTGCACTAGTCATTGTTGCAACCGAACCTGGCTCGACCCACACTGGTGCTTGGATTTGCCAGTGGACAGATTCAGCCTGGTCTTCTTCCAACCCCTGCCAATTGTATGCCAGTGGGAAACTTCTTGTGGCCTGCTCTGGGCTGCTTCCTATCATGTTTCTTGTACTTACCTGCCAGGTCTGTGTCCTAGAGAGGAGTTGCCCAGGCTCCTCCATCAGAACCTCTCCCAATGCCAGGTTTCATGCTTACCAGTGGGTCCATAAGCCAGCCCTACTCAGTCCACCTCCTGTCATAGCAGGAATGGTGGCTTTTCCTGACTGGCCTTCAACCCAATCTGGTTCTTGCTGTTGGATGTTCCAGCCCAGCCATGGTTTGTCCATACCCACATATGGCTCACACATGGCTCAGTAGGGGTTTGAGACCTTGTCTAGTCCATTGCATATCTGCCCTGGTCCTTCAGGACACCA
Source organism: Ochotona curzoniae (assembly GCF_017591425.1). Taxonomy (NCBI): domain Eukaryota; kingdom Metazoa; phylum Chordata; class Mammalia; order Lagomorpha; family Ochotonidae; genus Ochotona; species Ochotona curzoniae. Next base: position 6,028,111 of record NW_024466146.1, on the reverse strand, counting down.
GGGGGTGTTGGGGTCTGGCCCGGTTCGGTGCATCCAATCCCAGTCCACATTGTGCCAAGGGAGACTACAACCGTTTCCAGATCAGAATGCAGCCCCCATTCCAGGTCACACGCCCCTTGGCAGGAACCTCAACCCAGCTAGGGTTGTCCCCTTACCTCCCCAACTGGGCCTGTTCCCAGCCATAGTTCACTCACATGCCAGTGGATGCTCTGACTCAGCTTGGCACAGCCCCTCACCTGTCCCGACTTCTGCCTTAGACACTGTGACTTAGCGTCCTGGGCTCATGTGGACCAGTAGGTACAAGGGCCTAGCTCAGCATGACCTGTGCTCCTTCCTGGTTTCTAGTTTTGCTTGTGGGCTAAGGTTTGCTCAGTCCTGCCTGATCTACTCTGTTCCCTTACCAGTTGACACATTAGCCAGCTGTTGGAGCTACTTTTGCAGGACATGCCCCAAGCCATAGCTTCTGCATGACTGGTATTTGGTGCTCAGCATTGTTCAGTGATTACAAGTTTTACAAAGAAAGAGTTACTGCCAGTGGGAATCTTTACGAATGTTTCAGGTCCTAGAAGCACAATGGGTTCAACCTAGAGCTAATTAAGCAGCGACTCAAAGAACCAAATCCCCAGAGCTCCCCGGCCGGGTGACCAGAAGGCGGAGTCTGGCACCAAATGGTGCACTGGCCGCCTGGGAACAGCTCACCATGTGCACAGGGCGGCTGTCTGGGATCCAGGCATGAGACACCCCGTACTGAGACCCACCAGCAGCTGGGAGGCTGCTGGAAGTTTAAATTCCCAGGCCCAAGGTCGCGCCCCTCCCAAATCCCATTCACGGCCCAATGAAGGCGGCGGGTGGGTCCCAGACCTGCCCAGTCACGGAGACCTCCCCCCTCGGTGTACTCAAACCGAAGGGAGCAGCCCCCAGAACCCAGGCAGGTCCGGGAACAGCTCACCACGTGCACATGGCGGCTGTCTGAGATCCATGAGACACCCCGTCCTGAGACCCACCGAGAGTCATTGTTGAAAGAGGATTCATTGTTGGTTTAATTGCTTTCTATATTTTGAAAACTCTATCAACCCATTTAATTGGTAAATATTTATAAGCAGTAGAGAAATGTGACAGGGTCCTCCTCCTTGAGCTCATAATTGTCAAAAAGAGAATAAATCTAGAAAAGAAAAAAAAAAAACACATGACAGTGCTTAAATGATAAGCTGTGTGGAAAGGAAGAAACTTGTCATGAACTTGAGTCATATATTCTCAAGAGGATTGCTCTGGTTACTTGCAAAGTATGTTTTGTGGCAGAATAGCTTCTGTGAGTGCAACCATCAGTCTGATCCGCAGTCCTGCTCAGCCACAGCCACGTGGTTGTGCAAGTGGAGTTGGATGTTTTATATTGAGGCAGATAGATCAGTTTCCAACAGTGAGTAATCTTCAATGATTTTATTTGCTCTGGTTGCATAATTTGCACAGAACTTACTTTTCTTCTTGGTACCACGCTTAACATCACACACAAACAACAGTGACTTGACTCAGATGCCAAAATTACCCAATGAAAGATCTTTGCCAAATTAAATGATAGTGTTCCAATCTATGAAATTATCTACCAGTCATACCATCAGCAAAGCTGTAGACACCATGATATCAAAGCCCTCATGACATACGCCTACTGTTAATTACCACATAAGGGCTATTATTATTATTATCATATATAGTATTTATTAAAATACTGACAAAGACTGTGTCCTTAACCAAAACTTGACTCAATCTCTTCTGAGTTCTTTCTTTGACTAGGTCCACCATTTTCTCTTCATGTTTTTGCAGAACCCAGTTTCATCAAGAATCCTATTAGGTTAGTTTAGTTAATATCTCCCAAACCTAGCCTCTGACCACCATTGTATATCTTTGGCAACAATCCTCTCAAATTGTTTTACTGCAAATCCCTCACCTTTGAGCAAGAGCCTATCCTTTGCCTATAAATTCCCACTTGTTCTTGCAGGAGAAATTGAGTTCAGTCTATTTTCCCCACTCTAAGATCCCAAGGCAATGGTCTCCTTCCCTACCTCCATGAACCTCTTTGGCCTAAGTCTACCTTAACATCTTTAACAATTTGTCATGCATGATATTTTTCTTCAATAATATGATTTTCTTTAATCATCAGCATTGCTATACATTGTACCATGTGCTTCCAAATCCATTTTATCATTTGATTTTCATTGTCATTCCTGTTTTGCAAATTGGGAAGCAGGGCTTGGAGAAAGTGAATAACTTTTGAAAGATAACACAAGTAGTAATACAAACTACAAAAATGAATCTGGATGTATGTAGCCAGAGCTCCCTGAATGTGCTCCCCACAAACACTGTGTATTCAACAATTTCATAGATAGCACTATGATGAAAAGCAAACAAATGTCCTCATTTCTTTTTTCTTCTGTTATTCATTGCAGATGACCAGTCCATGGCAAAAGCCTGCTGCAGGTAGTGGAGAGCTCGTGTGGGAGCTTCCTGGGACAGTTCCTCCTTCAGCATTGTGTGCTCACAAGAATGCTTTCCATCCATCCACAGTTCTATCAAAGTCCCTGGATCCTTTATGATATGGATCTGTAGGGGAGGCAAAACCTCCTCACGCTGCAAAGGTCATGGGCATAACTGAGATGGGGTAAGGGGGCTCCTTCGAAAAGAATAATAATTGATGCCAAAATATGTTTACCCTTAAATTTCTTCTTTCAGAATCAATGACATCCGACCTTGTGTCATTAAGAATTAACTTCAGGCTCAGTGCAGTAGCCTAGTGGCTAAAGTCCTCACCTTGCACTCAACAGGTTCCTTTATGGACGCCAGTTCTAATCTCGGAGGCCCAACTTCCCATTCAGCTCTCTGCTTGTGATCTGGGAAAGCAGTCGAGGATGGCCCAAAGGCCTTGGGACCCTGCACCCATGTGGGAGACCAGGAAGAGGCTCGTGGCTTTGGATTGGCTAAACTCCAGCTATTGTGGTCGCTTAGGGTGTGAACCATCAGATGGAAGATCTTCTTCTCTGCCTGTCCTCCTCTCTGTATATCTGATTTTGCAATAAAAATAAATAAATCTTTTAAAAAAGAAAAGAAAAGGAAGCTCACATCCTGGGGCCAGCGCCATGGCATAGCAGGCTAAGCCTCTACCTGTGGTGTAGGCATCTCCTGCGGGGGAAAAAAATTAACCTTTTTTTTTTCATAGGCTAATTTTGCATGCATCAGAATCATAGTCTGCATGAATTCATGTAACTTAAAGGATATTTTTCTGGGGTCTTAAATCACTTAGCTTTCATACAACAGTCAAGCATCTGGATAACTACAATAATGATCAACAGGTGATATTTCATCATCATCTCAAATACTCACCTGATAATGATATTGACTCTATTGGGTCTCATGAAACAGGGTTGTGAGCTTGATTTCTTTAAGAGTTTGAATGTTGGGCCTGGTGTGATAGCTTAGTGGCAAAAGTCCTCACATTGAATGCACTGGGATCCCATATGAGCACTGGTTCTAATCCCGGTAGCCCTGCTTCCTATCCAGCTCCCTGCCTGTGGCCTGGGAGAGCAGTCAAGGACAGCCCAAAGCCTTGGGACCCTGCACCCGTGTGGGAGACCTAGAAGAAGCTCCTGGCTCTTGGCTTTGGATTGGCTCAGCTCCAGCCATTGCAGCCACTTAGGGAATGAATCATTGGATGGAGGATCTTCCTCTCTGTCTCTGCTTCTTTCTGTATATATCTGACTTTGCAATAAAAATAAATAAATCCTTTTTTAAAAGTTTGAATTGTTGACATATCTTTTTATAATCTTCAATGAGTCTGTCTGGTGAGCGCTCTTCTGAGGACAAAGGGGGCACTCAGCATGACTTCTCATTCAGTCTTTTTCTCTGCCCCCAAAATAGCATTTTTATTAAAAGACTGAATATAATCACCTTAGTTTTACTATTCACTTTATTTAAAAGATGCCTTTGAAGAAAACTAGAGCATGCTACACAGTGTTAATAACACAACCATTCATGAGTTTCACAAATATGATGGAAACCCGAAAGTTTACAACTCACCATGTTAACTGTGATAGTTTCAGCTGGGTTCACACGCTTTCTGATTTTCCTCCTAAATCAGGCATATTGACACGCTCTCCGTGTTCCCACTCAGGCCAGATGCTGGCAACTTAAAGCTGAGTTTCTCTCTAGGAATTTTCTGCAGTTACAGGGCTCTGCCTTGCCCAAGGTTAGCCATCTGCAGTGGAAGCCAACAGCAAATCACTTAGTAACACAAGGGCGCAAAAGACTACCCCCTAGACTTCACCTCAGTTGCCAACTCTAGTTCAATAGTGTGGTTGACCGAGGCCATCACTCTTGTGCTAGCTCACTCTCAGCTCACACTTACAACTTCATTCAGGGGCTCCTTATGGCCAACCGACAGAGGAGGAACAAAAGGCTGAGTGGTTTCTAGTAGGGTGGGTTGGCTTGGCATGTGAAGCCAGAGAAGGCATGCTGCTGCTGCGCAGTAACTCCCTGGGGTGGCTCTCAATACAGCAGAGAGAGAAATCCTTCCCAGGAGCATGCCTTAACCAGCGCACCTACTTGCCACTTTGTATACAAAGAAAAATAGCCCAGGGTTAGGACAGGACAGCTGGAATCATTAGGTCATGAGGAGCTGGCTTAGCTAGTTAGTCCAGGACTTAGAAAAAACTGGAAAATGAGGATCAAGAAAATCTGAGGTAGAAGCATGTGTATAAAGAGTTGGAAGTGGGAACTGTCCCCACCTGCAGGACACAACGCTCAAACCCTGAGGGTGGACTGGGAATGCCGGGCTGCTGGCACAAGAAACACATGCACACTCGTACTTGGTGAAAGACAGTGCCCATGTCCTTTATTTTACTCCTCATATATATATACCTTCTTCTTTGGGGGAGGTGGGAGAGGGGTGGGGTTTCCTGGAACTAATTATCTTCATTGAAGCAGGGAAGGAACTAATCATCTATGTTGAAACAGGAGGAACTAATCATCTTCATTGAAACTCAGGGGAGGAATTAATTATTTGAACAGGAACAAGGGTGGAGGTTCTGTTCCGCTGGCTTTGCAGGGATGGTCTGGCTGCAATATTCTGCTTGCTGTGGCCTTGCTTGCCCAAGGTAGGTTTTGCAATGCAGCAGGTTGTCAGGCATGCCAAGTCTAAGGCCTGTAAGTCTGTGACTCCTAACAGGGAACAAGTGTAAAATGCTTATATTCCCTTATTATTGCTTGTCATAGGACATCCAGCATGGAAGAAACACCAACAGCCAAGTGGATTGACTGATGCAGTCATCTGATATTACCCAGATTCTGCCACCAGCCACAGAGCAGAGGTCACCAAGGCTAACCACAGGTGTAACAAGGCCAGTCCACCAGCAAGAGAGAGCAACGGGGAGCCCAGGACGCTGCCACCGCTTTAGGAGACCATCCCACATTTGGCAATACGTCGGGTATCTGGTTTCCTTCCATGACAATGATTCCTTTTCATGGGAGTCAACACATTCCATGCATACAGGTGCCTTTCCTTCTTGGAATGATCTTGGGGCCCCATTGCAGTGGCCTAGCAAGCTAAAGTCCTCACCTTGAAAACGCCCGGGATCCCCTATGCATGGCGGTTCTAATTCCAGCAGCCCTGCTTCCCATCCAGCTCCCTGTGCCTTGGGAAAGCAGTTGAGAACAGCCCAAAGCCTTGGGACCCTGCACCTGCATTGGAAACAGAAGAAATTCCTGGCTCCTGACTTCGGATCGGCACAGCTCTGGCCATTGTGCTCACTTGGGAAGTGAATCATCGGACGGAAGGTCTTCCTCTCTGTCTCTCCTGCTCTCTGTATGTCTGACTTTGCAATAAAAATAAAGAAAGATCTTGGTCAGTAATCTTACTACTGTTAACAAAAACAGCATATATTTTTTATAACTAGCAGACATTGCTTTCCAAAACAAAAATGATAGAGATGCATTGTTTTACAAAAGCAGCCTCTAAAAAGAGCACTGCGTATTATGAAAAGAATAGAAGGGAAAAGGCAACTAGCATCTTGCCATTACTACAGAAGCTGTTTGACCTAACGATTCTTTGAAATGGTCTCAGGCTTGTCTAGGTTCTATAGCCTTGACAAAGCCCTGATGCCTGGGCTGGAAGCCATCTGAGGGAGGGGCCAAGGTGGGGTTTGGGGTTTCTGCATGACTGCTTTCACTACTCAAATCCCCATCATCAAGGGAGCAGGCCTTTACATTCTGAAGAAGGAAGAACTGTCCGAGGGCCTTTGAAGGAGGGGAGGGATCTGAGAAAGCAGGATTCCAGACAGCCACCATAAGCAAGAGGGGTCTAGTCCTGGGGCAGATGTGAGAAGAGGGGCACATCACAGCTCTCTGCAGCCAAGTACATGCCAACACCCTCTGCCCCAGGGATCAGGAAAATGGAGAAAGAACTCGCAACTGAGTATCAAATTTACTCAAGGTTAAGTCCCCAGACAACTGCAATTGTGGTCACAGGATCTGAATCCGAACCAAGTTTTATTCTTTCCTTTGTCACAGGTTACTTCACTTGATTTCCCCCTTCCTTAATATTCCGGATTATTTCAATTCTGGCTTTTATTTTAAAAGAAAAGTTCAAATGAACAAACAAATCCAGCGGCAGAACAGAGTACCTTGCGGAGTTTAACACCTAAGAGAAGCTAATTAAGCAGAGTAAGCTATAGAATAAAAGCACGGGGATAGAATTTCGCTCATCCTTTTGCTCAACCCAAAGAGTAAAGAGTCTTTTATTTTGATGGCCACAACAGCTTTAGTGAACTAGAGCGATCCGAACCTACCAGAAAGAATGAGAGTAAACCATTCAGCCAACCCCAGTGACCAGAGGGAGGGAGGGAGCGCGGGGAGTTTGCAAATCCCCTTACTCACCGAAATGGGGCCTTTTGTGCAATTTCCTGTGGAGGCAGCAGTCAGAGCTTCTATATATACCGCGCTTCCCCCACCCTGTCCCACACAGCATACAGAGACCGTCCCCTGATTCCTCTCTCCACCATGGCAAAGGTAAGTCCTGGAAACTTGGGGCTCAACCTTTGCCCCCAGGCAGCATCCTTAATGGAGACAAATCACTCATTCTCCCACGCCCTGCCTTGCAGATCACCTTCTACGAGGACCGCGGCTTCCAGGGCCGCTGCTACCAGTGCAGCAGCGACTGCCCCAACCTGCAGCCCTACTTCAGCCGCTGCAACTCCATCCGCGTGGACAGCGGCTGCTGGATGCTCTATGAGCAGCCCAACTACCAGGGCCACCAGTACTTCCTGCGGCGGGGCGAGTACCCCGACTACCAGCAGTGGATGGGCCTCAGCGACTCGGTCCGCTCCTGCCGCCTCATCCCGCAAGTGAGTGTGGCTCTGAAGCCTGTCACTCCGGGAATGAAAGCTGTTTGAAATCATCATCTTAAACCAAATGGTCCCACCTAGAGAGCAGAAAGGGGAAGCGGCTCCTAGAGCAAGTGGTTCATTCTAAAGCTAGCTCAGATTTACCACATTGGACATGAATTCCACGGGATTGGATTTTATTTTTCAATTAAGTTTTACATAATAAAATATTTAAAAATCAAAGACTAAAAAGAAAGCAAGACATAGAGGCACTGTATTTGCCATCTCTTAAAGATATGATTACTTTAAGTGTTTATGGAGGTCTGTTTCCAGTCAGAAATCCAATATACCAAAATCGATAAATACACTGTGGGACTGGCTAATTGCTTAAAAAAAGATTTCATCTTCCCTTGCCTTACTTATCTACTGGATTCTTTCTCCTAGAAAAACTAGACTCCTAGCTTCTAGTTCAAATTTTGCAGTCCATACCTGTTTGGTAGTTTAGCGTGTAAGTTGGAGGAAAAGGCCAAATCCAAAGCTGATGTTGGAGAGTCACTATTTTCTGGGGAGTGACGGAGAGCAGACTCAGAAGAGCAGAGTGAGCAGCAGATAACCAGACAGGGGGCTGCAGAGTCAACCAGTAGGTGTTAGAGCAAATCAGGCTTAGCTTTCCTATCATTCTCACCATAGTTTTCAAATAACAAGCACTAAATTGATATGACCAATTTTATTTTAAGCATATCTGAATCCCCAAGAATCAAAGACGGGAATAGACGCTGAGGAGCTGGGAGCTCTGCCCCTGGCTTTGGCCACAAATCATTTCACTCCCTCGTAGTGAACAACTGGCTAGAAAACAGCCCCTGCATTCTGCAACCTGGCCATCCTGGACTCAGAGAACTTTTGGGCAGATGTAATCAGAGAGCTACAGAAATGATCATTTTAGCTGCTATTTTTAAAAAGATTTGTTTGTTTTTATTGAAGTCAGGTATACAGGAGAGACAAAGGCTGATATACAGAAGAGGAGAGACAGAGAGAAAGATCTGAAGATTTGGAGCTGGGCCGATCCGAAGCCATGAGCTCCTTCCTGGTCTCCCACGTGGTTGCAGGGTCCCAAGGTCTTGGGCCATCTTCAACTGCTTTCCTACGCCACAGGCAGGGAGCTGGATGGGAAGCTGGGCAGCCAGGATTAGAACCAGTGCCCTTATGGGATCCTGGAGAGTGCAAGGCAAGTCAAGCTGTGGCCCCTATCTGCTACTTTTAATTCTTTATCTTTCCTTGTCTGTCTTCCACCCAGCACTCTGGCACTTTCAGAATGAGGATCTATGAGCGAGACGACTTCAGAGGGCAAATGTCAGAGATCACGGACGACTGCCTCTCACTTCAGGACCGCTTCCACCTCCATGAGATCCACTCCCTCAACGTGCTGGAGGGCTGCTGGATCCTCTACGAGCTGCCCAGCTACCGGGGCAGGCAGTACCTGCTGCGGCCGGGCGAGTACCGGCGCTTCCTTGACTGGGGGGCCACGAATGCCAAAGCTGGCTCTTTCAGACGAGTCATGGATTTTTACTGAAGTGTTTTCTCCTCCCCCACCCCCCCGTAGGAGATAATAAAGTATGTAGCTTGTGTTTCTGGCAGTAATGGAGTCCTCCTGCCTTTCTGTCTGTTACGCTCCCATAAGCCATCATGGCACTTGGCCAAACATAATAACCTGTATTCAATCCTCATACATTATGTAGAAGATAACATCTCCAATACTAAAAATAGTTCAATTGGGCTACAGCCGTGTGTGGCTATTCTCACAGGATACATTTGTTGGCACGAGATTGATTGGTAGTTATTATTTATTTACCTCATGGTAACTCTGCAGGTTACTTCCATTGTTTTCTTATAGAATTCAAGTGTTAGATGTTGAGGAAAGCATTTCTCAGGGTTTAGACATATAAGGTCCAGAAACAAATGAGCCGGTCCACTCTCACTTCCTGCACTCCTTACCCTAACAGCCACCATCCCTTTTTCCCTAGTTCCATTTCCTACAGCTCATTCCATTATGAGACTTCCAAGTCAAATGTAACTCACTGTCTCTTTACTTGATGCACTTTGAACAAGAATTTAAGAACATTTGCAAAACCTCATGCAGACGGAGATTCTCAACTTCATATCACTTTAATATGGAAGTAAAATATGATTGCAGAAACTAAGAGCATTTGGAAAAGAAGGAGTTGAAATTTTCTGAAGCGGTCTGTTTGGCTATTTATTAAAATGGATTAAGTTTACCAATAAAATATGCACTACAATAAATCAGAGATAAGTGGATAAAGAAATCGGGTCAGAGGAAAATCGAGAGTAGGAGGAGTAAGCCAGGAGCAAAGTTCAAATCCAAAGTTGTGTGCTGCATGGTGCTGTGTTGGCTCTAGATACAGGTTCAGATCCAAAATCCCAGGCAAAGCTGCCAGGCCAGTTCCATGACTCAGAGCCTAGATGATAAGGCAATTATTTATCAGGGCAAATTCATCTATCTCCAGCACTAAAACCTAAAGGAACATTTTCCTGTTTAAAGAGAGTATTGAGTAAACAACCTCCTTCAAAGTATAAATAAACACTGTTTGTGGGGCTGTTTCTTGCAAAGTTAATCAAAATTCATCCAAAGAACCCCACTGAGACTCTAGTGAACTGGCTCATCCATCCTTACACAGAATGGGAATCTGTGGACCCACTTCCGTCAGTACATCTCTCCAAACTCTGGAGAAGAAGTGAGTGGGCCATGCTTCTCTCAGTTTTCTCTGAACTTGCAACTCCTCACTGGCTTGCTCCTCCAGCCACGTGGACTTCCCCTGCTGTACGCCACACTGACTCAGGCAGGCAGCAGAGCTTCTTTCCCCACAAACCATCCCTCATGTACGGCTGCGTTGACTACAGTGCACCAGCCGATAGATGCAACTTTATATAGCAATAGTCCCATGATATCAAATTTAATATTATACGGTCTACTGGCTCCACCCTGCTGCTGAGTAACCTGTTTTCTATTCTTTTCTTGCTCCGCTCCTCTCAATGCTTACCCATACCTATGGGCTATCTTCAGCACTATGGGCTAGTCTTTTAAAAATATATTTATTAATGTGAAAGGCAGAGAGAAAGAGAGATCTTCCATCCCCTGGTTCACTCCTTCAAATGGCTGCAACAGCCAAGACTGGCCCAAGCTGACGCTAACAACTCCATGCAGGTCTCTCACATGCATGACACTGGCCCAAACACACAGTCATCGTCTGTTGCTTTCCCAGGTTATGGTAGCAGGAAGCTGGATCAAAAAAGCACAGGAACCAAGAATTTGAAACAGCACCCAACATGGGATGCTAACATCACAAGCCAAGGCTTAACTCACTGCACTCTATGTGTCCCCTGTTCATGTTTTTACAACTTCCTTCTAGCCCATTTCCTTAAGAGAGGCAATGCAACAGCCAAATGTCTTATAAACAGAGTAAGCATATAATTTGTTGTTCAAACCTGTTCATATTTGCAGTAAACAGAGTTATTAAAGTGTCCATAGATAATTATAAAAGTTGTTAGATAAGTACTGGGACCTCAGGGAATTGCATGGGAGGAGGAATATCCCATGATATTCTCTGTTGACATGTATCAACAATTTGAGATACCCAGCAATATATACACTTTAGACAGCCTACATTCACCCTATTTCCTGCCTATCCCAATTTGTAATACTAAGCCTAGATTTGAATCTTTTTTGTTTAATCTCCTCATTTCGCCCCTTGAATTGATGCTTTCTTCTTGTCTAATCTTATAAAAGGCCCACCAAGCAAAGAAGTATGGTGGCTACTGAAGAGCACTGAGAACTCTGTTGAGTTCTGCTCCCAAAGTTTCACTTCATCATGAGATCTCACAGCCTTTCTTCATTGTTCCTGCCCTTCCATGGGCTAGGTCCTGATGTTGGTTTGTGTTCTATCTCTTCGACCCTGCCCTTTTCCCGTCCCCACCCCCGGCCAATCGCCACCCCTTAGGAATTCAAGTTTTCTTTGTGTGTTTGTTAAAGTAAAAGTGACGATCGCAAGCACCTGTTCTTAAACAGGAAGAAACACATTGTCATGGTTTCTCCCCAGAGCAGCAGTACAGGTCAAGAGTGTGTCAGTGAGCACTGCCTGCCTGCTGGTCACTGGTTGTTAAGCAAGAGGAGCAGAGGCTGGCACTGTGACATTGACCCCTGGTCGCTTACACGGTGTCTTTGTGACACTTTAGTCTATGTGGTTAGCACCCAAATGACCTCTGTTTGCTAAGTGAAGCATGATTATATTGCAAACATGAACTTGTCATCTTAGAACACATAAAAATTAGAATTCTGAAGTAGCGAGAGTTTAGAGGACAACACAAAATTCTGTTTTGTTCCTTTTGCTGATTCATCTCCACTATTACATAGGCCTGTTAAACAGGTTGAGCGCCGAGTGCTTGTGTACCCTACTTACTGCGATGCTGGAGTTTGAAGTGTGCATGCATGCTGTGTGTGCTGAGCATTTGCATAGAGCTGTTGCAACAATGACTTTCAGACTGGAGGGCAGCAGTCATTCATTCCCCAGGTATTTGCAAATACATTTTTTGTGATAGCTCATTTTGCCAATTAGTAAGAATATAAAAATACAGATATGCAAGTTTCTGCCCTTGTGGAGCTCTGCTCATCCATTCTGGGACTGATAGGAGATGAAATAATTAGATAAATGACAATTAACATGATGCTAATGAGTCAGAATTCGATTCAGCTCGGAAGATTAGAAAGGGTTCCAAAAAATCTCTGCAAAGAAACTGATGCTTGAGCTGAGCTCTGAAAAAAGCAAAAAATAGAGAACTGATATCTCAGTGTTGGAAATGAAGGCAGGGTGAAAATAACATGGTGTACCTGGGAAACGGCAAGAGGCTCCGTGTGACAGGACTTTCAGTCTGGGGGGAGATGGGGGATCAGGTCTGGGTTGCCAGCATACAGAATCAGTGCTTAATCCCAGAGGCAAGGAAGGAGAGTCTAGGGAGGGTTTCAAGCAAGTGAGCAGCAAGATGACACTTCTGATGTTTCAATTTTCATGACTCTAGCATGCTGGCTGAGTGCAGGAAGGGAGAGGAAAGACTCGGAAGACTTGGGAAGCTGTTTGGAGTTCAGTAGAGATACGAGTTTACTTAAAAGACAGCTTCTTGGACAATGTGGTAGTGAGGCCAAGAAATAGGAGAATTTGTAAGTAAATGGCCCTAACTGGAAATCATGATGTTCAATGAAACAAGCCAGTGCCAAGAGGACAAATATCATATGCTCTCTCTGATAGAAGACAGACTTCATGAAAAATACAAAAAGAATAGATATGTAGGTAAACAAGTGTCTACACATATTCTCATAGATGAACTGTGGAACCGAGACTAGCATACCAGGAAGTAAAGATATGTTGCAGCAGGCATTTCTACTCCCAAATAAAAGTACGACTCTCAATGTGTCAGTTAAATATAGTTTGACAATATGATATCGCAATTTGCTACCTTTGCCTAAACCTACAATGCGATGATACACTTAAATTGCAGAATGTTAAACCCGTAACTTACTAAAGAACTGGTACTAACGTGATAGAACACAGGAAAATGGGGAAGCAGGAAGAGGACTGGAAGGGAGAATCCCTACACCTACAGAACTATTTCATGAAGAAGAAGAATAACAATATTTTTTAAAGACAAAGAAAGTCATTTTCCAGCAGAGAGAGACAAGTAGTATAAATTTCTTTAGAAAAAAAAGGAAAAAGGAGGAGGAGAAAGACGTGAGAGGATATGGGAGAAAGCCAAGAACGTGCCATTCTGAGAAGCCTAAAGTTCTGTAACGTGTTTTCTGGCCCTTTAAGGTTTTTTCTGTTGTACTCAGCTCTGTTGGGTAAGTGCTTGTATTGTTGCATTGCGTCTCTCATTGGATGCTTCTGAAACTGTAAAAGGAGCATTAATTCTAGAAGACAGAATTTCTGCCTACATGTTTGTGGAGGATATTCGGGCAGTGGCTAATAAAGCTTGACTCGGACAGACTGAAATACCTATTTCTTAACTAAAATGAAAAAAAAGGAGTGAGGATTTTGGTCGAACGATTAAGTTTCCAAGCATCACAAATCAGTACTGGGGTTCAATTCTCAATTCTGACTCTTGATTCCAGCTTCCTGCTAACATGGACCCTGAGAAGCAAGCTGTTGGGTTCCCATTTCCCACACTGGGAGGGCACGATTGAGTTCGCAGCTCCCGGCAAGCCTGGCCCAACCCTGGCTATTGGACACATTTGCGACATGAAACAATGGATGGGAGTATTTACTCTCTTTCTATCTGTCTTTCTACCTCCCTCTCTCAAATGAATACATTTTTTAAAAGGAATAAACCATAGTGGTATTTTTTTTCCAAGTTTGGTCCAAGAATTATTTGGTACTCATTAGAAATCTAACTTTGAAGGATCTTCTGATCTAATACAGAATCGCGGACGGTAATTTGTATTTTACCAAGCAAAGTGATTCTTCTTTGAAGAGACTTATTTTATTTTGTTTGAAAGGCAGAGTAACATAGAGAGAAGAAAGGAGAGAGAGAGAGATCTTCCTTCAGCTAGTTCACTCCCCAGATGGCTACAGTCCTGGAGCTGAGTTGATCTGAAGCCAGCAGCCAGGAACTTCTTCAAGGTCTCCCACAAGGTTGCTTGGCCCAAGCACTTGAGTCTTCCTCTGCTGCTTTTCCTGGCCCTAAGAAAGGAGTTGGACTGCAAGTGCAGCAGCCAGACACCAAGGAATCCCATTTGGGCTGCCAGTGCTGCAGGAGGATTAACATGTCACACCACCGTGTCGGCTTTGCAAAGCACGGCAGACCTCAAAAAACACCAGATGAGTTCTACAGCACTCTCCAAGGCTGACATTGTTTTTAATCCACAGAATTCTTCTCCAGGAATTTTTGAAAACATTGAATGTCTGAGAGTGACAGACATGATGAAATCTTCACCCATAAAGTCACTCTATTATTACTATCTAACTTTTATCCAGTCTTTATTTGTCCCAAGTACGTGCCAAATATATCATGTATGTAACCTCATTTATTCATATCAATGTCCTTTAGTGCTAAACTGCTGGAAACACACTTGATAAGTTGGGGTTTTTACTCACATAACAAGGGAAAATAAGCACCAGAGGGAACTTGGAATGGCTCAGTCCAAGTGTGAAAAAGAGTGCATGAGGTATTGGTTAAGGTGTCACTTGGGACGCTCACACCCACATGCGAGTGCGTGGATTCTTGGCTCCACAAACGCCCCTTGATAGTTCAGGCAGTGAGGTCCCTGCTGTCCAAACGGAACTGGCATTGAACTCCAGTTCCCAGTTTTGTCATAGTCCAACACCAATTTTTTCATGTATTTAAAGTAGAATAGGAAATAGTGGGCAGTTTCTCTTTTAATTTCTGAAATAAAGAAAACAAATACATTTATTTTTCATAAGAGCGGGAGATGCTGTGATAGAATTTTGCTTTGGGGAAAAATGTAAAAAGTAGACAAAAGCAATGTCTACTTCTTCTCCAAAGCAAGATTAATTTTATGATTGATTATCTCACTAAATCTTACCCATAGGGAGAATTAAGCTGTAATTGGTAAAGAAATAATCAGAAATAATTCTGTATGAGAGAGATAGTTGCTGGTGTTTTGTGGGTATTTTGTTGACCTGCCCCTCCCCACCCTTGTGCTTAGGCAGATTAATAAAGTGGCCTTATTTATTTCATTTCATCCTGGTCTCAGAGTAACCCTGACACAAGTTGGAATATGGCTTACATCTACTCGAATACAAATATGTCCCAGCTTGAGTGCCAGGCTGCTTCCACTGTCTTTCTCACTCGTCACATGTTTCTTGCGAGACAGCTCATGCTCTGGAGGTGACAGTGCCTCCTACCTCCAGGCAGCCATCTGTAGACCTCCCCAGCCCAGGCAGTCTGTATCAAAGCCAAGCTTGATAACCTCTCCATCCCTGGCAAAGCAACAACCAATAGAGCTACACACTTCCCTGTCACGAGCCCAAGCTATAGGAAGCCTTGCCTTGGTTCTTATCACTACTTGACTCCCAGGGGCTGACATCCGGGTACCTGAAGTGCACCTGTCAAAGCGAGAAGAGAGGCAGGGAGATGAATGATTGTGTTTTCCTGGATTGGATCAGTGAACTCAAACCTTGCCTAGATCAGAGACTAGATTGATGTTCTGCATTGAACTGGTAAATTGTGTGAAGAAAAACACTAAAGATGGCCAGCTCCGTGTCTTCCCAGGAAAAATAGGGTGTACAACATTCTGCTCTCCAACAGCCTAACGGAACTCAGGGGCACTTGGCAAAGCCGCAACTTTCCCCAGACAATCCATGGCATTTCATTAAATCATACTACGTATGGAGACACAAATTTCAGGTCACAAGTTCAGACCGGTGTGCTGAGAAATTTTAAAAACACGAAGAATCAAAATAAAAGAGCAGCAGATAGAGGCCAGCGTGAGAATATGCCAGAGAATGAGGGCAAACTCTGCAGTCGCTTCCGGTGAATGCAGCATGTAAAAGGGATACATAAAATGCCCTTACTCACCCCCGCGGGCCCCTTTTGTATTGTTCCTGCAAACGCAGCAGCCGTCCTGCTATATAGATACGCTGCGCCACCCGTCACACACACTCAGCCTGTATCAACTGAGTCACCCAGCCATGGGGAAGGTGAGCAGAGCACACGTTTCATAAAAAGGACCTAGAGCCTTAGGCAAGGCCTGCAGGGAAGCTAACGATTTCATTTGGAATTATTCTTCCCTTGCAGATCACCTTCTACGAGGACCGCGGCTTCCAGGGCCGCTGCTACCAGTGCAGCAGCGACTGCCCCAACCTGCAGCCCTACTTCAGCCGCTGCAACTCGGTGCGCGTGGACAGCGGCTGCTGGATGCTCTATGAGCAGCCCAACTACCAGGGCCACCAGTACTTCCTGCGGCGGGGCGAGTACCCCGACTACCAGCAGTGGATGGGCCTCAGCGACTCGGTCCGCTCCTGCCGCCTCATCCCGCACGTGAGTTCTGCTAGGTTTGACTCAAAAGCTGCTTGTAGGGTTCTGAGTTATTGATGTGAGTCAAGGCTGTTTGCTTTATAAACAACCAAGGATGTACGTAGGCTTTTGACATCTGCTAATGACGCAGAATCCAAGGAAGAACCCCTTTGCAGGAACAGTTTTACGTTTTGTTTTTAAGATAATCAAACGTTGCTTGTAATCAATGTAATCGCATAATAAGATTTAAAACAAAACTTGCAATTGGGAAGCTGATTAGGCACAGCTAGCTATTTAGACATTTATGACAAGTTCAATTCATCTTCAACTGTTTTAAAGAAATTTCTAATGACTTAATTAGATTCTACTGTGGAATATTAAGGACTGAAAACTCCTGTTCATACAGCCTACTCAAATTTGCCTTTACTTGGGAAATCAATTGAATCCTGATTCCAAGCAATTATTTAAACAATTTTCCCTGTGGTGTGGAAGTTCAAAACTCCTACTGTAACGATAAATTTACATGAATATAAGTAAATTTTGGAGACAGTCTTCTTAAAACACAAATCAAGATAAATTACTTATATATTTTCCAAAACAATAAAAATTTAAGTTAACATAGGGAGTTAGGAATCAAGGTACTTGAGTTGCCGATAAATTCTAACTCAAAGTTTGGACCTCTTAAAAATCCCATCTCTTCGCTAAGAAACAGCAAACAAGTGTGCAAGACTTTGTCAAATGCTAGCATTTATCAAAGGTGCAGCATTCTCAGCCATTTCAGAGTCATGATTTTTACATGGGAAATCCACGCCCCCATCTACCAGGTTCATCACTGCTTGATTGGTTGAATTTGCCAAGAGGCTTACTTGCTTTTCTGAATTCTTTTGTGTGTGTGTGTGTACCGAGTAGACAAGCTCCCACCGGATGCGGCTCTATGAGAGAGATGACCACAAAGGCCTCATGATGGAGCTGAGCGAGGACTGCTCCTGCATTCAAGACCGCTTCCACATCAGTGAAGTGCGTTCCCTCCACGTGCTGGAGGGCTGCTGGATCCTCTATGAGTTGCCCAACTACCGCGGCAGGCAGTACCTGCTGAGGCCCCGGGAGTACAGACGCTACCTCGACTGGGGGGCTGTGGATGCTAAAGCAGGCTCTCTGCGGAGGGTGGTGGATTTATACTAAAATGGATGAACGTTGCCAATTTCTCGCTTTGGAACCTAATAAAATACTTAGTCTGTATTGTTGGCAATTACTGACTTCCAGTTTTATTGGCTTTTGTGCGAGTTATTTCGTGTGTAAATGCTCCATGCTACAGATTGTGAAGGGTTTGGGGGCACAGATGCTGTGGATGCCAGGACATCAGGGCATCGTGAGTGTGAGCAAGGCTCCGAGGTCAGACAGGAGGGGGGACAGAGCCTGGAAGACAGGCCAACTAAAGAGTGTTGATGGTGACGTGGAAAGTAGGTGGAGGCCAGAGAAAGTAAAGTCACACGAGTAATGAAGGCAAGGCAAACATCCTGATTAAACTCCATTAGAAAATTAAGTTTTGGGCCCCCCCCCCCCGGTGGCGTGGCCTAGTGGCTAAGGTCTTTGCCTTGAATGTGCTGGGATCCCCTATGGTCGCCGGTTCTAATCCTGGCAGCTCCACTTCCTCTCTATCTCTCCTCCTCTCTGTATATCTGACTTTGTAAAAAGAAAAAAAAAAAACTTAAAAAAAAAGAAAATGAAGTTTTGTTGACCTTTAAGAACAGTGTTGAGGAACCAATGCCAGGCTATTATTGGCCCATCACCGTGTTTTTGCACAAAGTTAGCTTTTTAGGCAGTACAGTGCTGTGTAAAATACAGGAACTGCACAGCTATACACAGCATCCAGAGAGTGAAGATATATCCCTAAGAGAGATGCCTCAATACTGTAAATAAATTTACATATGATATAACCTACAACAAAAGTCCTGTAAGGCTCAAATTTAAAGGCACCTTGAAGAAAGCAGAAGTTTCTAGATAGAGCTCCTTGGTTGACTTACTCACAAATGTAGCTCTGCAAATTTGAAGAAAAAAAAAAAAAGAAAGAAAAATCCAAGCAAGTATCTGGAAATCTATGTTTTCATTCGAAACCTCTATCCAAAGTAAAAGCTACCCATGGGCCCAGTGCAGTAGCCTAGTGGCTAAAGCACTTGCCTTGCAGCTGCCAGGATCCCCTATAGACGCCAGTTCATGTTTCAGCAGCTTCACTCTCCATCCAGCTCCCTGCTTGTGGCCTGGGTAAGCAGTAGGGGACAGCCCAAAGCCTTGCGACCCTCATCCATATGAGGGACCCAGAAGAAGCTCTTGGCTCCTGGCTTCAGATCAGCCTAACTCCGGCCATAATGACCACCTGGGAAGTGAATCAGCAGATGGAAAATCGTTTTCTCTGTCTCTCCTTTTCTCTGTGAATCTGACTTTCCAATACATTTAAAAAAAAAAAAAAGCTACCCATAATCCTGCTACCTAGTACGTCTCACACAGTCAATAGAGAGGTCCTCTGGCACTCATTTTTGCTAACCCTGTTTAGATCTGATGGATACCCTTCTGGGACTGTACTCTTTAGCTCCACCCCTATATCATGAAACACTATTTTTTTTTTTTTTTTGCAAATATGGAATCATGGCGTATATACTGCTGAAACTTGCTTTCAAAATGCAATATAGCAGTGTACATTTGGCTTGGCACTTGTGCTTCGGCTTGGACGCCTGCATACCCATTTCCTGCTAGTGTACACTCTGGGGCATAGTAGTGGATAGCTCAACGTGGGTCAGAGTCCTGGCTCTCGGCTTTAGCCTGGCCAGGTTAGAGCCATTGATGGTGTTTGTGGATTGAGCCAATAAGAGCGAATAGTCTGTCTCTATCTTTCTCTTTGTGTCCCTCTGTCTCTGAAATAAGTAAAGAAAGTAAATATAAAACTAAAATAGGAGGGAGAGAAGTTGACATAGCAGTTGAGATGCCTCTTGGGATCCCTGCATGCTGTACCAGATCACTCCTGTTACAGCCCCTGCTTTGTGTCCAATGCCAACTTCCTGCTGGTGTGCACCATGCGAGGCAGCAGATGATGGCTCAAATATTTGGTTCCTGTCACACATCTCATGGACTGGAGTTGAATTCTAGGTTTCTGACTACAGCTTGGCCTGGCCCTGACCACTGTGGGCATTTGGGAAAAGAATCAGTAATGAAAGATCTCTGTTAGTCTGTCTCCTTACCTCTAGCTGTCTCTCACTCTTTATCTGCCTTGCAACAAATAAAAATTAACTAATTCATTTAAGCAGCGATGCTAAGTTAAAATGTAAGGTAAGATGGACATGTATCTAAGTTCCACACTTTATTCTGTAGAAAGGCTGGGTTGCATCCCATTGTTTGGAGGTATCCTAGATCATTTCACTATTTCCCCATTGATGGCTGAGCTTTTCCATTGTTGCCTTTATAAACAATGCTGCAAGGAATACTGTCATATCTGTACCCTCGGCTTCCTGTGTCACGATTTGAGATCTAGAAGTAAGACTATCTGCTCAGATACAAGTTTATTTTGTATTTTCATAGACTTTGTCTAATTGTTAGCCACTAGATATCCAACTCTCTGAGACATGACCTTTACCATGTACCAAGCGTCTGTTGCAGGCCTGCCATCTGTAGCACTGTGGATGAAAAAATGATCAAAACAAACAGGAGAGCATCAGGTGACGCTGGAGCTGTTGCCTGTGATGCCAGCAGCTCCTAGCAGCAGTATTTCATATCAGAATCCCAACTGCTCTGCTTCTGGTCCAGCTCCCTGCTAACGCACCTGGGTCAGCAATGGAGGATGTCCTGAGCACCTGGTCCCTCCCATCCAGGCAGGAGACCTGGGTGGAGTTTTGACTTTTAACTTCAGCCCGGCCCACTCTGGCTGTTCTCAGGGAATAAGCCAACAGAGGAGAGATTTCTCTCTCTTTCTCTCTCTCTCTCTCTTTCCTTCTCTCTCTCCCTCTTTCTGTCACTCTTCTCTTCAAATAAATAAACTTTTTAAAAACCCAAGAACAAAAAGCAAAAGGTCTGTCCCTACCACCACAAAGCATTACATAAAAATAGCACTAAACAGCAGCACTAGAGAACATAGAAGCACTTAAAATCAAGTCCTTACCAGGTACCAAATCATGCATAAAAGGCTTTCATTTATTGAATGCTTTTATTAAGCAGTTATGACAGTAAAATTAATGACAAATTTTTAGGATTAGAACATAGGGGCATATTTCTTGACATATTTTTCATGTTATGAGTTTTATTGCATAACATTCTGGGAGGGAAAGTGTTTCCCTGGCACAATATACATAGTTAACACTTCCCCACACATCTTAGCTTCCTGAAAAACTTGCTATTTCTGTTTAGGCACATTTCCAATCAAAACAGTTCCCTGTTTTGCTAGTTGGAAAGCATCTATTGATGGACTGTACCGCTGGAGCAGGCACTTTCTGCTTTTGAACCTTTGCCTGGGACGGGAGGCCCAGAGGGAACTGGTCACAGCTTCCCTGGAACGTCCACCTCCTGCTGACGGTACTTTGGTCTCCTCACTTCTCTTACTAGGTTTGGGGTACCAGTGAAGTGAGCTCTCCCATGCCCATTCCGCTCACTGGGGGGGAAATTTAACCTTGATCCAGAGAAACCTGTTGTGTGTTCTGAGAGTGCTTGATAATTACATGTAAATCTTCCAAGGAAAAAAAATTTCTAAATATACTACTACAAATATCTTGTAAATGACTTATTTTCTCTCTATCACACAAAATCACAAGCTTGCAACCCAATGTGAAATGGCCTTTTCCAAGAGAAAACTGACGAGTCAGGTTACAACCACTTTCTGGATCAGCTCTGTGCCTTTGGCAGTGAATCATACAGCTCTAGCAAAGAGTTCTGAAAACGATAAAGATTGGTAACAGCCACTGAGGGTGGTGGCAGACAAGGATGTGCATGCTTGAATGACATTACTTGATTTAAAGTGAAAATATCTGGGGCTAGCATTGTGCTGCAGCAAGTGAAGCTACTGTTGGCAATGCCAGCCCCTGCATGGGCACGCTTGGTGTCCCTGCTATCCCACTTCCAGGCCAATTCCCTGTTAGTTTGCCTAAGAAAAAGCAGTGGAAAACACTTGAGCCCCTGTCACCCAAATGAAATTCCAAGCTCCTGGCTTTGCCCTGCCCAGTCCCAACTTCTGTGGCCATTTGAGGAGGAAAGCAGAGGATGCAATAGTTCTCTCTCTGTGTGTGTCTCTCTCCCTTACTCTGCCTCTCCCTCTTTCTGTAATGGTCTTTCAAATAAATAAATAACTCTTTAATTCCTTAAATAAAGTTAGAATATGTGACATGAGAAGAATATGACAATTTTGAACAGTATCAGCTATATTGATGAAACACATTATCTCAAAGGCAAAAAAAAATAGCTCAATCAATTCATCATTATGTATTTTGGACAAAGTAAGCTTGTTATTTACAATATCTGTGGAAAAAAAATACACTAATGGTTCGTTAGCTTAACACACTCAGGTTTTCACAGCTAGTAAGAGACAAGAGTGGGAATCAAGCTTGTGTTTGTCACATGTCCCTAACTGCTATGTTGATCCCAACATGTGGAGTCCTGAGAAGGAAAATTGTCTGAAGCATTATGACAAACAGAACACACCCCTCCCCCCCATGCTCACCATTGTTTTCTCCTTCTTTCAATCAGCTGGGCCTTAAATATCTTCGATTTCCCTTGCTAATTTTGTTTACATAAGGGCTAACACAACACTTCCAATTTTCATTTTGCCAAGCAAAAGCATTTATAAAATAAAAACCAAGCAAGAGGGTACATGCATGGCACAGCAGTTAAGTCCCTGCTTGGGACACTTGCAAGCCCTGTATGAGTGCCTGGTTCAAGTCCCAGCTATTTGGCTTCAGACTCCAGTGCTCGGGTCCCTGCCACCCACAGGGGAGCCTGGATAGCATTCCATGCTCCTGGCTTCAGCCTGACTTTGTCCTGGCCCTGGAAGGCCTTTGGGACGTGAGTCAGCATATGCAAGATTGATCTCTCTTTCAAATAAATAAAAATAAATAAAAATCTTCAAAATTAAAAGCCAATCAGCATGTTTTCTTACATCATTTTATGATAAGAAAATGTATTTACCAAAGGACATTTTAATCCTTCAAAATAAAATACTTCCTAATGAAGTGTGATTCAGAGCAAGAAAGACAATTAGCAACTTGATCTATAGCATTTCCAGTCAACAGTGGAAGAATTTAGAAACTCTCCTTGGGGTTAGCAGCCAATGCCTGTAGGCACTGAAGAGATGACGTGATATCCTATAAAGTTTCCCCGAGTTCTCATCTCCCTAAGCCATCAGTGTGTATTATCAGGGGCTCTGACTGTGGCTTCTTTCTTGTGGTGCATCTACCAACACTTTCTCCCACAGAACCCTGCTCTCCAAAACAGCTCTGGGCAAAACAACGATGACTCTAAACATTCCTCCACCGTCCTTTTGATGTCTCCCTCCCTCCTTTTCCAGAGGCACCCCTCCTCCTGGCTTCCGGCTTCTCTCCAGAGCTGCTTTCCGCTACCCTCTCCCTTCCCTGCGCACCTGGTCCCTTTGCAAATAAACTTTTCTGTCTGAAAAAATAAATGCATCCATCATTTAATTTTTTTAATGAGAATAAATATTTCTATTTTTCAGTTCTAGCAGCTCATTTTCCACTAAACATAAGTGAATTTGCAAACACATGACTTTCCATGGTGAAAGCAAGGTAACAAGAAGCCAGAAAATAGAGGAATAGAAGTCACCTTAATGTACATAATTTGAGTTTAATTCATAAAAACTTAGTAAGAGTCAGGAGTCCTTCCCTGGGTCAACACAGGACTGTGAATAACTCTTTGAGCATGAAAGAGGTTAGACACATGGGTCATTTTCCACACCAGTGCTCTTTCCAGCCCGTCAAACTGTTCTCTTCCAGGCCAATAAATGCTTTCTAAAGTCTTCCTAGAGGCTCAGCATTCAGATATGTATTCCTTCCTCTCCCTACACCATTCCAGCCATAGCTTCTCTTTGTGTCCGTACAATTGATTTCCTCTGAGTCAAAGGCTTTGTGTAGCCCTGTCCACCAAAGAACAACATCAGATTCTAGAGTCCACCAGAAGTGCAATTCCTATGAGCCTGATTTTCTGTTATACCAAGTTTAAAGAGAATCTGGTGTACCAGCCTAAATGT
The DNA here is from genome assembly GCF_017591425.1 of Ochotona curzoniae. NCBI lineage: Eukaryota > Metazoa > Chordata > Mammalia > Lagomorpha > Ochotonidae > Ochotona > Ochotona curzoniae. Next base: position 6,004,474 of record NW_024466146.1, on the reverse strand, counting down.
ACTAATGTGCCCTGTGGTCTCACTTTGCCCCGGAATTCATCTTTCTAAAAGGAAGGATCCTAAAGCCAGTCTCCCTAGGGAACCATAGAACCACAATGAGGTAAGAAAAAATTCTTAATTCTCAATCTTCTTCCAAATAGGATAGCAATTAAGTCCGACTCGGTGCTTGGAATGTCCCGTTTGCTTTTTCTCTCACTCTGGAAGTTTAACATCCTGTAGACTCCCTTGCCAGAACATCCCAGCTTCTTACACACTTCAGTGATAAAGTTCTCCAAAAATTCTGACATTCGGTTAAATCATCTCTTCCTGCTGACAGTGTGGGGGTAGATAGGTAACATCAATCTGTATTTGCCCTAAAGGACTATGCATTTGTCTATTTTTTTTAACTCCTCGCTTACAGTTCTTTGTTCCCTCCCCCTAACCTACACAAACAAAAGTGTGAACTATATAGGAAATGGCTGAAGCATTGCTTCCATTATTAAACAGACAATGTCCCAAATTACTGTTTTTCAAACAATCTCAATAGCATCCATCAGTGAGAACAACTCGAATACTCCAGAAAGAATGGGACCAAAACCCACAATGAGCCCCGTGGACTCTGACAGCAATGGGAAAAAAAGAGAACACGAAAAGCCCTTGCCCCGCGCGGGCCCCTTTTGTGTGTTTCCTGCCAACGCAGCAGCGCTCCCGCTATATAGACCCGCTGCGCCGCCCGCCGCACGCACTCAACTCGCATCCTCCGGGTCGACCAGCCATGGGGAAGGTGAGCCCAGCGCCCGCCCAGGGCCCCGGCACGCGGCCCGGCACACGGGGGTCGGGGCCCGCCGCAGGCCCTTGAGCCCGCGCCTCCCCGCGCCTCATCTGGCCTCGCCTTGCCCTGCCTTGCAGATCACCTTCTACGAGGACCGCGGCTTCCAGGGCCGCCACTACGAGTGCAGCAGCGACCACTCCAACCTGCAGCCCTACTTCAGCCGCTGCAACTCGGTGCGCGTGGACAGCGGCTGCTGGATGCTCTATGAGCAGCCCAACTACTTGGGCTGCCAGTACTTCCTGCGGCGGGGCGAGTACCCCGACTACCAGCAGTGGATGGGCCTCAGCGACTCGGTCCGCTCCTGCCGCCTCATTCCACACGTGAGTCCACACCAAACCTCCCTAGGCAAGGTTATGTATTTGGGGCAGTGACCCCTAGCCTGAGTGATCAGGACTGGGCAGCAGAACCGCAAGTGCCCAGTTGGGTGGGCGTGATACTTTATCTCCCACAAAAGCAAAGTGCTATGTCCATCAGGGATGGTGGCATGAGAGACCAAAGTACTGTTGTGCAATCATTGAGAATGGAGTTACAGAAAATCCAGCACTAAGAGACGAATTAACAGGGTAGTTAGGGTACACAGGGCTAACAGTAGTTAGGGTAACAGATATAAGACGTGCGCGTGCGCGCACACACACACACACACACACACACACACACACAATTAGTCTATGGGGTAGACAGAGTGGTTTTATGCACATACAGTATGATTTTGTTTCATCATTTTTGCTCCCCTTTTGCATATTTTGATTTTTCTCCAAATGATACAAATAGTATTTTCTGTCAATGAGAGCAGTACATTTTACGCACATAGCACATACATTTCAAAAAACATGAAGGTTTCTGAAAAGTTTGCCCTTGAATTCGCTGATTTCTCATTCCCATTTTTTTCATAAATTACTGACAGATTTTTCTGAGATTTAAGACCCTTACTTTTTTTACTATGTTCAAAACCATGGCATTTTAAATGTGTTTTTTAACGTACATGTTTTAATATTAACCCATTTCTACAAAATGGCAGACATGAGTAATAAACGCTTCAAAATTCGATGCAGGGTCCTGAGCTGGTGCGGACTTCGTCCTTGGAAACATCTGCGTAATTTACAAAGCAGGTTTTCTCTGTCCATTCATTCTGTCATTATGCGCCTCACACGGCATGGTCTCTCTGCCTTGGGCAATGGGTTGGTGAATAGTCAGAATTTTGCAAAGGGCTGCATGGCATTCATGCATTACAATTACGTCACAGATGGGTTTTTTTCCCCCCTTTCCTGTTCTGTGCCGACCAGGCGGGCTCCCACCGGATCCGACTCTACGAGAGAGAAGATTACAGAGGCCAGATGGTGGAGCTCACCGAGGACTGCCCCTCTCTGCAGGACCGCTTCCATCTCACCGAGATCCACTCGCTCAACGTGCTGGAGGGCTCCTGGGTCCTCTACGAGCTGCCCAACTACAGGGGCAGGCAGTTCCTGCTGAGGCCAGGGGATTACAGGGGCTACCACGACTGGGGGTCCCTGAATGCCAGGGTGGGCTCTTTGAGGAGAGTCATGGATTTCTATTGAAATAGGTTCTCCTTCATCATTTCTCAATCTGGAAACTAATAAAGTTTTTTCTCTGTGTTCCTGGCACTAACTTGGCTCGTGTTGCTCCCTTTGCTAGACTTGGTTTTTTATTGTTTCGCTTACCCAGACACACAATCAAGGTGTGTGATCCACGGGTAATAGAAAATCCTCACACCAGAAACACACCTTCAAAAGTAAATACACCTTAAACAAGGACAGAAGACGCCTTTCTGCAAGCAGAACTTTGCAGTGCGCAAAAACACTTTCACGTCGTGTGTGTCGTTGCATTGGTGGGCCTGTAAACAACTTGCCACAAGCCAGGTTTTGAGAACGCTGCTGGGGCTTCAGTTTTTCCCTGAGGAATGAGGCTGGGGAAGCCGACGCTCAGGGTGCGTAATCCACTTACAGAGTCTGAACCTGGAAGCAGTGAAAGGCTTCTGGAATCTTTCAAACCCCTTCACGATGTACAAACATCAGGGTCACTGATTTCTGTCAGGCACTGACCAGTGAGGGGACGGTGTGACACTGCTCTGATCATTGCGTCATAGCAGCAAGGGGATGCAGGGAGCAGGTGCTCTGGTGCCACAATTCCTTCTCACTTCCATCCTCTTCCCCCAGGAGTGACAAGCACAAGGGAAAGGCCAGGGGCGTTTCAGAGAAGCTGGCTTGTGGGTGAGCCTCTGGACCCTGGCCAACAACCTTTCACCTCCCGACGGTGATGGGAGCACAATAAGCCATGTTGGTTTAAGCCACTAAGCGCTCTTATTTACAGTTCCACCCACATTTCTGGGATCGAGAAAGCTTCAATTGTCCTAAGTGACTGTTGGGAACATGTTTCAGAGTCTCATGGAGATCCCAGATGGAAAGAAAGAAAGAAAGGGAGAAAGCAAAATGAGAGGAACAGGCCGAGGGGAGGAGAAGAAGACGGGAAGGGAGCAGAAAGGGAATAGGGACTAAGAGGAAGAAAAGGAGGGAGGAGGTGTCCGGCAGGCTGGCGAGGAGAGGACAGTTACCAAGGAAGGACGTGGACCTCTTTCTCATCCAGTGAATATTTTTGTAGGAATATGTCCCAAGAAACAAATCCTAAACATGGAACACATTCTATGTACAAAAACTATCCAAATAATATTTATAATTACAAGTAGACATGTCTAATTGTCTAGTAGGAGAGAAATGAGATAAGCTAATGCTTAAGCATTAAATTTGTTTACCAAACACAATAGAATTTTGCAGCAGTTTAATAATGAGTACCTATTGCTCTTTTTGTTCTCTGAGGTAAAATGTGTGTGTCATAAAAATGTGCAGACCTGAAGAAAAATTATTTAAATAAAATAATAAATATTACCCTAATTCTATTCTCAGTGGTAATTAAGCATAGTTGGCAGTTCAGTCCATATAATTTAGACACCTGTATTTTCTTACCTAATTCATAATGATTAGAGCTTTAAAAAAATTATTTACTTGAAATACAGAGTTAGAGAAAGAGGGAAAGAGAGTGTGAGAAAAATCTACCCAGAGGGCTTTTCCCCAAATGCCCACAACAATCAGGCTGTGGCCAAGCTGAAGCCAGGAGAGGAACGTTCCATCTGGGCCCTGACGTGGGGTGCAGGCCTGGGCTGTCCACTGCCTTCCCAGGCACACTGGCAGGAAGCTAGGCAGAAAGCAGAGTCACAGGAAAGGGAAACAGCACTCAGAGATGGGATGCTGGTGTCGCAAATTGAGGCTCCACTGGCTGCTCCACAGGCAGGCCCTGCTAAGAATGCTTATAACCTGTTTTTAAAATTCACATACACATCTTCAGACTTAATAGAATTGAACTCAAAACCCATCAAAATCCCACTTCCTAGGAAGCACCATTCTACTTCCTGTCTTTGTAAATCTGACCACTCCAGTTATCTCAAACAAATGGAATTATTCAGTATTTCAGTAATCCGGTCTGCTTCATTTAATAAATTTTTCAAAATTCCTGTACACGGTGGCATGTCGCAGAATTTCTTTTCTCTTAAGGTTGAGCATTCTAGTATAGATAAAACTTTATCAGTTCTTTTGTCAATGGATGTTTGGATTATTCTGACCTCCTGACTATTGGGAATAATGCTACCACTTA